>NC_091458.1:82537865-83173365 GCF_027789765.1 Dendropsophus ebraccatus
GCGGTATTGGTCAGGTCTGGTGTGGCGGTGTTATCCAGTCACGTTATGGTGGTATTAGTCAGGTCTGGTATAGCGGTGTTATCCAGTCACAGTATGGTGGTATTGGTCAGGTCTGGTATGACAGTGTTATCCAGCACAATATGGCGGTATTGGTCAGGTCTGGTATGGCAGTGTTATCCAGTCACAGTATGGCGGTATTGGTCAGGTCTGGTATGACAGTATTATCCAGCACAGTATAGCAGTATTGGTCAGGTCTGGTGTGGCGGTGTTATCCATTCACAGTATGGCAGTATTGGTCAGGTCTGGTATGGCAGTGTTATCCAGTCACAGTTTGGCGGTATTGGTCAGGTCTGATATGACAGTGTTATCCAGTCACAGTATGGCGGTATTGGTCAGGTCTGGTATGACAGTGTTATCCAGCACAGTATGGCGGTATTGTTCAGGCCTGGTGTGGCAGTGTTATCCAGCACAGTATGGCGGTATTGGTCAGGTCTGGTGTGGCAGTGTTACCCAGTCACAGTTTGGTATACCTGTAGTGCCCTGTATATACATGTACTGTATGGATGGAGTAGGGGGCCCTGTATATACATGTACTGTATAGTTGGAGTAGGGGGTCCTGTATATATATGTTCTGTATAGATGGAGTAGGGGGTCCTGTATATACATGTACTCTATAGTTGGAGTAGGGGGCCCTGTATATATATATGTCCTGTATAGATGGAGTAGGGGGTCCTGTATATACATGTACTGTATAGATGGAGTAGGGGGCCCTGTATATACATGTACTGTATAGATGGAGTAGGGGGCCCTGTATACATGTACTGTATAGATGGAGTAGGGGGTCCTGTATATACATGTACTGTATAGATGGAGTAGGGGGCCCTGTATATATATGTACTATATAGATGGAGTAGGGGGTCCTGTATACATGTACTGTATAGATGGAGTAGGGGGTCCTGTATATACATGTACTGTATAGATAGAATAGGGGGCCCTGTATATATATGTCCTGTATAGATGGAGTAGGGGGCCCTGTATATACATGTACTGTATGGATGGAGTAGGGGGTCCTGTATATACATGTACTGTATAGATGGAGTAGGGGGTCCTGTATATACATGTACTGTATGGATGGAGTAGGGGGTCCTGTATATACATGTACTGTATAGATGGAGTAGGGGGCCCTGTATATACATGTACTGTATAGATGGAGTAGAGGGTCTACCAGTTATTACTGTGGATGTTGTGAGGCAGCTTCCCTAGCAACCATTGCTCCCTGTGAAAATGAAAGCAGTAATCCTATTGGTTGCTAAGGCTCCAACTGCCGTGTCTGCTGCAGCTAATTATATCACCTGTGTTTGCAGTGAGGAGATTTTCCCATTCATCTCTATGGGGCGCTCTTTCCCCTCCCCCTTCCCTCCTGTACATCTGGCGGGGACGGGACCTTCGCAATAACCTTCCCGGGCACCCAATGTATCTGTGTGCCAAATTTGGGGTCAAACGGTTCAGGCGTTTGGAAGTCTATAGAGGACAGACAGACAGACAGACAGACAGACGGACAGACAGACAGACAGACAGACTTAGATTTTTATGATATAGACTAGAAAATGTACCCGGCGCTGCCCGGGTATAAAGTGTCAGTGTGTTAATTAGATTTGTTCTAAGGTGCCCAGGAGGCCAATCTAAAGGTATTGTTTCATCTGAGTTAATCAGTGGAATTAGTGTATACCTTTAGTGCATAGTTGGAGTGGTTCTGTATACCCACAATGTATAGTTTTTAGGGGTCTCGCATATCTGTAGTGCATAGTTGGGGGGCTGTATACCTATAGTGTATAGTTGAGGGAGGTCCTGTATACCTGCAGTGTACAGTTGGTGAAGGTCCTGTATACCTATACTGTATAGTTCGGGGGTCCTGTATACCTGTAGTATATAGTTGGTGCTGTATACCTGTAATGTATAGTTGGTGGAGGTCTTGTATACCTGTAGTTTATAGTTTGAGGGTCCTGGATACCTGTAGTGTATAATTGGTGGAGGTCTTGTATACCTGTAGTATATAGTTCGGGGGTCCTGTATACCTGTAGTAAATAGTTTGAGGGTCCTGTATAACTATAGTATAGAGTTGGTGGAGGTCCTGTATACCTGTAGTGTATAGTTTGGGGTCCGATATACCTGTAGTATATAGCTGGTGGAGTTCCTGTATACCTATAGTATATTTGGGGTCCTGTATACTTGTAGTATAGAGTTGGTGAAAGTGCTGTATTCCTGTATTATAGAGTTGGTGTAGGTCCTGTATACCTGTAGTGTATAGTTTTGGGGTCCTGTATACCTGTAGTGTATAGTTGGTGGAGGTCCTGTATACCTGAAGTATATAGTTGGTGGAGGTCCTGTATACCTGTAGTATATAGTTTTGGGGTCCTGTATACCTGTAGTGTAAAGTTTGGGGTCCTGTATACCTGTAGTATATAGTTTTGTGGAGGTCCCGTGCACTTGTAGTGTATAGTTTTGGGGTCCTGTATACCTGTAGTGTCCTGTATACCTGCAGGGTTGTATTTACCCGTATGGCAGTGTTATTCAGTCAAAGAGTGTCGGTATTGGTCATGTCTGGTATGGGGGTGTTATCCAGTCACAGTATGGCGGTATTGGTCAGGTCTGGTGTGGCGGTGTTATCCAGTCACGGTATGGTGGTATTGGTCAGGTCTGGTATAGCAGTGTTATCCAGTCACAGTATGGCAGTATCGGTCAGGTCTGATATGATGGTGTTATCCAGTCACAGTATGGTGGTATTGGTCAGGACTGGTGTGGCGGTGTTACCCAGTCACAGTTTGCCGGTATTGGTCAGGTCTGGTATGGCAGTGTTATCCAATCACACACAGTATGGCGGTATTGGTCAGGTCTGGTATGACAGTGTTATCCAGCACAGTATGGCGGTATTGGTCAGGTCTGGTATGGCAGTGTTATCCAGTCACAGTATGGCGGTATTGGTCAGGTCTTATATGACAGTGTTATCCAGTCACAGTATGGCGGTATTGGTCAGGTCTGGTATGACAGTGTTATCCAGTCACAGTATGGCGGTATTGGTCAGGTCTGGTGTGGCAGTGTTATCCAGTCACAGTATGGTGGTATTGGTCAGGTCTGGTGTGGCAGTGTTATCCAGTCACAGTATGGCGGTATTGGTCAGGTCTGGTGTGGCAGTGTTATCCAGTCACAGTATGGCGGTATTGGTCAGGTCTGGTGTGGCGGTGTTATCCAGTCACAGTATGGCGGTATTGGTCAGGTCTGGCAGTGTTATCCAGTCACAGTATGGCGGTATTGGTCAGGTCTGGTATGACAGTGTTATCCAGCACACTATGGCGGTATTGGTCAGGTCTGGTGTGGCAGTGTTATCCAGTCACAGTATGGCGGTATTCGTCAGGTCTGGTGTGGCGGTGTTATCCAGTCACAGTATGGCGGTATTGGTCAGGTCTGGCAGTGTTATCCAGTCACAGTATGGCGGTATTGGTCAGGTCTGGTATGACAGTGTTATCCAGCACAGTATGGCGGTATTGGTCAGGTCTGGTGTAGCAGTGTTACCCAGTCACAGTTTGGTATATCTGTTGTGCCCTGTATATACATGTACTGTATGGATGGAGTAGGGGGCCCTGTATATACATGTACTGTATAGATGGAGTAGGGGGTCCTGTATATACATGTTCTGTATAGATGGAGTAGGGGGTCCTGTATATACATGTTCTGTATAGATGGAGTAGGGGGTCCTGTATATACATGTAGTGTATAGATGGAGTAGGGGGTCCTGTATATACATGTACTGTATAGATGGAGTAGGGGGCCCTGTATATACATGTACTGTATAGATGTAGTAGGGGGTCCTGTATATACATGTAGTGTATAGATGGAGTAGGGGGTCCTGTATACATGTACTGTATAGATGGAGTAGGGGATCTACCAGTTATTACTGTGGATGTTGTGAGGCAGCTTCCCTAGCAACCATTACTCCCTGTGAAAATGAAAGCAGTAATCCTATTGGTTGCTAAGGCTCCAACTGCCGTGTCTGCTGCAGCTAATTATATCACCTGTGTTTGCAGTGAGGAGATTTTCCCATTCATCTCTATGAGGCGCCTCTCTTTCCCCTCCCCCTCCCCTCCTGTACATCTGGCGGGGACGGGAACTTCGCAATAACCTTCCCGGGCACCCAATATATCTGTGTGCCAAATTTGGGGTCAAACGGTTCAGGCGTTTGGAAGTCTATAGAGGACAGACAGACAGACAGACAGACAGAAGGACAGACAGACAGACAGACAGACAGACTTTGATTTTTATGATATAGATTGCACTGGAGATTAATTCTTGTAAAGTTGAATACTGTCAAAGTGGGACTTTGTCATCTCTGCTGCCTCACCTCACATGATTTCTACCTGATGTGCACCTCACATCAGTTCTACCTAATGTCTGGTTGCCGTGTGTCTGGGGTGGGTGTTACCACCGTAGGCCCCAAAACACCAGAGCCCACCAGCAGGTTCAATACCAGTCTGAGTGACCCGGGCCACGGCACATGTACTATAAATTATCCACTCCATTGCAAATACATACACATATTATAGAGGCACCTTCACAATTCAGTGATATCATTTGGAACATGATTTTGTGTTATTCCTCCATGACTATGAGCAAACATATTGTAATACACATTTTTAGATCATGCCCCCTATAAGACATATCTTTTTAAAAAAAATACATTTAAAAATAATGTGGTAAGTCAAAGTGTAGCATTAAATGTCCTGCTGGATATATGAAAGGTACCATTTGTCTCCCTGAGCTAACAGCTATGTAATTGTCAGTTTGGAACCCGGATTGCATCTGACAGATTTCCTTTAAAATTCAATTCAATATTGTTCAGTGGGGAAAGTTATGGTGTGTTTACACAGATAGATTTATCTGACAGATCTTTAAAGCCGAAGCCTGGAAAAGACTATAAACAGGGAACAGGTCATAAAGGAAAGACTGGGATCTATTCTCTGTTCAAATCCATTCCTCGCTTTGGCTTCAAAAATCTGTCTGATAAATCTGTCAGTGTAAATGCACCCTTACTAAAAGAAATAAAACCTTTATGCAATATTTTACTTTGAACACATCTCCTTATAGTGGAGATCTGAAGTATTTTACATTTATTGTAAATGCAACATTACTAGCCTGTTCTATATCACAAAAAGACCTGCTGATTCTTTATTGCAAATAAGTACAATGTGGTGAGATCACAGGAGCTCTGCTGTCGCATCCAGCACAGCAAACTGAGATGAGGCGGTTACTTCGTTAGTAAAGAGTGTTATTTACTGCATTAATTAGTACATATGGCTTAGTGATACTGATGTGTGCTCTATGAAACAACTTAATAACTTCACTGTGTTTTTATTTGCTATCATACTGCTTAAAGATTTATGTTTCATTACTCCAGAACTGCAAACAGCAGAGTAGAAAATAAAGATTAAAGGGGTTGGCCGCTTTATAGTATACAGTGTTATTAACTGTATTCATTGCACTTACTTAAAGCAGAGACCCCATAGAGATTAAATCAGACTCCCCTCCTCCGGGCTGTGCTGTCAGTAAGTGTAACGAGCAGGGGCGTAACTACCACTGTAGCAGCCATAGTGACTGCTAAGGGGCCCACCGCATCAGGGGTGCTCCTGCAATACACTGGGCCCCTTAAGCTGTCATCATTTGCAGCACCAGGTAGCCGAGCAGGCCTCTTGGGATCTGCAAATGTCCGTTTAACTGAAAGCACTCCTGAAAAGTGTAGTTATGAATACACTTGATGGCTTAGTGGTCAGTCAGGAAAGGGGGGGATCGGGGGAGGAATTGCTAATTTAAAAGTTTGCTATGGGGCCCATCCATTTCTAGTTACGCCCCTGGTAATGAGTACAGTTACTAAGGCTGTACACTGAACAATTATAAAATAAAGTGGCCAACCCCATCTTTGTATCTATACCAGTTAACACTAGGCCCCAACTTAGTAATGGATTCCATCTATCAGACGGCTTTGACTACTAAATCTGAAAGAAAAGAAAAATAAAATACAACACAATAGAGAAAAGTATTTTATTTAAAAAAGAACACCCCACAACTTTCCCTGGCCATTTTATAAAAAACAAAAAACAAAACAAAAAAAAAAAAACAACACTGGTCATTGACGTAGTTCAACAAATTAGACTTATCCCAGGATACAGATATCTGAAAAACAGGTATTCTGCACCTTACAGTAAGCAGCATCTTAGCAGATGCTGTTTACAGTATGGCACACAAGGGGTTAAGTACGGATGCATGGCATCCATACTTAATTCCTTGTGTGCCAGACTGAACAATGTCGCTCCCAGAGGGTTAAGTGAGGATGCATGGCACCCTCAATTAAACCCATGGGGGCCATATTGATATAACAATGTACCCATCCTAGCAAGAAGGGATTAATTGCCCCCCTTCCTTGTTGGGATGGGTAAAGTGCTGGAGGAGAAGTGGAGGCCCTATTTATACTCAACGTCAATTTATACTCATACTCAATTTATACCGCAACGTCTTCAATCTTCAGCTGAGCCTGGCACACTGAGATACAAGTGTGCCAGGCTTTGCTTCTTCAAAGATGATGCTCAGCCAATTAGCGGCTGCAGCAGTGTTCCTGCTGCAGGCGCTGATCAGAAGAAGATGGGGAAAAGACTGGAGGGTAAGTTAACCACCCCCCGAAATGTAGCACAGTCTGGTCGACTCGGGGTTCTTTTAACCCCCTGGGGATCACACTATGCCGTTCTGCGTAGTGGTGACTGTAGAAGTAAAAGTGAGTGGTGTGAACAATGATGAAATAAAAATGAATTGTGCGCCAATTCTAGTATAACTGAAAAAATATATACATAGTAATAAAAAAAAATATATACAAAAACTTAATAAAAATGTATGCATACCTAAATATTATTATAATGTGTGTCATTAATAAATGATGAAAAGATCACATAGTGGATAATGGGTGTCAATTAATAATACATTAAATCTGTTATGTGTGCACTAAATAAATACAGTGCTAGCTATAATAGGTCCTGCAATGTTAAAGCGACTCTGTACCCACAATCTGACCCCCCCAAACCACTTGTACCTTCGGATAGCTGCTTTTAATCCAAGATCTGTCCTGTGGTCCGTTCGGCAGGTGATGCAATTATTGTCCTAAAAAACAACTTTTAAATTTGAAGCCCGTGCCAATCGGGAGTATCTGTGCCCTAACTTTGCACCACCCCTCTGTACCTCCTCCCCACCCTCTTCATCATTAGGAATGCCACTGGAACATTTTCTCCATGCTGAACATTGCACAGGTCCTTAACGATCCAGGCCATGTGCCGGGCTAAACAGGTGGGGAATAGGAGGCAATCTTAGAAGAGGGTGGGGAGGAGGGACAGAGAAGTTGTGCAAAGTTAGGGCACAGATACTCCCGTTTGGCACAGGGCTTCAAGTTTCAAAGTATTTTTTTAGGACTATAACTGCATCACCTGCCGAACGGACCCCAGGACAGATCTTGGATTAAAAGCAGCTATCCGAAGGTACATGTGGTTTTGGGGGGGGGGGGGGGGGGGGTAGGATTGAGGGTACAGAGTCGCTTTAAGTTTTGAGCCCATGGGTCCTGTCTACTATGCATTTTTATTTAGACAGGAATTCACATGGACACACCAATAGAAGGGCATCTGATTAGTAATTAATTATCCATTAGATGAGTTTTGGCTACAAATAGGTTCCCCCACTCCTTTACTCCATCGCTCTGGGAACAAGCAGGTAGAGAAACGTGTTGGGGTGTGGAGAGGATCCATGGCCACTGTGGCAGAGACTGTGTAAGTTTCTGTGATGATACATATATGCTGAATGGGCTGACATAACATGCTGCTATTGGGCCACTGGGGTCTAGTGCAATACATTCAAATCACTGCCATAGGAATCTGCTATATTGTTTACCTATGTGCTGCTAAAATTATTGTCACAATATAACTTACAATTTAGTAGGTATAGGTACCTGTTCATACTTTTTGGCCACTAGGGTCTGCTGCAATGGATTCAGATCACTGCTATAGGGAATTGTTATATTATTTATATAGATGCTGTTTAAATAACGACATTTCCATATTATAAACTTACCACTGGTTCGTCACTAGTACCTATTGTAGGGATCTTCCCGGGGGATGGTGTGTTCGGACACAGTTCACGGCAGACTTGGACTTGTAAAACAACAGCTTGGCGTTTATTTGCAGCATAAACAGTCCATAACAGAAATATAGCAACACCGTGCTTTAAGAACAAAACAAAAAGGTCTTGCCCGTCTGGGCGCTAACTAACACAGCAGGTTACCTCTCTGACACTTCAGTCGGCAGTATTGCGGGGTGTGAACAGGCCCCAGCAGCGGCTGTCTTCCCAGCTCTCTCCAAACAGCATGCAGGCTGTTCACTCCTGTCTGAGAGAGATAGACCTGTACACTGAGCCCACCTTTTGCCTTCTCAGGCTGATTGGGATCAGAGCTCACCTGATCCCAAAACCCACACTGGATCGAGGGGGAGGGAATGGCAAGTCCCACTACCAAAACCTACCTGCCATTCCATGTAAGTCCAGGCCCGGCAATAATAAATAATAGCTCAGCAGCATAACACTGCTGAGCACAGATGCCTCCTGGACTCACCATCTCACACTATGTATCAACCTGGGTGAGATGTACATCCCCTCGATCACTTTACCAGTGACATGTCCACATATCCCCCCCCTCTTCTTCAGACCGGAGGGCTGAGCATTTTGTCCCCACAGACAGTGTACCCTAGATAGGGCGTCAGCATTCGCCTGTAATTTCCCTGGCCGGTGTTCCACCATGAAATTAAAGTTTTGGAGGGAAAGAAACCACCTAGTCACCCTTGCATTCTTCTCCTTGTTTAATTTCATCCATGTTAGGGGGGCATGGTCTGTCACTAACTTAAACCTCCTGCCTAGTAAGTAGTACTTCAGGGATTCTAGGGCCCACTTCACTGCCAGACACTCTCGCTCAACTATGGCGTAGTTTTTCTCGGCCGGGGATAGCTTCCTGCTTAAGTACATCACCGGGTGCTCCTCGCCATTCACGACCTGTGAGAGGACGGCACCTAACCCTGTGTTAGAGGCATCTGTCTGTACTAGAAACTCTCGCCTAAAGTCAGGGGTAACTAGCACAGGCTGTTGGCACAAGGCAGACTTAAGGCTTTGAAAAGCTTTCTCAGCCTCTGGAGTCCATGTCACCATTGCGGACTTCGCACCCTTTGTCAGGTCAGTTAGTGGGGCTGCAACTGAAGCAAAATTCGGCACAAACCTTCGGTAATAGCCCGTAATACCCAGGAAAGCTCTGACCTGTTTCTTTGTGAGGGGTTGAGGCCAATTCTGTATTGCCTCAATTTTATTTAGTTGTGGTTTCACTAACCCCCTCCCAATAATGTAGCCCAGGTATTTGGCCTCCTCTAAGGCTAGTGCACACTTCTCTGCATTGATGGTTAACCCCGCATCACTTATGGCATCTAACACCGCCTGGACCTTACAGAGGTGACTTTCCCAATCCGGGCTAAAAATGACCACATCATCGAGGTAGGCAGCGGAGTAATCACGATGTGGTCGCAGAATCAAGTCCATCAACCTCTGAAAAGTGGCAGGGGCTCCATGTAACCCGAATGGCATCACTACGTATTGGAAGAGCCCATCAGGGGTGGAGAATACAGTCTTCTCTCTAGCCTTAGGAGTGAGTGGGATCTGCCAGTAGCCCTTAGTGAGATCGAGGGTAGTTATGTACCTGGCATTACCCATCCTTTCTATCAACTCATCTACCCTGGGCATGGGGTAGGCATCGAACTTGGAGATCTCATTTAACTTTCTAAAGTCATTACAGAACCTCCAAGTTCCATTGGGCTTTGGGATTAACACAATCGGGCTGGACCACTCGCTCTGGGATACCTCAATGACTCCTAGGTCAAGCATACGTTTTACCTCGGATGATACCGCCTCCCTCCGTGCTTCTGGTATCCTGTAGGGCTTCAGGTTTACTCTGCTTCTAGGCTCAGTTTCAATATGATGACTAATTAGATGCGTACGCCCTGGAAGGTCAGAAAACTTGTCTTTATTTCTCTGCAGGAACTCCTTAGCTTCCTGCTTCTGGGACACTGATAGGGTGTCACCAATCCTGACCGGAGGGATTGGTGGTGACAGATGACCAACAGGCTTTGTCGCCACCAAGGATTCCCTGTCTTTCCAGGGCTTGATCAAGTTTATGTGATAAACTTGGAAAGGCTTCCTTCTGCCTGGTTGGTGTACCTTGTAGTTGACCTCACTGATCTTCTCTACAATTTCATAGGGACCCTGCCACTTGGCTAAGAATTTGCTTTCTACCGTGGGAACAAGTATGAGTACCCGGTCACCTGGGCTAAATGTCCTGATTCTCGCAGAACGATTGTAAATTCTGCTTTGGCCCTCTTGCGCCCTCTGGAGGTGTTCCCTTACTAGGGGCATTACAGTGGCTATACGGTCCTGCATTTGTGCTACATGCTCTATAACACTCTTGTATGGGGTGGACTCACTTTCCCATGTCTCTTTCGCTATATCCAATAAACCCCTGGGGTGACGACCATAGACTAATTCGAAGGGAGAGAACCCTGTGGACGCTTGGGGTACTTCCCTAATAGAAAACATCAGGTAAGGTAGTAAGTGATCCCAATCACGACCATCCTTTTCCACCACTTTTTTTAACATATGTTTCAGGGTTTTATTAAACCTCTCCACTAACCCGTCTGTCTGTGGGTGATATACAGAGGTGCGTAGGTGTGAGATTTTAAACAGTTTGCATAGCTCTTTCATTACCTTTGACACAAATGGGGTACCTTGGTCGGTCAAGATTTCCTTGGGGATCCCCACCCTGGAAAACATATAAAACAATTCCCGTGCAATTGTTTTAGATGCAGTGTTTCTTAGGGGTACAGCCTCAGGATAGCGGGTCGCGTAGTCTAACACAACTAGAATGTACTGGTGACCCCTAGCTGACTTTACAATGGGACCCACCAAGTCCATTGCGATCCGGTCAAAAGGTACCTCTATGATGGGGAGTGGGACCAAAGGACTGCGATAATGCGACACTGGAGCGCTAAGCTGACATGTGGGGCACGACTCACAGTATTTTTTTATGTCAGCATAAATCGCAGGCCAATAAAACCTCTGGAGGACTCTCTCCTGTGTTTTATCTGTCCCCAAGTGGCCCCCAAGAACATGATTATGGGCCATGTCGAGTACCTGACGCCGGTACGACTTAGGCACCAGAAGCTGTTCCACCACCTCATCATTAATCTTAGTGACTCTATAGTAGAGATCATTAGTCATAGAAAAATGTGGAAATTTTCTCTCAGCTTCTGGTTCCTGAGGTACCCCATTCATAACAGTGACCTGCTCTCTCGCATTTTTGAGAGTGGGGTCCTGTAATTGTGCAGTACCAAAATTATCCCTAGACACCTCTAAGTCTGGAACATTCTGCGCAGTGGGAGGAGCCTCTTCCTCACCAGCCAGGACCTGCAAAGGAAAAGCATAATTTTCATCCTGTACATTTTTAGCATTTACCGTGGGTAATGCAATAGACTTAGGGGTCTCCTCACTCCTTTCAGGGGATTGTTGTTTTCCCCATAGAGCCCAGAACAAAGGAAAATCACGCCCCAATATCACATTATGCATAAGGTTTTTAACCACACCCACTTCATATTGTACCGTGCCTAGTTCAGTCCCGACATTAGCCAGTACTATAGGGTAAACCTTTGTATCGCCATGTAAGCACACCATGCGCATATGTCTTTCTGGCACAAAGTCCCCAGCCACCAGACTGGCATGCACCAAGGTGACAAGGCTTCCTGAGTCCAGCAACGCCTTAACAGGGAAGTCATTTACAGTAATGTTGCAGACTTGTGGTTCAGTCTCTAGTCCAGTGACTGCAACAAAAGACGGCTCTGCAAATAGCGACTGACGCCGGCTAGCGTCACACTCCATGGGCTCAGTGGTAAGAGGGCAATGGGCAGACATATGACCCGTCTCATGGCATCTCCAGCACTGGATAGGGCCTGGTCTCCTTGGCAGGGAGTCCTTTTTAGGGCCACTTAGCCACCGGGGACCATCACCAGTCTTTTGCCCCTGAGACACCTCCTGAGCGCTCTTCCCTCTATCAGCACCCCTCCACACTCCCCCAATAGATGGAAGTCTCTTACCAGCTGATGGCACAGATCTGGCACTCCGGGGAGGTGACGGTGCTGCAGGAACATCACGGAGGTAGTCCTCGGTCGCCTGGAACCTCTCCACAAGGTTGACAAGTTCGTCAGCACTCTTAGGGTCGCCTTGTCCCACCAAGCGTTGCAGATCAGCAGGAAGTGCGCGGAGGTAGCGATCCATCACGACCCTCTCTAGGATCTGTGCAGGAGTAGAAGTGTCTGGCTCCAACCATTTTCTTGCCAGATGAATCAGGTCATACATCTGGGACCTCGCTGACTTGTCCAGACTGTAGCTCCAGTTGCGGACCCTCCGGGCACGGACAGCAGCAGTAACTCCTAGTCGGGCGAGTATCTCTGCTCTTAGCCGAGGATAGTCCTTGACCTCTTGCTCACTGAGGTCATAGTAGGCCTTTTGAGGTTCGCCTGTTAAATAGGGAGCAATGACCTCCGCCCACTCAGTGGAGGGTAACTTTTCTCGCTCAGCCACACGCTCAAAGACCGTTAAGTAGGCCTCAACATCGTCATCAGCAGTCATCTTTTGCAGCGCCCGCTGCACAGCTCTTCTCACAGACAAAGTCTCTGGCGCGGCTGCTGCCACCAGCTGGGGATTAGCACCTGCAGACGCCTCTTGCTTCGCTATCAGGTGCTCAATAAGTTTCTGTTGTTGAGCCATCGCTTGCTGATGTGCAGCCATTGCCTGTTCATGGCGCAGATTAGCGTCTCTCAGAGCCTGTTCATGGCGCAGGTTAGCGTCTGTTAGAGCCTGTTGTTGCTGCCGATTAGCCTGCTCATGGCGAAGGTTAGCGGCCGCCTGATCCTGTTTAGCGGCTGCCTGAGCCTGTTGTTGTTGCAAACTCACTTGCATTAACTGCTTCATCATCTCCTCCATGTTGCTTGTCTGTTTTTGGAGTGAAGCAGCAGCCTTCACCCAGGACATATGCCGCTGTAGCCAAGTTGATGCACACCGTTGCCCCTAGCAACCGTTTTGCCCGCATCCTCCACCAATTGTAGGGATCTTCCCGGGGGATGGTGTGTTCGGACACAGTTCACGGCAGACTTGGACTTGTAAAACAACAGCTTGGCGTTTATTTGCAGCATAAACAGTCCATAACAGAAATATAGCAACACCGTGCTTTAAGAACAAAACAAAAAGGTCTTGCCCGTCTGGGCGCTAACTAACACAGCAGGTTACCTCTCTGACACTTCAGTCGGCAGTATTGCGGGGTGTGAACAGGCCCCAGCAGCGGCTGTCTTCCCAGCTCTCTCCAAACAGCATGCAGGCTGTTCACTCCTGTCTGAGAGAGATAGACCTGTACACTGAGCCCACCTTTTGCCTTCTCAGGCTGATTGGGATCAGAGCTCACCTGATCCCAAAACCCACACTGGATCGAGGGGGAGGGAATGGCAAGTCCCACTACCAAAACCTACCTGCCATTCCATGTAAGTCCAGGCCCGGCAATAATAAATAATAGCTCAGCAGCATAACACTGCTGAGCACAGATGCCTCCTGGACTCACCATCTCACACTATGTATCAACCTGGGTGAGATGTACATCCCCTCGATCACTTTACCAGTGACATGTCCACACTATTTATTATTTCTGTACCTACTGGGACAACAGCAATCATGATGTATTTTTATTATGTAATCATGATGTATTGTTGAGTTACAGTCTGCATTTTAGAACACAGTCCATTACTTATTCTGGTTATAACATTGCTTCTTTTAAATTGTCTGATTAGTGTGTTTGTGTATATATTTTTTATGGGAAATTGACTTTTGTCTGAAATAAAGATTATGAAATTTTTCAAGTAATTTTTCAACTGGTTATGAATTTTTGGAGGTCTTTGTAGGTTATATATCCAATCTAATGAAACACAACTTGTATAACACAGTAGGAGTGTAGTGTGAGCACTGATAATGTAAAGCGCACACTCAGTTCAGTAATAAAATCAAATTTGTTTCACACAGTAGGAGTGGAGTGCGAGCACTGATTATGTAAGGCACACGCTCCATTCACTGATCCCAGTAAATTGGTATAACTCAGTAGGAGTTTACAGTGCCCAGTAAGCAGGGACGCATTACCAGCTGCTGCTGCCCTAGGCACCAAGCCTGAAGATGCCGCATCTTCACTTGCCAATTAGCATTATGATTTTCTAGCTTCTGAACATAGTATTGACTGGCAAGTTGGAAGGGGAGGTGGGAGACTATAAAACAATTTAAAAAAAAGTTATTTTCTTCCCCCCTGCTCCCTGGAGCTGCCCTAGGCACTGGACCACGGGTCCCTAGTGGTAAATACAGCCCTGCCAGTAAGTAAATATCGACTGTGTCTTCACTGGTCCCAGTGAATTCCTATAGGCACCCTGTTACTTGGTAAACTGGACACTTGGTTGGCAGTTACAACAAAAAAATCACCCACAATCAGCCCTCCTATCCTCTCCTCTCTGTCCCTATATCACTCTGTTAGCCTCTCCCTGCTCTGCTCTAACTGCCTGCTGTGATCCTGCTCTCTCCTCCACACACAGCCGACTGGCCACTGACTCTGGAAACAAATCACCTTATATAGAGGGTGAGGTGCTGACATAACAGAGGGGCCTGCAGCAGATTGGACGGGCGCTAGGGATTATGGTTAATATCTTTCTCCCGCCCAGTGACACTCCAGACAGCATGTGAAGCCGCCATTTAGTTTTTTTGTGAATTTCCTTAACAAATTGGCGGGAATTCGCTGGAATTGCTCATCTCTAATCAAAGCATGTAAAATATAGACTGGTGTAATCTTCCCACAGTAACAAATCACAGCTCAGCTTTTAGATCTGGTAATATAAAATGTTGAGCTGTGAAAAGTTGCTGTGGGAAGTTTACACCCTTTGATAAATCTGGGACTTGCAAGAGAACCAAGCCAAAGCATTATTTTGTATTTATATTGCATAGAAATAAACCTATGATCACAAAGTTCCCAAATTTTACTCAAAAATGTGGTATTTTAATAATTGTGCGGTAATTTCCCATTGCTGCACTTACTACTCTACATTGTTCTCAGGCAGATTACAAGTAAGTGGTTGAAATAAACCATAAATAGATATACTTTGTGTTTACTTGCACAAAGCACTGACATAATGATGTATGTGCTACATTTTAGTTAACTCTTATGTTTTCTTCTATTGACATTGATTTTTACATAATTTCTAGTTTCCTAGCAACACTAGGATAGCCTAGAATAAGCTCCCTCTATGTGGCTGGATGTCCGCTGCTGTAGATAACAATTCTGATCTTTCAGGTAATATTACCTGGTATAGAATCCACTATCCTTACCTTTTTGTTTATCTTATGAAACATACGACCTGGATTGCTCAGCTTATAAATGAACAAATCAGCAGCAGCTTTAGGCTATCAACACCGTCAAAATGGTGGCTGTTTTTATTGGACGACCATCATTTTATAGTTATTCATATAATATTATCAATTTATTTATATATTGACATATCTCAAAATAAAATAAAATATCCTCGAACTGTTACCCCATGGAAAATACAAGTATTTAATTTCTAAAACAGATATTGCAAGATAAGTGACAGAAAATCTGCCTGAACTTAAAGTACATTCGTCATTATATATAAAAAAAATAATCAGTTAATGCTTGCATTATGCATGATGTCCGTTTTGCTTTTAATTTTGCATTTTCACAACCCATGCAGTGCCTCATTGAGCTGTTCATGCTTCTGCATTTTACTCTTGGCCAGTAGGCGGGCCTTACTATAACCTAGTATACTCATCTGCGGCCTATCAGCATTTATCTTCACTGGGCCAACTGACATCACTTCCTGCATTTGGTCATTTTTTTGCTGTTACTAAAGACCTAATGGCTTTAATGATGGAGACTTGAGACCTAGTGGCCAAATGTATATAATTGTATTTCATATTGAAAATGGGCAAAAAAAAAAAAAATTGCAAAGATGTAGTATATCACCTTTAGTGCTGATTTAACATTATTTATTGGTAACGACAGTGGCCATTTAAGGTACATCCTGTGAAGTGGCATAGCTACTATTATAGTAGACCACGCCACTGTTACAGGGGCCTGCGCACTAAGGGGACCTGCAGACCCCTGGGCCTTTAACTGTGAATGCTCACAGTTAAATCTTGTGGTACTTTGACTATCCTGTCCTGGTAGTGCCTCTTGTGGCCATTGTCAGCATTGCACCTCCAGCCACAAGAGCAGCCCCCCATACACATACTAACCTAACCCAGCACAGTCCCCTGCCATTTTTTCTCTCTGCTCTCCAGCGCATTAATGACATTCTGTTTTATCAGTTAGTTAGTGAAAAGGTCAGAAACAATGCAAGAAAGTATTACTTTATTGAAAGAGTAGCAGATGTTTGGAACAAACTTCCAGCAGATGTGGTTGGTAAATCCACAATAACAGAATGTAAACCTGCCAGGGATAAACATATATCTATCCTAATGTGGTACACCCCCGGTGAGAGAGGTGGTGGCCGGTCACTTGCCAGATGGTAAAGTGTGACGCCAGTTCTATGGTGGTTGGCTGAGATACAGCCAGGCCCAGTGATGTTATGTTGCGACACCAGTGCCGGTTGGGCACACAGATATGGTGGCACACCTGCTTTTAGTTTAAAGGGCCGGTTGTACCTTGTTCCCCTGTGGACAATGACCTGCCGGGCTGTTGCGGGGTCCCTTGGTTTGACTAGTGAAGGGTTTAACACTGCATAGTGTTGAGTGGAGTTACTTGAGAAGAAACTGTAGGTTGCATGTTGTCTCTGCAGAGTCTAGCGATAAAAGACCTCTACACTTCCTCTTCCCATGTGACTTCCTATCTACAGCTGCTATAAGGTGTGCTGTGAATGGGTGAAGAGTGCATATGTAAGAAGTAAATAGAGAAATGATAGGATAGAAGAAGAAAGTACTCTCATTGATCTACAGATCCATGTGACATACAAATAAACAATAACCCTTTCCAGACAGCTGTGCAACAACTAAATACATATACTTACAATAGCGACATTGTGTGGCAAAACTTTAACACTACTACATCACCACCTACATCCAAAAAGTACAGGCTTTTACCAAGGGTGTAACTAATAGCAACACCCATGGTGGGACACCACACTAAGATAATAAGAAGGGAAATACTAAAAGGGAAGAACTGGAAAGGGGGTCTTTTTCTGCTGACACTCTTCTATGTTTCTAATATATTTTTGCAGGTGAGGTCTCCAAAACTGGACACAGTATTTCAGATGTGGTCTCACCAGAGCTTTATACAACTGAATCACAATCCCCCCCTAAATCCTTCTCCTCTGCAGTCTTTGACGACACCATGTGCATTATTTTACATTTGTAGACATTAAACTGCAGTGTCTTCTGTTTTGACTTACACTCTAGTAAAGCTATTTGTCTTTGTTCACTGTGTAGCACTGGCAACCTGTAACTGCAGCTCAGGTCCCATTCAGGTGAACACCAGCTGAGCTGCAATTACAGGCCAACACTACTACATACTCCTTTCACTGTGCAGTGCAATTGCTGAACAGGTGAATGTTAACCCTGCTGCGAGTTTGTATTCTCTTTGGGACGAACGGGCACTGGATCTGCAGTGGATTTCGCTGCGAATTCGCAGCGTGAAATCTTCTGCGGATCTGGTGTGTGTGAAGGCACCGTTAAGCTACATGGCAAATGGATTTTAAAATGACTCTGTACCCACAATCTGACCCCCAAAACCACTTTTACCTTCGGATAGCTGCTTTTAATCCAAGATCTGTCCTGATCTGTCTGTACTTTTAAACTTGAAGCCTGTGCCAAACGGCAGTATCTGTGCCCTAACTTTGCACAACCTCTCTGTCCCTCCTTCCCACCCTCCTCATCATTAGGAATGCTCCAGGCAGATTGCCTCCTATTCCCGACCTATATCAGCCCGGCACATGGGCTGGATCATTAAAGGGGTACACCCCCAAGAGCTAAAAAAAAATGAAATGCTCCCAAACCTAGCTGGCCTTACTCACCAAGTCCCCCTGAGTATTTTGAGCCGTCTCCCATCTTTCTAGCTGCTGCCGTTCCTGAGTTACAAGTTTTTCTAAAAGTCGATCTATATCCAAGATCGGAAACTACATTTCCCATCATGCAATGCTTCTGCCTGATGATGGTGAAGTAGCAGAGCTGAGACAATGAAGGAGATGATGACAGTGTAGCAGAGCTGAGATGGCGGTGTCGGTGTAGCAGAGCTGAGATGGCGGTGTCGGTGTAGCAAAGCTGAGTTGGAAGAGACGTTGTAGCCGAGCTGAGTTGGGGATGACGGTGTAGCAGAGCTGAGTTGGGGATGACATTGTAGCAGAGCTGAGTTGGGGATGATGGCGTAGCAGAGCTGAGTTGGGGGTGACGGCGTAGCAGAGCTGAGTTGGGGGTGACGGCGTAGCAGAGCTGAGTTGGGGGTGACGGCGTAGTAGAGCTGAGTTGGGGGGGACGGCGAAGCAGAGCTGAGTTGGGGGGGACGGCGTAGCAGAGCTGAGTTGGGGAGGGACGGCGTAGCAGAGCTGAGTTGGGGGGGACGGCGTAGCAGAGCTGAGTTGGAGAGGGACGGCGTAGCAGAGCTGAGTTGGCGGTGACGGCGTAGCAGAGCTAAGTGGGCGGTGACGGCGTAGCAGAGCTGAGTTGGCGGTGACGGCGTAGCAGAGCTGAGTTGGGTGGGACGGCGTAGCAGAGCTGAGTTGGGTAAGACGGCGTAGCAGAGCTGAGTTGGGGTGGACAGTGTAGCAGAGCCGCGGACGATTGGGGGGGCGGAGCTTGCTGCGGACGATGGGTGCGGAGCTTGCCGCGGCCGATCGCGGGGGGCGGAGCTTGCCGCGGCCGATCGCCGGGGGGCGGAGCTTGCCGGGGCGGAGCTTGCCGGGGGGGGGGGGAGTGCCGCGGGTGAGAGCAGCGGCTATGCCTCGGGTGAGTGAGGGATGCCACGGGTGATGGGGGGGCGGTTGGTTGTGGGGCGGGGGGCTGTGTGCTGCGGGTGAGTGCTGCCGGGAGGCTCTGGACACAGGGGGTGAGCTCTGGGCTGGGGGTGACCGGGTGGCTGCTGTTAGAGAGGGATGCAGTCACGGCTTCGCTGATCACTGTCTCCCTCTGTAACAGCAGCCACCCCATCAGTGTTCTCAGTCACTTCACTGTGCTGGGACTGAGGACACGTGATGCCGACACGGAGGGTGGGGGCCAGGAGCAGGGAGCGTGTCGGTGTGGACTGAGGTCTGATGATTCTATGCAATCCCTGGAGGTGAATGCAGCTGGATAACAGCAAATCTGTGCAGAATCCGTAATAACTTTATATTGGAAAGATGGAAAGCTACGGGTGGGCAACGTATTAATGCAAAAATAATTTTGGGGGGAATACCCCTTTAAGGACCTGTGCAATGTTCAGCGCGGAGAAAATGTTTCAGTGGCATTCCTAATGATGAAGAGGGTGGGGAGGAGGGACGGAGGGGTGGTGCAAAGTTAGGGCACAGATACTCCCGTTTGGCACGGGCTTCAAGTTTAAAAGTATTTTTTTAGGACAATGACTGCATCACCTGCCGAACGGACCGCAGGACAGATGTTGGATTAAAAGCAGCTATCTGAAGGTACAAGTGGTTTGAGGGTCAGATTGTGGGTACATAGTCGCTTTAAACAGCAGTTAATGGCAAACCTATGAACTATTTGCATATGTTCACTAGACTAGAAATAATCTCCAACTTTTCCAATATAGGGCGAAATTTATCAAACATGGTGTAAAGTAAAAGTGGCTCAGTTGCCCCTAGCAACCAATCAGATTTCACCTTTCCAGTCTGAGGAATGAAAAGTGGAATCTGATTGGTTGCTAGGGGCAACTGAGACAGTTTCACTTTACATAATGTTTGATAATTCCCCCCCATAGAGTTTGGGATATATACACTCCTCTCCCATCAAATAAAAGTTAATGAAAAAACATCAGACAGCAGCGAGATCTGAGAGACAGAGAAGGAGGTACAGTAATACAGGTAGGATACAAGGGCGGGCCAGACGGGTGAAAGAGGTTTTTTTTTCTGGACATATCACCACTCTACCGTACCTCTTTTTTTCCATACCCGGGCGCCTGCAGCTTGCTCTGCCCTTCATATGGTCGCTGCATATGTCAAGAGATGCAGCCATTTTTTAGATTGCCCCCCCATCCCCCCCCGTATGTGGCTACCACAGATTGTCCAGTCCAATTCCGATGTTTTTCAGCACCCGCCCTATAAGGGTAGCTTCACACGTACCAACTCGCAGCGTTAATAACGCTGCGAGTCGGCTAGGTCCAGGCAGATCACTTTCACTACATACACACAGCGGTCTGAACGACCGCTGCGTGTATGTAATTCTGCCGGCCACTTAACCCCTTCAGCTGCTGCCCGGCTTTCGCTCTGTATACATTACCTGTCCTCGCTGCACGGGATCCCGGCATACTGCTCTGCCGCCCGGGCCAATCAGTGGCTGCGGCAGGGCAACACACTGATTGGCCGGGAGAGCAGTACGCCGGGACCCCGTGCAGCGAGGACAGGTAATGTATACAGAGCGAAAGCCGGGCGGCAGCTGAAGGGGTTAAGTGGCCGGCAGAATTACATACACGCAGCGGTCTGAACAGGACCTAGCCGACTCGCAGCGTTATTAACGCTGCGAGTCGGTACGTGTGAAGCTACCCTTAGTCGATACCTGGCATATAGGACCCCTGACTTTTGAGAAGAATTTCCTGGGTTAAAAAGTAGTCTTATATGCAGGAAAATACTGTACTCTAATTTGTGCTAAATATTAAAATAAGTTACTGTTTATTTTATACCTAACAATAAACATTTTGTTATACAATTTTAAGCAATGAAATGCTCAAATCCGTGTTTTTGGCATTCTATGAATAAAAAATGACCTTTTTTTTTAAAAAAAAAAAAAAGACATATACTGCCATCTGCTGTTGGATTTGAAGTGGTACATGTAAAAATGGCCTACATTATAATAAAGTCTTCATGCACTTTTTACATAACCTGGGTATTTAGCATGGAACTTATTCTAAAAAATATATATACATTCAAGTATTAGCTGAGATATTTTTTCAGTAAATGGATTTTAATAATTTTTTAGTAATCATTCTAAAGTGTAAAAGGGTAATTAGTATGTGTCACATATTTTTGTCCTCAACTAATAATCTAAAAACGCAGCCTCTCTATTTATCCGATGTTAAAGTGTCAACATAAATTTTTTTTGACATGTCATAGAGACACACCAGAAGCAATGGGGTCCAGCAGCACCTATAGATACGATGGCTGCGGTCAGGGGCAGATTAACTTTACCATAGGCCCCGGGCTGTTCACCAAGCCTGGGCCCCCCCACCCCACTGTAAGGGCGGGTTCACACTACGGAATTCTTGTGGACAATGTCCGCGGAATTCCGTCAGCTGTCCGCCCGCACGGGCACGCGCTTTTCCGCCGGCTCCATAGACACCATTCTATGGGCCGGCGTATTCCGCGATCCGCTGAAAGAAGTGACATGACACTTCTTTCAGCGTATAGCGGAATACGCCGGCCCATAGAATGGTGTCTATGGGGCCGGCGGAAAGGCGCCGAGATGTGCGGGCGGACAGCTGACGGAATTCCGCGGACATTGTCCGCGAGAATTCCGTAGTGTGAACCCGCCCTAACTATGGAAGCACTAGCCTGGTGTTTATAGTACAGGATAGATAATGTCATGATGTCCTGATTTGTGCAAAATTGCCATAAAAAACCTGTGATTTTTTGCTAATCATGGCAGAAGTGTAGCCAGGAGACAGTACACCATTGAAAGTATAAGTCTTTTTGGGTGGTCATGGGCCCCCCAGGAGCTCAGGGCCTTGGGCTGCCGCCCAAAACGCCCCTATTATAATCCACTACTGGCTGCGGTCACTGTTTAGGATTCACGTCATTGGTCACAATCCCAAGCATGTGGCTTCAAGGATCCATGAAAAGCAAAATCCAAAAATGTAGACTAATTCAAGTGGTTTTATTAGTCAACTGCTAATACAAAGTGTTGACCATGCTGGTCTTTTTCAATACATCAACATGGTTGAAATGTTGCGGCAGGACAGCGCACTGATTGGCTGAGCGGGACGTGAGGGAGCTGGGAG
The DNA here is from genome assembly GCF_027789765.1 of Dendropsophus ebraccatus. NCBI lineage: Eukaryota > Metazoa > Chordata > Amphibia > Anura > Hylidae > Dendropsophus > Dendropsophus ebraccatus. The sequence goes on from NC_091458.1 coordinate 82,560,259, forward strand.
CCACAGAAGCAGGCCGGGGAAAGTATTTACTGGGCAGCAGTGGGTTAGGGGGACGGGGCTGCTATGTAAACCCATCCAAAATGAAAGGACACAGGATCGCAGTGTACGTGTGAAACTAGCCTTGGGGTAGAATCACACGTAACGAGTTTGCAGCCAATATCACGCTCTGCATATCACATCATATCCGCTTTCATATTCGTTACCATTAGAGTCTATAGGCTTACATTTTAATTCCTCTGTTAGAATATAGTGGCAGCTTTCTTTAACTACTTCTATGCCGGGCTGGTTAGAATAATAAAGACACCATGCTTACCCACACCCGTTCTCCGGCTCACTGAAAGTACGCTCTGCCAATTGCTATGTTGTTCCGCTGCCGCCAGTGATAGGCTGAATGCACTGTTAGTGAGCTGGAACCCCCAAAAAAAGAGGGAGTGCGCCAGAGGAACAGGAGTTGTCTTTATTGTTTTTACCAGCCTGGTATAGAATTAGTTAAAGAAAACTGCCACTACATTCTCGCAGCGGAATAAAAATTTGCTGTGAGAATGCAGGGTTATAGACTCTAATGATAACAAGTATTGCAGCAGATTTGTTGCAAATGCACAGTCTGAAATCTGCTGCAAACTTGTTGCGTGTAAATATACCCATAAGCACATTTTAACCCTTTTTTTTACTTCATCATGTGGTACAGTACATTGAATGGTGCAGTAAAAAACAGAGCAAAATCAAGCCTTTTTTGACTATTAGCAGAGAATATTTTTAATTTTAAATGCACTGAAATGGTTATTAAAGGATCAATATAAAGGTATAAACACACACACCGTATACACAGCGTATTGACTGCTGCGGTACACAGCAAATACGCAACAAATACGCAGCAGATTAGATCTAAGTAACTGAACAAAGCATCAAATCTGCACCTGCAGATCTGCTGCTTATTTGCTGCGTATCTGCTGCGTATACGGTGTGTGTGTTTGTACCCTGAAGGTATTTTGCGGACTGCAGGATACATACCTGTAACTATGTAACATGCCTAAACATGTTTATGTACACTGCTTTGACATTTTGAAGCATATATGTACTTTTAAATTTATTTTATATTTAAAGTGTACTTATCATTTAAACAAACTTCTGAGATGTGATAACAACATGTCAGAGGTTTGCATCGGTGGGGTCCGGCTGCTAAAACCCCCGCTGATAGAATGAGGGGGTAGACACCTGCAGCCTCTGCATCTCCGTCTCACTACTAAAGTATTGGTGGATGGTATTATAATGGAGCCCTATGGAACTTCCATTACAGCAATTAGCATAACCTCCATAGGGCTCTATTATAATTCCATCCACCGCCACTTTAGCAGTGAGACAGAGAGGAAAAGACAGTGCTCACACTGCTGCACACATCTGCCCCTTCATTCTAATGATCAGCGGGGGTCTCATTACCCGGAGCCTACCGATACAAACCTCTAACACGTCGCTGTGATATGTCAGAAGTTTGTTTAAATGATAGGTACCCTATAAATGTTTTTATAGATTTCTTAATCAAACAATAAATTAACATTGTGTGGATGATGCTTTCAGCAAAGACAAGATAGAATAAGGGAAAAGCAACTGCACAGCTGACCACCATTACAGCAAAATCTTATAAGTATGAGTAGAGTAGAGCAACAATGTAAAGAGCGGGGAGATGGCTGCAACCATATTGTCAAATTCACTGTGACAGGAGTCAACACTGTGACAATGACAAAGTAACACAGTAACCATAAAGAATGGTCAGAGGTGTCTGAGTATTCCAGATATTTTGACCTAAGGCATAAGACGCTCCGGCTTACTGGAGTCAATATGTGAGTCTCTCACTAAGATCCCTTTCTGGTACCATGTAGTGAAGGCACTCCCTAATGAAGTTGACATGAATGTTCTGCAGGAGTTGGTAAAATGACTATGTAACTCTCTCAATATAAATGTCCTTTTTCTGTAAGGCCTCCCTTTTCAATATAAAGGTTTACAAATTTCCAGGAATGGTGTTGATCCTTAGGCTTTCCCATTCTTTCCTGCACATAGCAATAGCTAAGCTATTTCCACTTCCTGTGCTCTCCCTTCATGTCTCTGCTATTTGAGATAAGCTAAGAGCTAAGTGATCAAAACGTCTGATCTTCACAAATATGGTATTAATAAAAACTAGAGATCATCGCGGAAAAAATGACACCCCATACAGCCCCATAGGTAAAAAAATTAAAACCGTTATAAGCGTCACAATAGGCCCATTTTCTTAATATTTAATTGCAAAAAAAAAAGAATTTCATAAAAAAAATAAACATTAGAGAATCTGTGAGGCTGGGTTCACACTACATATATTTCAGTCAGTATTGTGGTCCTCATATTGCAACCAAAACCAGGAGTGGATTAAAAACACAGAAAGGATCTGTTCACACAATGTTGAAATTGAGTGGATGGCCGCCATATAACAGTAAATAACTGCCATTATTTCAATATAACAGCCGTTGTTTTAAAATAACAGCAAATATTTGCCATTAAATGGCGGCCATTCACTCAATTTCAACATTGTGTGAACCAATCCTTTCTGTGTTTTCAATCCACTCCTGGTTTTGGTTGCAATATGAGGACCACACTACTGACTGAAATATACGTAGTGTGAACCCAGCCTAAACCTGCATATGGTTGTGTTCGGGCTGACCTATAGAGTAATAATATCATGTCGCTGTTACCATATAGTGCATTACGTAGAGACAGGAACCCCCCAAACGTTACCATATTGCATTCTTTTTTACGATTTCACCTATTTATATCTTCATAAATAATATATTTGGGGTTCCATCAAACATGTTATGGTAAAATGAAAGACGCCATTACAAAGTACAACTATTCCTGTAACAAATAAGCACTTACATGGCCTTGTAGATAGAAAACTGAAAGTGCTAGAGCTTTTAGAAGAGGAGGAGGGAAAAACGAAAGCGCAAAGATCAAAATTTGTGCGGTCCACTGGGTCATTTTGGGCCTGGTCCTCAAAGGGTTAAAGTGTACCTGTCATTTGTAAAAAGAAGATCCCGGACGCAGATTCCCGGGAGCGCAACTATGCACCCGGGATCGCAGGCATCGCACTGGAGTAAGTGGCTTTCAGACCGAAAGTTCCGCTCATCTCTAGTCATAGAGATGTATGAAAAGTTTTGATTGGTCTGGGTGTTAACTGTACTGCAGCACATCCTCTCTCTCTCTCTGCTCTGTGTAAGAAAAAAAAGAATAACATTATGAGCTGGATGTTTATTCCAAGCAGGTTTACATTCTGTTACTATAGCTTTACCAACCACATCAGCTGGAAGTTTGTTCCAAGCATCTACTACTCTTCCAGTTAAGTAGAATTTTCTCATGTTGCTTCTGATCCTTTCCCCAACTAACCTCTCATTGTGTCTTCTTGTTTTTCAGTTCAGTTTTTTTTTACTGGAAACCCTTCCCTCCTGAACCTTATTTAGTCATTTAACCCCCGCAGGACCGGGCTAATTTTCATTTTTGCATTTTCGTTTTTTCCTCCTCGTGTTTAAAAGGCCATAGAGATAGCATTTTTTCACCTACAGACCCACTGAGCCCTTATTTTTTGTGCCACTAATTGTACTTTTTCAATGACAGACTTAAATTTTTCATAAAGTATGTTGTGAAACCAGAAAAAAATTATATGCGCGGTGAAATAGAAAAAAAAGAAGGAATTTGTTTTCATTTTGGGGGGGTTTCATGTTTACACCATTCACCCTATGGTATAAGTGACATGTTATATATGTTCCTCAAGTCAGTACAATTACAACGATATGTAATTGAAATGACTTTTATTTTATCTGACGGCTTGTAAAAATTTAAAACCCAGCCTTATAACGCTTTTATCCTATGGTCTATGAGGCTGTGTAAGGTATAATTTTTTGCGCCATGATCGGTTCTTTCTATCGGTACCTTGCTTGCTTATTTGCAACTTTTTATTACAATTTTTCTGAGTTTGATGTGACAAAAAATGCGCAGTTTTGCACTTTGGCAGGTTTTTTTGTGATTACGCCATTTACGGTGCAAGATCAGGAATGTGATATCTTAATATTTTGGGCGATAACGCACGGGGCGATACCAAATATGTTTTTTTTTGTTTTTTTTTTATTTATAAAATGGGAAAAGGGGGGTGATTCAAACTTTTATTAGGGGAGGGGATTTTTTTATTAATAAAAACACTTTTTTTTTTTTTTACTCTATACTTTAACTTTTAGTCCTTCTGGAGGTTTTTCAGTATTACTGCAGTGATCTCTATCACTGCGATATACTTAATACAGCAATAATTGATGAGAGGCTACACATAGCAAACGGGATCGCAGCGGTTCAAAGCGGGGTCGCAGAGCGATCCCTTTCTGAACGCCCCCACCTGCATCAGGAAGTACAGTTACGTGGTGATGCGGGAAGGGGTTAACATACTTAAAGGCTTTGATCATGTCCCTCCTCTCTCTTCCTTCCTTTAGACTATACATTTTCAAATCCTTAAGTGTTTCCTGATATGTTTTATGCCTGACACCCTCCACCATTTTTGTAGCCCGTCTTTGGACCCATTCTATTTTTATCAATATCACTTTTTAGGTGAAGTCTCCAAAACTGGACTCAGTATTCCAGATGTGGTCTCACTATACAGCAGGATTACAATCTCTCTCTTTCTACTGGTTATACCTACATAGTTGCCAATATTTGAATTTTTTGGGGGGGACACGTTAGTGTTAAAAAGGGTGTGGCTTATTGTGGGTGTGGTCTCGGTGGGGTGTAGCCTATAATGGGTGTGGGTTCAAAATTTTCCAGTTAGAATTTACAATCAGAACACAAAAGGAGCATTACACACCCCAGTATTAGGTCCCCAGTATATAACACAACCCAGTTTCAAGTCCCCAGCATATTACACATCCCAGTTACAGGTCCCCAGTATATTACACACCCCACTCAGAGCAGGCTGTGGCTCAGAGATAGCACTTTACTAACTGTACATACTCGTAGTTTGTACCCATATGATGCAACTGCACCCCATATAATCATACTACTACCCCCTTCATGCTCCTGCCCCTCCATTATCATAGTACTACCCTTCTAATCCTCCTTCCCCCTCCATCATCATACTACTTCCCCCTTCATCCTCCTGCCCTTCCATCATCATAATACTTCTCCTCTCATCCTCCAGCCCCTCCATCATCATACTACTACTCCCATCATCCTCCTGCCCCTCCATCATCATAGTACTACCCCCTCTCATCCTCCTGCCCTCCATCATCATACTACTTCCCCCTTCATCCTCCTGTCCCTTCATCATCATACCAGTACCCCCTTAACCCACTCAGTGGCTGTGGCGGGAAAGGGCTGGCTGGATTCGATAAGAATTGTGCGCCTCTTAGTGAATCCCGCCGGGGGAAAGGGGGTGGGGCCTTATATAAGACCGGCATACTTGTACGCCGGTCTTCATAAATCTTCCCCTAGGAGAACAGAAGATGTTGCCCTTGGTGGGTCTTGAACCAAGGGCTTTGAGCCACCATATAACAGATGACAGGAATACAGTTTATTCCATTTTTAACACAAATAGTCTGACAAAAATTTTTTGTGTTTGCCTGAAACCTATTGTTTCGGGTGTAGTTAGAAATAATGACGTTCCTACCAGAGCCTCCTATTTAGCTGAAGCAAAATATGCCTTTGTATGAATTCTTTAAAAAGGGTGGAGAAGACTAACTGGTTCTACAGCAAAGCAAGATGGGTGTAATCAGGACACTGAATATATTACTTTTTCTAGAATGTGAAGTCAAAGGAACTCACTAAATTTCATCTAAAACACACTAAAACACACCATATAATACTCTAAAATACACGGTACAGTATTTCAGTTCCCCTTTAGGGTGTGTTCACACGTACAGGATCTTCAGCAGATTTGATGGTGCAGATCTGATGTTGTGTTCAGTCATTTAGTTACATTGATATCTGCATCATCAAATCTGAAGCTTCAAATCTGCACCATCATTAGTCAATAGAAGCACATGAGTTGTGCGAAACAGCTGTAACTCATCACTTCATCATTAACTTGGTGCACCCCCAGGCGTTGATGCCAGCATGATCATCAGTGCTTTCTTGTATTTTTCTTTGGCTTTTGGATCATTTTTTTTATTTGCACAATACAGAGGTTACATTTACATAGACATTGTCAGGAATATGCAGTAGCCTGGTCTGAACTGGGCCTGGTGTTTTGCTTTTGTGTGCCACACCCAATTGCTTCTCAGCTTCCAGCAATGCAGGAGTTAAGCTGAGAAGCTTCTGGACTTGATTTTGCACCTGTCTGGTCTCTGTGATTGATGGGTCTCTCTGCCTGTCTGTAACCTGGAAGATCAGAGCGCTGGTCCAATAGGGATCCAGACCGGGCTCTTGGTCAGCATAAAATCAAAGCTGGGACTCAGTCCCAGCGCTGGCTATTTTGAGTTACATCCAGATCCCAGCTACCCTTGTCTATTCCTGCGCTCCCCATCCTAACTCCCTCTGCTTGCTCGTCTGTGTTACCTGACCTCTGGCTTTGACTTTTGACTATCCGACTGCTACTTGTTTTGTACTGCGCTGCCTGCTTGGTTTTTGACTTTACCTGTTCGACTATTCTATATTGTGTTTGTATGTCTGTCTTGTTCTGTGTTTCACGTACTCAGTATAGGGAACGTCTTTGTGGTTGTCCACGGCCGCCTAGGGCCGATTGAGGCAAGCAGGTAGGGACAGTTGGTGGGTTCAGCATCAGGGCTCACTGTTGTGTCTGGTCCCTGCCTCCCCTGTCCTGACAGACATATTGCAGAATAAAATAAATAAAATAAAAATACAGAAAAATTTAAGAAGAATAAGAGATTTGCTCTCAAAGCTTACCAACTAGGAGGACTGGGGTGACACAGAAAGCAGTAAGTGCTTTGTTTAATGAGCCAGTCACGCACCAATCTGTGAGTACAGGTACAAAGTGCATGGAACTGTTGGAGATATAGAGTAAAAGGTGAGGGGACAGCAAAAGGGGAAACAAGTTTAGGAATTGTTATAAGCGAGCCTGAAAAGATGAGGATGAGTCTTTAGGACACACCTGAAACTGTGAGTGTTGGGAATACAGTAGTTTGCAATAAATTAGAATATCAACAATTTTTTTTTTCAGTAATTCAATTTAAAAAGTGACCTCATATATTCTATAGAGTCATTACATACAGAGTGAACTTTTTCTAGCATCTATTTCTGTTAAAATTGATGATTATGGATTACAGCCAAGAAAACCCCAAAAGTCAGTATTTCAGAAAATTTGAATAACTAACCCAAAACACCCGCAGTGGCTTCCTAAGTGTTATAAAAGGTCCCTTAGTCTGGTTTAGTGTGCAACACAATCATGGGGAAGACTGGTGACTTGACAGATGTCCAGGAGGCAGTCATTCACACAATCCACAAGGAGGGTAAGCCACAAAAGTTCATTGCTAAAGAAGCTGGCTGTTCTCAGAGTGCTATATCAACGCATATTAATGGAAAGTTCAGTGGAAGGAAAAAGTGTGGTAGTAAAAGGTGCACAAGTAACTGGGAGAATTGCATTTTTAACAGGATTGTAAATAAAATGCCATTCAAAAATTTGGGAGAGATTCACAAAGAGTGGACTGCTGCTGGAGTCAGTGCTTCAAAAGCCACCACATACAGATGTCTGCAGGACATGGGCTACAAGTGTTGCATTCCATGTGTCAAGCCACTCCTGACTAATAAACAATGCCAGAAGTGTCTTATCTGGGCCAAGGAAAAGAAGAACTGGACTGTTGATCAGTGGTCCAAGGTGCTGTTTTCAGATGAAAGTAAATTTTGCATTTCATTTGAAAATCAATATCCCAGAGTCTGGAGGAAGAGTGGAGAGGCACAATCCAGGCTTCTTGAGGTCTAGTGTGAAGTTTCCACGATCAGTGATGGTTTGGGGAGCCATGTCATTTGCTGGTTGAGGTTCACCGTGTTTCATCAACACCAAAGTCAACGCTGCTGTCTACCAGGAAATTTTAGAGCACTTCATGCTTCCCTGTGCTGAAAAGATTTTTGGAGATGGAATTTTCATCTTCCAGCAGGATTTGGCACCTCAGCATCACTGTGCTTGATTGGCCAGCAAACTCTCCAGACCTTAACCCCATAGAGAATTTATGGGGTATTGTCAAGAGGAAGATGAAAGACACCCGACCCAACAATGCAGACGAGCTGAAGGACACTATCAAAGCAACCTGGGCTTCAATAACACCTCTGCAGTGCCATCAGCTGATCACCTCCATGCCACGCCGCACTGATGCCGTCATTCATATTGTACAGACTTTTCATTTAAAAACATTTTTTTCAGTTGGTTTTATATAATATTCTAATTTTCTGAAATACTGACTTTTGGGTTTTTATTGGCATTAATCGATAATCATTAACTTTAAAAGAAATAAACACTTGAAAAAGTTCACTCTTTAAAATATATAAGGTCACTTTTTGAATTGAATTACTGAAAATTTTTTTGGGGGATATTCTAATTTATTGCAAACCACTGTGAGTCTAATGTCTTTGGGTAAAGTGATCCAGAGACGTTGCAGCATGAGCAAAGTCTTTGAGTTGGAAGTAAGAGGTTCTGATTCTGAGAATGTAGAGCACAGGTAGCATGGTAGGTGGAAACGAGGGATGAAATGTATGGATGTGCAGAATTGTGGAGAGCTTTACGGGTGAAGGGAAGGAGTTTGAACTGAATTCTAGATTTAATAGGCAACCAGGTTAGAGTGACTTTGAGAAATAAAATATTAGAGAGAGCAGATAGACAGTCACTGGTGTTTTGTAAGAATGCGGGGGTGATGTCACAGGAAGAGGTATATAGCTGGGTGTCATCAGCGTAAAGATAACATTGAAAGCAAAACCTGCTAATGGTCTGTCCGATGGGAGCTGTACAGAGGGAGAAGAGGAGGGGATCCAGGACTGATCCCTGGGGAACCCCATTAGTAACAGGTAAAGGAGAAATAGTAGAGCCAGAGATACACAAAGGAGTGGTAAGAGAGGTAGCTAGAAAACCAGGAGAAAGCAGAGTCCTTGATGCCAAAAGCGAAAAGCATGGAGAGGAGGAGCTGGTGGTCTACTGTGTCAAATGCAGCTGAGAGATCTAAGAGAATCAGCAAAGAGTATTTTCCTTGTGACTTGACCTCAAGGAGATCGTTGGACACCTTGGCGAGAGTGGTTACAGTGGAGTGGAGCGTCTGAAAGACAGACTGTAGTGGGTAAAAAAGAGAGTCACCAGACCGGATCTCCCAGAAGTTTGGAGATGAAAGGGAGATAAAAGACAGATCGATAGATGCAAAGGATGGGCCATTGTATTGCATTGGTTCAAGAGATGGATTTTAATAGTTGGGTTATTAAAAAATGTTTGAAAAAGGATCTTCTTGTATATACCTTTCTCATCTTAAACAACCCTAAAGGGGGTTATCTAGGATTAACCCTTAGTGGACCGGGCCAATTTCAATTTTTGCGTTTTCTTTTTTTTCCTCCTTGTGCTTAAAAGGCCATAGCACTTGCATTTTTTCATCTTATTTTTATATTTTATTTTTTGTACCACTAATTGTACTTTGCAATGACAGGCTGAATTTTTTCATAAAGGACACTGCAAAACCAGAAAAAAAATTCAATGTGTGGTGAAATTGAAAAAATAAAACCCCACACATTTCTTTTATTTGGAGGGGTTTTGTTTTAACGGCGCTTGCCCTGGGATAAAACTGACTTGTTACATATGTTCCTCAAGTCTTTACGATTACAACGATATGTAACATGTATAACTTTTATCTTATCTGATGGCTTGTAAAAAATTCAAACCATTGTTAACAAATATATCTTCCTTAAAATCGCTCTATTCCCATAGCGCTTTTATCCTTTGGTCTATGGGGCTGTGTGAGGTGTAATTTTTTGCGCCATGATCTGTACTTTCTATCGATACCTTGATTGCGCATATGCGACTTTTTGATCGCTTTTTATTACAATTTTCCTGGATTTGATGCGACCAAAAATGCACAATTTTGCACTTTGGGATTTTTTTTGCGCTTTCGACGTTTACCGTGCGAGATCAGGAATGTGATAAATTAATAGTTCAATCAATTACGCACGTGGTGATAACAAACATGTTTATTTATTTTTTATTTTTATTTATAACATGGCAAAAGGGGGGTGATTCAAACTTTTATTAGGGGAGGTTTTTTTTAATTAATACTGACATTTTTTTTTATTTTTACACTTATACTAGAAGCTCCCCTAGGGGACTTCTAGTATAAGTACACTGATCTCTCATTGGGATCTATGCTGTATAGGTATGCAGCCGGAAGCAGTTGATGCAGCCGGAAGCAATCGAGTGCCAAGCCAGGATCAGCACCATTACCGCGCAGACCCCAGCCCAAGCCGGATGTGTGGATCACTCCTCTGGGACAACATCCCGGGGGGAGGGTGGCGATCCACCCCACGAGACACCAGGGATGGGCTGCAGTAAGTAATTGGATGCAGCTGTCAAAGTTTACTTTACTGATTACTTAGAGGGCACCGCGATCGGACTGTGCCCGCTAATACCCGTGGTCCCGGGACAGCAGCTGTTCATAGCGGGGTGGCCAAGCAGCAACGCTTTGAGCATCCCTGGGCGGCCCAGGATGTACAGGTACGCCCAGGGTCGCCTAGGGGTTAAAATAAAAAAATAAATATACCTTGGCTACTATTTTCCATAAACAGCTCCATCCCAGTGCTCGGGTTGTGTCTGGTATTACAACCCAGTGAATAGAACTAGGGATGAGCGAACCGAACCGTTACGAACCAGATTCGTTACGAACTTTGCAAAAATTTCGGTTCGGTACCGAACCGAACTTTCAAAAAGTTTGTTACGAAGTTCATTAAAATCGCAACGGCTTTGCAAAACTGTACTTTAATCAGAGAATAGAATAGGATACAAGCGATTATTACTCCTATAATCCTCTGTATCCTGTTTTTATGTGAATATCAAGGTGTGTGACGTCACTCCAGGAACAGGAAGTGCTTGAGCCTGGCTGCAGTTCCTCATTGTGTTTCCAGACGGCAAAGAGAGAAAGGAGGTGTACGTTAGGCAGAGAGGGAAAACACATAGATTACTTATCCAAACAACTGGATAAGTACAGGGAGAGATAGAGAAGGAGTATATATTGTTTGTGAGAGAAGCAGGAGAGAGAAAGATAAAAAAAAAAAAATCGCAAGATCCAGGGAAAGCTTGATAAGCCCATACATAGTGAAAGAGGCTGAGAAATCAAGAGTTAGGTAGAGAGAGGGATAGATAGGCATCTAACTCAAAAATTGTGATATCTAGGGAAAGATAGGGAGATAAAAAAAAAGAAATACAGAGAGAAAAGTGAGAAGAGTCACTCAGGACACGTAGCATTGAACCAGCTACTGTTCCGTGACAGAGAGAAGACGCTAGACGTTGCTGCTCTGCTGGATTCCGTTAACCGCTTATAGCCGCAAGCAATCAGCTGTTCTAGGTGACGCTAAGTCAGCGCCCCACAAAAGCTGTCCGTTTGTGCTCTGCTGGTTGCCGTCAACCCCGTCTAGCTGCCCGCAACCAAAAAAGTTTAAAATAACTTCAAAAAAATAAAAAAAGTTTGTTTGTTTGTGATACGCTGTTCTAGGTGACGCTAAGTCAGCGCCCCACAAAAGCTGTCCGTTTTTGCTCTGCTGTCTTGCCCAGCTAGTAGTGTGGCGTCAGAGAGGGTAATTAGTGCAGCGGGTAACATCGTAACACCGCAAAGAACGAGGCTCTCTTGCCACAGTGTTGAGATGCTGACTTTTGTGAAGATGAATCGTGCCTGAATTAATAATACTGGACTGGAATCAATCAACTGCTGCCTCCTCCTCCTTCTCCCCCTCAAGTAGCCTCTCCTCAATAATACTGGCCTGGAATCCATAAACTTCTGCCTCCTCCTCCTCCTCCTCCTCAAATAGCCTCTCCAATAATAATACTGGCCTAGAATCGATCAACTGCTGCCTCCTCATCCTCAAGTAGCCTCTCCTCGATAATACTGGCCTAGAATCGATCAACTGCTGCCTCTTCCTGCTCTTCAAGTAGTCTGTTTTTAATCATACTGGCCTGGAATCGATCAACTGCTGCTCAAATAGTCTGTTTTTAATTATACTGGCCTGGAATCAATCAACTGCTGCCGCCTCCTCCTCCTCAAGTAGCCTCTCCTCAATAATACTGGCTTGGAATCGATCAACTGCTGCCTCCCCCTTCTCCTCAAGTAGCCTCTCCTCAATAATACTGGCCTGGAATCGATCAATTGCTGCCTCCTCCTCCTCAAGTAGCCTCTCCTCGATAATTCTGGCCTGGAATCGATCAACTGCTGCCTCCTCCTGCTCTTCAAGTAGTCTGTTTTTAATTATACTGGCCTAGAATCAATCAACTGCTGCCTCCTCCTACTGCTGCTCAAGTAGTCTGTTTTTAATTATACTGGCCTGGAATCAATTAACTGCTGCCTCCTCCTCAAGTAGCCTCTCCTCAATAATACTGGCCTGGAATCGATCAACTGCTGCCTCCTCTTCCTCAAGTAGCCTCTACTCGATAATACTAGCCTGGAATCGATCAACTGCTGCCTCCTCCTCAAGTAGCCTCTCCTCAATAATACTGGACTGGAATCCATCAACTGCTGCTTCCTCCTGCTGATCAACTTGTCTCTTCTCAACAATACTGGCCTGAGAGGCCAAATACCACCGATATACAAAAAGTAGATATTATCGCCGTCCTGTTACTAATAAATCCAGCACAACAAAAGACCCAATACTACAAATAATACTAATAATACTAATATACAAGTAATTAGCCGAAATAGGACTACTGGTAACCAGTATTATTTTATATTGCAGTTATGTAAGGGAGATGTGCAATAATAGTTTTGTTATCTTACTTGGTGATGCACGTCATGATGAATTATCATTTACTCTATTTTGCACTTTATATTATCCTTCACTCTATTTTGCACTTTATATTTATTTATAGTGGATTGTTTGTTGTCATTTCATATCTTGCAATTGGAGATGCACTTTATATATATTTTTAAGTGGGTCCCTTGATTAATCATTAATTATATTCATTTTTTGATGCACTTTATATTTATTTATTTGATTAATAAATATATATATTTTTGTAATTACATGTAGATAGGCCTTTTAAGAGGGGATTATACATTTGTTCATATATACAGCCTTGTGTTTTGTGGGTTTTATGATCTTGTCTATACACATTTTTTTCAATTAAAGGTATATATATATATATATATATACACTTGTTATAATTAATGTATGTCTAGATATTGCATTTTCAGATTTGATACTGGGTAAGTTATAGGGTGGGTATGTATTTTTTTTGATTTTCAATCATTACTTTATTGCTTTCACTACTTTTCACTTTGTGTGGCACTTTGCACCTTATTTTCTTTCACATTTATCACTCATTCATCATTCACTCATTTATTTTATTATTCATTCACTTGCTTTATGTCACTAGCTCTCTGTTTTTCCTCTAGCATGGCTGTATGTATGTCTAATGTCTAAGTCCCTTTTTTGCACCATTGCGCATGCGCCGGGTCCAGACCTGCAGGACACGTGATGCGGCCGCGGTCATGTGACCGGGATCGCATTCACGTTACTATGACATTCAATCACATGACTAAACCATAATCATGTGACACGGATCTCCTCCGTCACTTCTGGAATGACGTATGGTCGTCATGTGACTGGGGGGCGGTCACATGACCACAGGCATTTCCGTTTTTTCTGATGATACCTAGGGAGAGGGTGGATAATGGTGCCGACTAATATGGTGAGTGTGTTACACCTGGTGTGGGGTGGGAGATTTTGCTGGGGGAAGCGTCTTTGATTGGTTTAGAAATGATTGAGGAGGCGACGGCCAGCTGCATAGCTATGGTGTGATTGGTATCTGGACATATAAAAGAGACAAGTGACCTGACTATCACTACCCTTGATAAAGCTTGTACGGCGAAACGCAGCGTTGGGTGAGTGGTATTACCAGGCAGGATATTCTTACACCCAGAGGTCTGAAGTACTATTTTTGTGATATACATTTTCTTTCCTAATTATACATTGTGCATTTGATATTGCACATAGTTTGCACTTTAGTCTGCACTTGCAGCATTGTACACATAGTTCTAGTATAGTATTTCTTGAGTATATTTCTGCTTTTCTGCTCCCTTTTTTAATATGTTTTTAAAATATATCTTCTGTATGTAACAATAAAGTATTTTTGATAAATTTAGAATTTTGTCCAGCATCTTTTAGTTGTAGGTTATAGGTAATATACAAGTAACTATAACTCAACACCATGACTACTGCCATTATCATTACATAGTTACCAACGTTACAGTATTGTCACTAAACAAAATACACTATATAAACACAAATTTAACCAATAATGTCAGTATACACAGAACAAATAATACCGTCACAGTATGACCACTACCCTCCCCATACAGTGATTGGATAATACCAATATACTGTCAATGAATAAAATTCACTATATTAAGATTAATATTCTTCCTGAGCAGTGACCAAAGAGGTAGATAAGGCTCTACAAAGGTTTTGTAAACCATATAAGTGAGTATAGTGCAGTTACATTCAGTGTCTCACAGGAGGCGTCTTTTCTGCATGAATTGATGGTTTAGACCATCATAAAGGCTTCTCCTGGTGATACCTCGTCTCTGCAGAATCTGCCAGACAAACGTTCATGCTCCTTGCTCTAGCATCATCATCATCATCTATACATAAATCCTCATCTGTATTGCCCCCTTATAAGCAGTTATGCCCAATACATGTCTCCAAATAGCAGATAGCTCTGTGCCCCCATATCTTAAACAAGCTCACACATATGTCACTTGAGCGCCAGAACATTGAAGAAAGAGTGTCATCTTTAGATAGATCAATTGATCATAGAGAAGGACTTTGCAGTATCAGAAACTGAGAAGGAGAGAAAGGTGGGGAGAAGATGGAATTGGTAAAGCCAATGCTCTATGCCTAATCAACACAAATCCCCGCCTATCAGCAGGTAGTTAGCTGTAGATAGTTACCCCCCCACTTCCCCATTTTCTACCCCCATGTAGTCACACACACACAAAAAAAAAAAACAGATTCTTATACTCACCTGTCACCTGTCTCACTTTTCTCAGCTCGGTGGCGTGACAAATAAGTGACGTCACTTAGCTGCTGGAAAGAAAGAGTGGCTTTTTGTTACCACAGGCAAAACAGTGCCTATGACCACAAGAGTGACTGACCGCCAGGGAGCCAAGGGCTCCTCCTCTGGCAATGGGGGGGGGGGGCGCCATATCACAAGTGTGAGCGCTCATTATGAGCCTCACAATTAAAGGGCCAGAGCTTGGGGCACCAGGCACTGGCTCTCTGTAGTAGCTAAGTAAATAGTGCGGTGGCTGTCTGCGGTGTTCACTGCATGAGGATGGGGTGCTCCCCTTACTTGCCAGGAGTGATGCACCCTGTGCAACTCAATAGATTGCACACCCCAAAGGCCAGCCCTGCTTGCCTCCGTACATTGTTTGCAGTTGTTGCACTGGTAACTGCACAGCAGCTGCAATTCCCAGTGCCACCACTGCACACAATGTATGATGTCAATGCTGTGCTGATCTACTATTGATGATGGATGCTGTAGATAGGCCATCAATAGTTTGGACAGTACTACGGCACAAACCAAACTTTGTTAAAGTTTCTTGATAACTTCTGATAAATTGCAGAGTACTATCACAGGATATATTGTGTAGACCAAGAAGACACAGAGTGTCACTGAACATGTAAATTGTGTTACTGCTTGCAGTGATAATTTTCACTTAATCTAGTGCATTTTTATGCCTGCTTTGAATAGTTGTACATTTGTGTAACTAATTTTCTACTCTTCTAACCTTTGCCTTTTATAAATGAGTCATAAACTACATTTACAGCTTTACCGCACCCAGGTTTTTAACCTTTTTTCCTTTTTGGATTAACAACTCAAATGTCAAAATGTCAAGTCAGTTTTTGAGGTAACTGGGCTCAATTGTGTCAAAATTTTAGAAGCAGCTTTGCTGTCTGTTAATTTCCACCATCAGTCCTAGGCTATGCTCACACTAAGTAAAAAAAAAAGTGTCCGCTTTGTCTTTTTACCGCATTTTTTTTAACGTCAATGGAAAGGTGGCCGCCTAATGCACACAGTGTATTAAATAACAAGTGTTGTTTGCGCTTGTTATTTAACACACACAGTTATTCACACACAATTTTTCTTTTATCACTTACTTTTCATTTATTTAAAATTTTAGCACATTTATTTTAAATGTTAACCTTATTTTTAAAATAGTAAAATAAAAGAAAAGGGACATAAATTGTGACTCACTGTAATAGTACAGACCTGAAAAATATAGATAACATGTCAGATTTAACACACGGTTAGCGGCATAAAAACAGTCTGGGGAGGCCCTTTATCTGCTGTCTGACCGGGGGGGCATTATATTTGTATTTTTGTATTTTCTTTTCTAAATCCTTTATTGAGTATCGAATTGGTATTGATCTGGAATTATGATGTAATTGGGGCCTTAGTAAATTTATTGCATTATATATTGTGTACTGGATCTGAGTTACTACCTGTATTAAAGGTCTTAGGTATAGTAAAAATTTTGCTGGTTAGTATTGGAGTCAGACAACAGCTTATCAGAATACATATCCCTAAAAGTGAGCAGAGTGTTCCCTGTTTCAATTACATTTTTGTGGAATTATTTTAAAGAGGTTTCCTACCTGAACTAACTTGTTAGGAGACAAGTAAGAAATTACGGGGGGTGCGACCTCCAGATTGTCCCTCTGCCCCTTTGTTCTGAATACAGCCGTGGGTACGGGTGCTGCTCTATTCATTCTCCATGGAGCTGCCGGAAAGAGCCGAGTGCTGTTGTCAACTCTCTCCAGTGGCTTTATTCATTCTCAGTGGGGCCATTGGAGAGAGATGGGTACAGCGGCTCCATAGAAAATTAATAGAGCCACAGGTCACATGCCGTACCCGTGGCTGTATTCAAAACAAAGGTGGCTGGGGCCATTCTGGAGATCGTTGGGGATTATGGAGGTCGGACCCTTCCGGAATTTCTTATCCCCTTTCCTGGCAACCTAGAGTATCAATGGGTCTTCTTGAGAACCTGTATCCCCACATGGCACTTACCTGAGGACCAGCACCCAGTCACAGTTATTTTACCACTTTCAGTTCCTGGTATGTTGGAGTCTAAGAGCACGCCGAGAGAGTAGCAATGTAGTCCAAATACTTCCAGTAAAGGACCTGAGTCCTGCAAAATGCTGTCAGCCTTTGGACCATTAGGCCAGCAGTCTGCACAAAGGGGGAGACATTTACTAAGATGCCTCTTAATAAGTCTGTCTGGGGGAAAGGGGGGCAGGGATTTATTTAAGACTGGTGCACAAGTATGCCAGTCTTGATAAGTGTTCCCCAGTGAGTTTATATACTTAGCCCCAAATATCTGATTATTTTAAGCCAAGTAGTCAAGTGGGTATTTCTACTTAGTGACTAATAGCTATCTTTGTACTGTATAATTATGCACACAGAGAGCTTACATTGATAAATTTACTATAAATAGTGTATGTTCACATGTACCATATCTCTGCGTATTTCCGATGTGATTCTGATTACCAAACTCTATGACACTTCATTCTCGCAGCAGATTTTTTATTCCACAGCGAGAATGGAGTCCATAGCATTTTAAAAGTGAATATTTTGCTGTAATCATGGTAAAAATAATAAATAAGACATGCTTACCCGTCTGCTCTCCCCCAGTGCCCTCATACCCTATGACTAAACCATAACAGGCTATGGAACCACAGTATCTAGCCATCTCACAAATACTCCCCCCCCAGTAACATTAGCACAACCCTTGGGCCTGCTACAGGATGACATTTGAGACAGTTGTGTAAAAAAGCATATATAATTATAGACAAAAGTTTAAAGAGGTTCACCCCTTTATAGTAAAATAGCTTAGTGTACAGTATTAGTAAGTGTTTTCACAGCACTTACTGACAGCAGCATCATGTGTACCTTATAGACAGGGCCATATTAACAGCTGCTGCTGCCCTAGGCACTAAACCTGAAGACGCCCCATCTTCACTCACCAATTAGCATCATAATTTTCTATTTTCTGAACATCATATTGATATCTGATCACTCTAAGGTCATGTTCCCACATTTACTGTTGGTCAACACATGCAAACAAAATCAAACCCTTATGTGTTAACCAATAGGCGTATGGCCTATAATCCTGGTAACAGCACATGACTACAGGTTTCAGCCACATGCATTTCTCTACATTGTCTGAATGACGTTTTTCATGTTTTTTAACTGCTTAAAGAGGATGTACCACCAGGTACATCCTCTATAATCTGAACCCAGGGATCGGGATCCGTTTTCCGGTTCCCGTGCACGGCGCCGTTCTATGCACCGGAACCGGCCGGTGCTCGTGCACTGGAGGTCGGCCGGCCCGCCCCTAGTAGGAGGGAATTCCTCCCTGTATGACGCGGCTCCGTTCATTCTAGGGAGCCGCGTCATACAGGGGAGGGAATTCCCTCCCACTGGGGGAGGGCTGGCCGGCCTCCAGTGTTTGAGCACCGTCCAGTTCCGGGGGAATAGAACGGCGCCGTGCATGGGAACCGGGCCGTGGTCCGAAAAACAGACCGCAGCACCGGCTTCCCCGTGACGGCACTGTTCGATCCCTGGGTTCAGGTTCCCTGGGTTCAGGTTAAAGAGGATGTACCTGGTGGTACATCCTCTTTAAAACATAAACAAATTTCCACATTGAAACAATGATTACAGCGGTCTGCATATTGTCTGAAGGAATTCTCACCACAGGATTGGTAGATTGGTAGGTAATAGCTCCAGGCGTCACATTTAACACCGCCAGACCTGACCTGAACAACAGCGTCATACTGTGGCTGGATAACACCGCCATACCAGACCTGACCAATACTGCTATACTGTGACTAGATAACACTGCCATACCAGACCTGACCAATACCACCATACCCCTACCCCCTCAAAAAGACACCAGATATACTAGCAAGTCTGAACGGGAGGTGGAAGACTGAACAAAAAAAAAAAAAAGTTGTTTCCTTCCTCCTGCTCCCTGGTGCTTCCCCATCTGCAAGGTGCTGCCCTAGGCACCGGACCATGAGTGCCTAGTGGTAAATACGGCCCTGCTTATAGAGCTAAACTCAGACTCCCCTCCTCCAGGCTGTGCTGTCCTGCTCTGTGGTGATTCTTTTCATAAGATGGCTGACATGGAGGAGCATGTGGCAATGCCCCTCCCCCTGTGTCTTCCATAGGCATATACAGGCTCAGTGGTGGACACTGAGCGCAGGGCATTGTCACATGCTCCTCCATGTCAGCCATCTTATAGACAGAATCACCATAAAGCAGGACAGCACAGCCTGGAGGAGGTGATTATGATACCCAGGGAGCCTCTGTCAGTAAAGCTGAGAGAATGCTTACTCACACTGTACACTGAACAATTTTACTATAAAGTAGCCAACCCCCTTTAATAGGTAGTACACAAGGAGAAATATTTACATTAGTGCCTTATCATTACCTTTAGTTTACCCAAAATCATGTTCTGCAAGTTGTAATTGTAATTTTGTTTCTTTGGCTCTGTACATGGGACTATCAACAGACAAGTAACCAAGTTTACTGTAGTTGAACTGTATACACCCTGCTAAGCTCCAAGGAATACTTAGTTTTTTTAGAAGTCTGAACCTTTTAATATATTGACAAATATTGCATTTACTCGTCCGGTTTTAAAGGCGAACTATCAGCCAGTTAGACTAATCTAACCAGCTGATAGCACCCTAGTGGGCACAGGGTGCTGAGGATGAAGGTATGTCTGCTATCTTCATCCTCTGTTCCGTTTCTATGCTGTTAGCTGTGAAATATTCTGCCTGGTAAGCTAGTAAAAGCACTGGGGGCAGGGCTAGCAGCCCCCGAGCAACAATCCATCCCGCCCCCGGCACCACAATCTTTCATACCATCAGTATGAGGTAATTTTGGTTAAAGGAAATATATAAAAGTCTGGATATTCTAGAAGTTAAGCTCCATATGTGGCAAAGTAGTATGCATGAAGCCTGTATGGAGTCACACAGAAGTCTTTGTGGCTCTATACCATAAAGTCACATTATAGAGATGTAAGCACTTTGCAACATGCTGTATTACAAAGATACTCTCCTCTTGCATAAATGTTGTATATTAAATTAGAATCATATGGAAGTGCAGTAGGGTCCCATAAACTTCTTTGGTTGCCATCTTATGGTACAATACAACATATAATTCATAGGGAACTGCATTCTACTCATACACTAGATGCCCCAAGATTTTCATTTAGCATCTGTATAGTATATATGTTACCATTCCTCAATCATATAGTTAAATATTTTTTGGATCCTGCAGCCCTAAAGCTTGTAACATGATAAGCGGCATTCTCCAGGTTCCTCAGTGTCTACCCTCCAGCACTGTATATATGAACTAGTTACGTGTCTATGTGATATTTGCAACCATATCAAAAGTTGTATTGTGAAATATGCCATCTTAAAACATAAAACATTCCAGAGGGTGCTGTCCCTGGCCTATGACTTACTGATTTACTGTAGTTATGACAAAAATGTGAAAGTGCTTTGACTCACATACACACAAACTTAACAGGTGGAAGGAATTTGCAGGTGACACCCTTTCTACACCCCGCCTACCAAAGGAGTGAGTCATAACCTGTAGAAGTCATACGGATGTTTTTTTTTTCCTCCAGTCACTAGTCTGGCTATAACTACACAAGAGGTGACTATTGTACCTACCTGATCGGAACATTGGTCCTGCTGCTGCTGCTGCACAGTGAGTAGTATGTTTACAGTTCTCACTGTTGCTTTACTGTTTGTCATACAGAACTGCATTTCTTATCATTTTGGAAATTCATTGTATAATGCTCTCTACTGGTTTATTGTGTGGACAGGTGTAGATATGTGGGTTATGGTGATATCTTCTGTTTGGGTTACATTACATTCTGTTTACATGTGAATAAGAAGATTGTATGGTAATTTCTTCAAATTCTTAGGTAACCAATAACATGTAAATCACAGATATACCATAGCAATACTACTTCAATAATACTCCAACCTTAGCCAACCAAAAGCAATAGTTTTTTGAAGTTGGATACTTTACTAAAAGAACACTTTTAGAGTATTGTTTTCCGCATACTATTTCTGTTCTCTTATTGTGTCAAGCACATCTTACACAGCATTCTACAACTAGGTATAGTTGTTTAAGTTACTTATATACTTAGTAGGATACATTATGTACCCCGTTTTAGTATATACATTGTTATTTTGAGTTTTTTTTCTGCACTTTAAGACACAGCACATGTGACCTGAATAAATAATGTAATTACTAATTACACATCATTTTTATAATCGATCCACACATTTTACGTAAATGATTGTAATAATGACATCTCTCTTGGGAATGTACTGGATGCCTCTCATCTAACGCAATAC
Source organism: Dendropsophus ebraccatus (assembly GCF_027789765.1). Classification (NCBI taxonomy): domain Eukaryota; kingdom Metazoa; phylum Chordata; class Amphibia; order Anura; family Hylidae; genus Dendropsophus; species Dendropsophus ebraccatus. Next base: position 82,581,880 of record NC_091458.1, read on the forward strand.
AATTAGTGTTCTCCCCTTTGCCGTGTACAGGCCACTTATAAAAGACAGGCTTACCCACCCTAAGCTGGAAAAACTAGTTCAGTTACTTTTCATGGTCATGAATAGACAGGAATAGCATTTTTAGAAATGTCTGTACTTTACTTGCTTAATTCATCAGACTGAGTGGGATGCAAAAATCAGCTGGGCTTACTAGACAGGCAGAGTTATAATAGCTGGTTATATTGTGGTATTTTTAGGCTGCCAATAATACTGTTTAATTTACTGCATTGGTAATAAAAAGTAAATTTCTATAGTAGCTATCTAGTGAAGAAAATCACTGTGGGAGATGTAAAATGGGTTTTCAAAATTGTTACAAAGACCTCTGTTGTGGGTGGTGAGTAGCATCATAAACGTATCTACAATGAATGGTCTGCTTTAGTGTACCCAGCTAGACATGGCAGTGGCGTCAATGTTTATTGGGGGCATGCCAGTACAAGAGGACTCAAGCTGTGTTCACACTGGGTAGATCTATTGTTAAATAGTGCCATTAGTGTTATATAGACAAGTTTTATTTGAAGTGTTTGTACTGTAATTACATACTCAGCAGCATTTCACTCTTAGGACCATAAAAAAACGACACGACTGATGGAAATTACATATCTCAGCATTTATTTTCTACTTAAATTCTAGAGCTAACATGTGGATTTTATAGATGCAATGGCAATATGTATGGGAAAGGAGAATTATTGCAGTAATATTATCTCAGCATATTCACTATCTCACTTTTCTCATGTAGTCTCTAAGCACTGGGTGCAATTTACATCTGAATTTTATCAAGTTGGCAATATTGTTATAATTTATTTTGAACAGTGTGTATGATGGTCACAACTAGGTTCAGCGAGCCATTCAGTCATTTAGGATAAAATCAAAACTAATTTTCAGTGGTATGTAACACTTTATGGGTAGCTTGTGTATTTCCGCTTGTAAGGGTACTCTTGAATCATACTGGTATACAAACTGGTTTCCTACAAAACTGTATGGGGGTGTATGCCTAAGAGATAACATTAAATTGTGGACCGCAGTGAGAACAGAAGCAAACATAAATGTATACAGGCCTGTAGAAAAAAGTGTGGTCCCTTACTATGTAAACAACAGAAATGGAAATTCAAGTCAACTGTTAAATGGGTATTTGGGGCATTTATGTTTTTTAATATATTGCTGGGATTACGGAAAATAATAAACAGCCTATTCTCACTTACCATGCTCCCCCAGTTCCTCTTTTGGTCCCCTGTTGAATGTTCTGGCTATTACTTCTGAGATGGACTGGTCTGGGCAGTGACAGCTTGCTCCGCCAATCACTGACTGAAGCAGGACAGTGCTGCCAACAATTGGCTGAACAAGTCCATCTCAGAAATAGTGGCCTAAGCGTTCAGTGGGGGACCCGAAGACATAACATGAGTACCTCTTGGTATGTTTTGTAGGTGAGAATATGCCGTTTCTTATTTTTTCTGTAACTCTAGCAGTATATGAAAACATATGAATGCCTGGAGTACCCGTTTAAGTCATGTCAACAAGAAACCAACTGCTCATCAGCTACTTTTAGCATATTATGTTGGTTTGAACCCAGTGGGGAAATTTGAAGTGTTGGCTATATATTCCATTATAAAACATATGTTCAATCTCTGCAAATAAATATGTGCAGAGCTGAAGATAAAAGATGTCTTCACTAGATAGGAAAACAAAAAAAATAGGAATAGCTCTAGACAGATTACCTTTAAATCTGGTCACACAATACCAAACATTTACTAAAGCTTTTCCAATCCTCCTTCTTTAAAGTCTAGACATGTGTAAGCTTTTCAGGTAGCTTGAGTCTTCTTTAGTTGATCCATAACGCTCATATATAGCATCTTTACCAGGTGCTTGAGTCTTTTCCTTGGACGGTGGTTTATCTTTAGGTTAGCATATTGTATAATTTATTCAGTCAAAGCTACACTTCATATTGTACGATTCTTACTCTAAAGCCAACCTAATTTTGGGACATTTAAAGGGGTTGTATAAGTCAGTCCTCTCCAAAATTAAGCTGGCTTAGCAATCAGCCATAAAAAATAGATGCCAGGTATGGACCAATGAGATCCATATGCTGTAATAGGGCCTTCAGAAATTGTGTTGGAGATTAAGACATTACATTTGATAACATGTCCATCAGTGTTATATTTTAGGTTGGGTTTTACATTGTAAGAAGTATTGTTTAATACCTCTTCATAAAAATGTCTTAGCTATTTTATAACTCGGAAGTTACACAATAATAAAATCAATGAAAGAAATCTGTCATCTGCTCACCAATACCTTCCATTATATATAACCAGTCCATCTTGAAATGCAACAACGAGCAAAGATCCAGTATAACTGAATACTTGACTCAACAGTCTGAATTGTTCTTTATGCAGAGGCAAGGTCATTTCACACACCCATTTTTCTTTAAGTATGAGACACTGAATTCAGAAATAGGACTTGTTATATATATTAGAAAAGGGAATTTGTCTTTGTCTTCTATTGGTGTCCTTACCAGATGTACACAGCACTCACAATCAGTGGATTTCTGTTATCCACCATTATTACTGCCTGTTGTCAATAAGTATTCAAACGCCTGCATAGTTTGGGGGAGATTTATCAAGCGCTCTTATGGTTCTCTTTGTTATCCATAGCAATTAATTACAGCTCAGCTTTCATTTTACCAGAGCAATATAAGAAATAAAACCTAAGCTGTGATTGGCTGAAGTAGACAACACTATTAGAATAAATCTCAATCTGTGTCCCCAAATTTGGCACATTAGGTGTCTAGGAAGATTCTTGTAATAGTCTCAACATTGCTGGATGTATACAGCACTCGCTTACCATTGTCCTTATAATTGTCCTTATTAGGCATCCAAATGCCTGGCCCATTCAACCACAAATGTTTCACTAGCACTTTTGGTTCTCTGTTATAATCTGTTAACACAGCCTGTTCTCTATAGGAATCCAAACTACTAAACAATGTAGACCCAAGTTTGCCCAAAAAGTACATCTGTGCCGTCATATTGGTATAACAACGGCCTGTATTATACCGGTGTAAAGTCAGTCTTTGGTGGAGTCTCCATGATCCAAGTCTTCTAATTTGATGGTTTTATATTTTATGTTTTTGTAGTACTACTTTGTAGTAAAGCAATTGCCCATAGAAACCAGATTTCTGCTCCCATTACTGCTCTCAAAGGGGCCTTGGGAAGTGCTGGGTAATTTCTCTAGTCTCATATATTTGCCAGCTACAGCACCAGTTTTTGCTAGCAGAGACCTTTAACCTCACTAGAAAATCTAATGTTACCACATCTCGATATAAAAAAAATATTTGTGAACCAAAGACTTTTCATACGTTACAGTTTTGTTAAGTATATTGATGAGTGCATTGAGGATCCATTGTGGAATGACATATAAAGCTGTAGGTTTTTGAGTATTTATTTGGTAGCTAAAATAGTCACTGTTGTAAGGGGATTTCTCTATTGCTTGTGAATTAGGATGAGCAAGCATTCTCCATTATAAGAAAATATCAGTGCAAAAACCCTTTGAAGGATTGCCTGGAGATCCTGATGGGAAAGGTGGCAATATGGCAAGGTACCTTTGGGCCTTGGAAGCAGCACAAAGAGAAGCATAAAGAGACAAATACCTGCAATGTTTAGTGTAAGAAAAAGCTATAGCATGCAAACAATCTTAGGCTGGCTTCACACTCTTAAAATCTTGGAAAAACGGCAATAAAAATTGCATTTTTTTTTTCTGCCAGCGGTCAGGTGTTAGCTGAAGGTCAATAGAAGTTTATCATCTGCCTTACACATAGCATTTTTTTGGTGTGGTGTGCAGGGGTGGATTAACTTCACCATAGGCCCGGACTTTTGACCAAGCTTGGGCCCCCTACTCTACTGTAACTATGGCAACACTAGCGTGGTGTCCATAGTACAGGATAGATAATCTCATGATGCCTTGATTTGTGCAAAACTGAGGTAAAAAAGCAGCGATTTTTGCAAATCTTGGCAGAACTGTAGCCAGGAGACAATATACCACTGAAAGTATAAGTCTTTTTGGGTGGCCATGGGCCCCCCAGGAGCTCAGGGCCCCGGGCTACCGCCCGAAAAGGACCTATTATAATCCGCTACTGGTGGTGTTTATCTCTCCTTTCTAGCGTTTTTTGAGGATGTTTTTCAGTTTTTCCAAAATGCAGCATGCTGAGGGCGTGGCGTCTACCATAGACTTCAATGAAATTGCTCTGGTTGTCTCAAAAACGCCATTTCTGTGCGTATGCCGTTTTTTCTGGCATTTGTATCACCTTTTGTGGTCCAGAAACTAGTTCAAGTGATAGCAGAGAGAAAAAAATTTCAATGTAAAAAAACACCTAAACCAAAAATGCCACAAAAATGCATGGAAAAAAGACAGATTTTTTGGAGGCCTGAAAAACTGCACAAAAAAGATGTGTGAGGGCACCCTCAAAACTATTGCAGTAATCAAATCCTTTTGAATCATAGGAACATTGCACTCAGTGAGGAATAGAAATCATGGGATGTTGAACAGAATAGAATCCAAGCAGTATTAGGTTTATTGGGTTGCTCAGCGCTAAAGTGTTTTTATTTTTTAAACAAATTAAAACTATCACCTACCCATAGAGTAGGTTATAAAGGCCTGATCCCTGAGGACACCACTTGTAGGAACCTCATGATCATTAGAATGGTAGTCTTGAATCCTTATTTCTCTTCTTTGACTACCGAAAGAATTTGAATACCATCAAGCATCCATGCTGGCAATTCATTCAGTGCAGATGAGACTGACTAAAAGAGCTCCAAACTCCTCTTCATTGCAGTTGTGTTTAAGGAGGAACAGAAGGCAAGGAATCCTATTGTAGTGCTAGTATAGTTGTGACGTGATTGGCTGTTGTATTTCACCTAGCATATCACTAAGCATTTTTTCTTATTGCTCTAGAAAACACAAATCGAATTTATTTAATTTAATACGAGAAAACTGGCTTATTTATCTTTAGACGTATATAAGCAGAAAGCATCATGCAGTGTCATGCATCATGCAAAATTGGTTCAAGAAAGTAACTTATTTTGTACATTGTAGAAGTAGAATATTGTAAATTGTTGCTAAAAAGGACCTTTAGGCTAAAACTTTGCCCATCACATTTTACCTTATGCTTTCTTTTTCATTTACCAAGGCAATAAGGTTTATGCATTTGCTCATTATTAGTCATACTAGATACTATAAATTGATACAGACAATAAAAACATTATTGCTTATAAAAATTAGCATATGTCACTTTGTTGTCGGTTATGTAACTAAAATAAACAACCACATTCATTCTAAATGGGTGAGTATTAAAATAAGGCCCAAAAAATCATTTTTTGCGCCATGATCTCTGGTTTTTAATATCAAATTGATGTAACAGAAAAATTTTGATCGCTTTTTTTTCCTGATATATAATTTAATAAAATCCGCAATCTGGTGTTTTTTTTTTTTTTTTTCGTTTACGCCTTTCACCGTGTCGGAACAATAATGTTATATTTTAATAGATCTGACAATTCTGCATGCTACAATATGTAAAAACTTTTTTTTATTACACTTTTTTTTACTGTACAACATGAAATCATTAGATTGCATATACTGATCTATGCTAGGCCATAGCATTACATAGATCAGTGTTATCGGTGATCTATGCATATAGCCTGCCTGAGAGTAGACTTTATACACAGATCGTCGAACCGACAGGACTGAGGTAAGAGGCTTACCCCCGTCTGTCAGTACATGCGATCGGGAACCCCGCAGCCATGCTGCATGGCTGCGGGGGTCCTGAACACTCAGTGACAGAAGCTTGTTCTGTCACTGAGTACCTTAAATGCTGCGGTCGGCTTTTAAGGGGTTAATTAGACACAGCTGTGGGATTGCAGCTGCCGCTCATTACCTCCGGCCCTGGACACACTGATATGTGCAGGACCGCTCTCACTGCAGTGGTCCCGCACACATCAGTAAGCCCCTGAAGTCAGGAACGTATATACACATTCCTACTGCACGGGGTATATTCAGTAGGAACGTATATATAATGATTACTGACGGGAAGGGGTTAATAAATTATTTTATTATTAATTATTAATAACTTTAATAACAATAACAATTGAGATGAACTTTAATTATTAATAATTAAAGTTCATCTCAATTGTAAATGATCCCCTTCTAATTTTATGAAAAATATAGTGTGCGCCTTCTCCCTAACCTATCTTCCGCCTTTAACACTGTTGACCATTCCTTCCTCTCCTTGGTGTCATCTCCAGGTCATCTGCTGGGTCTCCTCTTACCCCTAAAACCGTACTTTTAGTGTCTCCAATTCTCACCCACCTCCTCTCCTCACCCCCTCACTGTTGGTATCCATCCTAGGATCTGTTGTCTTCTCCTTCTATACTTTTAATCTGGGACACATGATAGAATCCCACAGCTTTAATTACCACCTCTATTGCTCCCCTCTTGTTCATACCTCACACAATCTTCTCCCATGATCTAGAACTCACTATCCTGACACGTCAGTCTCTCACCCACCATCAAGACCTTCAAAAGCGACCTAAAAACCCATCTCTTTAAATTAAGCTTCAACCTACTAAAAGTTTGCACCACACTTTGACTTGCTGCCCCCTTACCTTCTGTCTCCCTCCCCTTACCTTGTGGATTGTAAGCCCTCACGGGCAGGGTCCTCTAAAGCAACTCTGTACCCACAATCTGACCCCCCCAAACCGCTTGTACCTTCAGATAGCTGCTTTGAATCCAAGATCTGTCCTGGGGTCCATTCGGCAGGTGATGAAGTTATTGTCCTAAAAAACAACTTTTAAACTGGCAGCCCCATGCCCAACGGTCGGGGCTTAGATTGTGTATGCATTAGGCTGGCACAACCTCTCTGTGCCTCCTCCCCACCCTCCTCATCATTAGGAATGCTCCAGGAAGATTGTCTCCTATTCATCAGCTGTGTGAATATTGAACATGGGCTGGATCGTTAAGACACCTGTGCAATGTTCAGACAGGAGAAAATGTTCCAGTGGCATTCCTTATGATGAAGAGGGTGGGGAAGACAGACGGAGGGGTGGTTCAGAGTTAGGACACATATACTCTAAGTCCCGACCTTTGGGCATGGGGCTGCAAGTTTAAAAGATCTTTTTTAGGACAATAACTGCATCACCTGCCGAACGTACCCCAGGACAAATCTTTGATTAAAAGCAGCTATCCGAAGGTACAAAGTCACTTTAACCCTTTTGGATTATATACCACTCTGCAAGGTGTGGCCCTAGGCACCGGACCACGAGTGCCTAGTGGTAAATACGGCCCTGCCTCCCAACTCCCTGATATGTAAGCAAGCACAGCTAAGCCAAGGGTTGCTTCAAGACACCTGTAGCTGTTGCTTATCTCCTACAGGAACAAAGGATAGGGTATGTTGAAATCCTGAATAGCAGATCCTCCCCCTAAACACTAGCTAGTCATTCAAGGTGATCCAAATATCATCTATCTATCTATGTAAAACCCGTTTATGTAAACAATTATTTCACATACCTGATGGAACTTAATTATTGTAATAGTTTGGGCACCAACTCACATTTTGCCATACAGGAAATTCTCCCATTGTATATGTTAAATAAATATAACATAGTGTACATGCACACTTTAAAATGTCCTGTAGCCCAAACGATATATATTACAGTGGTACCTTGGTTTAAGAGTAACTTGGATTAAGAGCATTTTGCAAGAAAAGCTCACAGTTTTTCTAAATTGTAACTTGGATTAAGAGCATTGCTTTGATTTAAGAGGGGCATGGTCTGCATAGCTGGGTCTATAGCCCTGTAATTTGACCAATGAAGTCTCTTTCACCTTCCAAATCATAGCAGATCCACTCCAGGCTGGGGCTTGCATCAGGGGACAAGTTTGTGGAGGTAATCTCTCCATAGCTGTAATCACTCTCTCCCTGCTCATTCCTTCATACTCTCTGCAGTCTCTGTCAGTCCTTGTGTTTCCTATCCTCTCCATTCCTGCTATAATGTACCTGCACTTACACTCAGCTATACACACTGATGCTATAATGTGCCTGCACTAACACTCAATAATACACACTACTGCTATACTGTACCGGCACTTACACTCCGCTATACACACTGCTGCTATAATGTGCCTGCACTTACACTCAGCTATACACACTACTGTTATACTGTACCTGCACTTACACTCTGCTATACACACTGCTGCTATAATGTGCCTGCACTTACACTCAGCTATAAACACTGCTGTGTAGAAAAGTTTCTGTCACTGTCCTACTGCATAGGTCTGTGATTCTCACTTCCTGACATTATACTCCACATGCTGATTGCTATATTGATGTATTTATAATATGAAATATTCAGCTGTTTCTCATTGTTTGTTTTATTTGTTCTACATATTATTCAGAATAAAAAAATCATTATTTTGGGGATGTGGAACCAATTGTCTGCATTTCAGTAATTTCTTATGGGAAAATTTGCTTTGGTTTAAGTGTGGATTTGGATTACAAGCACGGTCCTGGAACAAATTATGCTTGTTATCCACTGTACATAAAAACACCTGCAAACACCTGACTACTACATGGTGTGTCATACTGTACATTCATTTTTACTGTGATATAAAATTTTCAGCAATAAACCTAAATGTAAAAGCAATGATATCATAATTCAATGAGTTAATAAAAATGGTAGTAAGACTGGTCAGTGTTAAGGACACTGGAGCATTATAGGTTAGGTGCTGTGAGTTCATATCCAACCAGGGCAACATCTGTTGAGTTAAAATTGTTACTAATATGTTTTTGAGATACAGAGAAAAGAAAGCCTTAGGGCCGTATTACATGGCTTCATCAGCAGTGTAAACAAATGCTGATCTGCTAGATGGGCACTTGCCTACTGAGCCTATTACATGGCTTAACAATCGTATAGCAAGGGCTACACATTGTTAATGATGTCCGTGCAGCCCTTGCTTTCACATAGAAAATAATAAAATTTATATTACCCAGGCTCCCCTGGTGTCCAGGTGCCTTTTCCATGCGTGTCATTATTAAAAAAAACAAAAAAAAAACAAAAAAAAAAACAAATCAAAACATATCTTTTTTTTAGCACACACAAAAATGTGGACGGAAGTTTTTTTTATTATTATTATTATTATTATTTTTTTATTTATTTATTTTTTATAATGCATGTCAATAAAAAAAATGGATCAAAATGGATGCACACAAATGCATCCGTTTTTTTAATCCATTTTTCCATCCGTTTAAAAAAAATGGATTGAAAAAACATAGTGTGCACTCACAGTGCCTTACAGTGTCATCAGCTCTGGCCTTGCATTGCTATTACACATTGCTGATTTTTAAACTACAGTAGCTGAAAGACAATGATGAGCAGTTCTATGGCTGATGAGCAGTCCTTGTCTTTATTACACAGGGCGTTAATCTCCTGAATTGGCCTGACTCGGCAGAGTATTGCTCCATGTAATAGGGCCTTTACTGGGGACAGTAACTAATATGGCAGCGTAGTCTTTTTATACAATAGAGTGCAAAATACATTACAATCTGATATTTATGAATGGGGTTAAAGTCACTTAAGAAAAGTGTTATGATACCAGATATCCTCTACATTACATTTGAGATTGGACTCTTTGTAACTCAACTCTGTACTCTGTTTCAAGCTCTTGCTAATAATCAGAGGCACAACTACAGGGTCCCCATGTTTCTTAAGCAGTTTTAATACTGTTATCTTTGTACATGGCAGAGGGGCTTTAAGGGCACCATGACCAGAGTGCTGCTACCTTTCACCCAATATTGTTATATCCCTGCTAGTTATAGTGTCAAAGTTGTCACATGGTTCCTCTGTTTTTGGCTATAAAATTACAGCAGGAAAGTAGTACATTGCCCTAGGTAAGGGAGGGTGTTTAGTGCATTTTTGGATGTGTCTTATGTTGTGGCTACCTTAGGATGACACACTTAAAAAACTATTCTTTGCATCATGTTGATCATTATTTAAATCACAGAACAATGGCCCAAATTTACTAATCTGTCTCTGCCAGAATTCTGGTTAAAAAAGTCACGCATGGGACTTTTTTTCCCCATATTTATTATGCATTTAAGATACCTTTCACATACTTTTAGACCTTGAATGAAAAATGGATGAGATTTATGGGAAAAAGTAGTGGCCTATGGTGCACCAAAAAATGCACCTTAATTTGGCTGCACAATGTGGTAGACTTCAAGCCAAGCAGTTGCTAGTCAAGCTACAAGTAGACACTCTTTGGCTATGTTCCCACAACATTTTTTTCTTGTCAGTTTATAATTTTTAAAATGACATCCGTCATTTTGAGTCCAAAATGACGTCCGTTATTTTGGGGATTGGCCGCCCGTCAGTGCAATAACATCTGCTGGTACATTTTTCTAGTTTAGGTGGACTAATTGGCTTTGGGTGTGTCTTTAATTGAAATGTCCATTGAATTTAACAGTAAAAACAGAGAAAGGACGGTCAAAAAGTAAAAACTGTGTGTGAACAACAAAAATTTACATCCGATGTCTACATAAGATGTCCAAAAATAATTGACATCATCATTATTTTGACGTCCAAGCAGATAACATCAGTGTGCATTGGACGTCCGTCATCCCATTGACTTCAATACATTGTATTGCAGTCAGTTAAATCACAGCAATAACGGATGTCTTTTTTAGTGATGAGCGAGCATGCTCGTCCGAGCTGGTCCGAGTATTAGGGTACTCGATGGTTCGCAATACTTGAGACAGTGGCATCTTCCTCTTCCTGCATGTTTGGCGGCCTTTTTTCAGCCAATCATCATGCAGGAGAGTCTTTGGGAGCTCGTAGCATCATGTGGGAACCCTACCTATCGATAGCAACAATTGGCTGGCCAAATCAGATGACATAAGAATCAGGTCCCGCGATGCTCGCGTCAGATGTAGGCTGAAAGAGATTAGGGAGAGGGCTGCTGTCTGTCAGGGAGAGTGTTAGGCAGGGAATTAGTGTGCGGTTAGGCAGGAATATGACGCAAAGAACCCAACAGTCCTTCTAAGGGCTTAAAATTTTTAAAACATACTTTTTTTTGCTACTCTTGGCAGCTGGCTTGGACTTGTAGTGCAGCTGTCAGTACTCAATTTGTCCTGTTGCTGACTGTGCTCACTGTGCTGTGTTGCCATTAGGCAGCCCCAGAGGTGTCCATGCATGCTGCCCCTGCTGTTTCCTATCCATTTCCGTGGTGTTTCCATCATTTTCTGAGGTTTCCAGGTTTTCAGGCAACCTTCCATGTGCAGAGCTTTGGTCCCCTGCAAAAATGCTCGAGTTTCCCATTGACTTCAATGGGGTTCGTTACTCTAAATGAGCACCCGAGTATCGGGAAATATTCGTCTCGATCACCCGAGCATTGATTACTTGCTTATCTCTAGTCTTTTTAAATAGAAAATGCGGACACCTTTTCTCTTTTATTGTGTAAACATACAGATTTATCAAACAGTCTGAAACCAAAGAGATTTCCACTTTGGCCTGAATATATAAAAGAACTAGGGAAATTAATGAAAATAATAATAATAACACCAACAAATATTAATAAGTGCACCACATACACCATACATATATTTATGCATTCAGGGAAGGCAATGAAACTGGTTTGCTAGTGATATTCTTTGGTATCTCAGTAGAACTGGTTGTTTGACCATAAGCTGCCAAGTTTATAAATTATTTAATATTTAAGTAGTATTTATCTCTATTTTCTTGTACAGAAAGTCTATACTATATTGAGAGTAAAGGTACTCTGCCAAGCCTGTGGGTGTATTTCTAATTAGAATGCCCGAGGAGCAGCAAAAACAGGATATGTGTATAATGTTTTATGCCAGGAACACAAGTACAATTTGCTACATGCTGTTCTTAAAGAATAACAAGAATGCATAAAACATACAGTAAGAGAACCAAAATCAATCAAATGATGTAATAAAATCTGTTACATCCAGGATTCTACAGGAAGCCTAGAAGACAACCTCCATGTCAGCATTGCTACATTATATGGAGTGCACAGGTCCATATTTACAACTGAGGAAGACGAGTTAAGACGTATATAATGATATAGTCATTTCTGCATTATGTTAATTCATCAAAGGGCTGAGATTGGACACTCCTAAGCCACTGATTGGTTGAGTGAACAATTCTTTGTGCTGACCATTAACTCCAAGAAGTGCTATGCAGTAGAGAATTATACACACATTGCTTGCTGAAATACCCCTTTAGGGTGCCTTCACACGTAAAGGATCCGCAGCGGATTTCACGCTGCGAGTTTGCAGTGAATCTTCTAAGGATCCATGTACTGTGAAGGTCTATGGAGGTTACATATCCGCAGCAGAATTTTCATTCCAATGCGGATATGTAAGCTGACCCCTTTAACCCCCCCGCCGCCCGCAGCCTTGGCCCGAAGCATACATCACCTGCTCAGCCCCCAGCTCCCCTTGCTCCCCATCAGCCAATCAGGGCTGCCGTGCACTGATTGGCTGATGGGGAGCGAGGGGAGCTGGGAGCTTTACACAGCAGCGGCACCAAGCAGGTAATGTATGCTTCGGGCCGGGGCTGCAGGCGACGGGATGTGGGGGGTTAAAGGGGCCGGGTCAAATACAGGCAGCGGAATGAAAATGACCCATTCAGCTTCACACATACCGGATCCGCAGCGGATTTCACGCTGCGAGTTTGCAGCGAATCTGCTGAGGATCCATGTACTGTGAAGGTCTATGGGGGTTACATAACCGCAGCAGAATTTTCATTCCACTGCGGATATGTAAGCCGACCCCTTTAACCCCCCCCCCCCCCCGTCGCCCGCAGCCATGAAGCATACATCACCTGCTTTCCGCCACGGCTGCAGTGAAGCTCCCAGCTCCCCTTCCTCCCCATCAGCCAACCAGGGCTGCCGTGCACTGATTGGTTGATGGGGAGCGAGGGGAGCCGGGAGATTCACACAGCAGCAGCACCGAGCAGGTAATGTATGCTCCGAGCCGGGTCTGCAGGCAGCGGGATGTGGGGGGTTAAAGGGGCTGGATCAAATACAGGAAGCGGAATGAAAATGACCCATTCAGCTTCAAACTACCAGGATCCGCAGCGGATTTCACTGCAAACTCGCAGTGTTAAATCCGCTGCGGATCCGGTATGTGTGAAGGCACCCTTAAGCATAATCAATGTGCAGTCATAAAGAAAAACTGGAGGAGAATGCATCCTGTTTCATAGAGCTACATATATTATCTAAATAAAACTCCATTTCTTGTTATAATAACGAAATAACTTCAATAACCTATCCTATCCTTATCACATATCTGTAAGAGGGTGGAGATTATCTCTATTGTGACACAGTACTTTTTAATTTAGTAAGCTATCTCAAGGCAGAACAGGGTGGATTATGGGAGTGCTCCGAGAGTAATTACAGGGAATACTGGGTTCACTATAAGGGCAGGAGCTTAGTAATTCTATTCAAGAAGAGAATAGTAAATCTGTGGAGATATTTACATATGGGAGAGGCACATGTTGAAGTGACAGCTATGAATAAATGTGTCAGACAAGACTTTGTCTGTTTACGTGAAACACCCCAAACATAGGCTCATGTTCACAAACCTTTTTCCATTTAACCTCCAAAATGTCATTCAGAATTTACAATGCTTAAATCACTAACATTTGAGTAAATGAAACCTTTGATGTTACTTGGATATCCGCATTACATTCTCATTACTAATGGAATGTGGTATTCTTGTTATCTAAGTCACGATTATAGACAAACACAATATAACTAAACTAATAACACACAAACAGTTGTACTGTTCATGTTATGAGCAAACATCCACAGTGCAGGAATGTTTGCAGGAAGGATACTGACCAATGGTTAATTTGTCCCAGAAGGAACTACTCGCTCAGCCGATAAGTGACTGCAGAGGTGTCTTGCCTCACTCACTCATTGGCTGAGCGGCATTTCTTTGCTAGGTTTTGACATCACAGGATCGGGAGACAAAGGAGACCGACAGGTGAACGTGGTGGTGCTGCAATGTGGGGGCATTGGGATGGGTAAGTATAACTTCATTATTATGTGTCCACCTCCCTCTGCCCTCCCTGTTTTTTCACATTTGACTGAAGTTCTCCTTTAAAAATATTAAAGGGAAAGTATGGGTAAACATGAGGGCCTGTGCTTTGTGGAGCTATTTGTACTTGTATAAAGAACTTATTCTGACTAATTGTTGGCCGTGATTTGTAGTTTTTATCCATACCATTTTGGGGTAGCTGGGACTTTTTTTACTGTATTTTTTTGTAGTATGTGATATGTCCAAAAATCAACAATTATGGTGTTTGATCTGTTGTTTGTTTACACTGTTCGGCATGTGGGATCAATAACATGTTTATTTGAGCATTTCTATTCATATTGGCAAGCTGTAATATCAAATGTTCACAAAATGTCAAAAAAAGAGAAAAGGCATACGCTTTTTCTATTTAATCCGTTATTGCTGCGATGTAAGGCTATGTGCACACACAGTAAGAGACCGGCCGTTCCGTGACCCGGCCAGGTCACAGAACTGACCGGGATGATCTTTTCAGAGACCGATGACCTTTCGGGCCGCAGGGTTCTAATACGGGTGCATCCAACCGCCCCTGCATCACAACTCTACACTGCACACTTTGGAGCGAGCGGTTGGAGCCGCTCGCTCCATAGTGTGCACTGACAGGGTTTTCTGCGGGCGCTATTCACTGAATAGCGGCTGCAGAAAACTGACATGTCAGTTGTTTGCGGCGCCACTAGGGATCCCTGCCAGAGCGTATACTGTGGGGGACATTTATTAAGTCCAGCGTTTTCTGCACCGGACTTAAAAATGTCCCCGCAGCTCCAGCACTACGGAGTCCGCGCCCCCGTTCCGCCCCTCCACACCCCCTCCCTGTCCCCCGGCGTAACCGGCGGAAAGTGCCTATTTGCGAATATTTTATTCGCAAATCGGCCATTTGCAAATAAAATCATTCACAAATGGCCACTTTCTGCCGAAAAA
This sequence comes from Dendropsophus ebraccatus, assembly GCF_027789765.1. Lineage (NCBI taxonomy): Eukaryota > Metazoa > Chordata > Amphibia > Anura > Hylidae > Dendropsophus > Dendropsophus ebraccatus. The sequence continues at coordinate 82,596,971 of NC_091458.1, forward strand.
AAACATTTCGCAGCTTGATACATGTTTCCCTATGTGTATACACTCCGCCCAGGATCCCATAGACTGAGAGGTAATGTATATTTTCGTAATAATCATGATTTACGACAGGTCGTACAGGTACACAATTGTGGGGTAAGAGGTTAAAAGGGGTTTCTAGGACTTTTTTTTTTTTTTTATAGATGGTCTGAAGTCTGGCATCCCCACTAATCAGCTGTTATCCAGATGCAGTACCTCATGGCCACTACACAAGATACAGAGCTGGCTGCTTCAGGCTCTACTTACTGATCAGCTATAATGAAAAAGTCCTTTAAAAACCCTTCACTATAGTCCCTGACACATATGTTCCCAAGAAAGATTGGTTAGTGAGAACCATGCCTTGATGGAAGCAACTTTTAGACAACTTTTTGAGGAACATTTGAGGTAGAGATGCATTAAGGGTCACAGCAAAAGACATATAGTAGACTTTACAAAACTGAAAAGACCTCTGTTAATTTTTCCACTATTAAGAAAAACAATTCATTGAAATGGTGTTCATGAAAGGAAACCATGAAGGAAGCCTGGATGTTCCAGGAGTAGAACTTTTAAGCACATATGCACAAAACAATCTTTAGCAGATATAAAATACTATACACCAACAACAAAGCCGCATCCTAACTGAGAAGCATGGTGAGATGCTGTGTTATGACCTAAAGAACACAAGTGAATCAACTAAAAATGGTTTTAAAAGATAAAGATTTGTGTTTTGGAATCTTGACCTTTAAAGGGGTTGTTCGGGAAAAACACACACTTAGCCATGCTGCCAGGTTGCGAGGGACATAATGCCACTGAAATTTTGAAAGCATCTAATGACATGGCAATCTCACCAGAAATGTCAGCTTAGGGAGTCTATTACGACTGACAATTTCCTATGGGACGTCCTCAGATGTTATGAAAACACTGACATTGGCACAGAGCAGGCAGCCCAGGAATTGACAGCAGATGGGGAGAGACACAGGTAAGTATACATAACTGGCATGTCCCCCACAGCCCTGGCAGCATGTCTGAGTGTGAATTTGAAAACATTCTGATAAAGGGATCAACAGGTCATTAAATTAAAGCAAACATGTTAGCAGTTTCATGCTGTCATGCTGTAAACCAGGGGACCTGCATGTGGTACACAGGGCAATATGGTTTGATCAAATTATATACCAACATCCTGGCGTTGGTTTTTAAAATAGGCCTAGCGGCATTAGTATCAGCCATAGGTGGGATGTGTAGCAGCTCCTTACTCTCCATGTTGTATTTTATAGTTTTAAAAGCCCCTGAGAATGGAGTAAGAAGTGAGAAAGGGCAGTTTCTGCAACTGCTCCCCACCATGAAGGTCTTGTAACGTGTCTCTCCCTATGTATGTAATTCGCAAGTGCTTACTATTAAATATGCCATAATTCTGCTCCCTGACTTCCAACCATAGTTGAAGACTTTACACATTACATGAAATTTACTATGTGTTTTAGACACACCTTAACTATTTGGAAAACTGTGACAAAGGGCATGACAACCCCTCAATGTTTTACATACTACATAGTAACTTCTAAATGCTTCAGTGGATAAATACATGATTTTCAGGTCCTATTTTTGACCTACTGTACAGTATTATAAGAATCTCAAAAGGCCAGATATTGAGACATTACTACTAGCACAATTTATATAGGTGTGCTGTTTTATGACACTAAAAGATGTTACCAAGGTATTATTAGGACACAACATGGAGGTATGCAACAAAGGTCTAAGCCTTAGGCCTAAGGGTTGAAAAATGTCTGGACTGACAGGTTATTCTGTCATTCTTAACTCTGTATGTGCCACATTACCATAGAGAAGAAACATGTACTGTATGTAAGAAATATTATAATTTAGAAATAAAATATTTCATAAAATTCAAAATTTTTTCTATAATTAGTATGGTTATATGTAGTAGAAAGTGTTCAATGGAAACATTGAGAAGAAGATATCTTTTTGCAGAGCGAAGGTCACAGTAAAAGTATCTACCATGCTCCTGAATTATAATGTAATAAATCAGTCTTGACCTTGCTGTGCAAAGACAGTCATAAAACTCATTGTCAATAGTCTTCAGTTACAAATTCCCATCAACCTCTGTAACATAATATTAAACATCAGCAAAATACTCTTTATGTTACATATGGAATATTAATAAAAATAACCAGCATAGTAACATTTCTAAATGACTTTGTGTGTTCAAAACTTAAATAGTCATTACCACTATTATATATTTTAATTGTTTTTATATTAAAGCATACCTGCTAGAGATGAGCGATGAGCTAGATGAGCTAGAGATGAGTAGGAAAGATGGAGACAACTAAAGCCTCACCCATGTCATAGGCTGTATTTCTGTTTTCCAGGCAGGACTCTGGCTGTCTCCGTCTTCCCAATGGGAAGCGGGATTCAAATGCCAATTGTTCGAGTTCGTACGAACCCAAACCTCAGCCTGGCTCACTCATCTGTAATACCTGCCACTAAAGGAAAAACTAAATTTTGACATGTTACAGAGACATTTCAAAGGTTTTTATTGGTTGTGGTCTAAGTGTTCAGACCGTGACTGATCAAGAGAATGAGCGCGCCTCTCTCCTTGCTCTGTGTCTATGGAAGCAAGATAGCCCTATAAAATTATACAATGCGACTGTTTAGTCATGTGATACAGAGACAGGAGAGAACACTCTGAAGTGCGGAGTTCTCCTGGCTCAATCTTTTGATCAGTTGTCTCCACATCTCTACGACATGTGGAGACAACTAACATGAGCTATTAAACCAAATGATTATCGTCCAGAATGGCTGGTAATCGACCAAGTAGGGCCAATAATTGTTTGGTGTAGGCTAGACTATGTTCACACTACGTATATTTTCGTATAACTATTGTCGTTGTTGCCGACTGCAACAACGGCCATGATTAATACGAAAATATACATGCTGTTGCTGCCTATGGAATCCCGGCCGGAGTGTATACACATAGTATACACTCTGTCCGGGATCCCTAGTGGCACCGTAAGAAACTGACATGTCAGTGCACACTATGGAGCGAGCGGCTTCAGCAGTGCCTGCAGTGGAGAGTTCTGATGCAGGATGCGCACGGATACACTAAGCGGCACTAAAGATCATCCAGCCAGTACTGCAGTACCCGGCCGGGTCACAGAACGGCCGGTCTCATACGTTGTGTGAACATAGCCTTAAAGTACAACACTATCCACATGGCATAGTAACATGCTTAATTGGCTCTCCTGGATTTTCTGCCACCCACAATAAAGAAGAATTTGTGCTTCCATTCCGCATTATTAAAACAGAGAGAATAAAAACATTTTTCTCCATTCTGGAAGCCCAGACATATACAGTATATGAAAAATATCAGATGTCTCCTTGCCGACAATCTAACAGTGTCTGCAGTTTGGAACATGAATTTCAATTGACAGATTCACCTAAAAGAATCTGTGTTAAAATCTTTGGTATTGTTTTATGCTTTTAATTTGAATGTACAATTATCTCAGTTTTTATGCATATAGTGCTGTCATTAGAAACAAGTATCTGAACACTGCCCATACTTCCTGGTGTCATATCACTAGATCAGTCAAACCAAATATTTGGCAAGATTCACCACAGGAGTGACTGCCAAACCCGCCAGTTTCACTGAACGTATCTGCATATTTTACAGAGGTGTGGAGACTGAGTCAACTTCATTTAATCCACCATCATTTTTTAAATCAACAAATTCTAGGCATGGGAGCTCTTAATATCTGGAAATTTCTAAAAATAAAACAAGAGTTTATCATTCAGAAAGAGGTTCTATGTGTTCTTCTCATGCAGCATGCTCGAGCCTTAAATGTAATTTATGACTTACTTTAATTAAAGTTGTTGTAGTGAATGATAAAATTGCTTCTTTCTTCCAAAAATAGTGCCACACCTATCCATAGGTTGTGTATAGTATATATCAAAAATATCTCATAGAAGGTGTGATGTTCTTTCTGGAAGACGGCTTCCATGTTTTTTTCTAATCCTGTATCACCTCATTAATATATTAATTTTAAATTATCAATACAAAGATCATCAATTATTATTTATTAAATAGTATGTTTTGTTTTATTCAGGTTTGAAAGACCAGACAAGATGTCTACTTTCAGCTTTAACAAATCTGGAAATGGTAATATTTTACAAAATAGTGTATATAAGCAAATAAATTAAACATTCTGCAGTTAAAGCAATATTTTATCAATTAATAGAGACCAGACTGACATTGAACTGATATTAATAATGTTTAGAGATAAAGAGCAAATGTGGCTTATTAAATAAATATGTGTGATAATACAATAGGCCTAAGGCTATCTTCACACCAGAATTCAGTGTTTCATTTGAGTGTTCTGTCACTTCTCACAAAACTAGACCAACATATAGCTCTATATTGCTAATATCATTATAGAACCTTGGCTTTATCCCTTATAAGCCAGCACATGGCGATGGGTTTCGTTATAATGCCATGGTGTAGATGTGTTTTCTTTTTTTTTCTTTTTAACTTTTGGGTACCATATTGACATATAAGAGCTTAATTTATGCTTTCCCTATTTCTTTCAATAGATGCCAAAAGTAATACTCTGGGATCGATAAACAGGCAGAATGTAATACAGGAGACAAACAGGAGAAGGACCCTGTTAAATGACAACAGCTGGATCAAAAACCGCCCGGAAGAGGAAGAAGAGAAAATGTAATAAGACTTAACTACCACACCATTATCTTTACGTATTAATGTTTCTGTTATTTCTGCTTAGGTAAACAGTTTCTCTTCGTATTTATTGCAGTAAAGATGAGAACTACGGGAAAAGTGTTCTAAATCGATATAAATCACAGGAGGACTTGGACAGGTAATAACTATTGGAGATATTGTATTGTGGCTTCATTCGTGGAATGTCTTTATGAGAAGTTGACTACCTGTCTCTAATATAAGGAGAAAACAAAGAAGAAAGGGTTGATTTTGTCAACACAATAGCAACCTCCTTGTGATCACAATCATTTTGTAAATTTCTTTGACTTAATAAAACACATACAAATTGAAGGTGTTGGGAAAAGTTTCCAAGTTGTAGGCATATTATGTACCACACATGTTCTGTTATTTTAAGTCATTGTCAATTGTTAGATGAGCTCCATGGATTGCAACATTATACTAGATTGTACTGGAATGTCCAAGGTTATATGGTCCAAGGTTATAGTTTCCTGTTTTACAAATACAGGTAGACATGAGCTAAAATTATTTGCTGTCACTTCCCTGATCGGAGAACCCATGTTAATTGCAGATAATGATATACTTAAATAATTAACAAATGTTATCAATAAAATAAGGACATGGACTTTGATACTGATAGGCCATGGTAAGATTGTCATATGCCTGTTGCAATATACTAATGTCTGCAATGTGGAAAGTCTTATGTGAGTCATATAATTTATTAAACAACTCTAATTCTTCCTATTAACAATAGAGCTGGTAGATTAGCATGTTTTATAACCTTATGAACTGTGTTCTATGTTGTGTTACAGCGGTTTTGATAAAGAAGAGAAGAAGCCTATACACAACAGATTCAAGTCAGATGATGCTTTAGACAGGTATATAGTTTATTTTAGGATATTTTGCAGAATAAAAAAAAATCTCTGTGAGCATCACATCATTGTTTCTGAAAAATAAGCCTTTTTTTGGTGCACATAATCTGTTTCCTATGTATAAAAGAAACAAGTTTGTGCGATCCATCTAAATGAAAGTTTTATTGCTCACAATAAGAGAAATTATAGTCCTGTAGTTTTGATACCTATTAATGAATATCTAAAAGAAATGATGTTAAACAGCAAGCTTTCAAGACTTATTAGGTCTGTACTGCTGATGAAGAGACCTACAAAATCTTGAACGCTAGCTTGTTTAACATCATTTCATTTTTTTTCCAGTTAGCCATGTGAAGGTATCATAGTTATAAGAATATTAACTTATTTCCAGAGTAAGACCTATTTCCTAAGATCCTATATCCAGTTTAAGGCTATGTTCACACACCATCAAAACTGGCCTTTATTTTTTAACAACACACATTATTTGTCATTAAATGACAGACGTCCAATAAAAAATAGCTGTCATTTTGATGGTGTGAAAATAATCTAAGACTTGTGTAGCTTCTTTTGGATATAGAAAGCTATCTTATAGTAAGATTGTCTTGATAATTCTCCCCCATGGTGTTGAGTTCAATTGTGTATTGTCCTCATCATCTGGGCTTTTAAGGGTGCCTTCACACCTACCGGATCCGCAGCGGATCTCACTTCTGCGGATTCGAAGCGAGAACCGCTGCAGATCCGGTACCATTCACTCCTATGATAGCACATACTCACAGCAAGATTGAGATCCCGCTGTGAGTATGTGCTTTAACCCCCCCGCTGTCCGCAGCCGCATCCCCCATCCCCGGCCGCAGCAGCCCACATCCCCCATCCCCGGCCACATCCCCCCATCCCCGGACGCATCCTGCAGCCCGCCGTCGAGAGCAAACAGTACCTGCTTGGCGGCGCGGCTGCAGTGAGGCTGCCGGCTCCGGTCCCGCTCAGATCAGGGGGGGTTAAAGCACATACTCACAGCGGGATCTCAATCCCGCTGTGAGTATGTGCTATCATAAGAGTGAATGGTACCGGATCTGCAGCGGTTCTCGCTTCGAATCCGCAGAAGTGAGATCCGCTGCGGATCCGGTAGGTGTGAAGGCACCCTAAATATGAAATGTTTCAATTTAACCATACAGTGTACAACCCAGTTCATTTGCATGTTTTATCTTACTAATAACTCACACTACTAAATCCCATGTAACGTGATAAATATTAAGCTGTAGTACTATAATTTCAACACTCCATTCTTCTATATTGAATTGTACATAACTATAACTAGCTAGAAGGACAATACCCAGTTTTAGTATTTATTATGCTATTATAATCTTTGTAAAAATTGGTATCTCAAGCTAAAAGAAATATGTAGAGCAATTGTTCAACCCAGACCAGTTTAGAAAAAATGGAGCACTTCAATAATACAGTATGTGTAAAGCTGGCCTTGCACTTAAGATAGCTGTCAGCTGAATGCTCATTCAGCTTCTATTTACAGTATATCTTCAAATCTTCATAGCTGAGTGTGCATGTGTTCAAGATAGGGACAGAGGAGGAAGCCCAGTTCCTCTAGTGGCAGCTAATTCTACCATTGGAGGAAAGTTAGGAGGCTACCATACACTATATAAATTAGATGGTCCATTAGTACCACACATATTGTCCATTGAATGCTATTATTAAATGTTTAGATGTTGTAGCCTTAGGATAAAACATCTTTAGGCTGGGTTCACACACAGTATATTTAAGGCAGTATTTGGTCCTCATTGCAACCAAAACCAGGAGTGGATTGAAAACACAGAAAGGCTCTGATCACATAATGTCGAAATTGAGTGGATGGCCGTCATTTAATGGCAAATATTTGCTTTTATTTTAAAACAACGGCTGTTGTATTGAAATAAAGGTAGTTATTTACCTTTATGTGGCGGCCATCCACTCAATTTCAACATTGTGTGGACAGAGCCTTTCTGTGTTTTCAATCCACTCTTGGTTTTGGTTGCAATGAGGACCAAATACTGACTGAAATATACGTAGTGTGAACCCAGCCTTAAAAAGAAAGGAAAAATTAAAATCAGACAGAAGATGCAACATTGCCGTTAAGTATCCCAGCCATTCTACCAAAGCTGACTTCTAAATGGAAATGAATGAAGACTTAAAAATACATACTCCTGGAACACATATTGGAAACTTGCATTCACTTTTTATTTGGACTAAGTAAGAAAGCTAAATAGAATAGGTTGAATAGGATGATTCATTTATTAAATTCTCATATAATAGAGCTCTATGCGCCTGAACCAAAGGCCAGTAGGCGGGACATAAGATCATTTGTAAAGATGAGGAAAATGATCTAGTGGATTTACAGTAAATTTTGTAAAAGTATGATTCGAATTTAGCGAATTTCGTTAAAAAAAAAAAAAAGGGTTTATTTACCTGTCTGTGCTCCCTGGTGTCCTTTTCCAGAGCTTAAGCTGCACGCTCAGACAATCCCTGACTGAGGGACAGCACCACGGCCAGTGTCCCGAGAGTGACGGCCTGCTCGCCCAATCACGGGATACGACGCTGTCCGCGCCCATTGATTGCCTGAGCATGTTGGTAAAGACACAGAAGAGGACGCAGGGGAACGCAGAAATGTTGTATAAATTGGTTAAAGGGGTTGGCCACTTTATAGTAAAATTGCTCAGTGTACAGTATTAGTAAGTGTAGTCACTGTATATACTGACAGCAGCTCCCGGTGTACCTCATAGAGCTAATATCATACTCCCCTCCTCCAGGCTGTGCTGCCCTGCTCTGTGGTGTTTTGGTCCACAAGATTGCTGACATGGAGGAGCATGTGACCATGCCCCACCCCCCAGTGTCCACCACTGAGCCTGTATGTGTCTATGGAGAACACAGTGGACAGGGCATGGTCACATGCTCCTCCATGTCAGCCATTTTATGGACTGAAACAAAACAGAGCAGGGCAGCACAGCCTGGTGAAGAGGAGTCTGATATTAGCTCTATGAGGTACACAGGGAGCTGCTGTCAGTTTATACAGTGAGTACACTTACTAATACTTTGTACTGACCTATTTTACTATAAAGTGGCCAACCCCTTTAAGTTCCGTTTATGAATTTCGGGTAAACATTTGCAAATGTCGCAAACAAATTTTTCAATGATTCACTCATCTCTAATGATTTGTCACACATCTGCCTTACTCTGGAGGGGGGTGCAAGAAGAATTAGGGCTGACCAAAGTGCCATTTATATCCTTATTGGCTTTTAACCCTGTAATGTAGAAAGTCAGGAACCCGACTGGCATCTAAAAGAAGCTTGTTCTTTATAAGGATGTAAATGGTGACAGGACTGCTTTAGTTATGCACCTTGTGTTGTGTTGTTGATTTGTATAATACACTCCTGAGAACAGAATCACTCGATTTAATTAGATTTTTAGATTTGTCAAAACACAACACACAAGAGAATCCATGTTTCTAAAAAGACAATCCATTGTATTGTAACCTATGGAATTTTATTGCAGCATATTCTACAGAACATAGTAATCTACAATAACATTACACAGATTATCTATAAATCTGTGATGCCTGTTTTACAACCTGTGGTTCCATATTTCCTCACAGAATTCCATCAAGAAATACATTCCAAGGAGGAAATAAAGCAGCCACTCTGGAAAGGTTACCTATGAGGTAGTGCCTTGGTGGCTGGTTGTTCCCGCAGCGCTGGGCGGTTAGATTGAAAGCTTGCCGTTATTGTATTTGAATTTAGAGCATTTGCCTGCTTCTGCACTTCTGCCATTGAATCAATGTGCATTAGCTTTAACACTGTGGCGCTTTCAATACAAGTTACCTTACATAGCCAAACAAATAATGTTGACATAACATATGAAGTAATTTACAAAATAGTTAAATTATAAGACAATGAGCTCTTCAAACATTGTGCACATACAATATTTATCAATATTATTGTTGGCTATATTTAATATTCTTGTATTTCAGCTTGGCTGCTTTTAATACATTTGCTATGCTGTTTTTGGTGTCACCTTAGGAAACGACAATCCCAATTTTTATTACTTGTTACCTGAGAATGATAATCTGACCTAATATGTATAATCTGTTAATAAACTCGCCCAGGGAATGTGCTGATCGTTGATGTTAGGATAGTTTACATAGCTGTCCTCCCGGCTCTCTCCAAACATTCCACCCTTATATCTCCCTCCTTGACTCTCCCCATAGATTTCTATGGTCCAATGTAATCTAATTAGTGTTGAACAGACCTGTCAAACGGTTTAGGTTCGGCAGCATTCTCCGAACCCCTGCACTCGGCATTTGATCCCTAGTGGCTGCACAAGTTATATGCAGCCCTAGAGAGTCCTGGAAAACATGGATACAGCCATATGCTATATTTCCTGGCAGCTCTAGGATATTAAATTAAATAGGGATCCATTCTTATGTACATAAATAACACCCATCCACCCTCACCTCCCTTCATTTATAACTTTATACTTACCTCTCCATGCTCCCCAGTGTCTTTCTAGTGTCTTCCTGCTCTCCGCAGCCGCCGCTGGCATGTCTGAAGCCAACAACGTCTGTGCATCCCTTGCTTCACAATGATCGAGCTGTCTGATCAGCACTCTTACATTAAATGTCAGTCCGTGTAATATGGCCCTTGGTGAGCTTGCAATGGGATTATGTTTATACATAGTAGCCACCTTAGGAGGTGAAGGTGCAAGGATTGGAGAGAGCAACAGGCTAAACCAATAGTGAAACAGGATGTGTGTCTCTGACCACCTAAGTCACCCTGTATATGCTTAAGCTAAGCCATAGTCCAAGATCTCAGCCATAGTCCCAGATCTCAGCTCTGCCCTAATGGAGGGGATCTATAAAGCTGCCCAGCAGCATACAGAGAGAAAACAAATACTGTAACAGATAATCATACTCTGTAGGCACTGACCCTCATATAATTCTTGTGCTCCTAAATAGATTGCTTGCTAGGTTGCTTTAATCATCTTACAGTGTAAGGCTAAATTCACACTACGTATAAATTCATTAAACAACCACAGCCGTTATTTAATGAATTTACCTATCACATTCATTACTATGGAATCCTGGCCAGAGTGTATACACTCTGTATACACTTCGGCCAGGATTCCATGCGGCCGCACAGAAAATTGACATGTCAGTTTTGTGCTGCCGCTATTCATTGACAGAACAGACAATGTTAAGTGCGGCTACGGTTAATTGGAATGTGGGCATGCCCGAATGCGCCCGCATCCCAATTAAAAATAAATTAAGTTAATCCTGGCCGATAGTACAGAGAGGTCCGTGTTGCCCCCAAAAGTTGGAAATACCCCTTAGGCTCGGTTCCCACACTGTGAAATTTCCGCAATTTGCTGATTTTTTACACCTATTGTGGGATTGTCCCAAATTTCAAGATTTTTTGGATTTGGTGAAGAACTATTGTGAAGGGGTTATGGGCCCTGTGGTTGGCAGTGATGTTCCCAGACTTTTATTAGGAGGGTATAGCAATGATGAGCTGATGGGTTCATTTTTGAATAAGTTAAGTGCTCTGGTTAAAATTGTTATATCCAGAAGATGATATGGAGATAAGGTCCCTTCGCTAGAGGAATGGAAAAATCTGGTATTAAGGGTAATATGGGGAATACCGGGCAAAGCAGTGCTCCCGGAAGGCCAAACATTTAGCATATTATGGGCCCCATGGATTGATGGCGATGGTATATAAGGTTAATTTATTTATTTAGTGGTTTTTTTTTTTCTCTCCACTCTCTCTCCCCCGGCTGGGTGGGTGCATGGGATGGGACAAAATATAATGTATTGTATTGTAAGTATGTATAGAGATAGGGAGGGCCATTGTGTTTGGTCTTCCCTATGTATGTAATTTTTTACAAATGAAGAAAATAAAAATACTTAATAAAGAAAAGCAACAACAAAAAAAAGAAATGAAGTTCATCCTGGCTGATACTGCAGAGAGGACCGTGTTGCCCCCAAAAATTGGAAATACCCCTTAGGCTAGGTTCCCACACTGTGAAATGAACGCAATTTTTTTTTTTTTTAAAAAAGATGGTTGTTTTTTTAATCTGCAAGCTGGTGCTTATATATATATATATATATATATATATATATATATATATGATTTGATTGAGCTTCCCATTTCCACTGAACAGCTTTGTTTCACACAATGGAAGTCATATTGACTTTTATATATGCTATAGCTTTACTTTTGATTTGCATGCTTAGCACAAACTTCATACAGGAGATGGCTTTGCCTTTATTCTAATGTGTGTGCTCATGTGTGTTTGCAGTATCGATGTATATACATATTTTTTGATACAAGTGTATGCTCTAGTTATTGACAGTGAAGAGCATTTTTATGGTGAATTTATTACTTTATATAATGTAAGAATGTAAATGAATTTGCAAGTAAGTTAATATGCAGTCCTAGCCTACCTTCAGGTAGAAACATTCAAGCAAGTAATACTGTATGTCTAAGGCCTCATTCACACAATGTAAAATAAGGGCAAATACAGCCTGATTTGGATAAATACAGGCAGGAACAATAAACATGATCATTATTTTTTGCCATGTTCACACAGTGCAAAATAAGGGCAACATCAGGCCGTATTTGAATGAATACAGTCTGAAATAAAGCACATGATCATTATTTCAGGCTGTATTTATCAAAATATGGCCTGATTTTGCCCTTATTTTACTTTGTGTGAACATGGCCAGAAAAAATGATCATGTTCATTATTTTTGCTGTATCTATTCAAATCAGGCCATATTTTGCCCTTATTTTTACGTTGTGTGAACATGGCCTAATATGTATTATGTCAGTATGTCTTCATCGTATAGAGGAAATACTGAGGAAAAGGATGTGTATCTATAATATTAAATCAGCTTCATGTGGTTATTGTCCGCACCTCTAATTTCTAATAACATTGTTGTTAGCACCTAATCTAAGACACAATTGTATTAATCACTTACTGTCTTTTCACATATATTTTACCTATAAAAATATTTCAGTAAACATAAATAATAGGTGTACCAATCACAATTACAACATAATTAACTGGTGTTTTTATAGGCAGAACATACAACTTACTTAACAGTATCTAGGCTATTAATAAATAATGTCATTAAGAGCTTCCCTTCCTATATATAATACAGTGTGTCTAAAAGATAAAGATGGTTAATGGCGAACACTGTTTTAGAGAAAACAGAAATGACTGTAACAGAGCCAATCCCTCAAAAGTCAATGGATTTCATCATTATCATAGCTAAATGCACCACCTATTGGGCACCAGTGGTTATTCACCTGACTGAAATAGAATATGTAACGACTAATATCTTCAACATATCATGTAATAAATGTCATCTCCCTACAATAGTTCTGTAACTATGACAGATGACAACCCAAGTTAATAATGACATTTATGCACAGTAACCTTCCTTTGTGACTTTTAGACTTTGATTTGTGTGTAAGATTTGGCAGCCTTTCCTCCATTCCTGGCTGCGGTTCCATTAATACTATTCCTTATTGCATCTTTTTTATTTCTGTCTAGTGGACCAGAAGCCACCAATAAAAGGTATGCATGTTCAATATTTCTAGCAATAAAACACTGTGGATTGTTGCTCTTTTTTGGTTTGGCACGAAAGCTGACATAAGGAACAACTCACAGGGCTCCAAGTAACAAAAAAAAAAAACCCATTTCCAGAGGACTATAAAAGCAGCTTACCTTCTATAAGAAGTCTGCTGCTGAGTTCACTGCACTGTGATCGACAGCACAGAGTTCTGAATTTTCCACCCATACTGTCCAAGCTTTGCAGTTGTCTTAGACAAACATGCGTTGACAATAGGGATGGTCTGAACCCGCCGAGGTTCGGGTTCGGCTGAACCCGAACGCTCGGCATCGGATTCCCGCTGTCTGCCCGCTCCGTGCAGCGGGCGGATACAGCGGGAGGACCGCCTGGAAAACTTGGATACAGCCTATGGCTATGGCTGTATCCCAGTTTTCCAGGCGTTCCTCCCGCTGGATCCGCCCGCTGCACGCACCTGGCAGACAGCGGGAATCATTGCGCATGGTTCGGATTCGTACGAACCCCGTCCGAACCAGGTTCGGACCATCCCTAGTTGACAACATGCATAGGAGCTGAAAAAGTGACACCTAGTGGCCAATGCTATAACTTTCAATGACACTTAACAAACAACATTTTTAATAAAGTAAATCACAAATTTGTTAGCTATTGATGCCTCTTTCAAAATATGCAAAGTTATTTTAATAATAGTGCCACTTTAAAAAATCTTCTACCTTTTAGCTTTCTTTGTTCATTTATTTGTGTGTAAGATTTGGCAGCCTTTCATACATTTCTGGCTGCGGTTTCATTAATGCTAGTCTTTATTGTGTCTTTTTTTATTTCTATGTAGTGAGACAGAAGCCACCAATAAAAGGTATGCATGTTCAACATTTTTAGCAATAAAACTTTGTGGATGGTCACTCATTTTTGATTTGGTACTGAGGCTAACACAATGAACAAATCTTTACCAGACAATCCTGGGCTCCAAGTAACAAGGCGACAACGACAACAACAACAACCACTACAGAGGAATCCAAAAGGTATGTATTATGGCAACAGATTATATTATGTATTATGGCAGTGAGATTATTTTCTCACTGTTATGTATTCCACTGATATGTATTCCATGGAGGTCTATAGGAAAAATCTAAATTGCCCCCTGCTCTGTGTTTCCTCACTTGTGCTTGCTTATTCTATATACCTGTTCTACAAGAGATAAGCATTGTGCAGCTTTGTCTGTTCCTCTGTTCCTTCATAGGCCCCATCCACAAAACAGTGCAAAATCATCAGTATACTATCCGTACTTGTGGGTCTGCAATAGTAGATAGTATAGGACCCACTCTATGCTATGGGCCCAAGTATATGACCATGAATTCCATTGTCCACAGGCAATCCGCAGGCTCAGGCCATACACACAATAGAAGTATAGGAGCCCAGATGATGACACGTCCCTTTCTTGCCATTCAGGCTGTTACTGCAGGCAGCCTGTCAATGATACTCCATGGGCTTTTCTTGCCAACATATCAGTAGTTTTGCAATCAGTAAAACCAATAGTCATGTGCAGGAGGCCTTAGTGTTGCAATGGCACCTATGCACCTATGAAAAAGAGGGGGGCTTATGCAAGTTAGTTCATATAGTACTAGTACAAAGGCATTAATATTTTATGCCCCTTCTAGTCAAAGATCAAAATGTAATAATTCTTTTGGTCCTTTAAATGGGCACTATCATTGAAAAAAAACTTTTGGTATGCCCGCTTATTCTTGAAATCTTAAACCCTGACCAAGCAAAGCTTTTGACATGCCCCTAGTACATGCCAAAAGTTTATTGAAGTCATAGGTACAGTTTAATGCACACAGTGATATTCCACACAGTATACAATATTAGGATAACAATAAAGCAATACATACATACTCAATTACAGTATAAGGATAACACACAAAAAGGCCATCATCTATCTGTAGCCTCACAGCAAAAGCAAAGCAGAAAAAAACATAAAATCAGGTCACATAGTCTGATGCATATATGATGTTATAGTACAGGGATAATGGAATAGCGTGACAGCACATGAATAATGCAAAAAGTGATGCCAGATGGAAGAGATAATGCACAGGGCTGCAATCAGTTTTACCTACCCCTTTCATAATGGTCTTTTACATAGATCAATTTTCTGCTGAAGGGGCTGGTTATTGACCTGTGTAAAAGACCCAGCAATCAGCTGACGAAGAAGCAAATGCTAGTTCAATGGCTGATTGCTGGGATAGTGCAGCTCTGAAAATCATCATTAGAAAGTTGAAAATCTCGCTGTGTAAACAAGCAGTGTGATCCGGGTGTATAGAGCTCTAGTAAGACCCCATCTGGAATACTGTGTCCAGTTCTGGAGACCTCACCTACAAAAGGACATTGATAAATCAGAATGGATCCAAAGATGGGCTACAAAAATGGTGGAGGGTGTGAGGCTTAGACATATTAGAACAGACTTAAGGATCGAAGAATGTACAGCATGTAGGAATTAAGGAAGAGGGGGGACATGATCAGAACCTTTAACTATGTTAAAGGACTTAAGGTTAAGAGGGAAGTGTTTTTTATTAAGAAACTGAGCACAAAAACAGGGGGACACAATCTTAGGTTAGTTGGGGAAAGATCAGAAGCGACATGAGAAAGTATTACTTTACTGAGAGAGTAGTACATACTTAGGAAAAACTTCCAGCAGGTGTGGCTGGTAAAATTACAATAACAGAATTTAAAGTGTACCTGTCGTTTGTAAAAACGATCGGTCCAGTCTGTCTGTTCAGACCTGTACTGATCAGGGGAACAAGCAGGGAGAGGATCGCGTTGCAGCTCTGTGTAAGAAAAAAAGCCGGGCTTCACAGACTTACATTATGAGCTTGACTCTTTTTTCTAACACATAGTGGGAGTGGACTGCATTGCAGCGTGTCCTTTCCCACACGTTCTCCCCATTGGTATGGATCTGAACACTCAGACCCAGACCGATCAAAACTTTTCACATGTCACATAACATGTCAAAAGTTTTTACAAATGACAGGTACACTTTAAACATGCCTGGGACAAACATTATCTATGCTTAGATAATAATAAAGTAATGACTAAGAGGGCCGACTAGATGGACCAGGTGGTCTTTTTCTGCTGAAAGTCCTCTATGTTTATAATAAGTGTATGCCTAGGGCCACAAGAATGATCCAGAGATCATTCTCAGTTGCGTGCTGCTCTACTGGTTGGAGCAAACAGCGGGGGGACTGAATACCCAGACCGTGACTAACAGAACTTTTAACGTGTGTTTGTGACATGTCTGACTCTAAATTATTTAGAGCTCATATAACCCCCACCACTGAGCTAAAACTAGAGTTACCATTATCTTACTTTACTACACAGCTCAATAGTTACCACAAAGTGTTTTCTTTATATAGTAAAGTAGCTAAAGTGTATGTCTTGAGAAAATACTCTAACCTTTCATGTCTCTCTAAGCTGTTTAGTAAATGTCCTATGCAATTATACTGTTAAAGTGACTCCCCCAACACACCCCACCAAACCGCTAGTACCATCCATTTAATTAGAGTAAATCCTTACCGATCATGTCTCTTAAAATGTGCCCGGTGCCTTGGTTAGAGCAAAAAAATATCTTTTAATCTGCAGTACTGTGTCATACTGGCGTGGCTGTCTGTGCCCCAGGCCTGAAAAGAAATCCTGCCTGTGGGCGTTCCTAATCATGAGGATAGTAAGGAGCAAAAAAGGAGAGGTGTCACAAACCTGGGGCACAGACACACCAGTTTAACACAGCTCTGCAGATTAAAAGATCATTTTTTTGCTCTAATCAAGACATTGGGTACATCTTGGATACTATGGTGGATATAGAGTCCCTTTAATATCTCACAAAGGGTTATTACTCCAGGGGTTATAAGGGTTACATGCAGCAGTACCAGCTATGGCGCTTGCGATCCTCAGTTGATGTAAGGACCTGGACTTAATTGCTTTAAACAGATACAGTCAGCAATTATCAGTGAATCACAAGCCATAGTGGCCACAGGTATCCATTAGCATTTTAGGGTAAGAAATAATTGCAGGTTGTTCCTGGACACTGTTTAAAGAAGCAAGTCTAGGCCCAGGATACACTTTGTAAGAGCACCCCTACTATCAAAGTCCCAGAAATCCCCTTTAAGACAGTTTAAAGGGGCACTCCAAAGAGTGTTAAAAATCTTTTTTGTCAATACATTGCTCTATGTTCTGCAGTTCCTGAACTTCTCATCTCTTGCCCTGTTCAAGTGCTGCTGAACAGTGCTATGCAGAGCAGGTGCCCCCCCCCCCATATACTGTAAATTATTATATACAGTATGAGGGGTGGGGTTGGAAGAGCAACAGGAGCAATAGGATTGCTATCACCGCTCGCTCTGCTTCTAATACAGTGAGCGGTGATAGGAATTACCACTCGCTGTGCAGAGGCTACTGGATACCAGGATTGTGTCGGGCAGCCTCTAGTAAAAATGTTTTCCTCTCCAGAGTATCCTTACTATAGCTGCTCCTCCATATATTAATGGATTCAGAGATGAGAATAACTTATTTGAAAATCAGTTTTTTTGTGGATTTTAGGATTACTTCATGGTTTAAAAATTATACATGTTTGATTTGCTCCTCTCATTTCTAGGATGTGATATTATATATTTTACTTCCGCTTCACACCGTCAGTTGCCAGTACCCCTCCTGTTCCATCTGGACTTGACAATATTCCCAGAATATGAATGTTTGGGTTGGGTTAAATTACTCCTTATAGTAAATCAAGAGAAACTACCAAGTTGTAACCACTGATTCACAAGACATGTAGACATTAACTAGTATGTGGCTGGTATCTTTACCACAAAGATGGCTGTAAAAGGTAACTTTACTTCTTGAGAGCCATTCAGTTTGACAGGCCAGAAAGTGAACTGTATCTGACAGAAAAGTCTCATGGCTGGTTGCAGGGGCGGAATGATACATTGCACAGGCAGCCAGTATGCAGCTGGTCCGACTTCTATTGCTGGGTTTATTATCCTTGTCTGTTCGTCATATGTCTGTGACTGATGTGTAATATAATTGTCAGTGATTCCACTCCACAACAATAAGGTAGTAACTGTCAGCACTTTTAGCACTGTATAACTAGGGTGTATAGGACTGCATATAACCCCTTCTATATCATTTTCTTTTCCAAAAACTTGCAACAAAACTCAGTGAATTTTGTTTTCATAATATATGTTAATTATGGTAAGAACTCTATTTATCTGATACATAGAGTTAACCCTATCACTTCCTGTTTAACTTGTGTAGTTGCCTACTAGGCCAACCAGTTGCTGAGGCAGGACACGGCTACAACAGATGACTGGCTGGGTGGGCTAGTGTATGTAATTGTTTAATTTATGCAGGGAATAAATGAAATTTTTTCTGGTACTTTTTGCCAGGTTTTTAACCATCTTTTAGTCATGTGCCATCTTCATGCTTTGGGTTAGTGCAATTACAGTGATACCCAATTTATATAAATGTTGTTAAGGGGAAATTATCAGCAGGTTAGAAGCACACATGGCACTAAGCATGAAGGTAAGTTTCTTATGCTGCTTCTGTAATTTTAGGATTTAAGTCGCCCCTAACCCGTATTGGTGCACTGGGGGTGGGTCTAAAGCCCCTAGTGCTTTAATCCGCCCCCTCTAATGAATGTCAGCCGCGGCAGATCGATGGACGTTTAACCTGCTGATAGTTTTCCTTTAAGTTCTACAAAATTAAAAAAAAAGAAAAAAAATGCTTATTGTAATATGATCCCTACAATTGTATTTTCCCATCTGTGTGAAGGCTTGTTTTTGCTCCATTATCTGTAGTTGTTTTCTGTAACATTTTGATTTCAGGCTTTTTATTCCATTTTTGATTTGACCACAAATCAGCAATTCTAGCATTAGTTTTTTTTTTTTTTTAGTTTATGCATTTACTATATGGGACCTATAAAACTATATGTTAACACTTTGGACTTTTTTTAAATGGAAATATGGAGGCAGGGTATGGTTTGATTTTCGTTTACACTTTGAAAATCTTTATAATTATTTCCCTCTGGTATTTCACTATATGGGTCCTTTCTAGAAATTACTTCAATACAAATATTCTACATAATTTTTATAGTTTTGTTGTGTTGAGTGCTGGCTCTCACAAGCTCTTTTAATGTAACCACATTATAATAGCATGCTAGAGTTTTATTGAAACTGCATCTCTGGGAATCCTCTGTTAGGATTATTTTCATAATGAACAATAGTATGAATCACTGTTTGTCCTGGACAGGCATTGCTTACTTTGGCTTCATTCTAAACATTGTAGTCCTTAGTCACAGAAGGATCATGAATGAAATCAGTGTTTCTTGCAGTCTGCATTGCTATTGTCTTTAGTAAAATATTGGCAACACTAACAGTGACAATAATATCTGCATCACAGTGCAGCCAGTGATGCAAAGTGTAGATTTTTCATATATATATATATATATATATATATATATATATATATATATATTTATACAGGGCCGATTCTAGCTTTATTGCTGCCTGAGGCGAGAACTGACAACGCGCCCCCCCCCCCCCCCCCCCCCCCCCCCCTCCCGGGCGATATGGCCAAAAAATAAAATCATTTTTTTTTTTTAATTTTGAGACAATTCTCGATTTCAATCTCGATTTTCTATTTTTATGTTAAATAAGCTGAAAAAATACACCAAGACACAGATGAAGCAGAACTAGCAGCTGTACTTGAATGAGCTGAAAAATTGCATTTCAGCATTATATCCCTGTTCCCCCACATTCCCCCCTGCCCCCTGCCCTCCTCACATTCCCTGTAATATTACCATGCCCATAGTGCCCCTCACATTCCCCATACAAGATTATCATGCCCCCTGCCCTCCTCACATTCCCTGTAATATCACCATGCCCATAGTGCCCCTCACATTCCCTGTAATATCACCATGCCCATAGTGCCCCTCACATTCCCTGTAATATCACCATGCCCATAGTGCCCCTCACATTCCCCATACAAGAACTCCAGCACTCCCAGGTCCCCCCATTCAACATGATTAATGCCTCAGCTGAGTCTCCTATCCTGTGACCTGACAGCAGTCTAAACTGCAGGGACCTCAGAGCAATAGTCTGGGAGAAAAGATCCAGGACAGGCACAGTGCAGCATCGCAGTGTGTATGGGACAGCACTGGGACAGCAGAATGTAGAGTATTACTGTGCATCACTTACATTCTGCAATACAGAAAGAGTTAACAGCAGAGCAGAACATTACTTTGATGCCTCTTCTCCTGCTCTTGCACTATGCTGAGGTCAGCTCGGAGGTCGGCAGTGCAGAGCAGACATAATATAGCGTCCCCGCTGCTGTTAACTTTTTCTTTTCTACAGTGTGTAAGTGATGCAGAGTATAATAACTCTGCATTATTGAAGGGGTTAACAGCAGGAGACACTATATTTATGTCTTATGTGATGTGAATACCTGTGAATACGAGGCTTCCAGTGCCTCCTCAGCGCTTCTCATGAGGCAACTGACAGGAAACACAGCTGGGCACTGAGCCGTAACGAGTTGTAATGATAAGGACACAGGACGCTGATGCCGCCCCCCTCAAGGGCTGTGTTATCTGCCGCCTGAGGCGAACACTTCACCTCGCCTCATGGCAGATACGAGCCTGTATATATATATATATATATATATATATAATATATATATAATGTAATTGTATGACAATCTGTGCAGAGGAGAGAATCCATAAGTCTCCACTAATCTCATCCCAGTCCCAGTCCCATCATAATAAACAGGCAGTAACATTTCTAACCACTTCCTAAGTGTTAAAATGAGACCAGAAACATGAGATCAGTGAGGACCTAGTGAGCACTGGAAGAGCAGTAGTCTGTCCTTAAAAAAAACTCATTTAACTGTAACCATGCATCATATATCATTTATAATAATTGTCTTGTTTTTCATACAGAAAATCATGGGCTCCAACAAACCGCAACACCACCACTACCACAACTACAACAACAACAAATGAAACTAGACAGTAAGGAAAACTCCAGCTGTTGTAAATAAAATTGGGTTTGGGATTTAAATTTAGACGCCAATCTATGGCCGCCTGATTTACATGCACCATCAACACAGCCACGTTCTTAAAAAAAAAAATAGAAAAACATGTCTAATGCTGAATCTCCTCTGGGAATAAAAGTGGTGTTTGGTGTCTGTGAATATGACCATGGTTGGGAAGGCTAACTTGGATTCTGTTCATTGTAAATTAAATACCAAGAATTGATTAATGGAGTAAAGGTTAGCGTTACCCAGGGGCACAGTGGCCTTAATATCTGCCCTCCTTTGCCAGGTGCTGATATCAACTCTATATGCATTTTGTAAAAGATTGCAAGTAATACTTCTATTAGAATCAGAAGATAAGATATTACATATATAATATTAAGGAGGACGTTCAGGCTTAGAAAAACATTGCCACTATCTGCCAAAAACAGCACCATTCTTGTCCTCAGTTTGGGTGAGGTTTTGAAGCTTAGTTCCATTAAAGTGAACTGAGCTGAATTGTAAAATCACACACAACCTGAGGACAGGGGTAGTGCTGTGTTTGCAAGAAAGTAGCTGTTTGTTTTCTAAACCTTAAAACCCCCTTAAGCATGTAGTACCAGTAGATGTATAATAGTCTTAGAGGTAATGTATAGACTGCACTACAAAGATTCTCTACAAGTTATATTATAAGGCTATGTTCACACAACGTATTTTTCGTATTTCTACGGCCGTTGTTGCTGATTGCTCCGGCCGGGACCCCTAGCTTGACTGAAAACAACTGACATGTCATGTTAAGCGTCTCCGGACGCTTGCTTCATAGTGTGCTGTGCTGCGGGCCGAAAGATCATAAGGCCAGTACTGCAGAACCGGCAGAGATGATCATTTCAGAGAAATGGAACGGCTGGTCTCTTACGCCATGTGAACATGGCCTAAAGATGTATCTCATATAATCATACTAATGCTTTTCTTCTTAATAGGGTTGTGCCAGGCAAACCAGAGGGGCAAAAAATGTAAGTACTATTTAAATATTTATTTTAGCCTTACAGAAAGTTAAAGAGTCACTGTCGTATTTTTTTTTTTTTTTTTTTGCAGAGATCAATAGTCCAGGCAATTTTAAGAAACTTTGTAACTGGGTTTATTAGCCAAATATGCCATTATCTGCATTTAAAAAGCCTTTTTCCAGGTCCCCCCTTCTCTCCTCTTTTCCTTCCACTGCAAAAAATCAGGAAATTGTGACTTGTTGCATCAGACGTACCCAGTCTGTTCTAGGGAGAGGGGAGGGGGGAGGAGGAAGGAGGGAGTTAGCCGACCGCAGAAAGCAGATAACAGAGGATTACAGGCACGGAGCTGGGTGAACGCTGTAATCAGAGCTCAGAGAGGTCAGTGCTGACTGTCAGAGGAGATAAAGGGTGAGGTATTTGGAGATTAACTCCTTGTTGCCCTTTTTTGGTGTTTTATTTAGCTCTCTCCATAGGAGAACAATAAAGACAGGGGGGAGAGCTTCAAATAGCTTTTTCATAATAAAAATGCATTTTTCGACTAATAAACCCAATTGCAAAGTTTCTTAAAATCGTCTGGACTATTGATTTCTGCAAAAAAAAAAAAAAATTCACAACAGTGACACTTTAATGAATTCTTTAAAACATTGCATAGGAGTGAGATATTGATGGATGCATAGAACAGAGCACAGATAATATAAAATATACTTAAAAATATTACAAATAACAATGCCTAAGCTGCAGTATGACATTTCCAGGTTCTTTGTATTATCCTTTAGTCATCCACACATCATGACTATGTACCAGCTTTACAAATCAAATATGCAAAACAGGAGTCCGTGGAGCCCCTGTTGCGAGTCTCAAAACACGGGATAGCCAGATATCTCTCGCCTGTTGCCACGGGGTGCCTCCATGATAGGGAGAGCACCACACCACCCTGATACATAGCCCCTTAAGTCCCACTCGGTTGCGAGTATTGGAACATAAATAGGGAAACACCAGGGTGGCCCCTTTTTGTCAATGTCTAACTCAAGGTGCGAGTATTGCGATCATGACAAGGGCTTGCCAAGGCAGGCTTCCATCCACAGACAGCCGTTTCGGGGTTTTTGCCCCTCGTCAGTGTGGAGTAGGATTCTGGCTAGTTGGGGCAATAGCAAATCGACCAACAAAACACAGTTATCACTGAACTCAAGGAGAACAGTGAAAAAAAAATTCAATGAAATACTCAATCAAGAGTCTCCACTGATGCCCCCAAAAATTTAAATATGCAAAACAGGAGTCCGTGGAGCCCCGGTTGCGAGTCTCAAAACACGGGATAGCCAGATATCTCTCGCCTGTTGCCACGGGGTGCCTCCATGATAGCTTTACAAATCAGAAATAGATTTCTTAAATTTAAAATCTCAAGTGGCTTAATATTATAGTCCATGTTGTTTCAGTAAGTCACATAAGGCTTGGTAACTGATGTATTATAATGATCTCTAGAAATAGAAGTCACAAGCTCTGTGTAATATCTATTTTTAGATATGTTGTGGGATAATGTAATGGTATAACACTTAACATAAATTGTTATATTACAATTCATAATAATTGACCCAACTCTACCATCTCATCCATTAGCACTATTTCCTCATCGGATACCAAGGTCACAGATAAACAACCCAGATCCAGTTTTATTGATAGTGCCAGATCAAGGTACAGTAAATATATATTATTAAAAAAATGTGTATTTTATATGTATTGTGGATTGGAATACTTTATGCATTCAAGTTATAAATACATCTGTACATAACAATATTAGGCTATGTTCACACTGCGTATGATTCCGTCCGTAGTGCGAACCGCAAATATACGCACGTAGTTTTGAGGTTTATGCGTTCGCTTGAAAGTATACGATATATGCCCGCACAGTGCACACTACGTATGAGCTTACGGCCGGATCGTATACGGCGGCGTGGAAAATTAACAAGACCATTGTTTGAGGACGGAAATGTTGAAACTCACGGCGGTGGATTTCCATGCGGTCCCGTACGAAGTACTTATTTCAGCCAAATTGAACTTGATTTTTCAATCCAAAAGGTTCTGTGTGGTTTACGGGGCTGGTTGAAGATTTCCAAGTAAATGACCAACCTCAGATCGCTTCGAAACAAGCTAGGGAAGCATAACTGTACTACAGCGAATGTTCGCGGTTCGTACACATCCGGCCGCATGTCGATTTTTCCCACGCCCGTAGTTTTAGCTGCACATGTACGTCGGTGTACGAACTACGGATGGACTCATACCTAAGCCTCAGACCGGAAAAATGAGTAATACGATGGAGCTACTGATGCAGTTTAAGGGGAAACTAACAGCAGGCTAGAAAACTCTAACCTGCTATTATGATCCCATAGCACATAGGATGCTGAGAATTGGCGTATTTTTCTTACCTTTTCTTACCTTACCTTTCTTACCTTTATCTTCTTTATCACATGTACGTCGGTGTACGAACTACGGATGGACTCATACCTAAGCCTCAGACCGGAAAAATGAGTAATACGATGGAGCTACTGATGCAGTTTAAGGGGAAACTAACAGCAGGCTAGAAAACTCTAACCTGCTATTATGATCCCATAGCACATAGGATGCTGAGAATTGGCGTATTTTTCTTACCTTTATCTTCTGCCTTTTTTTCATAAAATTTTCAGTTTAAGTAATATGTAAATTAGGTGGTATGGTGCACTCAAGGTGGGACTACAGCCGTTCCACCCTGTCCGCTGGCTATCTCCTCATAAATAAAGGTGACATTCTGCAGTAAGGTCACTCTGTCCATTCATAACTGCGGAGTGTCGGATAAATATTTACGACAAGGGGCGGAGTGGATTGTTCCATCCCCAGTGCACCAAAATAACTAATTTACATAGTAATTAAACTGAAGAATTTACAAATACAACGCTGAGGATAAAGGTAAGAAAATGGCCTTCATTCTAAGTGTCCTGTGTGCAATGGAAACAGTTAGACGCACAGACAGCTACAGGGAGCAGCAGTGTGGCTGCGGGGAGCAGCGGAAGAGGTTGCCCAGATGATCCTTAGATCATTTGGGTGGCCCATAAAAGATAGTGGCAATCTGATGCCGCTCCCATTACACAGAGTGATGGCAAGCAGACTGTTCTTATCATTATCGTTTTACTAACGACAACAGATACACTGTGGTAAACATTAGAATATATTTTTGACCGTATTCCAACATATACTGGGGATATAGCCTCTAAACATGATGTGAATGGGGCCTTAGTATAAAGTAAAGAGGCCTCAGTAAACTATACATTGTACATACATGTGTATGATTTCCATAGGGCAAATTATAAATTATATTGTTACTTTAGTGAGGCAGGGACAACGTGTTAACATCCAATACATCATATACAGTATTAGGCTGGGTTCACACTACGTACAGTATATTTCAGTCAGTATGTGGTCCTCATACTGCAACCAAAACCAGGAGTGGATTAAAAACACAGAAAGGCTCTATCCACACAATGTTGAAATTGAGTGGATGGCCGCCATGTAACAGTAAATAACTGCCATTATTTCAATACAACGTTGTTTTAAAATAACAGCAAATATTTGCCATTCAATGGCAATTTGACACAATGACACAATTTCAACATTGTGTGGACAGATCCTTTCTGTGTTTTCAATCTACTCCTGGTTTTGGTTGCAATATGAGGACACAATACTGACTGAAATATACGTAGTGTGAACCCAGCCTAACACTGTATGTTCTCGATTACATCTGCTAAAACCTTCTTATCTGGTAGTTAAGGTTTTCTATGTGTCACCTGCAGCTTTGCTCATGTAATAAAGCAGTACAGTATTTATCCTTCCCTCATATACTAAATGTAATATGTAAATCTTATTGATCCTAAATAATATTGATGATAAGGCCACAGACTTTTAGCACCTAGACTATAATAGTCACTGAGAATACAGTAAGATGCCAGTGGACCATGTAAGGACATTTGTTGGTTAATATTACCACAGCTAGCACTAATCTCCGCCGTTCACGGAATGCGATAGACATTTACATTTTGTAGGTTGCTATGGTAACTGCTCGCCCTTTCAATTGCACGCTCAGTACATGATCTACAATGGCACTGTTATAAGCAATACATTGCTAATTGTCAAATTCGAACAAAATCACTGCTGGTGGATTGCATGCAATTAAAAGAAGGAATAAATTATATAAGCCCTGATATATTGGATATAGGATCTAATAATTGAATGTGTTTTTTTAGATTTGAGAAGACAGAGGAAAAGCCAAGTCCACCCACCTCACCTAGGTAACCCATCAACCTTATTATCTTCTGGGTATTCTCCAAATTTAGTCTTTTGTAGTCGTTTAGACTTAGTGCATTTGTCACAGCTGTTGTGGCTCTGATATAAACAAAAGCAGAGACGCTAATGTAAACAGAGCCTAATTTTCAACCATTTTCTAAAGTGGTAAAATAAAACTTAGAGGGAAACTAACAGCATGGATATTCATATATTCAAATGGCCAGTTTCCAGATGTCTATCACACAAGCATTGCGTTGCATACTTTTAGAGATGTTGTAGAAGAAAGAAGATGAGTCCAGCTCCCGGCTAGGTAAGCATAAGATGAGCTTTATTCTTCACTTGAACACCGTGCACACACTGCGGCAACCCCCCCATAGATACGCCTACGCGTTTCAGTTGCCAACAGCAACCTTAATCATGGCGGGCCGGGAGCTGGACTCATCTTCTTTCTTCTATCGCAAGTGTATGCACCTGTTGGAGTGAGAGTCCGTGCAGCGAGGCTAAGGAAGAGGTGGTAAGCTGGCAATTTCTTTCTTTACAATACATGCTTTAGAAATGCTGTGTGATCTGACATCTTCTGAAAAAAAGTTCTTTATTTTGGCTGACAGTGTCACAGGGTGCTCCTGCCCTAATCTCCAGCTGATGCTGTGCCTTCAGGTCGTTACTCCGCCTTCTCCAGTATGATTGAAAACTGGCTCATGTTGAAATTTATCACAGGTGAAGATAAGCCAAATGTCAATTATTCTGAAGAAAGTAGGAGCGGTAGCCTAAAAGATACAGCAGTGGCCGGAGAGCAGGGAGGGAGCTGATAGTGTCACAGACCCACCCCTGTGACACTGTCAGCCTGAAATAATGTTTTTTCCAAAGATGTTCACATGAAGCAAAAATTGCAGAAATTGGTTTGTTGAATATTTATATGAATGGGGTTTGCAGAAAATGAACATTTCAGACAAAACTGGGACACTATGTTGTGCCTAGTGAATCACCACAGCATATATAGAGAGATAATCAATATTTTGTTTTTATATAGTTCATATAGTCAAAAATTGTTGGAGATGAAAACGTATGCATCAAACGGGTGAAATTTATTTACAGTGTCTAAAGCCCACACCGTTAACTATACAGTATGGGTAGTACGCACCCTCAGGTGCAATGCTGTACCAACAGCAAAAGTATTTAAGTCCAACACAGAGTGGCAAATGCTGTGCAGCTATAGTACAAGAGCAACAGGTCCCTTAATGCTTTCCATTCAATTAGCATCCATGTGTCCTTATGCCATATATGTATGCAATACAGGGGTTACCATGATTCAGTCGTTCTTTGCTGTGCGCTCTTTACCCTTAGTGGACTGTTCACACTCCTTGTGCCTTCTCAACGCGTATCCTGTACTTTGCATTCATCAGGAGCGATGGATGGAGTAGTGTACATACATGTCTGCAGGCTTCTGATAACCGCCGTAGAGAAAAGCCACAGGGTGTTGTGCATGATAGTGATTCTCTGTATGGGGTTATTTAGGGTGTTCCAACCTTAGACAATTATGTCATACACATGACTCGTAAACCCGGAAAGGGGTCCCTTTACCACTGTCCCACCTGGCAGGGCTGCTGCCTCATCTAGGTGAAAAAACGAATGGATACTTAGCCGTGCCTGTGACTCTGCATTCATCAATATAAGGGTCAAGATGTGCACTGCTCAGCTGTTTTTGAAACTCCCATTGTATGTAAAATGTGACATATGAATTTTATTACCATTATTAGAATTCAAAATGCAGATGAAAAGCCAAAGTTGCCTCCTAGATCACCTATTGCCAAAACTGATGGCCGGTAAGTAAATGTTCTTTTCATATATATACTGTATTCTATATTCAGTAGGTCTTCTTTTATTGTTTCATTCTATTTGGGCCTAAAAGACACACTAGCTATCTATACATCTATAATGTATACACAACTGTATATAGTTTACATTCCTATGGGTAAGAAGCCACTTAAAATTACATTTAAATATAGTAGTTCAAACCATCTACCACAGATTACTAGCGTTGAGCCAACTTGCCAAACTGTTTGTTGGCGGCTAACGTTGCTGACATTCTCTGAACCTGAACGCTCTGCATTTGACTCCCGGCGGCTGGAGAAGTTGGATGCCGCCCTAGGGAGTCCTGGAAAACATACATAAGCTGCATCTATGTTTTCCTGGCAGTCCTAAGGTGGCATCCAACTTCCAACTGCAGAGCGTTTGGGTTTGGAGAACACTGCTGTACCGAAAGAGTTTAGCAAGTCCGCTACTGACTACTCATCACAACTTTTGAATGTCTGAGAAATTAATGGTATGTCAGAGAAAATATGTAAGGGGGAAACTGGGAAATTAATATTATGAGGTGGGGCTTCTTTATGTCCCTCACCTTTGGGATCTCCTTCCTCAGTGACTATAGTAAAAGACATAGGTGGACCGATCAGTGCTGCTCAAATAAAAGGAAGCTAAAGAGCCGACAACGATGCATGAAGGACAGCAGATTATTCCTGCAATGGGGTCTGGGACAGCAATGAATATAATTTTGAAGTTGACTTTTTAGAGGCTATTGCCTATAAACCTTAAATTTGCCAAGGGTATATAGAATAAAGCATGAAGCATGAGTGATCTGTGGTGCAAAATTTTATAGCATTTGGATAACAGAGATTTCTGGTCTTTTCAGTTTCAGACTTTGTATAGATTTGTGCATGTAGACATCAGAATGCATGTGCACATCATGAACTTATTTTTTAGGTTGCATTGGCTATTTCAGATTCTACTTGAGTTAAGGCCCTCTTACACGAAGCGATTATTGGACGTATTTGGCCGATTATCGGCCAGTATGATCGATAATTGCTTTGTGTAATAAAAGGCAAAGAGCAGCCAACATGCACAATGTTCCATGCATGTTGCTCTGTGTAACAGGAGTGGCAGCGGCAGATAGCTGCTTTGCTCAATGGAGGGTCTGGATGATTTAACGATCGCCCAGGCAGCCCCCCAGCAGCTCCCCAAGACCCCCTGTTCTTACCCACTTGCTGTCGGTGCGTTTAATAGCACAGGCAGCAAGCCCCCATGTGATAGGGGCTTTAGACTTTTAGAAATTAAAATCTTTGATTACAAAACATTATGCAAAATTGCATGAAGGTGTTTATGAATATAAAGTGCAGGTAACATCATGTGTATAAGATGTCTGCATCCAGAAAAGATATGGATATTAAGGTGTAATATGATTTATTAATGTTATATTGCGTATTTGTGTATGTCTAACATTAAATATTTTATATTTAATGTAACAACAAATATGTGAAACAAATGTGAAAATATGACAAGTATGTTTATAATTATTTTTCTTATTTAAGGCCTTCCTACCCCAGTAAGCCTGTTATTCCAGAGATTGGAGAAAGAAGAAGTGCAGTGGAAAGAAAGCAGAGGTATGGCTCAGCCAAACCAGTAGATATACCTACATTTAATACAATAAAACTAGCCCATTTATTCTATTGCTTGTGTGTTTCTTCTTACTAATCCCCAACCAGCCCAAATGGAAATTATAGCTCTCAAATTTATGTCAACAGAAGTCAAGATATTGATAATCTTATTGATGTTTCAACCTCAAAAGTTGCCAGCAGTAAAAGGTAATCTGTCTATTCTTGTATGTATCTGCAGGAACACCATAGACATCACAACTTCTAGTCATTCTGGTTGTATTGTTAGTGATTTCTGATAATAAGATTTCTGATAATAACTTTCTAGACAAGTTTATACACTTTATGATGAGGTGGCAGTCGAACCTGAGCTCTGGTGCTGTGGGGTCCTCATGATATTATTTTGGCACAAGGTAGATAGTTTGAAATGGAGCCACATATTGCATCTCTGGCTTTATATACATGTAAACAGATGGAAACTCCTCCAATAATATCTGTATTCACATAGGCATAGAGCAAAGAGGAGAAAACAGACTATTTTATTACATTATGTAGTTAGTACCACCTATGATCATCTGTTTTCATGTCCACTGCTGAGTACTTTTCTGAATACCCTTTCTTTTGTTCTGTGTTTTATTGATTCAGTACTACTGAAGTCATTGACAACCTTATTGACATCAAACCCAGCGCAGACAAAGGAAAGAAAAGGTAAATCTTACCTAACTCATACATTTTTTTCTGTCAAAACTCAAAATAAATGGTACCTTATGCTCAGTGAAAATGTCTTATAAGCAACTGTAGATAATTGGTGTTAAGTGGCCATGCCAAAGTGTTTGGGATCTGCAACGTTCTCCGAACCCAAACACTTGGCATTTCATTCCCAGCTCATGACTATTCCCAAAACCAAAATTGCTGAGATTTAATTTCTTAACCAGATCTGTTAAAATGAAACCCAAGCTTTTATTAATTGCTATTGGCAAAACCAGTACATTCCTTCCTCTGTCCAAAGAATGAACGTGGTCAATCTTTGGACAATAGAATTGTCATTCTATGCACGGGCGGAGACGCGCGCGCCCGCCGCAGTCCGCGAATTCCGCAACGGATTTTCCATCACATTTCCTCAGTGTGCACATACCCTTAGGTAGTAAGGTGTATTGCCCTTGGCTTTATCAGCATGTGCCCATGGAGACTGATCCTAGAGTCTATAATGATGTTAATATTAACACAAGTGAGAACAGATCAGGCGGAATTAATGTAGACAGTTATGAGACACTAATCCCCTAAGCTCCATAAAAAAAATCTGATGCTCTAGTCACCCACAACACAGTCACAGGTTCCCTTTAAGTTGTTATTTTTCAATTCATGCAGGTGTGAACAAACCACAAGAGAAAGAAAAAATAGTTGGTCCGCACACCATGACTGCTTTAATTTATTTTATTTTTTTTAACATAGGAAACTCAGTACTTATTTTGTAAAACAGGTATAAGTGAATTTGCCACATGGAAACCTCATGATGGCCCACATAGGTCTAGGGTCTCAGCAGTGACTATGGCTGACAAATGGCTTTGTTTAGAGGCTTTGAGATCTCTTTAATGCATAAAGTTAAAAGAAGAGTATTTTATTGCATAATGTAGTTAAAAACAACTGTGATCGTGTGTTTCCATGTCTGCTGAGTAATTTTTCTGAAAGTGTATTTTTTGTGCTCTGTTTTATTGATTCAATAGTACTCAAGATGTTGAAAACCTTATTGACATCAAACCCAGCGCAGACAAAGGAAAGAGAAGGTGAATATTATAATCAGGGATGACAAGGTGACATTATTTTGACGGTGTGTGAACATAGCCTTAGACTATTTTGCAACTACAAGATTTTATGACCATTATTTGTGGCCCCCGTTACCAATAGACAGCCATCTTTTTGCACTAAAATGCCAGCCGTTTGGAAAGGTGTCTCTGGTAACGTTACCACTACATAAAATAGCCGTTACCTTTTTCGACAGTTATCATTTTCGAGGCAAATAACAGGTGCTATTTTAAAATGGCAAAAAAGAGTGGTGAGTAAAGGAAAGTTTTATTGCATGTATTGATGTATGAGGCTATGTTCACAAACCATCAGAATGTTATTTTATAACAATGGCTGTCCAATAAAAAATGTCCGCCATCAAAAACTGCATGTGTGAATTTATTCTAAGATGCATGATTAATCTAATAAATCTACTTTAAATCATGTCAGCTGGGTTCACACATAATGGGGCTGATTTAGGGTGCGTTTACACAGAAAGATTTATCTGACAGATTTTGGAAGCCAAAGCCAGGAGTGGATTTGAAAAGAGAATAGACCCCAGTCTTTTCTTTATAACATGATCCCTGTTTATAGTCTGTTCCTGGTTTTGGCTTCAAAGATCTGTCAGATAAATCTGTCTGTGTAAACGCACCATTACTAACAATCCATCAATTTTAAGCAGTTATGCTGTCGGTTGTATCTGATTTTACACATCAAATTCATTAATAGTGCATGCCCTTAGTAAATCTGGAAGGGTTTTCAAAGGGCAAAACTAGAACCCAACCATCCCGCCACTCTAGAAGTGGCTGGTTGTTAGAATAAAAAACCTGTAAAAAAACTGACGGTTGGCTTGGTAAATCTGTTGGTTGTGGTGGCTTTTAAAGGACACCCATGACACACCCACGGCACACCCACTTGGCAGGTTTTTAGACAAAAATTATGGGTTTGTCGGGTTTTTGGAAAATTTGTGTTGCACACCTTTAGTAAATATTTTGGAACACCAAGCCAACAGGGAAAATAGACAAAAACCTGTCAATTTTCTGACAGGAGCACATTGGTAATTCAGCCCCAGTATTTAGGTTAGCATCTGATCCTTATTTTGGTCAGTATATTTAGCAAAATCAGGAATGGGTCTAAGATACAGAAAAATGTGCTGAACTCTATGGTTTTTCTTTAAATGAGATCCATTTCTGATTGTGGCTAAAAATACAGGGCAGCATACTCCCTGCACTAGTGCAGAACTTCCACTTTGTGCAAAAAAATTTTTTTTGCACAAAAATAAAGCATGTGAAAAATACAGTGCAATTTTGACACTATATGCTAGCATGGGGAACGATAAATTTCCCTCTGTGTGGACTGTTTTAAAACTGTAGTGAGCAGTATGGCAGCTCAATGTATAGCATTGTGGTTCATTAGGTAGGCAGTACAGAGTCCTAATGGTTAGCACTGTTCCCTTGAGGTTTTTTTGAGGTTACTTAAAAATATACTATATAGTAACTTTACTGTAAAATAAATTATGAACTTTATACTGTGAACTACCATTTCCGCACTGTAACTTTCCATTTAAGAGATCAGCTGGATGACTTTATTGAAATATCAAGTACAGCAAAGAACATTCAGAAAAGGTAAGTTTAACAATCTACAAACACAAATTAAATTTTATGTCTGTCCTATCATGTCACTGCAAGGTATACAGCTGTATATTCACCGCAGTATGGCACAGTGATCTATGATACACTTGTTCCAACCAAAGTCTCTGTGTAGACCCAGCCTAAAAATTTAGCAAAACTATTGAAGCTATGCTTACATCCACACGCGAGGTTCAGAGCATGCATGTTCTAGCTCATTATTCTGTTATATAAGGGATCTAGCAAGCCTGTTTTAACTGTGTTTTTAAATCAATGTGAGCATAGCTTAACAGGATTATCAAAAGTATTTCTGCTTGCAAATAGAATATTTATAGTTTACATTCGGGACAGAAACCTTTAAAGGGGTTGTCCGGCGATAAAAAATTATTCACAGAATAACACACATTACAAAGTTATACAACTTTGTAATGTATGTTATGTCTGTGAATGGCCCCCTTCCCCGTGTTTCCCCCCACCCACGCTAGACCCGGAAGTGTGGTGCATTATACTCACCGCATCTCGTGTCGTCCACGGTCTCCGATCGTCAGCAGTGACGTCTTCTTCGGGAGGCCGGCGGATCTTCCCGAGTGCCGGCAACCCTCTGCAGCGTCATCCGAAGCTCAGCCGCGATTGGCTGAGCATAACTGTGCTCAGCCAATCGCGGCTGAGCGGCTGATGACGCGGCCACGTCATCAGCTGCTCAGCCGCGATTGGCTGAGCACAGTTATGCTCAGCCAATCGCGGCTGAGCTTCGGATGACGCTGCAGAGGGCGGCCGGCACTCGGGAAGATCCGTGGCCTCCCGAAGAAGACGTCACTGCTGAGGATCGGAGACCGTGGTCGGCACGTGACAGGTAATGTATAGCGCACCACACTTCCGGGTACACGGGTGGGGGTGGTGGGACACGGGGAAGGGGGCCATTCACAGACATAACATACATTACAAAGTTGTATAACTTTGTAATGTGTGTTATTCTGTGAATAATTTTTTATCGCCAGACAACCCCTTTAACTGTTAGGTATATTTGCCAGGTCTTAAAGTTAAAAACAGTGAAAGGCAATATTAAAAAAGGATTGCAGTAGACACTTAAACAAAAAAGATTGTACATGTAAAAGTACATGCTTAGATTGTGGAAGGAAGTGAAAGTGTAACTATCATCTTTTACTGGCAACAAGATTCATTATCAAAATCTTGCATGCCGTTGATTGCGGTGTATACAATGGTGCTGTCAGAAGAATTCCGTCTGCGGCACAAGCCTGCACAGGAAGCGCAGCAGCAGAATTTTGCCGGCAAAACATGATTTTACTTCAAGGTGGCAAATTTCACATGGCAAATGTTTCTTAGATGTTCAATTTTTCTATTCCACAATGTATATCCACTGAACAATTTGAGATAGCCCACTGTGTTAATGGGAATCTAACAGCAGGTTAGAAGACTCCAACCTGCTGTTATGTTTTTATATGCACTGAACCTTAGTCCTCAACTCCATTTGTGCTAAATCTTCACTTTAATCAATATGTAAATTAGGCGGTTTGGTGCACTGATCCACCCTGCCGGTCCGCCCCTTGTCATGAATATTTATTTGGTACTCTGGGAGGATGTCACTGCAGATATTCATGAGGCACCCCTGAGGAAATTAGCAGCATGTGGGGCAGGGACTGCTACCCCTCTCTGCACACTTCATATTTATGTGCATGTTGCTAATAGTGCTGTGACTTTGTACTTATTCATTGCATAGTTACATTTACTTGTTCACTTTAGTCTGGTTTTAGTCTGTTCACTTTTTGCACATACCATTGTTACATGTATTATGCAATTCTAAAAGGGGAAGCCATATTTCATGGCATCGCGGTTCATTTGGCACTAGGAAGACACATGTCATGGCCTCTCCCTTTTGAACATATCCGTACACAGCTGTGTTTTTAAAGTGTACCATATTATACTTTGGTGTGCCTGTCTATTACTTGGTGTTCCCTGCAGATATTCATGAGGAGGGGTGGGCGGGCTGGTAGGGCAGATTGGTGCAGTGAGGGCAGTAGTCCCCCCCCCCCCCAGCGCACCAAACTGCCTCATTTAGATATTGATGAAAGTTAAGATTTATCAAAAAGGTGCTGAGGATGAGGGTAAGGAAACTACATTCTCTGCCCTATGGAAACAGAACAGGAGGTTAGAGTCTTATAACCTGCAGTTAGATTCCCTTTGATATATTACTTTGCGTAGTGTTACTATCCACATATAGCATGTTCTCTGTCTACTTTTACAGGAATGACAACCTTGACAACTTGATTGAAGTTAGGAAGCCTGATGTAACAAACAGGTAACTACTCCTTTTTTGTATCTTTCAAAACATTAAGGTAAATGCTACACATAAAAGTGGACATAACATAACTGGTGAAAAAGGGAAAGTGGAGTAGATGCCCTCTTAGAGATTGGAAGCTAATTGGCTACTATGGGCAACTACTGTACTCTTTCTTTGCACTATTTTAAATACATCTTCCCCATGAAAATGTTCGCCAACAAAGTAGCAAATTTAGTTTTCATTCATAGAAACGTGTTAAAATGGTTAGCCAGGATCAGAAAAACATAGCTAGTTTCCTGCAAAAAATGCAC
This sequence comes from Dendropsophus ebraccatus, assembly GCF_027789765.1. Lineage (NCBI taxonomy): Eukaryota > Metazoa > Chordata > Amphibia > Anura > Hylidae > Dendropsophus > Dendropsophus ebraccatus. Next base: position 82,633,029 of record NC_091458.1, read on the forward strand.
CATATCTCTAAGAAGTGAGCTATAAAAAAGCCCTGGTACAGCGGTGACTCTCTCATTGATGGCCCGGCTTGCTGACTACACTTATATTGCCTGGTCTCCAGTGCCCTGCACTGACACTGTCTAGTCCTTGGAGACCAGCTGCTACCACTGGAACTATGCTTATGGAGCAACCTGGTGTCCTATAGCTGCAGAAATCCAGTGGAATAAAGGACACTTATTGACACTTGCCTAATTTGGCTATGTTCCTTCTTTAGGAAAATGTTGGGGAAGGCGGCTGTCTTTTAACATAGACGACCACTAATAATGATGATTATGATCATTAACTTTTCTACAACTCTTTACATTGTTATCTTAAACAATTTACAATACATTACAACATAGTAACCCTAATCCCTAATTCCCGCCTGGGCAAACCTGGAAAAGAAAAAAAAAAGGAAAAGAAAAAAGGACACTATTTATATTTTCCATATTAGTGATAGATCTCCTTCCCCCTGATCATTATTAGTAAGACAGCTGCCTTCAACCAATATTATCAACCAATATTACAAAGTGGGAGCATAGACATATTTAGCATTTTGAAGACATTTTATTTAAAATCAGGTCTGAATTAAATAAAATAAAAAATTTTTAGGCTTCTGTCACACACTGAATATTTTTTTAAAAAACTGCCAAGGCATGTTTTCAAGCCAAGGCCTTGTATGAGTATAGTATAAGCGTGTACTATTTTCCATGTCTTTCTAATCTACTCTTAATTTGGGCTTAATAACTGAAGTGGCAGTTAAAAACAAATAGAAAACAAAAAAAACATCTTTGTGTGATGGTAGGCTCATAATTTTTTCTGTGTTTTGGATTCATTCCTAGTTTAAGGGTGGTATTACACGGAACGATAATCGGCCGAATTGGCCCGATTCGGCCGATTATCGCTCCGTGTAATAAATGCAACGATCAGCCGATGACAACGATCATCGGCTGATCGTTGATAAAGTTTAGAACCTATTTTCGTCGGGCGCCGACCGCGCACCGCTGCGTGTAATAGCGGTGCGTGGCCGGCGACTAACGATATACATTACCCATCCACGTTCCAGGGCTGCTGCTGCCGTCCGCTTCTCCATGCGTCCCGCGCGCGCTCTAGCGTCACAGAGGCCTGTCAGCTGATAGGCCGCTCAGCCAATCACAGGCCGCGGCGGTCCCGGCCTGTGATTGGCTGAGCGGCCTACCAGCTGACAGGCTGCTGTGACGCTAGAGAGCGCGCGGGACCCCCGGGAGAAGCGGACGCAGGAGCAGCCCTGGAACGTGGATGGGTAATGTATGCCAGTTTAGCAAGGGCTGCAAGGACATCGGTAACGATGTCCTTGCAGCTCTTGTCAAACGATTATCGGGCCGTGTAATAGGTCCAGTAAACGAGCAACGATCTAGCAGATCGCTGCTCGTTTACAGGTATTATCGGGCCCTGCTCGGCCCGTGTAATACCACCCTAAGGGTGCATTCACACATATTGTTTTGCAGCAGATTTCATGCTCCAAGTTTTTAAGTGAAATATGCTGCAATTTTGATTACCATCAAAGTGACTTTGTCTGACCCCCCCAAACCGCTTGTACCTTCGGATAGCTGCTTTTAATCCAAGATCTGTCCTGGGGTCCGTTCGGTAGGTGATGCAGTTATTGTCCTAAAAAACTACTTTTAAACTTGCAGCCAGTAGTGGATTTAAATAGGTCCTTTTCGGGCGGTTTCCATGGGCCCTGAGCTCCTGGGGGGCCCATGGTCACCCAAACAGACTTATACTTTCAGTGGAGTATTGTCCCTGGATACAGTTTTTTCATGATTACCAAAAAAATGTATTCTTTTTTACCATGATTTTGCACAGATGAGGGCAGCATGACATTATCTATCCTGTACTATGAACACCAGCCTAGTGCTGCCATATGTACAGTAGGGTAGGGCGGCCCAGGATTGGTGAACAGCCCAGGGCCTATGGTAGAGTTAATTCGCCCATGCTTGCAGCCTGTGCCAAACGTGAGTATCTTTGCCCTAACTTTGCACCACCCCTCCGTCCCTCCTCCCCACCCTCTTCATCATTAAAAATGCCACTGGAACATTTTCTTCATGCTGAACATGCCCGAGCCTCCCCCATACTCTGGAACTTGCTACCCCGACACATCCGTCTCTCATCCACCATCAAGTCCTTCAAAAGTAACCTGAAAACCCATCTCTTCAAACAAGGCTACAACCTACAATAACTCTGCATCACACTTGAATGGCTGCACTTTACCTCCTGTTTCTCTCCCGATACCCCATAGATTGTGAGCCCTCGCTGGCAGGGTCCTCTTCCCCCATGTACCAGTCTGTCTTTTGCCTTCATGTAATGTTTTCTGATCTTGTATTGTTTCTGCATGTTGCCTATCTATTGTATAGCTCTCTGGAACTAAGGGCGCTTTATAAATAAATAAATAATAATAATAATAATAATAATAATAATAACATTGCACAAGTGATTAACGATCCAGTCCATGTGTCGGGCTGACACAGGTGGGGAATAGGAGGCAATCTGCCAGTGGCATTCCTAATGATAAAGAGGGTGGGAAGGAGGGACGGAGGGGTGGTGCACAGTTAGGGCACAGATTCTCCCGTTTGGCACGGGCTACAAGTTTAAAAGTTGTTTTTAAGGACAATAACTGCATTACCTGCCAAAAGCACCGCAGGACAGATCTTGGATTAAAAGCAGCTATCCCAAAAGCAGCTATCCCAAATTGTGGGTACAGAGTTGCTTTAAAATCTATGACCCTCTTTTCTCACAGCAGATTTTTATTCCACTGTGAGAATGGAGTGCCATAGCATTGTAAAATACTATATATACTATATATAAAAATAGAAGCCATGATTTAAAAAAAAAAATAAAATTTACATGACAGCAGCACAATATATTCACTTGTAAAACAAAATCAGGATTCGCACCTACACAGAAAAAAATTGCTCTGGACCTACTCCTGGTTTTGACTTGTAGATACTGATGCAAAATACTGTCGTAGGAAGAAAGCCACATGTCTGCATGACAAAACCTTGTCAATTCGCAGTAAATTGCAAGCACTTTTGCTGTGCTCTGATTGGCTGCATAGCATGTGAAACCAGCCTTACTGTATATGTAACGAATTACTATCTTAATGATTTTGTTTACTTGTCAATAAAACATTTTAACAAGTTTTTTTAATTTTTATTTCAGAACTCAAAATCTTGATAACCTCATAGATGTTAGAACGACTACTACTGCAGTGAATAAAGGGTAAAGGAAATTTGAGTTCGGCAGTGGACTTCCTTTGATCAACATAACATTTTCGTTTGACGTTTTGATGTTATTGAAAGGCTATGTTCACACAATGTTTTTTCAGCACTGTTTAAAATGACGACCGTTATTTTGAAGCTAAAATAACGGACGTCATTTAGCTGTCTGGCCTCCCCTGACTGGTGCAATGACTGGTGTTTGCACATTATTTATAGTTTGCGGTTACTAATTGGCCTTCGGGTGAGGCTTGACTGAAAGGTCCATTGAATTTAATAGTAAAAACAGAGAAAGAACAGTGGAAAAAGAAAAACTGCGTGTGAACAACTAATAAAAAACATCCGCTGTTTGCAAAATACGACCGAAAAATGGCCCAAGGCTGTATTTCCACATTTGCATTTGGAATAAACAGCGATGCCTTGGATTAAGAGCATAATTCATTCCGGGACCGTGCTTGTAATCCAAATCCACTCTTAAACCAAAGCAAAACTTTCCATAGGAAATCACTAAAATGCAGACAATTGGTTCCACACCCCAAAAATAATGATTTAGTATTCTGAATAACATGTAAAACTAATGAAACAAACATTCAGAAACAGCTGCATATGTGATATTATAAGTTACTGTACAGTATAGCAATCAGCATATGGTGTATAATGTATAGTAAGTGCATAAACCAGAAAACACATGAGCAGTTTGAAGATAAGGATGGAACTGCAGATCCCCACAATGGTGAGGATGGGAAACGCAAAGGCTGACAGAGACTGCAGGGAGCATGAAGGAATAAGCAGGGTATAGGGTGAGCACATAAATGCAGTCTCTCAGTCCGGGGAGAGAGTGGTTACAGCTATGTAGAGATTCCCCCCACAGTCCTGTCCCCTGATGCAAGCCCCAGCCTGAAGTGGATCTGCTATGATTTGGAAGGTGAGGGACCGCACTATGCAGACCATGCCCCTCCCCCACTCGCCCTCCCACCCAGTACAGGAAACTCTTAAACCAAAGCAATGCTCTTAAACCAAGTCAGAATTTTGAAAAACTGTGAGCTCTTAAACCAAAATGCTTTTAATCAAGTTACTCTTAAACCAAGATACCACTGTATTCTAAACATGGCTGAAACCACACCACCATTTCTTTACTAACAGCCACACAATGTTGCCAGCATTCTAGCGGCTAATGGAGAAGCAATGGTGTGGTTTCAGCCACTTTCAGGATGCATTCTAATCGCAAATGTGGAAACACAGTCTTTGTGTGATAAAATTATTTTCTGTTAGTTTCATAATAATTGGTGTTTGTTGTGAAAGAGGAGAAAAATAGTTTTTAGTGGTTATTGACAGACAATATACATGATTCTTTTATGTTGTATTTTATCATATTAGAAGTCAAGATCTGGATGACCTCATTGCCATAAGTGGAGATGGAAATAAGGGGTAAGAGTCACATGAAAAACATAGCATTCAATTCTTGGTTACCAAGGCCGATGCGCAAAAATGTTGCCCTCCGTTTCATCAAAATCTGACATATGTTGAAAGTGTTGCTGTCATCACAAAAACTTTTGACATGTCAGAGAGACACAAAACAAACAAACAAACAAACAGCAATCTACAGGTGCAAGTGCTTACCGTACATACTCCTCCCGGCATACACACCATAAAAACCTGCTCTATAGATATTAAAAAATGAGGATCTTAGCAAACCATTGGTTTAAACATCTGGGGAGTATGTACGGTGGGCACTTGCACCTTTAGGTTGCTGTTGCACTTTTAGTTTTTTTGTCTATACTTCAGCTGTTTTCAGCGTGCAAACAGAGTGAACAGAGGCATAGGGGTGCTGCCGACTTTTGCTTTTTTTTATGTCAGAGAGACAAGTCAAAAAGTTTGATCGGCCCGGGTCTGAGTATTCAGACCCTGACAGATCATGAGAACAAGCCAGGAGAAGTCCACACGCCAGCAGGTTCTCTCCTGGCTCTGTGTCATGTGATAAGGTAATAAAAGTCTCTTTTTCACTGACTGAGTGATGAGTGGATATCAACGAACTGTATTGATTTATCAGGGTCTAAACACTCAGACTCTGACCTTTTTTTGTAATGACAGTCCCACTTTAAGTACCAAAATTTATTAAGTAGATGGGACAAAATTGGGACTTTTATGATATATACAGTACATGTTCTTGTTTTTTTTTTTTTCTTAAAACTAGTCAATTCAACTACTAATGCATATGCAACATTTTAGTGCAAATTACAGTTCATGGGAGGTGGTCTAAATAAACACGCCAAAACAACAACAATAACAAAAAATCCAAATGTTGCAAACATGCAGCAAAATAGTGAATACACAGTGGTATTATGCAAACAAAGATGACCACAACACAAGTGATAGTAAATTCCGCCCCCTGAGTGTAATTGGCACTCAAACACAATCATGGTTCTCCCCTGAACTCATAGTTATATCTCTTAGCTATACAGTAGGAACAAATCACATCACCTTTTTCTGTCTTTTGAAAAAAATCAGCAGTCATATGAAGAAACAGAAATGAAATAATAGACAATATGACACACATTCAATGACAATGATTCACAGAAGCTTTGATCTAAACTGTAAACTCTTGCAGCTTCACATTAACATTTTACTACTATGTGCACATGGCAACTGTGTCCCTGATGCACATGAAAATAACAGAGATCAGAAAATACTTGAGGGATGAACGTTCAGGAGTAATTTCAGCTGCACTGAAGTGATGCTTGTTAAATTTAGTCTGAATGTGGAGAGTTGTTATAGTGCCCAATTACTGCCAGGAACACACAGGATGTTTTGTCATACCAAGTAATAGGCATGCAGCAGAGGAATACTCATTGTTACATGCATCCTGAGCAGAAGCACAACACAGTAAAGGAAAATAGTAGTGGTCATGCACATAACTAAAATACTATTTTTATTTTCAATACACATAAATTTACTATCACAACAATAAAAAACACTATTGCTTATACACAAATAAAAAAAAATATTACATCCAAATCCCCCCCTGGAGTATTGCTTTAAAGAGATTCTTACCAAGTATAGAACTTATGTCATTGCTTAAAGGGGTATTCCCCCTTAAGAAGTTATGCCCTATCCACAGGAGAGGGCATAACTAAGGGTCCATTTACACAGAAAGATTATCTGACAGATTATCTGCCAAAGATTTGAAGCCAAAGCCAGGAATGGATTTGAAAAGAGGAAAAAATTCAGGCTTTCCTTTAAGACCTGATCTCTTTTTATAGTCTGTTTCTGGCTTTGGCTTCAAATCTTTGGCAGATAATCTGTCAGATAATCTTTCTGTGTAAATGGACCCTAAGAGATTTTCGAGCTAGCAGACGCCTGGGCCCCTGCAATTTTAAGCACAGCAACCTGAAATCCCAGCTGAATTGAGCTAAATCCATCAAAATCGTTTGGTCCAGCTGAATTTTATTTTATATCCAGCTCTACTCTTAAGGCAGTGTTTCCATATTCCGAACACAGTTGAAACAACGCCCTTATTTCTTAAGAAGGATCTGTAGTCATTCATAAAAATGAGACTGTATAATCCTGTCACCTGATATTCACCCTTTTATAAAAATTAAAGTGATATTATCACCCAAGTTTTCCTGTGTGCTTGTATCATTGTTGGACAGTGTCATAAAGGTGGGGCTTAGCGTCTGTTGTGTCCACTCTCCCTGTGTCTTCCTGTGCTTTTATCCACACTCCCCCTGTGATGAGTCAGGGAGAGGCAGTTCAATAAACGCTAAGCCCCGCCTTAGTGACACTGTCCAACAATGATAAAAGAACGCAGGAAAATTGGGGTGACAGTATTACTTTAAGTTCATGCTCATCTGACTATTAACTGAATTGTTAGAGAAACTATAAACCCATATATCTCGGGAATGGAAAGACATTTGAAGAAACTGTAAAAGGGTGTGTAATCAGGGTACCCTAAAGGTTGACTACAGGTCCCCTTTAAAGGGGTATGAAGAAAAAAATATTTTTTTTAATCAATTAGTGGCATAAAGTTACGCAGATTTGTAAATGACTTTTGTTTGAAAAAAAACCCCCAAAACCGAATGCCTTCCAGAACTTAGCAGCTGCTGTATGTCGTACAGGAAGTGGTGTATTCTTTTCAGTGTGACACAGTGATCTCCGTTGCCACCTCTGTCTCTGTCAGGAACCATCCAGAACAGGAGGGGTCTTCTATGGGGATTTGCAACTCTTCCGGACAGTTCCTGACACGGACCGAGGTAGCAGCAGAGATCACTCATGAAGGGGTTAAATAGAACTCATATACAAATCTTTAGAACTTATTGACACCAGTTAATTTTAAAAAAAAAATTCTTTTCTCTGGAGTATCCCTTTAACCAATAAATGCTCGATGTTGCCGATATTTCCAACAACAATGCATGCTATTGAAGGAGAAATGGGCGTCTGGTTTCCGAACATGGATGTGGAAACACAGCTTTAGGCTATGTTCACCATTTTTTTCCAGCCACTTAACGGACGTCTTTTAGGACGGCTGTTACTTTGAGGCAACTATGAGTCTATTATTTTATAATGACAGATGGCATTTCTATAATTACGGCCGACATTATAAAATAATGGCCATTATGTGGCTTAAAAATGACGATCGTCCTAAAGGACGGACGTTAAATAGCCACAAACAGATAATGTGTGAAAAAAACCTCACTTTGCCATAGTATGTAATGTCTCCTGACAATCTTTGTGCAATTAGCATAAACATGTAGTTCTAGACCTACAGGTCAAAAGCAACAATTCTATAATTAAAAGAATTAAAGGTTTTCATTTTGACTTAGTACCTTGATGTTGGCTAAAGAATGTGCAACATTTGGTTACAGAATAATATACATTTTCTAGAGAATGTTGCTTTCAGCAGAGATTGTATGTGGTACCTGTATGAATGTCCTGAATTGTCATTTTAAATAATGGTGACTACAAAACTAACATTAATATGGTATGTGTGTAATAAATTATTATTATTATCTTTCATCATATTAGCACATCCAAGCCTGCTATTAATAACACTAATCTCCCAAATCGAAGTTCAACTTCTACTACTACCACCTACAATGTTAAGGAAGGAACCAATGATGCTCCAAATAGTCGTTCCACCACAACTACCACCTACAATATTAAGGAAGGAACCATCAATGCACCAAACAGTCGATCCACCACAACTACCACATACAATGTTAAAGAAGGAACCAATGATGCACCAAACAGACGTTCCAACACAACTACCACGTACAACGTTAAGGAAGAAACCAGCTATGCACCAAACACACGCTCCACCACAACCTCTAAGGTTACTGAATACCAGGACATGCCAGGCAGACGGTCCACCACAACATCAACCTACAAAGTCGCTGAAGATAGTTATGACGCTCCATCTCGTCGATCCACCACATCTTACAAGAACACCGTTGATGGACCAAATTCTGGCTCAAATGTAACTGTCACAGAAGAGACAAGGTAACATAATACCTAAAGGAGAGCTTGTTAAATTTGGGTATCGTTAATCTTACACTGTCTACAAATTTCTTTTAGATTTTAATAAATAAATAAATAAAAGTTCTTTACATTTTAAAGGAGAAGTCCGGCAAAAATTTTTTATTAAAGTATTGTATTGCCCCACAAAAGTTAAACAAATCACCAATATACACTTATTACAGGAAATGCACCTAAAGAGCTTTTTTTCCTGCACTTACTACCACATGAAGGCTTCACTTCCTGGATAAAATGGTGATGTCACGACCCGACTCCCAGAGCTGTGCGGGCTGTGGTTGCTGGAGAGGATGATGGCATCGGGACACAGGGCACTGGCGGGACACTGAGCATCCCTCTGTCATCATCCTCTCCAGCAGCCACAGCCCGCACAGCTCTGGGAGTCGGGTTGTGACATCACCATGTTATTCAGGAAGTGAGGCCTTGATGCAGCAGTAAGTGCAGGGAAAAAGCACTTTATAAGCATTTCCTGTAATAAGTGTATATTGGTGATTTGTATAACTTTTGGGGGGGCAATACAATACTTTAATAAAAATTTTCGCCGGGCTTCTCCTTTAGTCTATGTTCACATTACGTATATGTCCGGCTGCATATTTTTGCGGGCAGACATATACGTGTTAAACTCCGGCCGGGAATTTACGCAAGTTGCAGCCGACTATGGTCCGCGAACTTACGCCTGTATTCTACTTACGCTTCCCGAGCGGCGTACGTAGCGATCTAACAGCGGCCTTTTACTTGGAAATCTTAGCCTAGCCCCGGACACCCCACAGAACCTTTTGGATCGGCAAAGAAAAGTGGAAAAATGAAGAAATCGCCACTACGGGACCGCATGTTATGCTACGGGTGTAAGTTACGGCATTTTTGTCCAAAAACAATGGTCTGGTTCATTTTTTACCGCGCCGCGTACGATCCGGGCGTAAGTTCGTACGTAGTGTGAACTGTGCAGCCGTACATCGTATATTTTCTATTGTACGCAAACTACGTAAATCTCCGGCCGCTTATTCACGGAACGCGCTACGTCCGGAGACTTACGTAGTGTGAACATAGCCTTAAGATGTATTGTGGCAAAGAATGCTTTTTTACATTCTTTAATAAAGTATTTTTTTTCTGCATTGAGTGGAAGCACCCTGCCACTTGAGCAGTACTTTAGTTCCTACCAAAGCCATTGATGGCAGCAGAGATGCTGTGTAAATTGTAAAAAAAAATAGAAAATTCTTAAATAAAGTTATATTACAAAGTAATATAGGGGTTTCCTGCCAAAATAGACTGATGAACTATCCACCACTGGAATATCACTTTATAATAAGTCCTCACACTGTCAAAATGACAGCTGTTTTTATTAGATGGCCATCATTTAAAGGCAAAGAATGGATGTTTAAAACAAAGGCTGTTGTTCCTATAATGACGTCCGTATTTGCCATTTAATGGCGGCCGTCCAATTAAAAGGCCATCATTTTGATGATGTGTGAACATAGCCTTCATTTGAATGATTGGCAAATAGGATTTTCCTTGAATCGTATATGTTACTTTTCTAAAGAATTAACCCATGCATTTGTCTGTGTTTTCTAGTTATTCAACTCTTCCAGGTTCATCATTTGGAGATGTAAGGTACTGAAATGATTACATTTACACCTATGTTCTAAATATAGCACTTATGTCAGTTAGTGGTGTAACCAGCACTCTCCCACTCAGAGATCATATATTGCTTGCTGCTGGCGTTCTTCTGAATGTCAGTTATATATTTGCTTTTATAGAGCAGTAAAAAACAATGTCATATTGTATACCAAGTTCACTTCAACTTCAGCTATGAGAAAGGTTAGGCCCAGGCTCTCACCAATTTACACTTATTATGGGATATGTACATAAAGTGCTTTTCCCTGCACTTACTACTGTATCAAGGCTTCACTTCCTGGATAAAATGGTGATGTCACGACCCGACTCCCAGACCTGTGCAGGCTGTGGCTGCTGGAGAGCATGATGGCAGGGGCATGTACAGTGTCCCTCCAGTGCCCTGTGTCCCTCAGTGTCCCCCTGTATGTCCTTTGCTATGAAGTGTGCTCCGGAGCGAAGCGCGCTATATAGGAGGTGGGGGGCGGCTGCAGTGAGCAGCCCGGCCCTCACCGTTAATGACAGGCTGCAGAGATCTCGCTACAGCGTGTCATTAACCCTTTAAGCAACCGCGGTGTTTAAGTGTGACAGGGGCAGCCCCCTGTCACTTACCGATCGGGCCTTCCGCAGTGTGACAACGGGGGTCCCAATCATTTTAACGGACTTCCGGAGGTCTCTTACCTTCCTCCGTGCGGTCCGATCGGCTTTCTGTTCATTGACCCTGCCATGGCATAGCATTGTACAGTGTCTGCAATCTATTGATTGCAGGTAAAAGTCCCCCAGGGGGACTTATAATGTGTAAAAAAAAGGTAAAATTTTTTTATATGTACCCCAAAGCCCCTCCCCCAATAAAAGTTAAAATCACCCCTCTTTCCCATAAACATACAATATACCGTAGCGTGAGTAATTGTTCGATCTATTAAAATATAACAATCATCATGGCGAACGGCGTAAACGAAAAGCGGGAAAAAAGCGCCAGGATTACCGATTTTGTGTTACACTATATATAAAAAATGTGTTTAAAAGTAATCAAAATGTCCAAGCTACACAAATATGGTATTAATAAAAACTAGAGATCATGGCGCAAAAATTGACACCCTATACAGCCCTGTAGGTGAAAAAATAAAACCGTTTATAAGCGTCACAATAGGACCATTTTACTAATAATTAATTGAAAAAAAAAATGATTTAATAAAAAAAAATATACATAACATTAGAGAATCTGTGTAAACCCTCATATGGTTGTGTTCAGACTGATCTATAGAATAATAGTATCATGTCACTTTTACCATATAGTGCATTACGTACACACAGGAACCCCCCAAAAGTTACCATATTGCATTCTTGTTTACGATTTCACCAATTTATATCTTCATAAATAATATTTTGTGGATCCCATCATACATGTTATGGTAAAATGAAAGACCCCATTACAAAGTACAACTACTTCTGTAAAAAATACGCCCTCACATGGCCCTGTAGATAGAAAACTGAAAGTGCTAGAGCTCTTAGAAGGGGAGGAGGGAAAAACTAAAACACAAAAATGAAAATTTGCGCGGTCCACTGGATCAATTTGGGCTTGGTCCTCAAAGGGTTAATAAAAATTTTTCGCTGGACCTCTTTAATTATTATGTATGACATACTATTGCAAAATATGGATTTTTAAAATATCTGTTCACATATTTACTTAAAATTATGGCTGTATTTAAAAAATATTAAAAAGGATCAGTCTTTTTGACATACACAAATGTGGTTGACCATATTTTTCTGTCAGTCTTTTGGTCAGCATTTTTGCAACTAAAATCAGGAGTGGAACTGACAAGGCAAAATTATAATGGAAAGATTTACACAGCTTTTGTGTTTTCAACACACTCCTGGTTTTGATTGAGAAAAAAAAAACTGAACAAAAGACTGACAGAAATACTACAGTATGTGTGAAAATAGATAGAAAAAGGCAGTATGAACCCAGCCTAAGGCCCAGTTCACAATGAGCAAATGCGTCGGAATCCCGCAGTGCTCAGTGTCCCAGTGAATGAGAGGGCATGCACTCCTCTGCTGCCGCCACTCTCCAATCAAAGAAGTGATATGTAATTTCTTTGATGGGAGAGGGGAGGAAGCAGATGCGCTCGCACCCTCTCATTCACTCACAGCGGGACACTGAGCATGGCGGGATTCTGCAGCGGAATTCCACCGCTTTTGCTCAGTGTCGACGGGGCCTAAGGCAGAAAAAAGATCACCAACTAATTTTTATAGAGGTGTCTAGGGTTGTATATAATGCCTCTCTTGTTATGGCGACCATACACATTAGCTGTTGGCCAAATGGTTGGCTGAATTGATGACAGATATTCGAAGCAAAAAGTTATACAACAGCACAAACCCAGTATAGTTGAAGTGGGTGCCCGTCTCTCCACCCTGGCCCATTGCTGGATGACAGATATTCCTCTCAACTCTCCTATGCACACTTAGCAACTTGGCATACTTTTTCAAAAGGAAGAGGGAAATAAGCTGTATTTTCAGGTTCTCCAACATATAGAATTCAATTCTAGGCCTTAATGACCAAGCCATTTTCATACTTTTTTTCTCCATTATTGCCTTCCAAGAGTCATACCACTGTTTTATTTTTGCCACATAGCCATATGAGATCTTGTTCATTGCGGGACAACTTTTACCTTTTATTGTCGCATTTTCAGAACTTTTATAAAGGGGGTGAATATTAGATAATGGGTGTGATTATATAGTCAGGGTGTGTGTATTAGACATACACACCCCTCGATATAAATATTCACACACCCTTGACTGTATAATTTCACCCAACACCTGATATTTACTCTCATTATTAAAATTAAGTTCACTCCCATCTGACTATTTACTTAATTGTCGGATAAATGCCCTCCAATGAGCAGGCAAATTTTGTACAGGTTATATAAAAAAGACTTCAATGTAAGTCCGTCTCGTCTATGAAGCAGCAGTCTGTAGTTATCTATATCATAAAAATCAAAGTCTGTCTGTCTGTCTGTCCTTCTGTCTGTCTGTCTGTCCTCTATAGACTTCCAAACGCCTGAACCGTTTGACCCCAAATTTGGCACACAGATACATTGGGTGCCCGGGAAGGTTATTGCGAAGGTCCCGTCCCCGCCAGATGTACAGGAGGGGAGGGGGAGGGGGAAGAGCGCCCCATAGAGATGAATGGGAAAATCTCCTCACTGCAAACACAGGTGATATAATTAGCTGCAGCAGACACGGCAGTTGGAGCCTTAGCAACCAATAGGATTACTGCTTTCATTTTCACAGGGAGCAATGGTTGCTAGGGAAGCTGCCTCACAACATCCACAGTAATAACTGGTAGATCCCCTACTCCATCTATACAGTACATGTATATACAGGACCCCCTACTCCATCTATACAGTACATGTATATACAGGGCCCCCTACTCCATCCATACAGTACATGTATATACAGGGCCCCCTACTCCATCTATACAGTACATGTATATACAGGACCCACTACTCCATCTATACAGCACATGTATATACAGGACTCCCTACTCCATCCATACAGTACATGTATATACAGGACCCCCTACTCCATCTATACAGTACATGTATATACAGGACCCCCTACTCCATCTATACAGTACATGTATATACAGGACCCCCTACTCCATCTTTACAGTACATGTATATACAGGACCCCCTACTCCATCTATACAGTACATGTATATACAGGGCCCCCTACTCCATCCATACAGTACATGTATATACAGGACCCCCTACTCCATCTATACAGTACATGTATATACAGGACCCCCTACTCCATCTATACAGTACATGTATATACAGGACTCCCTACTCCATCCATACAGTACATGTATATACAGGACCCCCTACTCCATCTATACAGTACATGTATATACAGGACCCCCTACTCCATCTATACAGTACATGTATATACAGGGCCCCCTACTCCATCTATACAGTACATGTATATACAGGGCCCCCTACTCCATCTATACAGTACATGTATATACAGGAGCCCCTACTCCATCTATACGGTACACGTATATACAGGACCCCCTACTCCATCTATACAGTACATGTATATACAGGGCCCCCTACTCCATCTATACAGTACACGTATATACAGGACCCCCTACTCCATCTATACAGTACATGTATATACAGGGCCCCCTACTCCATCTATACAGTACATGTATATACAGGACCCCCTACTCCATCTATACAGTACATGTATATACAGGACCCCCTACTCCATCTATACAGTACATGTATATACAGGACCCCCTACTCCATCTATACAGTACATGTATATACAGGACCCCCTACTCCATCTATACAGTACATGTATATACAGGACCCCCTACTCTATCTATACAGTACATGTATATACAGGACCCCCTACTCCATCTATACAGTACATGTATATACAGGACCCCCTACTCCATCCATACAGTACATGTATATACAGGGCCCCCTACTCCATCTATACAGTACATGTATATACAGGACCCCCTACTCCATCTATACAGTACATGTATATACAGGACCCCCTACTCCATCTATACAGTACATGTATATACAGGGCACAACAGGTATACCAAACTGTGACTGGGTAACACTGCTACACCAGACCTGACCAATACCGCCATACTGTGCTGGATAACACTGTCATACCAGACCTGACCAATACCGCCATACTGTGACTGGATAACACTGCCAGACCTGACCAATACCGCCATACTGTGACTAGATAACACCTCCATACCAGACCTGACCAATACCGCCATACTGTGACTGGGTAACACCGCCACACCAGACCTGACCAATACCGCCATACTGTGACTGCATAACACTGCCACGCCAGACCTGACCAATACCGCCATACTGTGACTGGATAACACTACCATACCAGACCTGACCAATACCGCCATACTGTGACTGGATAACACTGTCATACCAGACCTTACCAATACCGCCATACTGTGACTGGATAACACTGTCATATAAGACCTGACCAATACCGCCATACTGTGAATGGATAACACCGCCACACCAGACCTGACCAATACCGCCATACTGTGACTGGATAACACTGCCATACCAGACCTGACCAATACTGCCATACTGTGCTGGATAACACTGTCATACCAGACCTGATCAATACCGCCATACTGTGACTGGATAACACTGCCATACCAGACCTGACCAATACCGGCAAACTGTGACTGAGTAACACCGCCACACCAGTCCTGACCAATACCACCATACTGTGACTGGATAACACCATCATATCAGACCTGACCAATACTGCCATACTGTGACTGGATAACACCACTATACCAGACCTGACCAATACCACCATACCGTGACTGGATAACACCGCCACACCAGACCTAACCAATACCGCCATACTGGGACTGGATAACACCCCCATACCAGACATGACCAATACCGACACACTGTGACTGAATAACACTGCCATACGGGTAAATACAACCCTGCAGGTATACAGGACACTACAGGTATACAGGACCCCAAAACTATACACTACAAGTGCACGGGACCTCCACAAAACTATATACTACAGGTATACAGGACCCCAAACTTTACACTACAGGTACACAGGACCCCAAAACTATATACTACAGGTATACAGGACCTCCACCAACTATATACTTCAGGTATACAGGACCTCCACCAACTATATACTACAGGTATACAGGACCCCAAACTATACATTACAGGTATACAGGACCCCAAAACTATACACTACAGGTATACAGGAACTCCACCAACTATATACTACAGGTATATAGGACCCCAAACTATACACTACAGGTATACAGGACCTCAAAACCATACACTACAGGTATACAGGACCTACACCAACTCTATAATACAGGTATACAGCACCTTCACCAACTCTATACTACAAGTATACAGGACCCCAAATATACTACAGGTATACAGGAACTCCACCAGCTATATACTACAGGTATATAGGACCCCAAACTATACACTACAGGTATACAGGACCTCCACCAACTCTATACTATAGTTATACAGGACCCTCAAATTATTTACTACAGGTATACAGAACCCCCGAACTATATACTACAGGTATACAAGACCTCCACCAATTATACACTACAGGTATACAGCACCAACTATATACTACAGGTATACAGGACCCCCAAACTATACAGTACAGGTATACAGGACCTTCACCAACTGTACACTGCAGGTATACAGGACCTCCCTCAACTATACACTATAGGTATACAGCCCCCAACTATGCACTACAAATATGCGAGACCCCTAAAAACTATACATTGTGGGTATACAGAACCCCTCCAACTATGCACTACAGGTATACACTAATTCCACTGATTAACTCAGATGAAACAATACCTTTAGCTTGGCCTCCTGGGCACCTTAGAACAAATCTAATTAACACACTGACACTTTATACCCGGGCAGCGCCGGGTACATTTTCTAGTAGTCTATATTTTACTGTAAATGCTATTTGGTGTAAACTCTAACTTGCTAGAAACTACTGTTCTATTTATAAAATGACTGATTTATTTTAACAGGAATTCCTCCACCAATACATATGGACAGAACATTGTATCAAATTCTATTAAAACAGTTTACTCTACATCTGATCGGTGAGTACTAGAGGAACACAATTGTACAAGTTGTCTTTATGCTCGGCTGCTATGTTGGTACTGACAATTGACAATGCTTATTGTCAAATAATATGTAATAATCTATAATATAATGTAAACTTGCCTTTTATTTATAATTCTGACCGATCCTATATAATATATTTCAAGTTATATGATATTTTTCTCTATATACAAAGCACTTTCATTCTAATTCCATGTATTCTGATAATACTCCTTGTCACACAGTAAGTCTTCTAACTCAACTTCATTGCAATGGCATGTTCATTTATTTTCTCTTCCTTGAGAACAGGAGGAGCTGTCTCTCCATAATAATGTATATGTATACTTTGTTGCTTTGTCAGATCTGTCATGGAAAAGGATATGTGTACTTACTGTCGCAAACCACTTGGCATTGATGCCAAGATGGTTCTGAAGGACTTAAACATTTGCTGCCATGCAACATGCTTCAAGGTAGGTAAATGGTTCATCATACCGTGAACAATGCAATGTAACAAATATTAAGTTTCAGAGTTGAGTTATTATCTGACTAATGGTTAAATACTAAACTATGAAATCTGTATTTGAATTGGACTAGCTTTCCTCTAGAAGAAAAAAAAATGGTTTCTCAGGTGCTACCTATAGATAGCTGTGCAGTTAGGTCCACAAATATTTGGACAGAGATAACATTTTTCTAATTGTTCTGTACATTACCACAATGAACATTACCACAAAACAATTCAGATGCAGTTGAGGTTGAGACTTTCAGTGGGTTAAACAAAATGATTGAAGAAAGATGTGAGGCACTACAGGACTTCCTATACACAATTCTTTCATCTCAAGGGCTCAAAAGTAATTGGACAAATGAAATCATTGTAAATACTTGGTTGAAAACCCTTTGTTGGCAAAGACTGCCTGAAGTCTTGAACTCATGGACATCACCAGATTCAGTATTTCCTCTTATTTAATGCTCAGCCACACCTTTACTGCAGTGCTTTTCAGTTGCTGTTTGTTTGTGGCCTTTTTGTCTAAAGTTTAGTCTTTAACATGCTTTAATGCATGCTCAATTGGGTTGAGATCTGGTGACTGGCTTGTCCATTTAAGAATATTTCACTTCTTTGCTTCAATAAACTCCTGGGTTGCTTTGGCTTTATGTTTTGTGTCATTGACCATCTGTATTATGAAACGCAGACCATTCAGTTTGGCTGAATTTGAGCACACAGTATGTCTCTAAATAGTTCAGAATTCATCCGTCTGCTTCTGTCCAGTCTCACATTATTAATAAACACTAGTGACCGGATGCCACTGGCGGCCATGCATGCCCCAGCCATCAAACTGCCTCTACCGTGTCTTACAGATGATGTGGTATTCCTTGGCTCATGAGCTGTACCATGCCTTTGCCAAACTTTTTTCTTTCCATCATTTTGGTAAAGGATGATCTTGGTTTCATTTGTCCAAAGAATTTTCTTCCAAAAGTGTACTGTCTTTTTTTTTTTTCTTAACAGCAAAGTTCAATCTAGCCTTCTTATTCTTAAGGCTTATGAGTGGCTTACACCCTGCAGTGAACTATATTTACTTTCATGCAGTCTTTTCTTCATGGTAGATTTTGATATTGATACGCCTACATCCTGGAGAGTGTTGGTCACTTGGTTGGCCATTGTGAAGGGGTTTTTCTTCACCATGGCGATCATCTACCACTATTGTCCTCTATGGCCTTCCTTCCTCCCTCCCTTCCTTCCTTCCTCTCAGCTTAAAGGGGGTAGTGCGGCGCTAAGAAATTATTCACAAAATAACACACATTACAAAGTTATACAACTTTGTAATGTATGTAATGTATGTGAATAGCCCCCTTCCCGTGATCCCCGCCCCCCGCCTGTGTAGTGCAGTATACATACCTGATCCGTGTCGACCGACCCCGTCTGTAATCTTGTAAAAGACGTCATCTTCAGGAGGCCCGCTCCTGCCATCCCTCATGCCGGCCCCCCTCTGCCGCGTCATAACTGTGCTCAGCCGCGATTGGCTGAGCACAGTTATGCTCAGCCACTCGCGGCTGAGCAGCTTATGACGCGGCATAGGGGAGCCGGCATGAGGGATGGCAGGAGCGGGTCGGCCGGCCTCCCGAAGATGACGTCTTTGACAAGATTACAGACGGGGTCGGTCGACACGGATCAGGTATGTATACTGCACTACACTTCCGGGTACACGGGCGGGGGTCGGGGAAGGGGGCCATTCACAAACATAACATACATTACAAAGTTGTATAACTTTGTAATGTGTGTTATTTTGTGAAT
Organism: Dendropsophus ebraccatus; assembly: GCF_027789765.1. Taxonomy (NCBI): domain Eukaryota; kingdom Metazoa; phylum Chordata; class Amphibia; order Anura; family Hylidae; genus Dendropsophus; species Dendropsophus ebraccatus. The sequence continues at coordinate 82,652,412 of NC_091458.1, forward strand.
AATTTCTTAGCGCCGCACTACCCCTTTAAGGATTGATTGTTTCACCTGCATGGACAGCAGATGTCACCAGATGTTTTCTTCACAACAAAACCTTCCAAATGCAGGCCTGAAATCCAGTCCACACCTGAAATCCAGTCCTTTTATCTGCTTAACTGAGAATGACATAACAAAGGAATTGTCCATGAAAAAGCTCAAGAGTCAATTGTCCAATTACTTTTGGTCCCTTTAAAAAAAAGGGTAGCACATGTTAAGTAGGTGAAACGCCTAAACCATTTATTCAATTTTAATGTGGATACCCTCCACATTAACTATATGGAACTATAGAGAGTTGTATTCCTCCTGTAGGAGAGCTAGTTTGCATACATTGTATAAATAACTGCAAATAACTGAAAATTCCCCAAAATAAAAATCAACCATAATAAATTTACAACACTTGTTATATATAGAGCTTGGCTATTCAGTCTTTTCATCTGAAAAATGTTAATCTTTGTTATGGTTTTTAGTGTGAAGCATGTTCTGGTTCCCTGGAAAATCTTAAGGCTGGAGACAGTATGTGGATCTATAAGCAGACTATCCACTGTGAGCCTTGCTATTTTTCTGCAAGAGGTATGTCATGTAACGTGTAAATAAAGAACCACTCCTAACTTATTAGTTAAGCACAGTGACCAGCACATATATAATAGGATTGTACATCCTTCTTTCTCTTCTTTCAGTAATTACTTCGTAATTCTGTAATGATTTTGTGCCGGTTTACTGCTTCTACCGTTGGTTTATTAATATGTATACTGCTCACAAAAGGCTGGTTGTTGGACCCTCATTGATCAGACACTTATTACCTAACTTGTAGACACCCCTTAAGGGTATGTTCACACCTACCGGATCTGTAGCTGATTTGACGCTGCGAGTTAACTGCGAAATCCACTGCGGATCCAGTACTGTCAATTTGAATGGGTGCCATACACGCAGCGCATCCGCTGCGTGTATGGGACCGGCCCCTTTAACCCCTGCGCCGCCGGCCGAAAGCTTGCCTGCCCGCAGCCCCGGCCCCCCCTCTGCCTGCACCGCCTGCCCCCCCGAGCATACATTACCAGCTCGGTGCCGCGGCTTGATTCAGGCTCCCGACTCCCCTTGCTCCTCTTCAGCCAATCAGGGCTGCCGTGCACTGATTGGCTGAAGAGGAGTGAAGGGAGCCGGGAGCTTCACATAGCTGCGGCATCGAGCTGGTAATGTATGCTCGTGGCGGCAGGCGGTGCGGGCGGATGGGGGGCCGGGGCTGCGTGCAGGCAAGCTTTCGGCCGGCGGCGCAGGGGTTAAAGGGGCCGGTTCCATACACGCAGCGGATCCGCTACGTGTATGGGACCCATTTAAATTCACAGTACTGGATCTGCAGCGGATTTCGCTGCTAACTCGCAGCGTCAAATCCGCTGCGGATCCGGTAGGTGTAAACGTACCCTTAATGTTTTACTTCCAACCATTGCATATTAACTAGGTGTAAAAAAACAAGCTGCACTATATACATAATCCGGATCGTAAGGTAATCTATTGACCCTATATTCAGTCAAATAAACATTATCACATGGGTCAATTCATGTGGTAGTGTAGCTGTAATAGACTCGACAAAAAAGGAATAAAGGAATTAAGAAGAAAAGAAAGGTTATCAGGCTCCTGACATTGCCATGGCATTGCTTCCCTTGTCCCCCAGCTGATTTCTACATACTGGCATTCAGCCATGATTGTTGACATGTGACTGCTGCAGCCAGTCATTATTTACATGTCAAGATATCATCACTGGATCTAGAAGAACAAATAGTGGCAAAGGACTAATTAAAGGGGTTATCTGGTAAATAAATTATATGTTGAATCATCCACCCTCCTAAAGACTAACAATTCATTCTATACATGCCATTACCTATTCTGTCCAATTCCCTCAGTTTGAGCATGCTTCTTTCTGTTGAAGACACAAAAAACTGTATCTGAGCTACTGACTTAGTCTCTGCTCTCAATAGCCTTCTGAGTTACTGTTGTAAACAAGTCCCTATCTGCAACTTTGTAGCAATTTTGTAATGCTGGGAGGGTTAATTACAGTGAGTTCATCAACAACTTGACCTCAGATTAACCCCTACCAGCATTCCAAAGAAGCTACAAAGTTGCAGAAAAAAAACTGGGAGATAAGGGGGTTGAGAGCAGAAATGGGCTCAGCAGCTCTCACACTATTTTTTGTGTCTTTACCAGAAAGCATCTCAAAACTAATTCTGCGTTTACACGGAGCGATATTTCGCCCAACTAATCGTTTAACGATTTTGCAGCAACGATTTGGTTTTTATAACGTTCAGTGTTTAGACGAACAAATCGTTAGAAAATTCGTAAGAAAAATCATTATTGCGATTGTTTTTAAGATTGCTTAAGCCCATCTTTCACATAGGGTGAATCTTCGAAAGACTGTTTACACAAAGCGATCTGCAAATTTTTAGCTAACGACGATTTTAGAACATGTTGAAAGATCAAAATGAATGACTTCTCGCTCATCGCTTGATCGTTTGCTGTGTTTACATTGAACGATTATCGCTCAAATGCGATCGGTACTGTGAAAATTCAAACGATAATCGTTCCGTGTAAAAGCAGCATAAGGGAAGGAGACAGGACAGGTAATGAGTGGAACGTATTGTTAGTCTCCAGGAGGGGAGATGAGTCAACATATATTTTACCTAACCCCTTTAAGTCTCAGCCTGGGAGCACTAAGGTACTGGTAAGGTGATCATTTTTTTTCCAAACTGCTTATCTATTTCAAATTTTCAGCATACACTAACCTCCATTGCCACTGAGATCAGATATTTGTGCATGTAAACCTAGACCTCTCTCTCAGATGGAAGGAAAAAACTTTCGATAATGCCTTCCAGGAATTGGAATGAGATTTCTTAAAAAAAAAAAAAAAAAAAAAAAAAAAAAGCCCAGTTCAACTTGATCACTAAAGGAAGGTCATACACATTTTGCTTGAACATGCCTTGTTAATCTATAAGTGAAAACCATCATATAAAGTCTATTATTTTGAAATAACAGATATTACTTTTGCTCAAAATGATGGCCGTCCAAAAAGACAGCCATCAGATGGCCAGAAAAAGATGTTAGGTGATCACAGCCAAACACTGCTCTAGAAGCAGCACGGGGCACAAATAGTAAATATTAGAGTATGCCCAAGGTTCCCAAATTATAAATTCAATCTTTGAGGCTGGGTTCACACTACGTATATTTCAGTCAGTATTGTGGTCCTCATATTGCAACCAAAACCAGGAGTGGATTAAAAACACAGAAAGGATCTGTTCACACAGTGTTGAAATTGAGTGGATGGCCGCCATATAACAGTAAATACCTGCCATTATTTCAATATAACAGCCGTTGTTTTAAAATAACAGTAAATATTTGCCATTAAATGGCGGCCATCCACTCAATTTCAACATTGTGTGAACAGATCCTTTCTGTGTTTTTAATCCACTCCTGGTTTTGGTTGCAATATGAGGACCACAATAATGACTGAAATATACATAGTGTGAACCCAGCCACAACCTGTAAAAATTGACCTCCAAAAGGGGTAGTCACAATGGTTACCTACAGTATCTAACTGCAAAATACAGAAACTATGTGACTTTATTTCACATACAATGTGCTGTAGTGCAAAAGACTGATGGCATGAAAAATCTCAGACACGTCTGTCAGCGATGAACAAATGAGTGGAAGAGCAACATCAGTTATTTTACAAATCACATTAGCGCTGGTTATTTTCTGTACAAGCCCTGTTTTATTAAATACATTTGTGGATTTATCCAGCTGCCTATGGTGCAGTCAATGTGTCGCATAAGGCAATGTTGTATTATTTTCCATTTAGCTTGTAAAATCTTATCTTTTGTTCTGTTTCAGAGAAATGGATCATCTAAATATAGAAACCCGAAACTCTAAAACAAGAGACGAAATATGAAACATGGATCAATACACATCTTTCATAGCTTAGTTCAGACAACAAAAGGGTATATGGAATAACAATTACACTCATGTTCCTAGTTAAGTATATTGGGTTTTATGGAATAATAATGTAATGCTGTTTAAGTAGTGTTAAAGCCAGAACATCCTGTTGTCTCATAGATTTAATCATACAATATAATTCTGTCTAACAATAAAATTGATAGGATTACTTTGGTTTAACCTTTGTAGTCCACACAATAAAAACATAAATGTAGATAGAATTAAATATGATGAGTTCATAAGACGGGTTCATGTCAGGGATCAGTATAGCAGTTTCATAACACAGTATTTTAACTCTACCACCACTTATTCAGTATTTCTAATCTAGATACAAGTGGGTCCAAAACAGACATATAAATCTTTACACAATACTATTTCTCTGTGTAGGTTCCAATTGTGGTCTTGACTTACAAATACTGAAGCAAAATATTAACCCAGATACTGCTGTGTGAAAGAGGTCTAAGCTTAAAGGCCACTAGTCTAAACAGGATATGTAAGGCAGGTGTTATTGTGTTAGGAATTAGGGCCTTAGGGGCATTTGTATAGGGAAATAAATACTATAGGGGAGATTTATCAAACTGGTGTAAAGTAGAATTGTTTTAGTTGCCCCTAGCAACCAATCAGATTCCACCTTTCCTTTATTACAGACTCTTTGGAAAATGAAAGTGGTATCTGATTGGTTGCTAGGGGAAACTGAGCCAATTCTTCTTTACACCAGTTTCATACATCTTCCCCTATGTCTTTTATATATATCGTATAATATATCTAGCACTTAGTAATGTGCATGGGTTACCTTTCCTAAATTGAACAAAATGAAAGTTTTTCCTGACTTTTTATTCTTTTATAGCTACATCTAATTTCAGATGTTTTACCTTAGTTTTTTTTCTTCTGTTATATGTTTCAGTACAGGGATTGCAGAATGTATCAGTAAATGTTCTACGTAAATCATATTGAAGTCATGCCGGGGCTTCTATCATAAATCATGTGTTATGGTTGGCCCACATTTACTATGCCCATTGTGCATTAGTCAGATTAAAGAAGGTACTTGGAATAATTTGTGCCTCTTCATAAGTTTTGCATTTGGAACTGTTACAAAATTAAATCTACCCCTGCTATGTGCAGACATGCCATGCCATTTTAAGGCTTTTTTAAAAAAAATAAATGTAACTAAAATCATGGTGACCACATCCACCTTTGTTGTCATTTTAAGAACATTATGGGCGCTATCTAAAGTTGCAAATTGCACATTTGTTGCATGTCATCATATGCGACATTGTTCTGGCACAGTTTACACTGTAAACTAATATAAACCATGTAGTAAATTTGGGTCACTGTCAACCTGTTACAACGTGTATTTTTATTCATTGATTCTTTATTTTGGTTGTCTGGCTGTTTAATTGTTTTTTTAATGTCTCAAAACAGTAATAATAAAGAAAGTAAGTCATACTGTACCTACCTTACTGATTCCTTGCTGCTCCCATCTGCTGCTTCCTAGGTACCCTGCCCGATCTATGCTTCCTGAAATTTCTTGAGGCTATGTTCGCACAACGTTTTTTCAGCTCCGTTTAAAATGACGTCCGTCATTTTGAGTCTAAAATAACGGATGTCATTTAGCTGTCTGGCTTCCCCTTAGTACAATGACTGGTGTTTGCACATTATTTAGTTTGGGGTTACTAATTGCCCATTGGGTGTGGCCTAATTGAAAAGCCCATTGAATTTATTAGTAAAAACGGAGAAAGAACGGTGGAAAAAGAAAAACTGTGTGTGAACAACTAATAAAAAACTCAGTTGTTTGCAAAAGATGTCCGAAAATAATGATCAGTGTGCATTAGACATTCTGTCTTTTTATTGACTTCAATGCATTGCCATTGCTGTCAGTTAAGTCGCGGGAAAAACGGACATTATTTTAAATATCAAAATCGTCCGCCTTTTCTCTCTTTTTGACGTTTTGTGAACATAGCCTGACACTGACATGTGCCTGCTGTATCCAATCACAGTGATCAGGAAGTGTAACGTCTTGCAGGACCCAGGAAGCAGTGGACTGGATCCACCAGGGGATTAGTATGGTAATGACTTTCCTAATTTTTACCACTATACTGAGATGTTTTACAAGAAAACGTAAACATTCAGACAACCCCTTTAACTATTAAACCCTGTTTTATGATCAAATATGCCTTTGTCACTTTTGCTTTGTCACTTTTTTCCTGTTTTATTATATAATAAATGTCAAATACATTATTTTAATACCAGTTGTTTATTGTTGGGATTTATTTGTCTATTATGCAATATGATTGACATTTTCACACCTGAACTTATCAGTGAACCAGTAATTTAAGTAGGGCTGTGAACATCTGTAATGTTCTAGCGGCAATCTAGAGACCAATAAAAACCTTTTAAAACATGCATATTTTCAACCACAATTACCCCATTTATTTCTATGGCCATATTCACATGCCTGTAGGTGTTACTGGTCCGTGATGGGGCTGTGATCAGTGCCGCAAAAATGCTGGCAGGCCCTTGTATGGACTGCAGTTGCTTATGAATGGGTCTGTGCAATTGCGGACAGCTACAGATGCACAACCATAGAGCTTTAATGACACAAATACAATAATTGATTTCTGGGAAAGATTGAAAACAATGGAAGCCATACTTGGTCAATCAGAGATAAGTCTGGGCAGGGGGGATGCATAGTCCGAACCTGGCAAACAGATCAGGATGGGAAACAGTTTGTAGCAAACAGTCCGGGTTATACATGGGAGATGCAATATAGTACAGAGAAGCAAGCAAAAATGTTGTCAGGAAACAGGCTGAAACAAATCCACATGCAGAAATATGCCTTTACTGGAACACTATGGAACCTTCGCTCAGGCATGGTAGAGTGGGTTTCACTGCCTGAACTAACAGGCAACGGCAGGTGACTGGAAGGAGAAAGAATTGGATGTGTGTCTTCTCAGAAGTGACAGTGACAGGAGCAGATGTACAGTATGGCAGTGACGTGGAGCAGGGATAAGGCAGCAGGAATCAAAGGTAACTGGTATGCTGGGGGCAGTAGTATGCTGGCAGAAGTGGACCACCACTAAATACACATCTTTCCAAAGGTAACTGGTATGCTGGGGGCAGTAGTATGCTGGCAGAAGTGGACCACCACTAAATACACATCTTTCCAAAGGTAACTGGTATGCTGGGGGCAGTAGTATGCTGGCAGAAGTGGACCACCACAAAATACACATCTTTCCGAAGGTAACTGGTATGCTAGGGGCCGTAGTATGCTGGCAGAAGTGGACCACCACAAAATACACATCTTTCCGAAGGTAACTGGTATGCTAGGGGCCGTAGTATGCTGGCAGAAGTGGACCACCACAAAATACACATCTTTCCAAAGGTAACTGGTATGCTGGGGGCCGTAGTATGCTGGCAGAAGTGGACCACCACTAAATACACATCTTTCCAAAGGTAACTGGTATGCTGGGGGCCGTAGTATGCTGGCAGAAGTGGACCACCACTAAATACACATCTTTCCAAAGACTTGTTCTCTGTAATGCTTATTCTCTGTAGCAGTGTCTGGAAGGACCTATTTATACAGTCTTGTGCACATACAGTTTTTTCCCCATTTGGATTACAGTGTGGATTCTACTTTCAATTCACACTGAGAACTACAACACACATTTTATGTCTAAAGTAAATTCTACACTGAGTAGACTGAACGCAATTCAGCCTTAGTAAATGGGGGAAACCACTTCCAAAAATTGAGGCAAATCTGCATAAAACACTTTCTGCAACAGGGTAAGCCATGGATCCCTGCCATAGATTCTATGACATGTTTCTGATGGAAAATCAGTCATGTGCACATATCCTAATATCACACCATGCACTAAAGAAAACAAGCAACATGGCATTGAATTTGCTTTAAAGGGGCTGTTATTTGCAGCTGTTCAGTGGTTCCCACAATCACATAATAAGGTACATACGAGTTGAAGAAAAACCAAACCTAATTTTACATGATGTGGATAAAACTATTATTTCTGTATGTCCTAGGCCTAGACAAAGCTATCTCGTCTGAAGACTTGTCATATCTGCTGTCTCCATTATATGCAGATTATTCATATGTTCTAAGTGAAACATTGTGTTTCAGAAGTATTGTGAGGAGGGGGGGGGGGGGGGGGGGGCGACGACAAAAAAGCATATTTTCAGACAAAACCTCACAATTCTGTTTCTGTGGAAATTGTCAATAAACAGGATCATTTTATGTATAGCTAATGTACAATATATTACAGTATATATTTATAAAGTAACCTAACAAATATTATGATAGGTGTTATACACAAGAACCCCACTAAGTATATGAAATAAGACATTTGCAATGTCAGCTGTTCTTCTGAATTCATTTATTGTACTATAAATAAACTACTACAAATCCACCATTAAAATTGCTTGGCAGAATACCATGTTCCTTCGCTTGCTCATTTGCATTAGAGCGGAAGCAGTAACATTTTTAGGCAGAACGTGAATAAATTCTGTGAAAACAATAAGCTGCTCTCATTGTCTTGTTGAAATTATTATTATATTGAAGTTTTGGGATCTCAAGGGTTAAATGCAAAGCTGCACCTGCATCCACAAGCTGAGAAGGCTTTCAATCTGCAATTTTCATTTCGATCATGTGACGCATCTGTAATTGGAGACTTGATATTATCAACTTTAATTATAGCTCAGAAGCCAGAAGGATTGTCTTTTTGGGCAAAACTAGACAAACTCTTTTATGTAAATCCACAACCATTTTGAAGGATTAACAATGAAAATGTATTTAAATCTAAGCACAGCGGTGTCGTTAGAAGTCTATCTACCAGAACATTAAAACCACTGGTGAAGGTAAAGTGAATACCATTATGTTGTAACAATGGCACCTGTCAATGAGTGGGGTTAGGCTACATATGAAGAATCTGTTCTCTAAGTTGATGTGTTGGAAACTGAAAAAAATTGGCAAGAATATGATACAAGGGACTATGAAAACTGTACCAAATTGTGTTAGCTAGATGAACAGGTGCAGTATCAGCATCAGCATTCGGCGGGGGCTCCATTCCTACACCTAGCCCTTTAACTGTTGGTGCTCCTAATGAGGGTTATCCAGGATAAAATAAATTGATAGTTGATCCACACAATAGGCTTTCAATACTTGATTGGTGGGGTGCTAACACCCTCACTGTTCAGCTGTTTGGCACCTGCACTAACTTCACTAAGGGACCTAACTACTATATGGGTGCACAAAGGGACCTAACTACTATATGGTACACAAAGGGGCCTAACTATTATATGGGGACACAGTGGGGCCTAACTACTATATGGTATACAAAGGGGCCTAACTACTATATGGGGACACAGAAGGGCCTAAGTACTATATGGGGGCAAAAAGAGACTTAACTACTATATAGGGGCACAGCGGGTTCTAACTACTATATATGGCACAGAGGGGAACAAATTACTGTATAGGGGCACAGAGGGGCCTATGTTCTGTATAAGATCACAGAGAGACCTAATACTATATGTGCAGGAGCAAGGAACGTAAAATGTTTCTTCTAAACTTAAAAAAAAAATAAGGTTGGCTACCACAGAAAGGTAGCAGAATATACAGTGCAACAAAGCTTACTATGCATGGTGCTGTGCAGTGGCAATCTGATCAGAATGCCCATATTGACCCTTCTCTGAGGCTGAAAGCACCTACTATGAGCAACTGGACCATAACGCAAATAGGAGGGCTGCCTCCGCAACGCGTCGGCGTGATTTTAACCAGTTTTTAATTTCACCGTATATGTACCAATAAAGAATTCGCACTATCCTAAGGAGCTGTGGAAAATCTCTTTCTACGTTGCATAACGCAAATAGCCTGGTTGGGTACATCACATTTCTTTTTTACAACATGTGGATGGCAAGTGCTTTGCTAACTTGGGGAAGAGTTGGCACCAAGGTGCACTATAGTAAGAAGGCATGGCAGCAGAGGCAGAGTGATGCTTTGGACAATGTTCTGCCAGAAAACCTTGAGTTCTGGCTTTTAATGCAGATTTTACCATTCTTTAATGGTTCGATCAACTTTTGCCTTTGACTCTGAAAAATGCACTGCAAACTGCAGTGTTCTTTTTCCAAAAAACATTAGGGAAAATGTATCATTGACTTACGCCAGAAACCTGGTGTAAAAATGTCACACGTGCTTGTGCCCTACTTATGAAATAACCCTTATGAATGCAAGTGCAAGTCTTTACACTGGGTCTAAGAAGAGACAGCATAATCCTCATAACGCTGTCAGCTTGGGTGATTAAACTTGTATTCAGTCCAGAACTTGCATTTTTTTGGGTGGAATCACACTAGGTATCTTCGGATTCAAAAACAATGTGATCAGATGTTAGATGAGAGACCACAGAGGAAAATGAAATGCCATACCCACATGGTGTTTTTGTGTTTAGCGTTTCTTTAAAGGGGTTATCCAGCGCTACAAAAACATGGCCACTTTCCCCCCTACTGTTGTATCCAGTTCAGGTGCGGTTTGCAATTAAGCTCCATTTACTTCAATGGAACTGAGTTTCAAAACCCCACCCAAACTGGAGACAACATTAGGGGGAAAGTGGCCATGGTTTTGTAGCGCTGGATAACCCCTTTAAGGGAATTTTGGTGTTTTTTGCTCCAAGGAAGTTTTGAAAAATTTCAGAATGTTCAGAATTTGTCTTTTTTTTTCCAAGTAGTAGTTTATTTGACCATAGACTTCTAAAGATGGGGAAAAACTGGAAAAAAAACAAGTCTTTATGGATATTGGTTTTATTTGTAATGTTCACTTTACCCAATTTTCCAACAGAAACCCCAGAAACACATGATAAATTCATAGTATTGTAACAGCTGGAGGGTCGCAGTTTGGAGACCAAAACCTAGGCAGATGTGTCAGCAGGAAAACAGGAGTGTTAATAAACAATGGGTAGAATGAGCAATTTGCCATGATTCTGGACATACTTTTTTTTTAATACAAGGGGAGGGGGGATGGGGGGTAGGCAGATGCAAGAGATCACAGAAATGGTGGGTAAAAAAAGATGGTGGGTTGTTAGCCTTTTGCCGCACTGGGGGACACCCCTGGGCACTTAAGCCTTATCTACATATGAACAAAAAAACTTATATCCCAATGCCAGAAAGAAAAGATTACAAAAGAATGCCCAGAATCATGACAACTAGGCCTATTTCACAATTTGTTTCTTTATACCACTGTTCTCCTACTGATAGATCTAGAGAAGAGTGTCCCATCCATAGAGAGCAAGCAAGCAGGGAGAGAAGAGGAATATATCCAGCAAGGAGACTGACTGTGGGGAGACGTTGAACATAGAAGAGAAGGTGCCGCATAGCCATCTTAGATCCCTACAGGGCAAGTGGCTGTCCCAGCTACACCGTATCAACCTGCACCTCACAGTTGGGCACTGCAGCACCACAGGGAATAAGCACTTCTTGGACATTTACAGGGATTCAACCAATTCCCATCTTAGGGAACAGAACCCAGAACTAGACCTGTAGTGTGGGCTAAAGCAAATCTGCTGGTAAGGGCTTCCAGGAGACAACACCATGCCCCAGCCAGCCCATAGGCATTCCCCCATCCCACCGGGAACATCTGGGTTGCCTCTGGACTTCAAATCAAATAGTAACATTAGAAAATAACAAATCCTAACATGCTGTCATTTGTGTGCACCCCTTTTAATGTCTATCCTATGCTCATGCTTAGCAGGCCTATATGGTGGCTGCAAAGGGTTTGTATGATTTATACCGTTTTCTTAGATTTTTGCAAAATACGGTTGATGTCTGCATCAGGATTTTATCACACAGCTTTTTCAGGCTCCTGCACAGCCTGTCTAGTTCTGACAGTGTCTGGTACAGATGGGTGACTCCCTGACAGTAACCCTTTCCCATATACTCTGACCACTGAAGAGCCCATGAGCCTGCCTCTGCCTGGGCTGAAGTGGCTGCTTCCAGAGAGCACTAGCATGCCTTCCTCTGTGGGACAGGTTGGTCAGGCTGTGTAGGTGGTTGCTGTTGGTTGATGCAGATGAGCAGACCCCCCCATGGCAGTGTCCAGGCCTCCCCAGCTGTGGGCTCCTTCTTATCAGTCAGCAGTAGCAGCAGTCCCCAGAGCCTGGCTTCTCTTTGTTCCCATTGTGTGTCCCCCCCCCTCTCTCCGCGTTAGTGGGAGGGAGTCCGGCGCTCTCATCAATATTCCCAGCGCTGACAGGAGGCGCATCCACTCGGAGCAGAGGAGGATGCAGCCTGAGCACAAGTGCAGCAGCCGCGTCCCTGAGTGACTGCGCCCGGAGACACCCTACCCTGCGCCGCCGCCAGACACCTCCGAGCCTGGGAGTGGGCAGTGTGCAGCCATGGCGGACGTGAAGTGCGGTACCGCAGCGGGCACTCCCGCCGTCGCTAACGGGATGGTGGTGAACGCAGAGCTGGAGGTGAAGAAGCTGCAGGAGCTGGTCAGGAAGCTGGAGAAGCAGAACGAGCAGCTGAGGAACCGGGCGAGCGCTGTCAGCAACTGCACTGCCAGCCCGCACCTGCTGCTGCCCCCGCCGCCCGCAATGCATCAGCCGGGGCCATGCCTGCTCTCTGCCCCGGCCAGCCTGGCACGGCCCGCCGGACTCTGCCTGCCCAGCCCGGTGCCCACGCTGCTATGCACCTCCACTATCGGGGGGAGCCTGTACCCCCCTGATAATCTGGGCTATTACAGTGCCAGACCCCAGCTGTCATGTCTGAGTGCCACCGAGGGGCCACTGACTGACCACTGCAATACTGCTGCCACCCTCCTGGATGAGGTGGACATACTGGACCTGGAAGATGGGTATTGTAGTGAAGAGGAAGACACCTGGTAATCATTGTGCCTGGGAGGGAAGCTGTAGTAGCATTGGGGGGAGGGAACAGGTTGGCTCTGGTGGAAGGTGCATGGCATGAATGCAGATGAGCTTGCAGTGATGATGAAGCTGTATGTTCTAGAACCTCTGCTGGGATGCATGTGTGCAATCCAGCTATAGATGTCTGTACCCATGGTTTTTTTTACACAGGACTGCCTGTTGTAATACCCCTAGAGGGTTAATGACACATATACCTCTGCTACATCTGCAGTCCTGAGCTGCCCCTGCTCACATGAAGGGCCTTTATTAGCTCAAGAGGATTTACCCTGTCATTGCTCAGCCACTGGCAGCAGGAAGACAATCTGTTCTGGGCAATAGGATTTGGGGTTATCGCAGGCTAAATCTTGCAGAGCTGCTTCCCTTGATTTGCTTTCTATAAATGGCTTTATGCTGCTCAATCTCCACATTGCATTATATGCAGCCTTCACCTATTTATTCTGAATGGCAAAGCGTCATCTGTTTTCCTACTATGCTGCATAGGATTGGTGGGCATGGAGGGGGGCGTTTTGTTTTGTATCACACCATCTACATGGTCCTATGCAGTGGATCAGAAAGCTGGTATTTATAGGATACAATGCTGGCGTCTGAAATGTTGTTTTTTTTTGTATTTAAAGCCTGGAAGAAAAAATTTTTATTTCGATGTCGGCAGTCACCAATGACAAACCTTTTAGTAAATAGTCTTTATATACCATCTGTGTGTAAGGTGTGTCCATCCACATCTAACTACAAAGCCAATCGCTTCAAGGATGTGTTCACAATCTGCAGATTTGTTGCAGATCTGGACCTCCCTATTGAAGTTAATTGTAATAATCTGAAACCCACTTGCCACATGTGAATATACCCTAATGCAGTATACATGTATGCTATATGTTAGGATCCAGCCGTAGTCACATGGCATACTGAAATCTATGCATATGGCTGAACACCCATGGGTAAGGCAAGAGTTTTCCTAATGGCCCAGCAATCTGTCTCAGTAATGGGATAAGGTTACTAGATCTATTGATTAGCAAGGGGAATCTGTAAAATGCATCTAAACAGCTTTGGTTGCCATCCATGTTGCTTTAGCGGTACGGCTAAGTTCACACAGCATTCTTCTTTCTGTGGGTCCATTTTTTGGCACACATCTTGAACACGTTGGATCACGTTCTTCCCATACATTTTAGCAACCTGTCAAAAGGTATGTTGACATATACTGCAGCATACTGACAGCAGGCCATTTGAATTTTTGAGCCGCAAATAGTCAATTAGTGACTATGTTAAGGTAATTTTTTAAACATATATGTTCAGTTTGGAAAATGATATAATATGAGACCCTGTTACACATCTGTAAAAAATAAAGATAAGTAGTAATAGCCATGTGTTGTACAGGGAACAATTTGGTCATCATTAGGGAAGGCCCCTGTAGTACAGGGAGGTTGTATGGCTCCATAATATGGAGCTGAGGGGCTTTGTTTGCTATTATATGGGCATATGAACCTCCATATACCCAGAATACCATGGAATGGGCCACCTTGTGTTTTTTTTTAGTATAGTTTAGTGTGAAGCTGGCAGAAAAAACGGAATGTACTATAGAGTGGCATACAAACAGTTAAAGTTGCATGAACTAGGATGGGAGCCTTGTTACTGTATCATGACCAGTTGTTCGTGGCTGGGTTCACAAGGCAGTATGTATCTATTTATTTATCTATCTATCTATCTATCTATCTATTAATGGTTCGGAAATACAGAATTTTTTTGTATCCACAAACATGCAACAAGCCAGCTGCATCCACTCGCCGAAAAATCCACAGGTGCATGAATCACTTCAAAGCAGAAGTTCAGCATCCAAAAAAACAAATTTTTTCAGTACCTATGTAGATTAAAAACTTGTCATTTATTTTCAATACAAGACAGTCATGAAAAAAACATTATTTATGCGTTTCGGCGAGAGCCTTGTTGTGAACCATGACTGTCCCGTATTGAAAATAAAAGACTGTCCCGTATTGAAAATAAAAGACAAGTTTTGAATCCACATCGGTGCTGAAAAAAATAGTTTTTCAAAATACAGAAAAGGAGCAAATCTTGCAATTAGTTTTTCTATGTGTCTTGTTTCTGGTTTTGCCTAAAAATGCAGACCAAATACTCACCGAAATACTATGAGGGACATGTATCATCGGGCGTACAGGGGTTTTTCGGCTGAAAGTGCCGTTTTGCCATTATTTTATTTGCAAATGGCCGATTTGCAAATAAAGTATTAGCAAATCGGCACTTTTTGCCGGGTACGCCGGGGGGCGGGGTGTGAAGGGGGCAGAACGGAGGGCGCGGACTCAGAGTCCGCGCGATTCACCATCCGTTCCGCCAAAAGATACGCCGAAAACCTACTTCAGTCCTCAGTTGGCGTAGGTTTTCTGCTGTGCGCACCGGAGCTTACAGGATTGATGTAGAGGCAGTCCGCCTCTACATAAATCTCTGTAGCGCCGGAGATGCGGGGGCATTTATAAGTCCGGCGTAAAAAAACACCGGACTTAACAAATGTCCCCCTATGTGTGAACCCAGTTCACACACAATATTATTTTTGCTCGGTATTTTGGTCAGTATTTTGAACCAAACCCAGGAGTCGATGGAAAACACAGGCTATGTTATTTAATGGCAAATGATTGCCATAATCTTAACACAACTGCTGTCGATTTTAAATAACCATCGTTATTTGCCATTAAATGGTGGCCATCTACTAAATTTCAACAATGTGTGAACATAACCTTACTGTTCTTTCAACCCACTCCTGGTTTTGGTTGCAAAATAATGAGCAAAAATACTGTGTGGGAACTTAGCCTCATGGTAATTTTTTTCGCAGCAGCTCTGCATTGTGATTTTATATTATAGGAAGACCATTTTTTTTTTTTTTTGATAAATAATATAGAAACATTGTCTTCATCCTGTCTGGTTGACCTTGAGTCATGTCCAGCTTTAAATATGAGATGCTCAAACATTTGCAATATTGTTAAAGTTTGGAATGCCAACACATAGCACATTATACACCAAGGACAAGGGAGACCAGCCTGGTGATTCACCAATGTAAATTTAGGTTTCTGTTGTCTATTTAACAGTTCTCACATTTGTGTATTGTAACTTACTTTTCCTTGTTGTTGTCTTCATTGCTGAACCCTTTCAGGCTATTGATGCCTTCTCACTTCAGAAACAACTTTTCTCTAAGTGGGTCAAGAATTGAGTAAAACATTCATTGTCAACAAAGCCTTTAGATTAGCTCCACATGCAAGGCTCTTGTAGTGGGACAAGCAAGTAACTCTTCCTGGGTTACATCACACAGACGAAGCAGAATGTTATGTTTGGGTTATAAAATAGAGCATCTGTAGAGCTTCATTATTTACAGCCTGCTTTTGCAAAAATGATCATGTTCATCAGTTAGGGTCAGAATCAGTTACAGACATTATTCTATACTCTGTGGGGGACATTTATGAAAATCCGTTAGAGGCGTTCGCCAGGGAGGAGGCGCAGATTCGCCCTTCTCACTGGTGTACTCCTGGCATGGCCTCCTCCCACGCCTCATTCAATCAATTTCAGTCAATTTCCTATTGTATATGTATTTCTTTTGTAAGATTTGTGTTGTAACATTTTCAAGATCTCACCTCTGGCATTCATCAGAGTGGTGATTGCAGATCTCAGAAACACCTGCAACATCTGACACAGGTGTTTTGCTCATATTCATGGTTTAGTTAAATTGAGTTTTTTGCTGTGATTTAGCAAAAATCTTTGCGACCATTAGCCAAAATTGCATTGAAAAAGTAACTTATCTTCAGGTGGTCTTCTCAAAGAAGATGGCCTGATATGCATAATCTATGGTGGAACTGTAAAACTGTTTCTGGTAATATGTTAATGGGTGGTCTTCTGAAAGAGGTAGGGTCTTTTATATAACTTTTGGAAATAGACCAAGTGAATGACCTGCTGTGGATACAATGCAGTAATTTGTTTAAAGGGGTTGTCCAGCACTACAAAAATATGGCCACTTTCTTTCAGAGACAAAACTACTCTTGTCTCCAGTTCAGGTGCATTTTGCAATTAAAGGGGTTATCCAGCGCTACAAAAACATGGCCACTTTCCCCCTACTGTTGTCTCCAGTCCAGGTGCAGTTTGCAATTAAGCTCCATTTACTTCAATGGAACTGAGTTTCAAAACCCCACCCAAACCGGAGACAACAGTAGGGGGAAAGTGGCCATGTTTTTGTAGCGCTGGATAACCGCCTTAAAGAGGACCTGTCACCCCCCGTGCCGGGGTGACAGGCTCCCGACCCCTGTTAGATCCCCCTATACTTACGTGATCCCACCGGGTCCCGCTTCCTGATGCGGTCGGGTCACGGAGATTTCAGCGCCGAAGCCCGGCGCGCGCTGAGAGATGAGTCCGATGCCCATAGAGAATGACGGAGCATCGGACTCCCCATTCATTCTCTATGGGCATCTGACTCTGCTGTCAGCGTGCGCGACGGGCTTCGGGCGCTGAAATCTCCGTGACCCGACCGCATCAGGAAGCGGGACCCGGCGGGATCACGTAAGTATAGGGGGATCTAACAGGGGGTCGGGAGCCTGTCACCCCGGCACGGGGGGTGACAGGTGTCCTTTAAAGAAGCAGTTCACTTTTTAGCCGCTGTCAAGTATACTTACAGAAGATGATCGGTGTCCCGTTCCCGTCGGTCAGTTCCGTCCCGCGGTGCCGTTCACATCGGGCGCGCGCTCACTTCCGCCGGCTGCTGCGAGTCCTCTTCCCTGACCAGTGATTATACGCCGGAAGTCACTCGCTTCCATGCATTCTCTATGGAAGCGTGTGACTTCCGGCGTTCAAATGACAAGGGAGAGAAGAGGAGTCACAGCGCCGGCGGAAGTGAGCGCGCGCCCGATGTGAACGGCACCGCGGGACGGAACTGACCGACGGGAACGGGACACCGATCATCTTCTGTAAGTATACTTGACAGCGGCTTCCCGGGGGGGGGGGGGCGAAAAAAAAAAAGTGAATTGCTTCTTTAAGCTCTATTCACTTCAATGGAACTGAGCAGCAAAACCCTGTCCAAGCTGGAGACAAGCGTGGCGCTGTCTCTGGAAGAAAGTGGCCATGTTTTTGTAGCGCTGGATAACCCCTTTAAGGTGTTGGAAAGTATTGTATAGTTCCACCATAGAGCCTGAATGTGGTGTGACTGGGCCCCAAGGAAGTATTATGATAGTTATTTCAATACTAGGGTCCATTTACCTTAGACAGTTCTGCCAGATTTTGAAGTCTAAGGTTGTGTTGCTTCTCTTAGTATGCTATTAGGTAGTTGAGTAAACAAGATCCTTGTGTAGGCAGAAGTCTTATTGAATCTACTGTATATAGGGAACATATGGAAGATAGCATGACAGCAGGATCAGACTAAACAGTTTCTGTTACTATGGAGATACAGTATGTCTGCATAGCCGTTATAGAATTAGGAAGTAGTTGCTAATTATTTTTTATTATTTAAGATGCTTTGTGGCACTTTTATCAAATACAGATAACATGGGTGGTTATACGGGGAGCAGCTACACAGTAGCTGTATTTTGTCTGGTATTAAAGATTTGGTGTTGGCATACAGAGTAACAAGTCCATATTTGCTGGTGACACAAAATTCTGTAGTTTGTGGCTCATGGGGGATGGTATTCTATTACAGAGGGGTTTACAGAAGCTGCTGGGTTGGCCACAACTGTTAACTTAGAGAGTTGTCACTAAGGCATATAAGATCACGGGAACTAATAAATCGCTCATGGGGCCATTGTTATTGGCTGCACATTTCCTGTTTACAAAGAGAGACCCTTTCACAAAAGATCCAATAAGCCGACCAGTGGCAATTTTTTCCGCTTGCTGGCTGATCGCTGGCACCTTAACGTGGGCCAATTGAGGGTTCCTAGGACTACTAGGCATTCACATTTACCTTATTTAATTTTTTAACTTACCTATGTACTTTATCGTTCCACCCTAGTCATATGTGTAAGGTATTAGTGTGTTCTGGCTGGATAGCTTGTTTAAGCTGATGTGAAAAAAGCATAGTGACCACTTGTCAATAATATTCAATGACTAACAGTATGTTGGCGTTGGAAGGTCTAATTTTATGATTTTTCAACTCTGCAGACCTGCTTACAAGTTATACAGCAAAAGCTAAGGCCAGCTCTTTATTGTAGATCGTCCTTTAAAACGTC
Source organism: Dendropsophus ebraccatus (assembly GCF_027789765.1). NCBI lineage: Eukaryota > Metazoa > Chordata > Amphibia > Anura > Hylidae > Dendropsophus > Dendropsophus ebraccatus. The sequence goes on from NC_091458.1 coordinate 82,671,544, forward strand.
CCCTGTAAATGTGTTTTATTGGACTTTCCTGCAGTAAAACCTATATTGTCTGTTTTTTATAAGTACATATGAAGTACTTACTGTCTTGTTTTTCTTTTCCAGGCTTTATGTATCGCCTTCTAAGAGACAAAAACCGTTTGAGTCTACTCTTAGCCCACTGGAATGGTGTAGGCAAGTTTTGGATCATCCAAGTCCTGACATAGAAGCAGCAAAGAGATCACTTTGCTTCCGACTGGAACAAGGTAATCAATTCAATATTGATATCTGTTATTTTTAACTCTTAGCCCTTCTAGAAATGGTTTTAATGCGTTTTACAAATCATATAATCCTCTTGAATGTCTCATGGCATATCTGCAGTGCTATTGATGGGAAAAGACTAGAAATAGTCTTGTAAAAGAAAGTCCTGCAAACCACAGAATCTTGTGAGCAATGGGAGCTTTTTAGCATATCAATACATTCAATCAATCTTTTTATTGCCCTCTAAATACGCACATGTTGTTATAATAGCTGTAGGTGGGCTTTACTGGCAGTGTGCTCAGAGATACGTGACTGCAGACAAATGATGTCACCTTTCATGGTGATAAATCTTATGATACTGAACTTGCAGACAGATACTCCATAGTTAAGCATTCAAAAGCGATAATGTCTTTTCCTTAGAGCGAGTGTATGTGTGTGTGTGTGTGTGTGTGTGTATATATATATATATATATATATATATATATATATAATATGAGTTAAACTTTTGAGACAGACAGACAGGGTTAACTGTGGTCTAAGGAAGCTTTGTATAGAAACCTTCTAAGCACAAAAGTTTAAGTAGTTTTCAGCAGTCACAATGCCTGATAATATATATACACGCAGAAGTTTCCATGATTAAAGACAAGTACAATACATGCCATGTCATATGAATGCCTAACACATCTAGGCTATGTTCACACACAGTTTTTTTTGGCCACTTGATGAAGGTTATATCATCATTACTGTTGCGATGGTCAGTGCCTGCTATTCAGTCAGACAAATTCACGAAAACAGAATTTTGCTTTCAATTTCATATGGAATCATACATTTCTATTTCTCTAGTTTGTAAACCTGACAAAAAGTAATTGTGGTGTTCTGTATAGAGACAATCTGTGCCAAAGTCCACAGCATCCAATGTCTCTGCTGTGTACGAGGCCCAAAACTACTGGAATGAAATGATAAATGACCTCTGGCAATGCTATTAATGATCTGCAATATTGTTCTATTGTCCTAAGTATCACATCTCAATAGACTCTGTTAGCACTGCTTACATGTATTTGGCAATTTTGTGCAAATATAAATCAAAATATTTTTCCAATAGCAGCAGTTTGTCCATTTCCTCAAACAATATTTTCTTTATTGGTTGCCAGTGGAATTGTTTAGAAAAGGAAATAAAGGGTTTGTTCTGTCCCCTACTCATGCAGAGGACGTGTTTCATTAAATTAATGTTAAGTTTCCTGTTTCATACAGTAGACTGCCATGTTAGGACATTTATCTAAAACTAACACATTTGCATTCATTTTCCAACACAAAAAAACAATCCCTTTTGGTGCATTGGACACTAGACGTAAAATATTTATTTGCAGAATGCATACGTTGTTATTGGGAATCTCCTGGTACTAATGTGTCCATTTCATTTAAAGCACAATGAAGTATGTAGTGTAAGGCATAGGACATCTGGACAAGCTGTAGCTGAATCAGAAAGGTGATTTCCTTTCTAGTTTGTTATTCAAACTGTTAGTGCTGGATCTGCAAATATTCTTATAAATTTCATAATAAGGCAATGTAGGAGATATATGGGATTTATCAAGGCAAGCATCTCACATGCTGGTCTCAAAAAGTCCCTCACCAGCACACAAGCAGGCAGGATTTATGTAGTGGTGCATGTAAATTCATGTGCATTGGAGCTCCATGTGCTCCATTAATCTTTCATCATCATGCAGCAGATATACACACCCTTAGGGTGCGTTCACACCTACAGGATCTGCAGCAGATCTGCAGCAGATTTGATGCTGTGTTCAGTTATTTAAATGAAATCTGCTGCAGAGAATCAGCTGCAGATCCTTTAGGTGTGAACGCACCATTAAGGTACATTCACATGTACTGGATCCGCAGCAGGTTTCTCGCTGCATATTCGCAGTGAGATCCGCTGCGGATCCCTGCCCAGTAAACTCTATGGGCAGACAAACTCACAGCAGGATGCACATCCCACTGTGAGTATGTCTGCCGCCTGCCCCATTAACCCCCCGCTGCCGGAGCCTATACTTCACCTGGTCCCTGCTCCGGCTTGCTTCGGTGGTTCTCGGCATATCTTGCTTGGCCAATCAGTGCGCTGCTCCGCCGCAGCGCACTGATTGGCTAAGCAGGACGTGAAGACTCCGGGAGCCCCGAAGCAAGCCGGAGCAGGGACCAGATGAAGTATAGCCTCTAGCGGCAGGGGGGTTAATGGGGCAGGCTGCAGACACGGGTCGGGCTGCGAGAAATCCGTTGTGGATCCGGTACATGTGAACGTACCCTAAAGGAAAGATTGGTATGTTTCCTCTCCTCTCTCTGTGTATTCATTCTTTTGTTTGGTTCTATAAACTGCTTTAAAAGCACCCCTCAAAACAGCATGTGTGATTTTAGCCCAGGTGCCTCACATTGACAACTATGGGGGAGATTTATCAAAGGGTGTAAATATACACCTGGTGTAAACTGCCCACAGCAACCAATCACAGCTCAGCTTTCAGCTCTGGTAGAATAAAAGAGGAGCTGTGATCTGCTGTTCCCTCAAGCATTTGAATGACTTTTTACATGCAGGGTTGTTAGGAAAATGAGCTTAGAGAAAATAGCTGTATGAAAACCCTCTGTATGTGTATTGCAGCAGCACAAACTTTAACTGTCCTGAGAGTGCACACCAATGTAGAAGTCTAGCGTCGGCAATTTTTTTTTTCAATAAAAAAGTGACGGGGAGAAGGTGGCTGCACATAACAACAGGCACCTACCTCCCCAGCTCCAGCACAGGGGTCCGCTGCCTTCTGCTCCAGTTCCCCGGCTGCTTTTTGGTCTGAGTGGGGCCCAGGTTGTGACATGTCAGCTCCACTCAGCCAGTCAGTGTCAGTAGCAGCAGCCTTGGACGGTGACTGGCTGAGTGGAGCTGACATGTCATGACCCGGGTCCCTGCTCGACGGCGGCTCTTTAGAAAAAAATGGCTGATCCCAGACTTCTCCTTTTAAAAGGGTCTCTAAACCACTTCCCCCCCCCCCCCCAAAAAAAAAAAATGACCTGGCAGCAAGTAAAGGCATAACAAACAAACAAAAAAAAACACAACCTACTCACCTATAGTCCAGCAGAAGCGTCCTGGTGACTTTATTGTATACTCTAGCTCACAGAAGATTGCTAGCATTTGGTACACTGCATGATAAGTGTTTCCAGGCTTAGATAATGGTAAGTAAGAAATATGTTGCAAAAACGTTTATGTAATGATGTATGTCAGTCTGGACAAATTTACTTGGTAGAAGAGAAGGTATACTCTGACTGTGGTGTTTTGTACGGTCCACATTAAAGCACTTCCTATTCAGCTATCAATATGGTTGTAGAATTAACACTCAAGGGAATAATACATAGCTCTCATCGCAATTGACTTCAAAGCTAAAAAATGTTATGTCTTGTTTAAAAAGAATTCATGTTAGAGCAAGATACTTTATTTATTTGTTTAGCCTATAAAACACTATACATATTCCAACTGGGTAGCAGTAATACTTCTCACACTGCTTTCTTATGTGAAAGTTCCATTGCGCATCATGAGAGCTCATATGGTGAGGCCCATATAATTCTCTGGCCCTAATGGTAAATGCCAAGAATAATGTATAAAGACGGAGACTGATAATCTGGAGTGTGCTTGCTTGTATGGACAGCAAGAACAACTGTACTGCACATAATTGTTCCAATGATTTATTAAACAGGAGCATGACTGAGAGATGCTGGGGCCATTTCATAAGAAGATGTGATGCGGTACATTTATGTACAGGGAGGAGGATAGGATGTATCCTGTGATCGCTTCACTGGTTTGTGTGAGAAATTGCTTGCCTTTCACGATTCACCTGAATAGTTTGGCTCTTCCTTAATCATGGCAATCTTGTTTCTGTCTCACTCGAGACTCTGTGAAGTTTATAACAATTTTCTGGAGTCATGGTTGAGTTCCTCACAGTATTCTGGATAATGGGATTTCCCTAGCATGGCTGCTGTCACTTTGGTTTTTTGTCTTTATCCTCCAGACCTTTTGGAAAATGCATTTAATAAAATGCCTAGATTGCTCATAAATAAAACCTGCTCTTTGTTGTTTGAAGAGATGTAGTTAGATAATTTTTAACTTAATAGGTTTAAAGTCTCAGTAAAATTAATATTGGCTCTGGTTGCTTTCTGTAGTGGCTACCTGTAAGTCTTTATATATTTTGGTCAGTATTTTGCAACCAAAACCAGGAGTGGATTAAAAACATAGAAATTTAGTGGATGGATGCCATTTAATGACAAATAATTACTGTTATTTAAAAATGATAGCCGTTGTTATGAAATAATAGCCGTTGTTTGCTGTTAAATGGCGGCCATCCACTAAATTTCAACAGTGTGTGAACATAGCCTTTCTTGGTTTTTCAATACACTCCTGGTTTTGGTTAGAAAAAGTGGGGTTTGTTTTGGGCAGGGAGGCAAGAGGCAATACTCAGAACTCTAAGGGCTTATACCACTTCTCGTAAATTACGGGTCCTACCAACGGAGAAGTCCTGTAATGGAATGGAATGTATCAATATCATGCCAGGAGTAGGGAAACTCTTTGAATCTCTGTGTGACTGTAGTGACACTCTGTCCTTACACAACGCAAAGAATAGGGTGGTATGAACCTCCCTGACATGAAATTGTTTCATGAAGCAATGAACCAAGTCACAAATGAGATGGGTTAGCTTAGAAATTACGCTGTCTTTATATTGACTTATCTCTTTTAAGATGAGTGTCTCCAGAGGACCATCCAAACCTTTCAGACTTTCCATTCTTGGTCCCTCACACATTGAGTGTGGGATAAATGGGTTTTTAAGTATAACTTGTCGAGGCTCCTGACCCCTTGGCTCCAATATTGGAAAATTCTGTTTCTAGCGTGGATGGTGGTCCACCGAATTCCTCCTTTAGGAGCTCCTGTCCCCACCTGCAGGATTGCGTGACTGGAGATTCCTTTTCTCCTATTGCCACATGACTCTGCCAATCAGCATGTGCGTTACCTTCAGGGCACTGTCCCATTTTATAAATCTGACCTATCTTCATGTGGTAGGAACTCTGTCATGCTTTAACAAATACAGTGAATCTGCGATCTATACTAAAAATACAATTTTACAATAATATATAGTCTCAGCAAAAAATTTCTCACTTTCACAAGGAAAACTAGAGAATAAGCACCCAAACATTTGTTGTGCAATTTCTCCCAAGTACAAAAGCACTACATATGGGATCATAAGCTGCTGTTTGGGTATATGGCAGGGCTTAGAAGCAAAGGAGCGCCATTTAGCACAAATTTAACTGGAATTGTGTTTGAATAACATTTGCATTTGAAGTTACCCCATTTTGGAAAGTAAACTCTTCAGAATATTAATCTAGGGGTGTAGTGAGCGTTTTTTCCCCAGTAAAATAAGTGAAGCACCCTTGCTTATGTGTTATGCAGTTTGAAACTGCTTTTAGGCACCATGCTGATTTGCCATCCCCCTCCCCATGGCACCAGTACAGTGGAATCCAAGTGACCACAATTTTGGAAATTACAACCCTCAAACAATTCAACTCTGGGTTTGATGAGCATTTGGACCTCCTAGGTTTAAGATTTAAGAGGAAAGATTTTTTTGCCATAAAAAAAGGAAAAAAAATCTGATAATGGATACATTTAGCTCAAAACTCATTTCCTCAAGAAACACTTGGGAATATGCACCCCGAAATGTATTATGCAATTTCTGATGAGTACAGCAGTATCCCATATGTTACCATAACCTGCTGTTTTGGCACACAATTGGACACAAGAGAAGGAGTTTGCCATGTTTAGTACAGATTTTCTGAAATTGTTTTAGCGCACATAGAAATATGCACAACTATTGAGTTACCAGTACAGTGGGAACCCCTGACAAGTTACCACATTTTTGTAATCTACACCCCTCAAGGAATTAATGTACAGTAGGGGTATAATTAGCATTTTGATTCCCCCCCCCCCCCCCCCCCACACACACACACACCAGGGGATCCTGTTGGCTTAGTCCTTTTTTTTACAATGCTCCCCTGTTTCCACCCTGGCACGGGGGGCTGGCCTGATGCCCCTCGGTGTGACAATAACCCTTCCCCTTGGTGACATGTCTCCATTAGAACCAAGCACGGATTTGTCACAGAGGGGCACTGTTATTGTCACACCAGGGGGAGGGAGTGCTCATGTAGAAAACAGCGCAAAGCATTTTGAAAAACAAACAATTTTTTTTTTTTTAAAGCTGATTGATTTTGTTTTATTTATTTTTTCTTTTGCATGATAAGCTGTAGTTTTTATTAGCACTATTTTTATGATGCATGTGATCTTTTTCAATAATTTTGTTCCACTTTTTTGAAGTAAGGTGGGAAAAATCAGCTATTCCGCAGCAATACTAATTATGTATGTGTTTCTTTTTTTCCCCCCTTTTTTATTCTTATTTGTTGTTGCTGTTGATATTATTATTGTTGTTGTTGTTGTTGTTATTATTATTATTATTATTATTATTATTATTATTATTATTATATAATATTTTTTGTGCACAACACTAACCTGTGATCATCTGATCGCTGTTATATTTTACTGCTTTACTTCTATATTAAAATGTAGTGTGTTGGTATTACACAGAAGTTATAGCTTGTGAGACTCTGACAGGCTTCCAACAGCTTTAAACATGCTGTGTGTTTTTGTACGATTGAATGAATTCTTAGGCCATGTTCACACAAAGTAAATTTTGAGTCGAGATTGATTCAAACTATGCATTGCTCTGAAACCAATGGAATCGCAACTGAAGTGTATACACATAGTATACACTCCGGCTGCAAGAAAAGCTGACATGTCAGTTATGTGCGCCTGCTATTCATTGAATAGTAGCCGCACAGAACTGTCAGTTCACACAATGGAAAGTGCGGCTCTGGCTGCACTCTTCATTATGTGCTATGGTGAATTGGGATGCGGGCACACACGTGTGCATCCGCATCCCAATTCAACATTAATGAAGTTCATCCAGCTGGTACTGCAGTACTGGCCAGGATGATCTTCACTGACACCTGCCGTTCTGTGACACGGCCAGGTCACAGAACGGCGGGTGTCTTACGCTGTGTGAACACGGCCTTAGGGTGTGTTCACACGTACAGGTCACTGCAGCAGATTTGATGGTGCAAATCCACAGCAGATTTGATATCAGTGTAACTAAATAGCTGAACACAGCATCAAATTTGCACCATCAAATCTGCTGCAAATCCCATATGTGTGAACACACCCTATGTTCCCACACAGTATTTTTGCTCAGTATTTTGGTCGGTATTTTGCAACCAAACCAGGAGTGGATTGAAAACACAGAAAGTCTATGTTTTCACACTGTTGAAATTGAATGGATGAGCGTCATTATTGAAAAACAATGGCAGTTGTTTTAAAATACCAGAAATTATTTGCTATTAAATGGTGACCATCCACTCAGTGTGTGAACATAGACTTTCTGTGTTTTCAATCCACTCCTGGTTTTGGTTGCAAAATACTGACCAAAAAATACTCTGTGGGAACATAGCCTTAAGGGGGTTATTCAGTACAGAGGTACCTTGGTTTCAGAATAACTTGGATTAAGAGCTCACAGTGTTAGCGTCGGGTATGGCGAAAGGCAGTCTTACAAGACACGGACAGTGAGCCCTAAGCTGACCCTGCCCACTGTCCCTGCCTACTTGCCACAAGACAGCCCTAGGCAGCTGCGGACAACCATGAGAATGGTCCCTACGCTGGTAAGGTGTGACACAAAACAGAGGCAGACAAACACAGTAAGGCGAGGTAAACAGTCCTGGTCAATAACAGCGGGCAGCTAAGGTACAAAAATGAAGGCAGTCAGGTAGTCAAGGTCAAGCAAAAATGGTCCGGGCAGGCAGCAAAACAGAGGAGTCAGAGAATGAGCAAAAGGATCGGGAAGACTACAAGAACACGCTTAGCCTTGCAGGAACACTTATTGCCTGTGTCTGTCTGCTGGGCTTGCACACTATTTATGGAGGATCAGGGACTCAGTCCAGCAGCTGATTGGACCGGCCCCTGATCCTCCACACAGCTCACCTGCGCAGCAGGTTAACCCTGAAGCTGCCAATGCATAACAAGCAAGACAGGTGGGGCTGAACAAACCTAAAATAGACCTGTGTTGAGATAGGGTTCTGGAACTGCACAGAAACGCCAACTCAGCGTCTTCTCAGCCGCACAGCCTGAACCGAGGAGCTCCAGCCCACAGCCTGAACAGAGGAGCGCCAGCGCACAGTCCTGACACAGTTTTTCAAGTTTGTAACTTGGATTAAGAGCTTAGTTTTGGATTAAGAACTTCCTGTACTGGGTGGGAGGGGGCGTGGGGGACAGCGTGGTCTGAATAGCTTGGCCCTGTACTCTGACTTAAGTCTCCTTCACCTTCCAAATCATGTCAGATCCACTTCAGGCTGGGGCTTGCATCAGGGGACAGGACTGTGGAGGTAATCTCTTCATAGATGTAACCTCTCTCTCCCCGGACAGAGAGTACTGCATTTATATGCCCACATATACCCTGCTCATTCCTTCATACTTCCTGCAGTCTCTGTCAGTCCTTGTGTTTCCCATCCTCTTCATAAACAGTACTTTTTCTATTTTCCGTTCCATTATTATATATAAAACATTAAAAAACAAATATACATATGAGGTCCGCAACAACCAAAAAAACCTTGGTCATTTAGGCCAGAATCTGTGAGGGGAGAAGGGGTCAATGTAAAAAAAACAAAAAACAAACAAACCCTAAAACCTCTGTTTCAATATGTTCTTCCTGTAATGTAAGTCAATAGAAAACTGATCCTGACAGATGGCATACATTTGTATTAGTTTTTACAATCCCTAGCTTTAGGCTGCGTTTATACATACAGATAATTGACATATTTTTTAAGCCAAACTTGGGAATGGATATGTAAAGAGGAAAAATCTCAGTCTTTCCTGTTATAACCTGTTCCCTGTTTATAGTCTGTTCCTGGTTTTGGCTTCAAAAATCTGTCAGATAAATTGGTTAATTATCTGTGTATGTAAACGCAGCCTCATTCACACTAAGGCCTCATTCACACTATGTATTGTATAATTAAACAACGGTCATGGCTGCAGGTTTGCAACAATGGCCTTTGTTTTATCACAGTGGCCTATCACAATAACTACTATGGAATCCCTCCCTGAGTGTATACACACTGTATACACTCCGGCCAGGCTTCCATGCGGTTGCACAGAAAAGTGACATGCCTATTTTGTGCGGCCGCTTTTCATTGAACAGCGGCCGCACCAAATATACTGTGCATACAATGTAAAGTACAGCTCCTGGACGCACTTTACATTGCTTGCTATGGCTAAATGGAGAGTGGGCACACCAAATGTGCCTGCATTCCAGTTAGAGAACTGATATTCACCTGGCCAGTACTGCTGGGTTGTCCATCTCAGACAGCGGCCGTTCTGTGACAAGGCCATGTCAGAACGCCTGCTGTTTTACAAATCCCTTGTTTAACGAATTAGTATTTTGTTTTAAACGATAGCTATTTAGACAAGGGCGATAAATCACTATGAAAAGCGGTTAATGCAATCTTAATCACAATTGTAATTGCGTTCATATCTTTAGGCTATGTTCACACTGCGTATGTTTCCGTCCGTAGTGCGAACTGCGAATATACGCACGTAGTTTTGAGGTTGATGCGTTCGCTTGAAAGTATACAATATACGCCCGGATCGTATACGGTGCCGTGAAAAATGAACAAGACCATTGTTTGAGGACGGAAATGTTCCAACTCACGGCCGTGGATTTCTATGCGGTCCCGTACGAAGTACTTATTTCAGTCAAATTGAACTTAATTTTTCGATCCAAAAGGTTCTGTGAGTTTTATTGGGCTGGGCGAAGATTTCTAAGTAAATGACCTGTTTCAGATCGCTTCGAATCAAGCTAGGGAAGCATAACTCTACTACGCGTATGTTCGCGGTTCGTACGCATCCGGCCGCATGCCGATTTTTCCAACGCCCGTAGTTTCAGCCGCACATGTACGGCGGAGTAGGAACTACGGACGGAATCATACGCAGTGTGAACATAGCCTTACACTGTGAACGATGAGTGCTTAAACTGAAACACTTGAACAATTAACACCAATTTTGAGGTCAGCTCAAAAGATGTGATCAATCACCTAGGAAAGATTTTTCGTTCATAGTTTGATCGTTGCTGCGTTTGCACCGGAAGATTATTGCTTAAGTTTGAAAGATTTAAGTTTTTCGCACGATAATCGGCCCATATAAAAGGCCCTTTAGAGAGGTCAAGGAAGGGCCCCTGGTGGGAGAACGCAGAATGGCATTTTTGGATGCACATTTAATAGCAAATCGGCAAGCATATGTATTTCCCAAATTGTTATATTAACCATGGTTCAAAATATTTGACTCATTGCAGATGAGATCAAGGCCTTCCTCTAAGCTACCTATAAGCAGAGATTCCTTACACTAATATATGGCAGCATATAGATATTTAATGATAGGAGCTTTTATAGCACTCTACATTATAGAAATAGAGGGTTTATTGGTGGGAGCAGCTGTGCTCCTGAGAGCTGGACTCTTGAGGTGGTTACAGTGCCAAGTTGTGAAGTCTTTGGGGCCACAATACTCTCCTTTTACCTCCTTGTGCGTCTGGTTCTTCTCCTTTATACTAGTCATGTCACAGTCTGCAAGCCTCTGTACAGCAGTGCAGGGAATGCTACCACTGCCCTTCTGTCTGATTCCTTCTAGTTGCATACAGCACAGCCTGCAGGGGCATTGAACAGCGTGACTCCTCACATTGCCAGTCCTACACCCCCAGTGTTTGGAATTTAACCGTTTTAGCAATATCTCAGGCCACTGTTAACATCGCAGAGGCTTTTTAGTTGGATGTTGTCCTCACACCCCCTTACCATTTTGCAATGACAACCGATTATTTAACTTCATGTTTACAAAATTTGCAATGCAAAGTGAAACAAACAAATAAAATTATCTCTATACCTGGATAGTTACATATATATTAGCTTGGAATTTGTATATGTTTGCTGCTATGTATTACATATTCTGCATATTAACAAACTTGATGTTAGTCTATAATCCAGAACAAAGACAGGCCATTGTTTGAAGTCCTTGTTATTGTATTGGTTCATACATACATGTTTGGGTAGGGCTGTGCTGTGTGGGATCTCTGTTTGTTAGAAAAATACTGATATAGAAGTTTTTCTGGCACATATTCAGGTTTCAGTTGAGCGACTTGAAGTGGCATTCTTTTTTTCTTTTCGGGGGAGGGGGTAACGCCTAGTATCAGATGTAAATAATTGGAGATGATATTCTTGGCGTCTCCCAAGGTCATATGTCTATCCTTTCTATTCAGCATCAGTAATCTCCAAGGGATGGAATTTGAGAACCTCACTATAAGCCACTTAGTGGTCTGAATTTACTCTTATCGCACAAAGCATGCCTATTATGCTAATCTATATTCCTTTGGTATATAGCCTTTATAAATGTAAAGATAATTTCGTCTTATTGTTGTAACCAGTTTTAGGAAATAATAATTGTACATATTATTCTTGTGAGTGGGTGATGGGAAATTTAAAAATAAAAGATTGGCTTTATTCTAAGAGTACCTTCACATATAACGAATTGCAGTGGATTTTACGCTGCGAGTTACGCATTGAAATCTGCTGTGATTCCCAGTACTTTCATTTGCTGTGAGTATGAAAACCCATGGAAAATTACAGTATACAGGATCGCAGTGGATTTAGTTGCGGAACACGCAGCTTAAAATCCGCTGCAGATCCTGTACATGTGAAGCTACCCTTAGAATAAAGCCAATCTTTTATTCTAAGAGTGCGTTCACACGCACAAGATCTGCAGCGGATTTAATGGCCCAGATTTGCTTTGCTTTGAATCTGAGACTTCAAATCTGCTGCAGGTCCTGTACGTGTAAACGCACCCTAAAAGGGAATTTACATTTTTTTTCAAATTTTTTACAAAGGGATACAATTTTCTTTTAAACGTATTGGTTATTGCATTATCCTTACATAGCATTCTTTTCCACATAGCCAGGAGTGGATTTGAAAAAAAAAAGAAGTAGAGTCTTTCCCTTCCTTTTTTGATCCAGTCTAGATATTAGACTGCATAAAAATCAACTGGCTTTTTTTCGGGTGGTTTTACAGGCAATTTTTCTGCCTGAAAATTCAGTGACCAGATGTTAGCTGGAAGTCAGTCTCTTCGTTGCCTGTTAATGACCCCCCAGAGCATGCTGACAGATGGGCGTGGCTAGATACAAGCAGGACTCCGCTCGATGCCTTGTTCACTGCTTTCTACCGGCCCAGCAAAAGGATTAAAAGTTGTTTTGCTGGGATGTGAGGTTAAAGAGGAAAGAACCCCCAGATATGATAGGGAAATGGAACATCTCTGTAGTGCTGCTGGTAGCTTGAACGGCACAATTGCCTAACTTCTATAATGACTTCCATCCACTGCACACATACAGAAGTGGACTCCTTGCTTTTATAGTACACCCTGCAAAGTGGCAGCAGCAAGAAACGTATATAAAGCAATGGTGAACAGTCTAAGCCATGGGTCTCCAAACTGTGGCCCTCCAGCTGTTGCAAAGCAAAAATTCCCATCATGCCCGGACAGCTAAAGCTTTGGATCTGTCTGTCCAAGCATGGGAAATGTAGTATTGCAACAGCTGGAGGGCCGCATGGTTCCATGGTCTAAGCTATGCATATATCCCGGGTTGAGATTAAATGAATACTTAAATAGTGATTTAACAAATAGCAATAATTGTTTCGTCTAATAAAAACATTTTTTAGTATGTACAGTCACAATGCTCGGCTGCAGTATTTGGTATAGTTCCAGGTTTGCCACACCTAAACCCTAAAATGTTAGGTCTTACTTCTATTAACCCAATCCTGCCTCCTCATTCAGCAACCAGACCTTACATGCACGGTATGTCTTTAAAGGAATTAAATTTGGCATGATACAAAGAAATATATTTTATGTGAGCATAATTTATTACCAATATTTCTTAGAATTTTGTTGAACAGCTTCATGGGACCCATACCACAACCAGTTTACACAATCGATTTTACAGTTGTTTCAAGCCAATGGGATTTTTGTTCAGTCTGATCCATGCCATATATTAGCTATTGTTTTACAACAAGTACTAATTGGTGATTTCTGTTCCTTTTACATTTAGCTGGTCGCTGGAGGAGTCTCTTTTCTACTCCTGTTTCCTCTTTCCCATATAGTCCAGTTGCGAGACTCACTCCATTTTGCAACGGGTTAAATTCTCCCAGCATCCTTAAAACCCCAACTAAAGCAATACTAACACCAGAAAAGACAGGTAAACCTGCAACTTATTGTTTTAAATCTTGTTTAAAAAATGTTGTGGGTTTTGCTTATCTTCAGCTATTCTTTTTTTTTTTTTTTTACAACATTTTTTTTTCCAATTAGTGATGGTTTCTGTGCTTTGCTTTTTTTTTTTTTTTGTTTTTTTTAATATATCTTTTTTTCCTCATTGTTTTCTTTATTTTTACATCTCCGCTTGACTTAAGTTGCTGATTTTTGATTCTGGTTAAACATTTTATTGGATGTCTCAAAGCTAAAAACCCTTCAATTGACTATTTACATTACCAAACAGAAAAAGTAGTGTAGTTGCAATAATGTCTTAATGTCAAATTATGTGAATTAGTATTGCCTTAATTGTAGTTCTCTTCTGGTTATAGGCTCTGTACTTTTATGTATGGCATCCTGGTGAGAATATGGAATGGCTGAGAATAAAGGATGCATTTGGGAAAATGACAGTTCAAAAATTGAGGTTGTCAGCCATTTTATGGATTAGGACCTGTTCACACTGAGCAATAGACGAGGAAAGATTTCTTCACCTATTCAGCTCTGGCAGAATTTGAGTGAAATTCAAGCCTCATTGACTTCTAAAGCAGTGGTTCTCAATTCCAGTCCTCAGGCCTCACCAACAGGTCATGTTTTGAGGATTTCCTTAGTATTTCACAGGTGATATAATTATACTCAGTGCCTCAGGTATTATCACAAGTGTTCTTTGTATGGGATATCCTCAAAACCTGTTGGTGAGGCCTGAGGACTGAAATTGAGAAGCACTGTTCTAAAGGATTCCTCTAGTGGAATCCGCCTTAAGAATTGACATGTCAATTCTTTGGGTGGAAAGTGGATCCACAGTGGAACATTCTGCGCGGCAATTCCGCTGTGTCAAAAGCAAAATTGAAATCACATTGAACCTAATGGTAAATTGCTCTGCACCAATTTTTGGGCAGAATTTTAATTGTAGATTGAGCAAGGAAATTCCTCACATTTTGCTTAGTGGGAACTGGCCCTTAGGCAGATTAGTTGCTTCAGTGTTAAAAAAAAATAATAATAATAATTTCCAATTTTTTTAATATTTAAAATTTGTTTGGTAATGCTTATGGTCTTTTTAAAGTATTTTTTTTTAACAAGAAATAAAAAATAAATTACTGAACACATATAGAGGGCATATCAGCCTGTTAGCAAAATTTACAAGGTTCTGTATATTTCTGGGAGAAAAAGTTGAGTAGGTGTGATAGCAACCAATCAGGTCTCTGCATTCCTTTTCCACAGGGCCTAAAAAAGAAAGGTGGGATTTGATTAGTTGTAAAAAATTGGGTGTTGCACATAGAATGGGCGTGGATTATGTCTCAAACTTTGCGTGCCGCAGTTTCAGGCCTCCTGAGGAAAATGTCCAAACGTTGGCAAGTATGGCTTGTTTTCAGCACTTCAGTGTTGCATGCAGAGCCTAAAAAGAGTAAGCAGCAATATTTGGAAGTTAAGATATTGAAAAAAATATCATATAATAAACTGTACTCTTTTATAAATTCTTTGTGTATAAAATTACATTTCCTTTATATATAGCTATGTGTTACAACCCAGTATAATCCACTTGCTGCAGGTATAGCCAACACTAACGTAGTGTGCCTCCATTGTGGTTTTTGTTTTTTTCTTTTCTTTTGCAAAATAAGTTTCGAGCAATACCATGAATGTAAATCTGTTAAATTTGGAGCAGAAATAGCCTTCTAAACCTATACTGTATGAGACAGAGCTGCCTGCTGCATCTCCACAGCTCCCGAGTCAGGTGAGAGGCTCAGTGTAATGTCTATAAAGTCTATGGCGATGGAGATCTGCGGAGATAAATCAGACAACTCCATCTCATAAGGTATGCGGTGGGTAGGAGGCAGAACAGGCACCAAATTAGATTCACATTAGAAAAAATCCATTAGTGCTGCACAATAACCATTTCTCAAAAATCATTGGAGGGACACTTTAAGGTAACAGTTTTAGATATACTGCTTTTCTTCAACTATTGCTGCATTCATACTGATGATTGGGAGACCAGTTCTCTTGTCTATCATTATTCATTCGCAGTTGAGAGTTAGTGTGATTCCATGTCAATGCAAGCATATGGCAACAACTAAGATGTTCAGATATAGGGACCAGTGACTTATGCTTCTCATCTTTTTGTGTTGTTGCCCGGTATTAAAGTCATTGTGTAATATGAAGGTTGTTCTTCCTCGCCTCACTTTATCATTTTTTTGTGTCACTAGTATTATGGTCTTATCTATGATTTCATGCACATCTACTGTAAATGATAAGAATATCAGAAAGTTATGAGTTTAGTGATCCTAAATAAACTTCAAGACTACAGACAGAAACGCTTGTCGCTGCTCACAAACCTCAAAATAAAATTTGGTGGTCTTTGGGGGTCATCTGCAGAAAAGGGTCCTAGCTGTTCCGCTCTTCTGTGGTCTGTTGCCTCCTTCTGACCATCTTGGTCATTGGTCCTTATTTTGGTCAGTATCGTTAGCAAAAACCAGGAGTGGAACTGAAAAAGACTATGGAAAGACCTTTTCTGTGTTTTGAAGCCACAGAGAGAAAATAAATTACAATTCCCTACTTAGAGTTGCCAGCAATGAGCTAAATGTATTGCTAAATCCTTGTCACTAATTGAAAAACAACCCCATGTACTACATCATTGGTTGAGAAGGAAAGTGAATATGAATGCAAAAACAAAAACAAAAAGATTATACAAAAAAATAGAAATATAACAAAATCCTTTAAACCAACACTGAGATCTTACCCCCGTCCGGCCCACCAGCCCGATGCAAGTTTCGCTCACTTCATCAGGAGCTTAGCTCCTGATAAAGTGAACGAAACGTGCATCGGGCTGGTGGGCCGGACTGGGGTAAGATCTCAGTGTTGGTTTGTTTGTTTTCACTTGTGTGGTCGCATTTGAATTATAACCTGCATATAGGGTCTCACTTGCGGTGCTCTATTAATTACCTGGCCAGCTGTTGAGGGGTCACAAACAGTCTCTCCTCTACTATATTTTATCGCAAGTTAAATATCATTATCTGTTATAACCTTAGTGACCCCTGGATGGCAGTATTGCAATTGGCACACAATATGCCATAATACCCATGATTTTCAGATTTTTGGATTGATTTACCACACTGAGATCTTTCTCCCCCTCTGGCCTTTGTGTTATCTGTGTCATTCCCATGAAATGTCCCAGTTTTTTTATATTTTTTTGTATATTATGTATATGTAAATAAAGGATTTTGTTATATTTCTAATTTTTTGTGCAATCTTTTTGGTTTTGTTACATAGCTTTCTTGCACCAGACATTGCTTTTGCCAGGACTTTCTTTTGGGGTTGTCTGAATATGAATGCAGTTTACAAAGAGAAATATGCTTTCGCAAAGTATACTTTATCAGGTAATGTTGACAGCTATGTATTGTGATAGGATAGCTCAATGATGTATTTGGAGCATCTGCGATTATCGGAATGAATACATTTTAAATAAAGTTCTGTATTATAGACTCTTTGCTGTTTTAAACCCCAAGGCCAGTTTGTGAGGTAACAAAAACTGTAAACTAAAGTTCTGTGTTTTTTTCCGCCACCATCTTTTTTTTTTTATAATTTTGTTGTGTACTCTATTTACATACCATACATGCCAGAAAAACAAGGGTTTTGTTTTCTTTCAGGTTACAATTTGAAGACTTCACCCTTGAGTCCACAGTCTTCAATAGATAGTGAACTTAGTACATCTGAGCTGGAAGATGACTCAATTTCCATGGGTTACAAACTACAGGACCTCACTGATGTCCAGATCATGGCAAGATTACAAGAAGAAAGTAAGGAATTTCACATTTTCCTGTTTTGTACTTGCAGGTCCCCTAATTGTTTCTGGTGTAGGGTATGAAAGTCCTGATAGAGTAGACAACAAATATGTTTAAAGGGGTTATGCGGCTATGGAAAACATTACCTATATGGTTTCAACAATAAAAAAGCTATACTTCACTGCCTCCCTACCTCACTTTTGAGCTCCCGGTGTCCAGTGTCCTCCTCAGAGTCTTTGGAGTTAGCCGGAGACTCTCCTGCCTCTACTTGCGAGACGGGGGTGACAACCCGCTCAGCCAATATCCAGGTGCTGTCAGAGAGAGAGCTTGGCAGCAGCACAATCCTGATCGGCTGTATCCCCTGATCGACTGATTCTAACAATTTAAGACTATCAGGCTACACTGTTAGAATTAGCAAGCGGCTGTGAAGTGGATCACACTGCTGCCACTTGTTCTCTCCAGCTGTATCTCCTGATTACAGTGGGTCTCTGCAGTGAGATCTGCTGAGATAAATATCTTTTTACATGCCTGATTAGGTAAAAAAATATTTTTAGTGACAGTGATTTTTTTTACCAGAATAATTTTTAACCCAAGAAAAACAGATGTAAAGTTTTAACCACTTAGTGTCTTCACTTTACAGGAAGTCGGGTGGGGTTTACCATATACTTTATCTAAGAGGAGGATGAGAATACCTAGGCTGTTTGCCTGCAATGATCTACAGTACATTGTTCTTCAAGAGTAAATCAAGACTTCCCTCAACTCCATGATCACCTGTAAAGTTCTGGGCAGAAGTCCCTTGTATGTAAATACCAGTGTACCTACTGTGGTATGTCCCCAGGGTTGCAGAGTAGCCTTCCTCTCCCCCTCCCTTTAACCTTTTAGCAGCAGCAACACAGTATTTAGTGTAAAGCCCCTATTACACAGGTCGATCAGCAGGAGTAAGTGGGCACCAACCTGTCAGATCAGCGCTTCCTCGTTTCCTGCACACTGCCGGTGCTATTACAGGCACTGACAGCGAGCAGTTAACACCAGGGGGCGGAAGTGAGCTGCGGGAAGGGCTGCCCAGACGATCTTTAAATCATCTGGAGAACCCATGGGAGATGGCGGATATCTGCCGCCGTTCCTGTTACTCATAGCGATGGCCAGCAGACCATTGTTATCGTTTGAAAAGCTTGTCAACATGTTGAAAGACAAGGATCAGCCGCCATTGTGCATGTCGGCTGATCGTTGTCTTTTAACAGTAGCTATTACACCAAGTGATTATCAGCTGCAACGGCCAATAATTGACAGAGTACAGCCGATAAGTGCTTGGTGTAATAGGGCCTTAACTCTTTACTTGCTCTGATCCTGCTGCTGTTTCTTTAATTTCTGCTAACATAGCACCTTGCAGACCCAGCACATCAGTAACCACTTCTTCATCCACATGCCATCTTGTACTGCACTTTCTACATAAAACCTTATTAAATTAACATCAAAATGCTACATTTTTTTTACACCAGACTTAGAGATTCAAAATGACTTGTTTTATATGACAAAAAAATGGCAAAAGGTCTGAATAACCAAATTTGTGGGGAAATTCCCTTCCATTAAAGCAAATGTACCATCAGGTACATCACTATAAGTTTTTTACATGAATAGACTGGCGCCGAAACAGGGATGCTGGTGCTGCAATTCTTTTTTTGAACTGTAGCCCAGTTCCCACGCACGGTGACGGTCTATTTCCGGGCACCAGTCTGGCCTGAAGCACTGGAAGCGCGACCCCCCCCCCCCCCCCCAGTGTCACGAAACCCCCTCCCCTCAATAACACGGCTCCATTAGAATCAATGGAGCTGGCGCCGGTCTATTCACGTAAGAAACGTAAAGCGATGTGCCTGATGGTACATTTGCCTTAAAGTCTATATATAAAAATAGTGGGAGTTTAATTAATCAGATGTAAAGTGAAACTGGCTTAGTTGCCCCTAGCAACCAATCAGATTCCACCTTTCATTCTTTACAGACTTTTTAGAAAATGAAAGGTGGAATCTGATTGGTTGCCAGGGGCAACTGAGTTTCACTTTACACCAGTTTGATAAATCTCCCTCATGATGCACATAAAATGTGTTAGTATTATCTCTTGCAATTTATATTATATGTACGTATAGTTATGGTCAACAAGGTCATTGTTGGGGTATGTTCACACTGAGTAATTCAGGCTTAATTCCGCAGAGGAACCCAGCCTGTCTCAGTGTGTATGCTGCCGTTCTCAGCTCACTTCTTTGAGTGGAGAGTGGTGGCAGCAGAGGAGCGCCCACTCTCCCATAGAGAAGCAGTCTCACACTAAGACAGGTGGGATTCGCGCCGCAGAATTCTGCCTGATTTACTTAGTGGGAATATACTCTTACACTGAGCACAAGTTATGTAGTGGGGATGGTAAGTGAAACTTGAACTAAAATATAGTCCTAAGGTTAGGAAGTGTATAAAGTAATGAAAGTAATCGTTTTTTTTTTTTCACTTTTATTGTATGTAGATGAGTTCTGTATGTAAAATGTGAAATGGTGTGAAAAGTATAATATGCTGCTTCATGCTACCAGGTACTGTTGATAGTTTTGCTAAGATTCAATGGACGCTAGTGTTGTGTTTTTTAACCTTGGTTTGCTTGCATGAAAATCCATTTTATACATAATAATATAATTGGTAAGTGTGAAGATATTAAGGTATGGGCTAAATGGGATGGCAATGAAAAGTAAGACAAAGTTTCAGAAAATTTGTACATTAAAAGCAAAATTTTTTCTGTGTTCTGCATAAATTCTATACATGTGTGTCTAAGAGCCAGTTTTAAGTTTGTTTTGGGGTTTGGTTGCCTTCCTTAATGGTGCTAACTCTTTGTTGCAGGCCTTAGGCAAGATTTTGCATCTACCTCTACTTGTAGTTCAGTAACAAGACATCGCCCAAGCCTTTCTCTGTATTCTGGAAAAAAAATGTCATGTGCCAGTAGTGATCAGGAATCGGACCGTTATAGCGTTGATGATGACGATGAAGAGTTCGATCTGTTACCACCACCTCAACCAAGACTCAGCCGGTGCTCCCCTCTGCAGCGAGGCATTACTCACTCTCAAACTTTCTCTAGTATTCGGGATTGCAGGAGAAGTCCCAGTTCCCAGTACCTGAATTCTAATGGATATCAGCAATACAGTTTTTCTTCTCAAGCTCAGACTCCAGAGCAACCACAAAACAGAACTAGTGCAGGTAAGAACTATTGCATCACAGTGATTATACATGCCTTTTTTAGATCCAAACATTAAAGGGGTTATCTAGGTTTAACAAAACACGTCCACTTTCCACTAGGAGCAGGACCACTCTTGTCTCCAGTTTGGGTGTGGTTTTGCAGTGCAGTTCTACTGAAGCGAATAGAGCTAAATTGTAATACCACACACAACTTGGGGACAGGTTGAAAGTAGCTGTGCTTCTTCTATTCCTAGATAACCTCTTTAAGCTTACGTTGCAGGAAAAATAGAGTACCTGAATGATCCAGGTACCAAAAAAAATGTAGAAGGCACTCCAAATTTAAGATTCCATTGTGGAATCGAAACATCGCACAATGATGCACATTTTTCTTTCAACTTGAATTTTGGAGTTTTCCTTGGTTTCCTGGAGAAGCATGCGAGTCTAGCTTCCTGAGGCTGTGCACCCTCTTTGAGCTACAAGCCTACAGAGTGTTGCTCAGCCACGCTATATATGGGCGAGGCTAAAATTGGTTGCCCACGCCGCTGCTGTGTCTGAAATTTAAAGCAATGGCGGAAGTGAGCAGGTATGGGGGAGAGCTGCTCCCCCCCCCCCAACCTGCACTGACGCATAATCTCTGCAGAAGCTCAGCTGTCACGTGATACCACGTAGCAGCACCTGGTAAAATGCTCGAGTCTCCCATTGATTTCTATGGGACTTGTTACTTGAGCGAAAACTTGAGTAATGAGACCTTCAGTATTTTATTACTCTCTAAACTCTGCTTATCATGTCACTATATTTTGGTGCAATAAAATATTAGCATGTCTTTATGCAGTGGGTTTAGTGTCTCAATGCCATCAATATTAATTCTTCCCATTCCTGTGTTCTTACATTTATTTTATCAGAGGGCATCTCTCCGGCGGCTTTAGACGTGTACCAATGAAGTGAAGACGTATACACTGCATTTCACTACTCATGCACTATAAGTGATGTGTACTGTCCTCTGCTTTGTCAGTATAAGGCGTCTGCATCCAAAGCTGTTGGAGAGGCGTCATGTGGTAAAATAAATGTAAGAACAGGCAGAATCTATATTAGCATTGTGACACTACACCTGCTGTATAAAGACATGCTTGTGGTTTAGTGTCCAAAAATATAGTGGTAATAAACAACTACTGTAAATTACTATTGATATAGGTAAGTGTACAGCTGTCTTACAATAAAGATGTTAAACTAGCTCATGCAGAGCTTACCCTGTGCCAGCAATCCTCAAAGAATAACAAAGTGCCAGGATGTAATGATGATGAAATGATGAGCGTCTTACTGTGCCCCTTTTCTGTATTGTACCTCCTGCACTGCAGAGTAAGGGGATGCTTGATCCCATTAGAAAGAAAAGTTTTTCAAATACTATTACTCTCTTAATTGCACCTTAGCACCTTCACAGATGATAACCTGTTCCCGTCCTACATGTGTAACCTAATTTCTCAATACTTTGCTAATACTTTGTCTAAGGCTTGGTTCACACAGGTTTTTATTTTTATTTTTTAGTATGAATGTGTCCCTTCTCATCTATATATATATATATATATTTTATTTAAAGATTTTATTTTCCTTTTTCATCATCACAAAAAAAGCAACTTTAACAATTTATAAAGCATCACCAATATACAATACATACCCCCCCCTCTCCCTCCCTACCGCCGTGGGGTGGCAAAACAAACCAAAGCAAACCAAAACAAACACAAAACACCCATATCCAAACACAAAACATAATGTCCAATCACCGATAATATCCCTCAATTTCACTAACACAACCCTCCCACATCTCCCTACTGGGAGAGGCTGCACCAATCCAATTGCTGGTAATAAGCAGTCATGCAATAAATAATAACCTTAAAATCTTTCTCCGGGATTGTTTACCAGTCTTCAGGCCCGTATCATCCCCAAGGATAGCAATAACTGGAGTATAAGGTATCTCAGTCTTCTCCCTTTTTTTTTTATTTCATCATCCCTTCTCATCTATATTGTAATGAATCACAATGACTTTTAATAAGGGGAATATGGCAGTAGAAGTCTGAGGGAAAGGAACTATAACATTGGTGGGATTAATATATGTACGTTCCCAAAATGGATAAACTCTGCCCCGTGAACATTTTAGACCACTTGCAGGAGGGTAAAAATAAAATCCCCCAACCCGCGCCGCCCCTCCACAATATTAGTCAGTGGTCTGCACTCCTTTACCATATATTATGTTTTTCGTGTATTTTAGTTTCTCATTACTTCGTCTTTTTATTTTTTGCCTCTAGACAAATTGCGAAGAAGTATGCCCAATCTGGCGCGAATGACCAGCACGACAGCAACGACCACTGTGGTTTCTCCAGTTACTGTACGCAACAGCCAAAGTTTTGATTCAAATCTACATGGTGTTGCAAATGGATTGTCCAGATTGCAGTCTAGTAGTAAGTATTCCTGAACGGAGAATGTTGTACAAAATAATATGTACAGTAATACCTCGGTTTTCGAACGCTTTGGAACTCGAACTGCTTGGTATTTGAACGAAAATTTACCCAGAAGTAGTGTTTGGAATTCAAACTTTGCTCGGTTTTCGAATGTTTTTCGAACGTTTTTGCGAGCGTGGATGGTGGGTTGTACCTGGCGAGTTAAGCAGTGGTGAGGCTTCACATACAGTACAGTGCTGTATAAGATTGCTGGAGTGCATATACAGTGCAGTAGTAGTACAGGCAGTGCACCACCATCTCCCATACATTACAGTGCTTGGATGGGGGGGACGCTATACAGTAAAGGATGGGTGAGGAGTTGGTGACTACTGTACTATAATTGCTGGTTCTGATGAACATTTCTTATGTTTAATGTCCTGTACAGTATAGTGCTGTACTGTACTGTAGTGATTATACTGAGCACTTATCAGTGTAATAAATGAGTATTGTAGGTAATTATTGGAGGCTGCTGGAACCAATTAATCACATTTACATTATTTCCTATGGGAAGACACTGCTCGGTTTTCAAACTGCTCGGTTCTCAAACTGCCTTACGGAACCAATTACGTTCGAGAACCGAGTTACCACTGTACTTTATTTCATTGCAACTAACTGCAGATTAATCAATGAAAGCTATGTAAATTTCAACAAAATGTAGACCAAATTGCTTCAAACTTTTTATTACCGAGTCTGTTATACCAAATCAACCAGCATCTTCTGGGTTCAGTATTATCTGTATGAATCTATATGCAGTTAGCTCCCCCTAGTGGTTTATTCACTTTTGGCACATAAGGGACTAATAAGGTCAAATAGGAGCATGACTATAGGATTACAGTATGCAGGGTGCAAGATGCTTTGGAGCAGTAACATTGTTGCAGTGGTGAATCAACCAATAGTTTTCTATTCTGTGACTACTGTAGTTGTACAGTTTGCAGTGTGACCTTGCACAACAAACAAAAGTTAGTTTTATACCCTTTACCTTAATGCAAAATAATAATAATAATAATAATAATAATCTATTCATGCCTAAATGTTTTCCTGCTTTGTTGGTAAGCCTTTCAAGTCTATCATTAGGAGGTTAAAGAACATCCAGAATAAATTTTTGCCCATATAGTGTAGCTTAGGCCATTATTAGAGAATAATGTGGTAACTCGTATTCTTTATTTCTTGTGCCATTTATGAATTGTTATCTTGATTCCTTCTTCCCCTCTGGTCTTGCTTTTGTCTTACTATGTTTCCCTTGATACCTCTGGCAATGCAGAGGGGGCAGTGTCTTAACCTTTTTCTAGTTTTGAGTCCTATCAAAGTACAGCAAATAATAGATCAGTGACAGAACATCTGTTTCCAACTCATATTTCATGAAAAGCTAATCAGTGTAGGAAATTGCCTACTATATCACTGCACTCCTGGTCTCTTAGGGTCCATTTACACAGAAAGAATATCTGCCAAAGATTTGAAGCCAAAGCCTGGAATGGATTTAAAAAGAGGAGAAATCTCAGGCTTTCCTTTTTTCCTAATTTCTGTTTATAGTCTGTTCATGGCTTTGGCTTTAAATCTTTGGCAGATAATCTGTCAGATAATCTTTTTGTGTAAATGGACCCTTACATGAAGCAAAATGATATCTTTTAACGGCAGCAGCAGAAGTCCTGTGTAGACAGATTTCCAGTCTACATAGGATATCTAGCTCTGGAGTGGTGGTCAAACTGGGATCACAACCAGAATGGAAAGATTCAAAATGTACAAACGACAAAACATCTGCAGAATTTGTATTTTCTCCCCTTTTTGCATAGGTTTCCACGTCAAAAAAGTAAGTTGTTGCTATATAAAGGAATTATGGATGTAATTGAGCAGAGATTAAATAGATCACACTTCTAGAATCTTAGTCATGAGTTTGCAAATTCTTAAAGATAAATTCTAATTAAAAAGTATTACATCTTGAGAGGCGATGAAACACTGCAACTCCCTTTAGTATACTAAGGAATAGGATGAAGAGAGGGCATTGCCACAACATTGATCTCATGATTTTAGGATGCCAAAACTCCCCCAATCAATAATTTTCTTAGAGATGATGGAATATTTCTGACTTGCTCATTGCCTTTGATGACCTATTCCTCACATCAACAAGGTGTAATTTAGCTTAAAGTCTCACCCCTGGCTCTGGTTGTTAAATGGTTGCCAGCCTCTGGGTTTTTCCCCTAGGAAGTGTACGTATTGATTTCTTCATCTAATTCTAAAGTATCATACAGAAAACAAATTTCACTTTGCAGATGGGATGTGCACCTTGAAATAAGCTGTATAAAAAATAAAAAAAACTCAATGATTGCAGGACTTGTGAAACTAAGCATATCTTCATATAAGTAAGAATCTTGCCATTTTATTTTCATTTTATGTATAACAGCTAGGCTTCTGCTGCTACTTCAGAGAGGTTTAACCTCTTGGATGTCCTCATCAAGGGCGTAACTAGAAATGACTGGGCCCCATTGCAAACTTTTGATCAGTCTGCACAGACAGTATAGTGTCTGTGCTGACCAGTGGTCATTTCCCAGTCATTTCGGCCCCTGTGATCTCACTCTGACTGTCCTGATGGCGGCCCTGCTGGGCCCTCTAATGCTCTGACCCCCCGTAGCAGCCGCTATGGCTGCTACTGTGATAGTTACGCCCTTGGTCCTGATCAATAGCTACTGTGGCACTTAAGCAGTTTGAGGGCAATCCAGTGTCACAACTGCAATCCCTAATAAATTTCCCCTGGTCTGCTATTTTAGAACATGTATTAGTGAGATGATTACATAAAGATAACCCCCCCCCCCCAAAAAAAAAAAAAAAGTTTTTCTCATCCAGCTTCTTGAATAAAATATAATCAAACTGATTAACAACTTTGCATTGTTGTGTTGATTAGCAACAGTGTTTTAATTATGCTGCATGGCGAATGGTGCAAAAAACATTTAATTGTAAAAAAAAAAACCAATGGTAGCATTGCTTTTTTCCATTTCTTCTCTAAAAAGTTATTAAAAGTAAATCATTAACATGTAATTTTAACAGGAAAATGTGCTATTAAAAAAAACTCAACCAATCCCACAAAAATAGCAGTGGCAGTAAGAGGTTAAAACGTTCTGGACTAGGTTTTTTTCTGTCTCACTCCTGAGACCCCTCTTGTCTATTGGTTATATTTGTGACTGCAGTCTTGTTCATTTGAGAGGTGCCTGTTGCAGCATATACCCATTTGTGTGGGACAGTGGTGCTATTTTTCTACGGATTGTTTGTTATTTCTTACCTTTGTCTTTTTCAGTACCTTCTCCGGGTCAACTTCAGCAAAGGGTACACAGTGTGGGGAATTTCCCAGTGTCAGTGAGGCCACCTCTTAAAGCTACAGCCTACGTCAGCCCAACTATACAAGCCAATGGCGGTATTCCTCAGTCAACCAGCCTGCAATCCATATCAAGTTCTGGGATCCCTATGCCAAACAAGACTGCAAGTTCACTGCCTATAGCGAGAAGTGGTCTACCAAGACCAGCTTTATCTAGTGTCGGTGCAAGTAGTATACCCCGGAGTAAGATTGCTACTCCACCACGCAGGTAATTGGAGTTATACTCCCCTTTTAACCATGTTACCTTTTGTTCACTTCATTTACTTGTTTCCTTTATTTCTCACGGTTTCATGCTAAAGAAATAAAATAGTTCCCCGCCTTTAAGTGAATTTTACATGCTCTCTTCTGATGTCTCATGCATGGTAGAAATAAGGTTGCTTTAGTCTAGTAGGCAGCTGTGACATCACAAATATTGTTCCGTCATATAAGCTGCTGTGACATCAAAGAAAGTATGTCTGCTAAACGTCTGTGACTATACAACTGTTTCCATCAGCTAAAGTGACATCACATATATATTTGCTAGGTAAGCTACTGTGAAATCACTAAGGGGGAGATTTATCAAACTGGTGTAAAGTAGAATTGTCTTAGTTGCCTCTAGCACCCAATCAGATTCCACCTTCCATTTTTCAAATAATCTGTGAGGAATGAAAAGTGGAATCTTATTGGTTGCTAGGGGCAACTGAGACAATTCTACTTTACACCAGTTTGATAAATCTCCCCCTTAGTGATTTCACAGTAGCTTACCTAGCAAATATATATGTGATGTCACTTTAGCTGATGGAAACAGTTGTATAGTCACAGACGCTGTAGAGACTCCACAACAGGACACAGGGAAGTGTGGTTAGGTAAGTATAGATTCTTTTTTTGTTTGTTTGTTTTCTATATAACAGCAGCAGTGTATTAAAGCGACTCTGTACCCACTTTGTGCCCCCCCACAACTATACCTTCCTGTAGCTGATAAGTCCTTGCTGGTGGTATATGTCTCGACGCTGGTGTTGCTTTCCAGTGCCCGAAAATCATACTTTACTGTAGCTGGAACCATGCCTTAGAGGCATGACCTAGAGTGATCGTGCCCTAGGCCAGCGCCGCCTGTGTGGTGGTCTTCTGTCTCCCCCGCCTCCCTTTTCACCCCCTGTCCGCCCTCTGTCCGGCGCCCAGTCATCACAGTGATTGCGCATGCGCCGCCTCGTAACTCCCCCCCCGGCGCTGACGCAATGACGTGTCCGGGTCAGCGCCGCCTCTCTGGTGTGACCACTCGCCGCCGTCCCCGCCCCGTGTTGCTGATGTTACCGGCCTTACCCCGCCTGTCCCCGCCCCTCCTTGCATAGCATGGTGCCGCCTGCTGTCATAATCAGCTGGTCTTCTTCGATGCGCATGTGCCGTTGCGCTCCCAAGCTGCGCACATGCAGTGACGCTACCGGCTTTCTCTGACTAGCTGCGCGCGTCACTGCGTGTGTGAGGCTTAGGAGCGCAACTGCGCATGCGCTTCGAAGAAGCTGATTGTGACAGCAGGCGGCACCATGCTATGTGGGGGCGGGGACAGGCAGGGAAAGGCCGGGAACGTCTGCAACACGGGATGGCGATGAGCGGCCACACCAGAGAGGCGGGGCTGACCTGGACACGTCATTGCGTCGACGCGGGGGTAGGGGTTACGAGGTGGCGCATGCGCAATCACTGCGATGACGGTGCCGGACAGAGGGCGGAACGGGAGGCGGGGGAGACAGAAGACCACCACACAGGCGGCACTGGCCTAGGGCATGATCGCTGTAGGCCACGCCTCTAAGGCACGGTTCCAGCTACAGTAAAGTATAATTTTCGGGCACAGGAAAGCAACACCAGCGTGGGGACGTATACCCCCAGCAAGGACTTATCATCAACTACAGGAAGGTATAAGTAGTTGTGGGGGGGGCAAAAAGTGGATACAGAGTCGCTTTAAGTTGTTCAGTGCTGGACAACTTCTATTAAGCCACTCTTTAATTTTCTTCTCTCCTCTTACACTCCCAATTGACTTGTAAGGAAAGCTGTTAGCTGATACTTTAATGCCTTATAAATGGAAATCAAGACATTTTTCTCTGATAAAATATACAGTATTAAGATATATCAAGAAAGTTAGAACTTTTAGATACTGTATGTAAGAGTACATATTGGTGAATGCCTGGCTCTGGGAATTTTCCTACTGGAGGTAATACTGCCTAATGTAAATATACCAGCTGAGAATAGTATAAAAAATGCACTGCTTGTTCCATTTCCGAACCACAAGAGCCACCGCGAAATTATCCTTTCAATAATAGGAACCTGTAAAACATGTTCTGTAATTCTGGAAATGTTGGTATATTTGGCTCATTGATTTTTATACCATTAGCACCAGCTTATTTTATCTTGCCTTCCTGTCACATAAAAGTGTCCCAAGACTCAAATTGCAGTGTGGTAGATTCTTGACAGTCACTGCCTGACCGCTTACTGAGCTGGTGGTACTGTGGGATAGATGTCAATAAAAGCATTCATAAAATACCTATGTTGCTTTTATCTGCTTTAATTTTTATAAAAAAAAAAAATCTGAAAACCTTGAGGCCATGAATAGTGTCAAGGAAGCAGGACTTCTATGCCTCCCTGCGCTGTATGCACACGGTGTGTTGCTGATTGATCAAAGGGGCAGCATACAGCACAGTGAGGTGCAGTGAGTAAAACACAGACCCAAGCAACAAGGTACTTTCTGAATGCTTTTATTCACCCCCTGACTGTTAGGCAGTCAGGGGGTGACAGTTCCACTTTAATTGGAGAAAAATCTATTTAAATAATTTCATACAATAAGAACATAGAGGTGACCTCTCAGATCTTAGGTCTGTTTTAGTGATGTCCTTTTTGTCAGTTTATTCATACACATATGCTACCGCAGTTTATCGGGGCAGCTGCCTGGAGAGTGCCTTTTTAAGCATATCTGGCATATTGTATTATCTGTCAAGAAGATAACACGGACATGTCAGTTATATCAGTAATTAATGGCATTGTGAAGATGTTGGTACAAATTATGAAAATTTTGTATTAATTTATGGGGTTTTTTTCAGCTTTATTCAGCCTCCGAAAACTCTTTCATCATTGAGTACTTTACGTGACGGAAACTGGAGGGATGGATGCTACTGAGCTGTTATGAATAAGGATTTTCTGAATATTGTGTATCCCAGCTGGCTGGGAATAAGACATTTTAATATTTGTAACATATGTGTTTTGTGAGCGTGCGATCAAAGACAACGTAGCTCCTTAATGTTTGCTGTGGACTCATACTTTTCACAATGATAACTGTATTGTTTAACAATATGTATAACGTATGGAAGGTATGCAAAATGCATCAGAAAATAACAATTCACTTCAAACTTTTCTTTTTTTTTTCTTTTTTTTAACTTATTTTTTGTATTTTTAACTTACCAGTGCACTTAATCTGTTTTTGCACACCGAAGTAAGCACTGCAATACTGGTAATGACAGTCTGGGGATTCTGTGTATTAAAATGAAAAAAAAAAAACAATGAAATAACGCATTGAATGATTATACACCTCTCAAGGACGCTGCTTCACTTTTGTGCCATAAACTATTGTAAAAACTTTTTTACCACGTTGTATAATATGGTTGAGATTTATTAGTAAAATACATAACACACTTTTGCTGCAAAGCACAAAGGTCAAGAAGAAGAGTCACTGTAACATTCTACAGAGCACCATAACTATGTCTTGTTGCTTTTTTATGTTTCATGTTAATTTATTATTATTTAATGATTTTTGATTAATATTACGTTGCAGCTCTGCTGCATCGGAATGTGGGTTTTTTCTTATGTACACAACAGTTTTACTTACGGTCAAACTACTTAAAGATCAAAAGGTCTCAATGGACATAAAACTTTTTGATAGTCGTTTTACAAAATTAAATTGCACTAATGCTTTAATAAGACAGTATATGGTTTCATACCAATGACATCTGTATACTGCAGTTTTGGAATGTTTCAGTAATAAAGAATATTTTTAAACATTTGTCTGACGTTTTAATGTTTAAGAAACTTAAATTAATATTTTGATCATATAATTTTTGTGTAGCTTATCTATACCAAGGTGTAGCCTGTTTCAGTGATTAAAAATATCTAAAATTTCAGTACACAAACTTAATTGCACACATACTTATTTGCAAACCACACCTGAACTGGAGACGGATGGTGCTGTCTCTCGTAACAACACCTGGCTACCTCTGGGTCACTGCATACACACTACAGTTCATCCTTACAATGGCAACTGCGTCTTTGGCTTATAGGATGCAGTTAAATTCCAGCTTTTTCCTTACCCCTTGAATTGTTCCAGTAGTGGGGAGATTTACTACGCAAAATGCATCTGACACAAAGTGCACCCAAATATTTAACTACATGGTTTGGATCCAGTTTATTATGTATATTAGATATTTTTTTCCAAAATGATTTGAAGTTTCTAGAAAAAAAGGGTGAAGTTAGGGGAGTTGTAAAATGTGGGAGAGTTATTTTTTACGCTAAGCAAGGCAAAAAGCAAAAAAAGCTTCTAACAAATGTAGCAATATGTGTCAAATTGAGTGTATAGCACGTGTCACTATGATTAGTTTGGTGCAGTTTGTCTGCTCTAGTTTTGCCTTTTCTACATTTAGGGCAAAATTTGTAAATCTCCCCAGTGTGTCTTTTGATCTTGCTACTTCCTCTTCCTATTCTTTTCTCCTTGCTTTCTTTAGATATAACCATTTCAAAAAGTATACTGAAGGTTTTGTTTCCAGCATATTCAATATAAACGACACACATTTCAATGGTGCCAATCTTTTTTTTTACTTTTAACTAATTACTTTCTGTTTATTCCTAATGATTACTCTGGGTTCAATGAGCCTGTGGCTTAGCTGTAAGCTTCCTAGTGTGGACTGCTCATTAGACTGAGAAAGCCCAAGGCTATATCTTGGACTTTCAGCTAAAGCAATACTTTCACAAAGCCTGCTCCACAGCTCACATTGATAAGAGCAAGCAAAGGCAACTGATGGAGAAAAAACTCAAAATAAATGTGAGACTGGCCGGCAATAAGGATTTTCTTTTTATTTCTCAGACAGTGTTCTGGGCAATGAAAGTATGTTTTTAATCTTCTTCAATGTTTTGAAGCTTACAGTGTGTTTGAAAGCTCCAAATATCAACTAAAAGATTTTTTTTTTTTAAAGTCAAGGCACCCAGAAGACATTTCTTTATTTCTTGGCAGATGTGATGTTTAAACCATCACTTTCTGAAAGCAAATGAGATAAAAAGACACAAAGATCCAAAGTTGATTCAATATGAGGTGCATGAAGGGCAGAGCTGTGATATCAATTCTATATAGGCAGCTTTTGTTGTGCTACACAACCACACATCTCTAGGAAACTTCTTTTTTGAGTTTGAAATACTGTAGATACAGGAAGCATTGTAAAAAGTTGAACTTTATGTTGTCTTTATTCTTGCCTTCTACCTATACTATAGAACATGGGTCTCCAAACTGCAGCGCTCCAGCTGTTCTAATACTACATTTACCATCATGCCTGGACAGCCAAATCCAAAGCTTTAGCTGTCCATGCATGATGGGAATTGTGGTTTTGCAACAGCTGGAAGGCCGCAGTTTGGACACCTATGCTATAGAACTACAGAAAAACCTGTTTAGATTTTAAGTGTACCTGTCATCATGGCTGCTGCTGGATCAGCAGGGAATTTCACTCTGCACGCTACTCCCATTCAGATCCAATAAGGGTTGCATGTTAAAGTCGTAGCCATGGAACTTCAAGGCGCAGAATAAAATGCACTGCTGATTCTGCAGCGGCCATGACAGGTACACTTTAAGGCTGCGTTCACACTACGTATATTTTAGTCAGTATATGTATATTTCAGTCAGTATTGCAACCAAAACCAGGAGTGGATTAAAAACACAGAAAGGATCTGTTCACACAATGTTGAAATTGAGTGGATGGCCGCCATATAATGGCAAATATTTGCTGTTATTTTAGAACAACGGCTGTTATATTAAAATAATGGAAGTTATTTACTGTCATATGGCAGCCATCCACTCAGTTTCAACATTGTGTGAACAGATCCTTTATGTGTTCTTAATCCACTCCTGGTTTTGGTTGCAATACTGACTGAAATATACTGACTGAAATATACGTAGTGTGAACACAGCCTCAGTATTGTGGGCCTCATATTGTGGGCCTCATATTGTGGGCCTCATATTGCAACCAAAACCAGGAGTGGATTGAAAACACAGGATCTGTTCACACAATGGTGAAATTGAGTGGATGGCCGCCATATAACAGTAAATAACTGCCATTATTTCAATATAACAGCCATTGTTTTAAAATAAAAGCAAATATTTGCCATTAAATGGCGGCCATCCACTCAATTTCAACATTGTGTGAACAGATCCTTTCTGTGTTTTTTTAATCCACTCCTGGTTTTGATTGCAATATGAGGACCACAATACTGACTGAAATATACGTAGTGTGAACCCAGCCTAAAGATGTTGTACTATCTCAGCAACCCAATTTTCTATTTCTACTCGCCCACTACTCATACCCCACTGTCTGTACTGGGGTAATA
This sequence comes from Dendropsophus ebraccatus, assembly GCF_027789765.1. Taxonomy (NCBI): domain Eukaryota; kingdom Metazoa; phylum Chordata; class Amphibia; order Anura; family Hylidae; genus Dendropsophus; species Dendropsophus ebraccatus. The sequence continues at coordinate 82,704,661 of NC_091458.1, forward strand.
CAGTATTACATGAGGGCCAGTCACAGATACTACCTGGATTGTCTAGGTGAGCCAAAATTCCATAGCCCAGAAAGGGTGGAGTTTGTCTAACACTTTGGGGCAGATGCATCATCTGCACAATTTTTCTGAGCAGGTGGTATTTTTCATGGGCTGCACAAGGTTTTACAGTTGTTGCTTAAAAATTGTGTGAACAGATCCTTTCTGTGTTTTTAATCCACTCCTGGTTTTGGTTGCAATACTGACTGAAATATACTGACTGAAATATACGTAGTGTGAACACAGCCTCAGTATTGTGGGCCTCATATTGCAACCAAAACCAGGAGTGGATTGAAAACACAGGATCTGTTCACACAATGGTGAAATTGAGTGGATGACCGCCATATAACAGTAAATAACTGCCATTATTTCAATATAACAGCCATTGTTTTAAAATAAAAGCAAATATTTGCCATTAAATGGCGGCCATCCACTCAATTACAACATTGTGTGAACAGATCCTTTCTGTGTTTTTTTAATCCACTCCTGGTTTTGATTGCAATATGAGGACCACAATACTGACTGAAATATACGTAGTGTGAACCCAGCCTAAAGATGTTGTACTATCTCAGCAACCCAATTTTCTATTTCTACTCGCCCACTACTCATACCCCATTACTCATACTGTCTGTACTGGGGTAATACAGTATTACATGAGGGCCAGTCACAGATACTACCTGGATTGTCTAGGTGAGCCAAAATTCCATAGCCCAGAAAGGGTGGAGTTTGTCTAACACTTTGGGGCAGATGCATCATCTGCACAATTTTTCTGAGCAGGTGGTATTTTTCATGGGCTGCACAAGGTTTTACAGTTGTTGCTTAAAGATTGTGTGAACAGAGCCTTTCTGTGTTTTTAATCCACTCCTGGTTTTGGTTGCAATACTGACTGAAATATACATATACTGACTGAAATATACGTAGTGTGAACCCAGCCTAAACATGTACTATCTCAGCAACCCAATTTTCTATTTCTACTCGCCCACTACTCATACTGTCTGTACTGGGGTAATACAGTATTACATGAAGGCCAGTCACAGATACTACCTGGATTGGCTAGGTGAGCCAAAATTCCATAGCCCAGAAAGGGTGGAGTTTGTCTAACACTTTGGGGCAGATGCATCATCTGCACAATTTTTCTGAGCAGGTGGTATTTTTCATGGGCTGCACAAGGTTTTACAGTTGTTGCTTAAAGATTGTGTGAACAGAGCCTTTCTGTGTTTTTAATCCACTCCTGGTTTTGGTTGCAATACTGACTGAAATATACATATACTGACTGAAATATACGTAGTGTGAACCCAGCCTAAACATGTACTATCTCAGCAACCCAATTTTCTATTTCTACTCGCCCACTACTCATACTGTCTGTACTGGGGTAATACAGTATTACATGAAGGCCAGTCACAGATACTACCTGGATTGGCTAGGTGAGCCAAAATTCCATAGCCCAGAAAGGGTGGAGTTTGTCTAACACTTTGGGGCAGATGCATCATCTGCACAATTTTTCTGAGCAGGTGGTATTTTTCATGGGCTGCACAAAGTTTTACAGTTGTTGCTTAAAAATTGATTATTAGGTGCCATTAAGTGCCTTGGTAAATCTTTTCACAAATTTTTGGCTAAATCAGCTTGGCTAAAATCTATGCCAGGGTAAGAGTGGAGTACTCCTGCACATTTTGTTATGCAAAAACAGAAAAATCACACTAGTGTCACTAACAAAGTAGCTAATATAAAACCATGACCCCTCCGTACATTAAAAAAAAAAAAGCATAGCCAGAGTAAACTGCTCAGAGTAGTAGCTCAAAGGCCTTTATAATTTCAGCACAATTTTGTACGCTGTGTGCAAAAATTCATTATTACCAAAAGTAATAGCGCAAACTCAGTGATGCATGTGCCCCTATAATCTAAGGAATTTGGAAAAGGGTTATTGATATGAGACTATGGGGGAGATTTATTAAACTGGTGTATAGTAGCGTTGTCTTGGTTTCCCCTAGCAACCAGATTCCATCTTTCATTCCTCACAGACTCTTTAAAAAATAAAAAGTAGAATCTGACTGGTTGCTAGGGGCAATTCTACTTTACACCAGTTTGATAAATACCCCCCCCCCCCCCCTTTGTCTTTAAAGGAAAGCTAACAACGGGTAAGAAGACTCAACCTATTTTTCTATAGGAAAGGGGATGCTTAATAAGAAAAGTATCTTGACCCACTGTGCCATTTTTTTTTTTTTTAGTTAAAGTGGTATTACGACGACAATCCATAAAAAAGTTAATGCAACAAATCATATACTGTAGGTGCACTCTGCGATTCACCACAAATCATTTAATACTAGAGATGAGTGAACCACGAGCGTGCTTGTCTGAACACTGTCTATATGCATTTGATTACTGGTGGCTGAAGAAGTTGGATGCAGGCCTATGGAGTCCTGAAAGACATGGATACTGTATATGGCTATGTTCACACAATGTCTAAAAAAAAAAGCGAAAAAATCTCAGTTTTTGCCACTATTTAACTGACTTTAATGCAGTGCATTGAAGTCAATGGGATAACAGACGTCTAATGCGCACAGTGTTTTAAATTAGGGATGTTGTCTGCGCTGACAGTAAAACAATGAATATGTCAACTATTTTCGGATGTCTTTTGCAAACAGCTGACATAATTTTTTTTCACTGTCCTTTTACAATTTTTACTATTAGATTCAATGGACTTTTTAATAAAAACACACCCAAAGGCCAATTAGTAATCCAAACTAGAATAATGTACCAACAGCCATCATGGCCAGACAGCTAAATGACATCCATTATTTTAGACTCAAAATGATGCACCTCATTTTATCTTATGGCTGCATCCATGTTTTCCAAGCAATTTTATAGCTGCACCAACTTTTTAAGCTGCCGGTACTCTCTGTAATACCAAGAGTATTACAGAGTCTACAGTTTGCAATTTTAGGCCCCGTTCCTCCTAAGCAAAGGTAGCGGAATTCCGCGACGGAATTGTCCGCCGCGGAATGCCGTTAGCCTCCCGCTCATAATGGGAGTCTATGGGAGGCGCGCGCTCCTGCTCTGTACGCGCTGAAGAATGAACATGTTCATTCTTCAGCGCGTACAGAGCAGGAGCGCGCGCCTCCCATAGACTCCCATTATGAGCGGGAGGCTAACGGCATTCCGCGGCGGACAATTCCGTTGCGGAATTCCGCTACCTTTGCTCAGTGGGAACAGGGCCTTAAGGTTTAAAATATTTTTAATGGTACACTTGAACAGAGATATACAAGAGTGAGTGTTCAATTCAACACTAGGGGCCACATGTATCATCCGGCGAACGGATGATTTTTGGCGGAAAGTGCCGATTTGCGTATTATTTTATACGCAAATGGCCGATTTGCGAATAAAATAATCGCAAATCGGCACTTTCCGCCGAGTACGCCAGGGGGCGGAAAGGGGGCGGAAAGTAGGCGGGAAGTGGGCGGAACGGAGGGCGCGGACTCAGAGTCCGCGCGATTTATCATCCGTTCCGCCCAAATGTACGCCGAAAACCTACTCCAGTCCTCAGCTGGCGTAGGTTTTCGGCGGTGCGCACCGGCGCGCACAGGATTTATGTACAGGCAGTCCGCCTCTACATAAATCCCCGTACTGCCGGAGCTGCGGGGGCATTTTTAAGTCCGGCGTAAAAAACGCCGGACTTAATAAATGCCTCCCTAGGAGTTTTGTGATCTAACCATTTAACAGACATATGAGCAAAGACACCTTTACTGGTGGACACATGTAAGTCTTAAAGAGACCCAAAAGTATTGTAACATCACAAAAATGCCAGACCCAGTAGTTATGCAAAAGGTATTTATATAGAAAGTAAACCCAAAATAAACCAAGAGAACTGGGAAGGGGGAGGGGAAAGGGAGGAAGGGGTAAAGGGAGGTAGGGAGGTAAATGAGAACTCCCTATTTGCTCGTTGGGAAGAGATGACAACTACCCATTATTAGGGGCGTTACCAGTGACAGACACCAGAGATGCAAAAGCAGGTATGCTTTTAAAACTCATTAACGGGTTTCAGATGTGTGTGAACTTCCTGTATAAATGAAGTTCTTCAGATCTCATTTCCTCCATTCTTATCAAGAGGTTTAAGGCATCCCCCCAAATGGCCCTAGAATGGGAGATGCTTACTTTTCACAGTCTGGAAATAATCTGTCTGGAGGCAACCAAAAATAACCCAAGAAGTCCCTATTTAATCTTACATATGGACCCAGGCAGAACAGAGAGTAATGCTATTTCAGGTGTCAACACAGTCTACTGAGAGGTAACAGTCTTATAAAGAACCTGAACAGCTTTTGACAGAGGTGCAAAAAGGAGGCATGTCCACCATATATGTTATATGGCCCCCACACTTTGGGAACATCTCCAGAAAATACTAGAAGCAGACGGGAACATTTCATGGAGGCGTCCTATGCCACCTTGTAAGGCTCTTGTAATTCAGTTCCTGTATTTTACTTTCCTCAGGTTTGGATTCCTCAGCTTGGCACTGTATTACAGAGATTCCCTCCAAGAAACATTAAATAAAATAAATTTTTAACATGGATTACAAAAAATTAGTTTTTTTTCCTCTGATGGGTACATATGGAATATGATAGTAAAAACCTCAGTGTGTGTCTCTCTTTACGAGATACTGTAGGGCCCTATGGGCTGCTGTAGGTATTGTTCTTGCAATCAACACAATTTTAACTCTATAGTTTTGAAAAAGTTCCCAGTTTTATTATACCAAAAACATATAGGAAACTAAGGTGTCAATACCAGTACAGTACAGCAGAGGGCAGCAACAGGTTGTCTAATGTACGTTTTTCAGCTGCTTGTAAAACACATACTTTCATTGGCTTGTTTTATTAAGTGATACTTGAAGAAGTGAAGTTTATATAGATACAATATGAGATCTCAGCAGCAGAACATAATGTCAACATCCCAACAGCTCCTGATACAGCAGGACACTTAAGAATTATAGAGGCTGTTCTGCTATGTCTGCCGCGCGACCCAATGTGCCCAATGGAATACCTCCAATGAAGGCAGACAATGCAGCTGTTATAGGGCCTGTGGGTTAGGGGGCAAGGAAGACTAATTGACTCACCCAAGCCAATGTATGTATTGTCCTAGCCATTATGTCCAGGGCCATGACCTTGTCCTGTACATCATGGCTAGAAATGTCCCAAGATTTGGCTGGCCAGATTTGTAGCCATCTCGGTATTGTCTATGGGGCTCTGCCGCTTCCTTGTAGCATTGTTCCTCTGTGCTTGCGGCCATTTCCTAGGAACCGAACACACTTTCCTGGGTTGCTGAGGTAAAGGACACAAGTAGACACCATTCTACTTACCTGCATGTTGTACATGGCAGGAGTACTGTCAGTGAATGGAGTGCAGGACTAGCCAGATCCTGTCCCTGCAATTCAGATCTTCCTAATGTGGTCTCCCTGAGTTGATCTGTAAAGCGATCTGTAATTAATGTGCTTGTGATTTTTCTAGTCACACATGAGTTTATCTGCTTGTAGTACTACTGATCTCTGCCTGTGCCCTGGATATCCTTTTGCCTTTGTAATTTGGCATGGTTGGGAACAATGTTATGATCCTAGTTATTGAAACAGAGTGTCAGGGGTGGGGGAGAAGGCATGCATGCTGAGGCTAAACCCGCCTTTTTGACCCTTCAGCTTTGAGCTTGATTTAGAGCTGACAGTTTCCCTTGAAGTCCTCCTATAAACTGTATCCATTGAAAGGCCTCCAGACATATTGCATGAATGTAAATAAAACAAGGAGCAGGCCTGATCCAAAATCATAAACTGGGAAACTCTTCACATCAAAAACTGTTCCAGTAGGCCCTATCTTATATGTTTTGGTGGTAAACCCAGGGTGGGCGCTACATCTAGATGGTTAAAGTGACTCTGTACCCACAATCTGTCCCCCCAAATCACTTGTACCTTCAGATAGCTGCTTTCAATCCAAGATCTGTCCTGGGGTCCGTTTGGCAGGTGATGCAGTTATTGTCCTAAAAAACAACTTTTAAACTTGCAGCCCCGTTCCCTATGGGCGTGGCTTAGAATATCTGTACCCTAACCTTGCACCACCCCACCGTCCCTCCTCCCCACCCTCTTCATCATTAGGAATGCCACTGGGACATTTTCTCCATGCTGAACATTGCACAGGTGCCTTAACGATCCAGCCCATGTGACGGGCTAAACAGATGGGGAATAGGAGGCAATCTGCCTGGAGCATTCCTAATGATGAGGAAGGTGGGGAGGAGGGACAGAGAGGTTGTGCCAGCCTAATGCATACACATGCTAGGCCACCCCCCGTAGGGAACGGGGCTGCCAGTTCAAAAGTTGTTTTTTAGGACAATAACTGCATCACCTGCCGAACGGACCCCAGAACAGATCTTGGATTAAAAGCAGCTATCCGAAGGTACAAGAAGTTTGGGGGGTCAGATTGTAGGTCCAGAGTCATTTTAAAAGGCACTGTCATCATAAAAAAAACTTTTGACTCTGTGACGTGCTAAATAGTTTTTTTGAGATGACAGTGGCATTTTAGGCTTAGTTTACACAGAGTAAAACTGGTGGAATTCTGCGGCAGAACTCTCCGCTGTGGAATCTTACCTGTTCCATGTCATACAGGCAGTGTATGAAAGGGGTTGTGCCTTCTTTCTCTGCCCCTCTCAATGTCAGTTCTTCCGAGCAGAGAGGCGCGCAAGCCCTCCCATAGACTGCCTGTATGACACAGAGGCTGGTGGGATTCCATTAGTTTTGCTCTGTGTGAACTGGCCATATATAGACATTTACATCATAAGGACTTCTCTGCTATAGTGAGCCTTCCTTTCTTCTTTCTTAGTTACCCAGCGAAAGATGGTACTGCTGACAACCCCATGACCAGGGTTTAACTGGGAGTAAAACTGGGAGTAAAACCCAGACTCATCCAGCCCATATGCTATATCACCCCCATCCCATATTGCAGAAAAAAAATGTGTTGCACAATGCGCCGCAGCAAATTTGGTGACATCCTTCACTACTTCCTAAACTAAATAACACCATCAACACAAGTATGAAAACAAGTAAAACTTATAAACACATAGGGGGGATTTATGAAAACGCACGTACTCGTACGCCAATCTTAAATTAGGCCCTGTTCCCTTTTTCCGTCCGGATTCACTTACAGGGGCACCAACAGTTATTGCCTTCTTAACAAGCTGCTTGCCTATTGTCCTGTAGCTCTGCAGTAGACTTGACAAATGTCAGGTACGTATCAAAGTAGTGATTGCTCGGGTCTGAGTGTTTACACTGCAACCAATCGTAAGAACAAGCTGGGGGAAGTGCACACTTACCAAGTTCTTTTCTGCCTCTGTGAAATGTGACCTGGACAGACACCCAATGCAAGTCAATGGGACTGTCTCATAAACACAGAAATGAGAGAAAGCCTTGCCTTATATACCACAGCTACCAGTGAAAGTGCCAATCATCTTGTATTTGTATCATTTTGAGGGAAAGTTACCTACACACCAGCCCAAAGAGTGGAGGTGGAGGGAGAAATTGTGGAGGACAGCTCACACAGGCTGGAGAAAGAGAGAAGACTGCACAAAATATAGCTTTCAGTAAAGAAGCAAGCTGTGTAAAAAGAAAATATATATATATTTTTAATTAAAGATGAACGAACAGTACTTGATTGAATAGCTATTCTATTGAATATTCCATTGCTCGAATGATTCAAGTTTGATTGAATATGTGATCGAATATTCGAATCTAGATTAACTTAACATTACTAAAACAGATAAAGAATTGTTTAGCTGTTTTAATAAAGTTTACGCTCTGAAAAGCAACTGGTAAAGCAGGGAAGCAGTATTACACCAATTTTACAGGGACCGGTATTAGCGATCCCCGGCAATAACACCGATCCCTGTAAATGTTAATATTTAATTATTAAAGCAAATTTTCGTTCTGATAAAGCTATTATTAATTTACAATAGCATAATTGAAATTAATAAATGCTTTTTCAATTAAATATACTGTTAATAAAAAATAAATAAATAAATATATATATATATATATATATATATATATATATTTATTTACAGTATATTTAATTGAAAAAGCATTTGTTTGTTATAATTATGCTATTGTAAATGAATAATAGCTTTATAAGAATGAAAATTTGCTTTATTAATTAAATATTAACTATTACAGGGATCGGTATTATTGCCGGTACCGCTAATACTGTTCCCTGTGATAGTGGTTTAATACTGCGTCCCTGCTTTAAATTAAGTAAGTTGCAAAGATGTAGTATGTCACCTGATTTAACATTATTTATTGGTAAGGGCAGTGCCCATTTAATGCCTAGAGTATGTTCTCTGCAGCAAAGGTGTAGCTAGCTTTTCCTGCACCTGTGGCAAAGGTTTAGTTTGCCACTTCTTAGTGAGCAGCTGTAGCCCTCCATCAAACCAGCACCACAGTGCAGCAATACATACTTCTCTACCAGCGATAAACCAGAACCACAGTGCAGAAATAAATACTGCTCGACATTTAGAAAACCAACACCACAATGCAGCATTCATGTTCCCATCCTCACCCCTCAACTTACCTAGTACTTATGGGTATTGAAGGGAATGGCAGAACTGGTTTATTAGGTCCCTTGGGCAGCAGAGCCTTAGGCCTCATCCACCCATCCGTGGACAAGGCCATTATGCATGGTCTGTGATTGTAGGTAGCCCATGGATGTACTGTCCACAATAACAGACTATGGAGGACATGTATCATCCGGTGTACTGTTTAATTTCGGCGTAAAGTGCCGATATGCGAATGATTTTATGCGCAAATGGCCGATTTGCGAATAAAATATTCGTATATCGGCGCTTTACGCCGGGTACGCTGGTGGGGCGGGGAGGGGGTGTGGAGGGGGCGGAACAGGGATGCAGACTCAGAGTCCGCACGATTTATCATTTTTTCAACTAAAAGATATGCCGAAAACCTATTCCACCTTTCAGGTGGCGTAGGTTTTCGGCTGTGCGTACTAACGCGCACAGGATTTATGTAGAGGCAGTCCGCCTATGTAAACGTCCCCCTATGTGCTTTCAAAGGGGAATAAACTCTAGGGAGCCCGGACCGCAGGTGCAGATCCTTTTTTGTAGTCCAGGCCCCAATCCATACACAGATCTGCTTTCAAATAGATGTTAGGACGACCCCACTGAAATTAATGGATCCCTTTTCTGTCTAAAAATCATGCAGTGGCAGTAAAACAGCAGAAACTACTGACACCATATGTAATTGCTGTGCACCTACTGTAATCTCCCCAGTTCTCCTGAAGCTTTGCATTACAAGGGGTCGAAGCAGTGGGTGAAAACTGCAAGAATAACTGGCATCCTGGGGTTAAACCTGCAGTACATGTCACCTTACAATGTGTGTTTTGGTTGCAGAACTACGATACTACTCTAGATTATGGTTAGGGATGGTCCGAACTGAGTTCGGGTTCGTACAAATCCGAACTCTCTGAAATTATTCCCGCTGTCTGGAAAACTGGGATACAGCCATAGCCATAGGCTGTATCCCAGTTTTACAGGCGGTCCTCCCACTGTATCCACCCGCTGCACGGAGCAGGCAGACAGCGGGAATCTGATGCCGAGCGTTCGGGTTCATACAAACCCGAACCTCGGCAGTTTCGGACCATCCCTAATTACGGTTATTTGCGGGCGAAATCAGTATTTGCAATAATACCAGTATACAAATATTACCACCACACCATGGCCACTGAGATTATCACAATACTGTTACTGAATAAAATCCTATAGTATACTAAGACAACTGTCCCTCATACAATGGCAATATACTGGTACATACCAGCTCTACACTGTACAAATGATGACAGTGACTTATAACTAGTGACTCACAAGTGACGTCTTCTCTGATTGGAGTCACTCACTTTTTCTTTTCCATCTGTCTGGGGTCATGACTCTTCTTATCAGAATCTGCCAGAGAAACATATTAGTTTCCTTGCTCCAGCACATATTGTATTAGGCTTCCTCTGTGCCCCATATTGTTGTTAAGCCCCTTCTGTGCATCCATATAGTAGTGGAAGCATACCTCACTACAAATGCTGCCAGACTAGCGGCAGTGTCAACCCCTTATCCCAAAGTTTGTGTATCCCTGGTAAAGCACTATGTGTGATGAAAATGCACACTACCTCCATTGGATCACATGGGTGCGTTTCCAAGGATGCACAGACTTCCAGATTAAATTCTTTTTTTTCTTGTTTTTATTTTTTTTTTAGTCTCCCACCTCCCGGTCAGACTTGCCAGTAAATCTGGTGACTCTTTGAGGGGGTGGGAGGGGGGGAGGTATGATCAGGTCTGGATATGGTCCGGCTATGATCAGGATGTTGGTCAGGTCTGGTATGGCTGTGACCCCTGGAGCTGTTACCTAGCAATCTACCAATCCTGTGCTGAGAATTCCATCAGACAATATACACACTGCTCTAATCATTCATTTAATGTGAAAATTTATGTTTTAGGCTGGGTTCACACTATGTATATTTGAGGCTGTATTTGGTCCTCATGTCAGGTCCTCATAGCAACCAAAACCAGGAGTGGATTGAAAACACAGAAAGGCTCTGTCCACACAATGTTGAAATTGAGTGGATGGCCGCCATATAACAGTAAATAACTTCCATTATTTCAATATAACAGCCGTTGTTTTAAAATAACAGCAAATATTTGCCATTAAATGACGGCCATCCACTCAATTTCAACATTGTGTGAACAGAGCCTTTCTGTGTTTTCAATCCACTTCTTGTTTTGGTTGCTATACAGCCTCAAACATACAGCCTCAAATATACGTAGTGTGAACATAGCCGTAAGCAGTTAAAAATCATGAAAAGACAATATTTCTACATGTAGAGAAATGCATGTGGTCAAAACCAAGTTTGGTCTTCAGGTTTGGAGCCTAGGGCAGCAGCAGCTGTTAATACAGCCCTGCCTCACAGGCACTCTTTAAATCCCTTTGTGCCTTCATGTAGTCCCCTATATGTGGTCCCCTGTAAATGTTTAGCTCTGCAGTTATTCCTCCAGTAAATGTTATGGCCCTGTAGGAAGCCCCCTGCAAATGTTATGGCCCTTAGGTAGCCCGCCTGTAAATGTTATGCCCCTGCAGGTAGCCCCCTGCAAATGTTATGCCCCTACAGGTAGTATTCCAATAAATCTAATGCCCCTGAAGGTAGTCCCCTAGTAAGCTCCTCTGGGTAGTCCCCTATAAGACCCTGTAGGTAGACCCCCCCAGTAAATGTTATGTCCCTGTAGATAGTCCCTCATTAAGCCCCTGTAGGTATTCCCCCAGAAAGCCCCTGTTGGTAGTTCTTCAGTAGGCCCCTGTAGGTAGTGCCCCAGTAAGGCCCTGTAGGTAGTTCTCCAGAAGGGTCCTGTTGGTAGCCCCCAGTAAGCACTGGTAGGTGTTCCCACAATAATCCCCTATAAGTAGTCAGTAAATGTTATGCCCTTGTAGATAGTCCCCCAGTAAGCCCCTATAGATAGTGCCCTGGAGGTAGTTACCCCGATCTCTGACGTGTCATCAACAACAGCATCCCCCCCCTCCTTTTTGCTATGCCCCTGCCCTGCAGTATGGCTGTAGTAGGACTGAAACCCCTACAGATTGACAAATACTGTGGGAAAGTTTATCTTCTGTTTACTTGTATTATTCATGTATAGCTTTACTGTTCTATTAATAGACATACAGCTATTTTGGTGATTCTTAACGTCAAGAAAAGAGATGTAAGATATAGAATATCTGTAAAAAAAAAAAAAAGCAATCAATGTCACTTTTGTCAGAGGCGAAGTTCATTGTACTTTGACACACATACTTAACATTATCTGATATCTAAACAAAGTTCCATCATTTTGACAAATCACATTCCTTGTTTATTTACACAATTTTTTTTTCTCAAAAACATTTGCTTGATAACTGTGTCTGAAACATGAAATTACAAGAATTCTGTTTTTATTACAGTGCTGTGAAAGCGCATTGCTCCTGGACACTATTAAAATCTACATAAAAGTTGAAAAAATGTCTTGATAATATATTTATAGAATATATATCTGTGCCTGCTTTACTTTTCTTGAACTGCTTTTTACAGCTGTAATGTTTTATTCTTTGCTTGAAGTTGTGCTGGATTACTGTGTCTAGAGAGCAGAGCCTTGTGAGAACAGTAGGTGCATTCGGTTGGAGGTTGGAGTCGATTAATTTTTATACCTATACAGGTGAGGAGAAGCTGGAATTACAATTCAGAAGAGGAAACTGAAAACATGGAAAAACTTAGTACAGAAAATTTGGATCTAAGAATGACAGAACAATTTTAAGAGGGCAAAATACTTCATTCCTTTCAATGGATAACTTAGGCAGAGTTGAGGAGGTAGTGACGTAGCAGAGTTGAGGTAGTAAGGCAGTGACATAGCAGAGTTGAGGCGGTAGTGACATAGCAGAGTTGAGGTGGCAGTGATGTAGCACAGTTGAGGTGACAGTGACGTAGTAGAGTTGAGGCGGCAGTGACCTAGCAAAGTTGAGGTAGTAAAATAGTGACGTAGCAGAGTTGAGGCGGCAGTGACATAGCAGAGTTGAGGCGACAGTGACATAGTATAGTTGAGGTAGTAAGGTAGTGACATAGCTTAGTTGAGGTAGTAAGGTAGTGACGTAGCTTAGTTGAGGTAGTAAGGTAGTGACGTAGCAGAGTTGAGGCGGCAATGACGTAGAAAAGTTGAGGCGGCAGTTACATAGCAGAGTTGAGGCGGCAGTGACTTAGCAGAGTTCAGGCAGCAGTGATGTAGCAAAGTTGAGTTAGTAAGGTAGTGACATAGCAAAGTTGAGTTAGTAAGGTAGTGATGTAGCAGAGTTGAGGTAGAGTTGCCACCTCAACTCTTCTACATCACTGCTGCTTCAACTCTGCTAGTCACTGCTTTACTACCTCAACTCTGCTACGTCACTGCCTTACTACCTCAACTCTGCTACGTCACTACCTTACTACCTCAACTTTGCTACGTCACTGCTGCCTCAACTCTGCTATGTTGCTGCCGCCTTAACTCTGCTAAGTCACTGCTTCCTTAACTCTAATATGTCACTGCCGCCTCAACTCTGCTACGTCACTGCCGCCTCAACTCTGCTACATCACTGCTCCCTTACCTCTGCTACATTACTGCCGCCTCACCTCTGCTAGTAAGGTAGTGACGTAGCAGAGTTTAGGTAGTTAGAGATGATTGAACAGCGGAAAATCTTAGGTTCTATAGAACTCGAACCTCGTCTTCCGCATTTGAGTCCCGATGCCTTCCTGGTCCGTGGGAAAGGAGGAGACAGCCCGGGTACCTCCTGGAGTTCTGGGATTCAGCATAGGTATTAGGCAGTAGCAGAGGTGACGCAGCAGTGATGTTGCAGAGTTGAGGCAGCAGTGACATAGCAGAGTTGAGGTGGCAGTGATGTAGCAAAGTTGAGGCGGCAGTGACGTAGCAGAATTGAGGTGGCAGTGACATAGCAGAGTTGAGACAGCAATGACGTAGCAGAGTTGAGGCAGGGGGTCAGGGAGTTATTCAGAGGAGTGCTGCGGGGCCATGGTTGAGCAGGGAGGGGGGCATGTGCTGCAATCAAAGGGGCGGGTGAGCTCCGGGGTGGGGGCAGTCAGGGGGGCTGCTGTCAGACAGAGAAACAGTGCGACATAGTCAGGATCATAAATTCAGTATAGTGTAGGCCACCCAGCTTTCCTAGCATCTTGTATAGTAGTCAGTATAATGGAGGTCACTCAGCTTTTCTAGCATCTTCTATAGTAGTCAGTATAATGGAGGTCACTCAGCTTTCCTAGCATCATGTATAGTAGTCAGTATAATGGAGGTCACTCAGCTTTCCTGGCATCTTGTATAGTATTCAGTATAATGGGGGGTCACCCAGCTTCCCAACATCTTGTATAGTAGTCAGTATTATGGAGGTCACACAGCTTTCCAAGCATCTTGTATAGTAGTAAGTATACTGGAAGTCACCCAGCTTTCCTAGTATCTTGTGTAGTAGTCAGTATAATGGAGGTCACCCAGCTTTCCTGGCATCTTGTATAGTAGTTCGTATAATGGAGGTCACCCAGCTTTCCCAGCATCTTGTATAGTAGTCAGTATAATGTAGGTCACAAAGCTTTCCTAGAATCTTGTATAGAAGTCAGTATAATGAAGGTCACTCAGCTTTTCTAGCATCTTGTATAGTAGTAAGTATAATGGAAGTCACACAGCTTTCCTAGCATCTTGTGTAGTAGTCATTATAATGGAGGTCACCCAGCTTAACTAGCATCTTGTATAGAAGTCAGTATAATGGAGGTCACCCAGCTTTCCTAGCATCTAGTATAGAAGTCAGTATAATGTAGGTCACTCAGCTGTATTTCCTGGATATATATTTGTATGCCAATAACACACAGTATATATCTGTATGATAATAACACATGATAATTACACACAGTGTGTGTATCTATCTATCTATCTATCTATCTATCTATCTATCTATCTAACAATTGCACATGGTATATATATGGCTGTATGAAATAACAAATGGTATATGTAAATTTGTATGAAAATAACACAGTATATTTGAAAGATATTTCACCCCCAAAACCGAGGGAATTGGACTTTTACCCACTCAGGATAAATGTAACTAAGCAACAGCAACTCCTATGTACAATTGATTGATTCATATGACAGATGTGGATACTTTTTTTATACTATTATTCAGCAATGAAAACTGACAAAAATGAACTTTTGGGCACTGAGTGTGAATCAGGGCTGGGACAAAGGGTAAGCCAGGGTAGGCGATGGCCTAGGGTGCAATCTCCTGCTGAATTACAGGGACGCAATGTATCCTCAAGTAAAAATCCCCCCACGCAAACTCACCCATGGCAGCATCCCTTCCCCTCTCTGCTGAAAGCTCCAGCCCCGCAGCAGCACGACCTGCTCTCCTCCTCTCTTCTGCTTGGCTCCAGAGCTGAATAAAAGCTTCTAACCAATGTCACATGACCTCCGGAGCCAATCAGGAGAGGGGAGAAGTGCAGAGACAACCCTCCTCCCTCCTGACAGATGAGGAGTCTGATCCTCCACTGCTACACAGTGTCATCTTCCACTGCTACTGCTTTGTGGGTGAGTCTATCTATCTATCTATCTATCTATCTATCTATCTATGTGTCTATGTATATTTATATGTGTATGTATCTATGTGTGTGTGTTTGTGCTAATGGAGTGTGTGAGTGTGTGTTAGTAGAATGTGTGTGCTAATGGAGTGTGTGTGTGTGTGTTAGTACTCATGTGTTGCTGAGGTAGAACTACAACTCCCAGCATGACCTGTGTTGCTGTGTTAGAACTACAGCTTGCATCATGCTCCTGTGTTGCTGTGGTAACTACTCTAGTCGCCTACGTGCGACTTTCTTTGCTGTCTTATTACTGACTTTGCAAATATATGTGCATTGTTGTGACAAAGCCATCAATAAAATATCTTAAAAAAAAAAAAAAAAAAGTCTGATGCATGTGTAATTAGTCTAATAAAGGGTTAATTCATTCTGAGTGCCAGGGCCCTTGCTCTTACCCACATTGCACACTACCATACCATGGTGGGAAAGGGCTGCCGTCATACTGAAACCTCACTCATGATTCCAATCCATCCTGTGTGTGCAGCATCCAACCTCCTGTGATGTGGCCAAAGAAATGGGGAGTCCAGTGAACTATTAAAGGAATAGGAACCTCTACTAATGTCATATTTACATATAGATGTCATATCAGTCTCTACAGAGGCCATATACATTCATGTACATACAGAGGGAAGATGCGGATCTGACCTCAGTAGAGGGAATGAGCTCTGTAGAGGCTTATCAGACTGAAGTGGTAGATTCATATCTAGTGTATGCATATTATGGATCTCCAATTTTTAAGGGATCTGTTATGATATTTTTCTGGTATAAGGGGTAGGTTATAAGTTCTGTATTTTAGTTAGGAGTCTACTGTTAGAGTGCTTTTACACTGAGATTTATCTGACATTTTTAAAGCCAAAGCCAGGAATGGATTTAAAGAGAGGAGAAATCTCAATCTTTCTTTTATGACCTGTTCCTTTTTTATAGTCCATCCCTGGCTTTGGAACAACCATAAGGGTGTGTAAAGGCACCCTTATGGTTGTATATTCTGCCTGTGATGGCACCTGTAAGCCTGACCATGTGATTAGGTAAATCCTAGTTCCTATTTTATTTCCTTTCATTTTCATAGAGTATTTTTAAAAAAGTAAAGTGACAGCATGGAGCATCTTAGCTAAAATTTACTGAAGTAGCATTGCGTATTTTTTTGATGATATTTCAGGGTCTATATTGAATCTGCTGGTGGTTTTACTTTTTGTTCCCAGTCTGCACCCGATCTGTGTCCTGTGAGGGTGTTTCAATTTTGTTAAAAAAAAATTATTAAAAGGGTTTAGCTCTAATAGATAATCTTAAAGGGGTACTCCAGCTAAAGGTAAAAAAATAAACCAGCTGCAGAAGCAAATAGCATTGCTTACTTGTCTGACCCAGTTCTAAAACTACAATAAATGCATTTGTTTTGGGGGGTCTTACTTCTGTATTTTCTGGTTGTACTTCCTGGTTGAACAGTTGCTCAGTACTAAGAGTTTAAGAACTTATCAACAAAAAAGGTTGATCCCCAAATGAATAAAAAAAAATGCAGGACAATCCAGAATAGATATTATTGTATTCTTTATTCAAGTACTTTAATTCAATAAAATTAATTAAAACAGGGAGGGACGTGAAACAGAACCATACAGAAATCAGTGAGGGGACATACATATGTATTTCATGAAGTCATATATTGCACATGCACAAAAACGCTAAATAGCAAATAAATATATATGTGTTGCAATACAAGCAACCTCTACTAGATGGCAGAAAGGATGTTTAAAGTAAAGGTAATTTAAATATAAATGGCAAAGGAAAAATACAAACAGGCAAAAGCCTAATGAAATGCCAAAAAAGTGCTGAGTAAATACCGCACAAACAGGTGAAATCACCAATACATACTACAAATAAATTAACCAAAGGAGGATGCATGTATTCAACCCAGTCCCACTCACCTACTCACCCTACATGCATTTCACATGGCTTTTGACATACATTCTCTACCTGTAACACCACACAGCACTGTATTCTCTACCTGTAATACCACACAGCATGCTGTATTCTCTACCTGTAACACCACACAGCACTGTATTCTCTACCTGTAACACCACACAGCACTGTATTCTCTACCTGTAACACCACAGCACGCTGTATTCTCTACCTGTAACACCACACAGCACGCTGTATTCTCTACCTGTAACACCACACAGCACGCTGTATTCTCTACCTGTAACACCACACAGCACTGTATTCTCTACCTGTGACACCACACAGCACGCTGTATTCTCTACCTGTAACCACACTGTATTCTCTACTTTTAACACCACACTGTATTCTCTACCTGTAACACCCACACAGCGCTGTATTCTCTACCTGTAACACCACACAGCACGCTGTATTCTCTACCTGTAACACCACACAGCACACTGTATTCTCTACCTGTAACACCACACAGCACACTGTATTCTCTACCTGTAACACCACACAGCACGCTGTATTCTCTACCTGTAAGACCACACAGCACGCTGTCAACCTGTAACACCCACACAGCACGATGTATTCTCTACCTGTAACACCACACAGCACATTGTATTCTCTGCCTGTAACACCATACAACGCGCTGTATTCTCTACCTGTAACACCACACAGCACACTGTATTCTCTACCTCTAACACCACACAGCACACTGTATTCTCTATCTACACTCACCGGCCACTTTATTAGGTACACCATGCTAGTAACGGGTGGTCTTCTGCTGCTGTAGCCCATCTGCCTCAAAGTTCGACGTACTGTGCGTTCAGAGATGCTCTTCGGCCTACCTTGGTTGTAACGGTTGGCTATTTGAGTCACTGTTGCTTTTCTATCAGCTCGAACCAGTCTGCCCATTCTCCTCTGACCTCTGGCATCAACAAGGCATTTCTGCCCACAGAACTGCCGCTCACTGGATGTTTTTTCTTTTTCGGACCATTCTCTGTAAACCCTAGAGATGGTTGTGTGTGAAAATCCCAGTAGATCAGCAGTTTCAGACCAGCCCTTCTGGCACCAACAACCATGCCACGTTCAAAGGCACTCAAATCACCTTTCTTCCCCATACTGATGCTCGGTTTGAACTGCAGGAGATTGTCTTGACCATGTCTACATGCCTAAATGCACTGAGTTGCCGCCATGTGATTGGCTGATTAGAAATTAAGTGGTAACGTGCAGTTGGACAGGTGTACCTAATAAAGTGGCCGGTGAGTGTATAACACCACACAGCACATTTTATTCTCTACCTGTAACACCGCACAGAATGCTGTATTCTCTACCTGTGACACCACACAACACACTTTATTCTCTACCTGTAACACCACTCAGCGCTGTATTCTCTACCTGTAACACCCACACAGCACGATGTATTCTCTACCTGTAACACCACACAGCACGTTTTATTCTCTACCTGTAACACCACACAACACGCTCTATTCTCTACTTATAACACCCACACAGCGCGCTGTATTCTCTACCTGTAATACCACACAGCACTGTCAGGGAGTCCTGGGGTCCAGGAAGATGGAAGTCCCTTGTCTAGACCGGCAAACCCCTGTCCCTACCTGCTTGCCCCCCCTAGGCTAACCCCTAGGGCAGCAACTGGGCGACAGTCCCTAACTTACCTAGAAATACGGGGAGGTAGACAGTACACACAGACAGGTATATACAAACAGGTCAGGCAGTCCGAGTCAGCAACAGGAGGTCACGTCAAAATCCGAATCAGCAAACAAGGGGTAAACAGAGTTCGGTCCTAGGTCAAACATGAGAGGTAACGCAGTACAGAGGATGAGGCAAAAGCGAAGTCCAAGTGTCAAAATATCTAGCAGAACAATACAATACCCTGGTGTAGCTAGAGACCAAACATACACTGGCAATTACAAGGTGTAATACACCAGCTTAAATGCTACCAGAGCTCCCGCCCCTGCCCCTGATAGGAGCAAGGAGTCTGACAGCAGCATGAGACACCAATAGCAGCCAGGGAGCCCTCCCCTGTACTCAGACAGGAGCAAGCCTCAGGAGAATGCAACACCTGAAGGCTTAACCCCACGAGCACCAGAGAGGAGTCAGGAGAAGCATGAAGCCGGGTGTCGGCTCCCTGGCAGCAGAGCAAGAAGTGTGAACAGGTCAGAGAGAAATCGGGCGTCGGCTGATTCTTCCAGCCGAGTTCACACACACAGACTGAACTCTAACAAGCACGCTGTATTCTCTACCTGTAACACCACACAGTACACTGTATTCTCTACCTGTAACACCACACAGCACGCTGTATTCTCTACCTGTAACACCCACACAGCACGCTGTATTCTCTACCTGTAACACCAGACAATGCCCAGTATTCTCTACCTGTAACACCCACACAGCACGCTGTATTCTCTACCTGTAACACCACACAGAATGCTGTATTCTCTACCTGTAACACCACAAAGCACGCTGTATTCTCTACCTGTAACACCACACAGCGCACTGTATTCTCTACCTGTAACACCACACAGCACGCTGTATTCTCTACCTGTAACACCACACAGCGCACTGTATTCTCTACCTGTAACACCACACAGCGCACTGTATTCTCTACCTGTAACACCACACAGCACGCTGTATTCTCTACCTGTAACACCCACACAGCACACTGTATTCTCTACCTGTAACACCAGACAATGCCCAGTATTCTCTACCTGTAACACCACACAGCACGCTGTATTCTCTACCTGTAACACCACACAGAATGCTGTATTCTCTACCTGTAACACCACACAGCACGCTGTATTCTCTACCTGTAACACCACACAGCACACTGTATTCTCTACCTTTAACACCACACAGCACACTGTATTCTCTACCTGTAACACCACACAGCACGCTGTATTCTCTACCTGTAACATGACACAGCATATACAAGTCATGCGGCCGTTAAGAGGGATCAGAAAGGGGTCCCGCAGTGAGCCCTCTCTGCAGCCCGTGGTCCCCAGTTGCTATGTGCAGCCAGGGACCGCAGGTCTTAGCCGCCGCGGCCGATCGCCGCAGCCGACTTATTGACTATTCAAATGCGATCCGTTGTAATAAGCCGGCTGGGGCTCAGCGTCGGAGTGACACTGATCCAGGCTCGGCAATCCATTCAGATGGTCTGCAGCAGACCAGTATAATAGAGAACCTATCTGATGGATCAGTGCTCTGTTATATTGCTGTGTATGAAGAAGTCCCCCTGAGGGCTTCTAATTACTGTATGTAAAAATAGAATTAATAAGAATTAAAAGAATTGATAAAAAAATTCCCTCCCCTAATAAAAGTCCAAATCACCCCCCTTTTCCCATTTTATAAATAAAAATAAATAAATAAACAAACCTGTTTGGTATCGCTGCGTGCGTAATTGCCCTAAATATTAATTTATTTAATTCATGATCCCTCAGGGTAAAGGGCGTAAGCGCAAAACAATTCCATAGTGCAAAATTGCACATTTTTGGTCGCATCAAATCCAGAAAAATTGTATTAAAAAACGATCAAAAAGTCGCATATGCGAGATCAAGGTTCCAATAGAAAGTACCAATCATGGCGCAAAAAATTACACCTAACACAGCCCTATAGACCAAAGAATAAAAGAGCTATGAGCCTGGGAATCGAGCGATTTTAAGGAACATTTATTTTCTATAAAAGGTTTTATTTTTTTACGAGCCATCAATTAATATAAACGTAATACAAGTTGCATACCGTTTTAATCGTACCGACTTGAGGAACATATATACAGTAACATGTCAGTTTTTTCATAGGACACACAGCGTAAAAACAAAGCCCCCCCAAAGAAAAAAATTTGCGTTTTTTCTTTAATTTCACCGCATATAATATTTTTCTGGTTTCGCAGCATATTTTATACAAAAATTCAGTCTGTCATTGCAAAGTACAATTAGTGACACAAAAAATAAGGGCTCATGTGGGTCCGTAGGTGTAAAAATGCAACTGCTATGGCCTTATATACACAAGGAGGAAAAAATGAAAATTAGCCCGGGGTTAAAGGGGTACTCCCCCCAAAAGCTAAAAAAAATGTAATGCTCCCAAACCTAGCTGGCCTTACTCACCAAGTCCCCCTGAGTATTTTGAGCCGTCTTCCATCTTTCTAGCTGCTGCCGTTCCTGAGTTACAAGTTTTTCTAAAAGCCAATCTATATCCAAGATAGGAAACTACATTTCCCATCATGCAATGCTTCTGCCTGATGATAGTGAAGTAGCAGAGCTGAGACAATGAAGGAGATGATGACAGTGTAGCAGAGCTGAGATGGAGGTGTCCGTGTAGCAAAGCTGAGTTGGAAGAGATGCTTGCGATCGCGGGGGCGGAGCTTGCCGTGGGCGATCGCGGGGGCGGAGCTTGTCGCGGGTGGGGGGGGTGCAGCGGGCGAGTGCAGCGGCTATGCCTCGGGTGATGGGGGGGCGGTTGGTTGTGGGGCGGGGGGCTGTGTGCTGCGGGTGAGTGCTGCCGGGAGGCTCTGGACACGGGGTGAGCTCTGGGCTGGGGGTGACTGGGTGGCTGCTGTTAGAGGGATGCAGTCACAGCTGCGCTGATCACTGTCTCCCGCTGTAACAGCAGCCACCCCATCAGTGTTCTCAGTCACTTCACTGTGCTGGGACTGAGGACACGTGATGCTGACACGGAGGGTGGGGGCCAGGAGCAGGGAGCGTGTCGGGTTGGACTGAGGTCTGATGATTCTATGCAATCCATGGGGGTGAATGCAGCTGGATAACGGCAAAACTGTGCAGAATCCGTAATAACTTTATATTGGAAAGATGGAAAGCTGCGGGTGGGCAACGTATTAATGCAAAAATAATTTTGGGGGGAATACCCAACTTGTGCTTAAAAGGCCATAGCACTTGCATTTTTCACCTAGAGACCCACATGAGCCCTTATTTTTTGCACCACTAATTGTACTTTGCAATGACAGACTGAATTTTTTTTATAAAGTACACTGCAAAACCCCCCAAAAATTCAATGTGTGGTGAAATTGAAAAAAAAAAACAACAAAAACACATTTTGTTTATTTGGGGGGTATGTGTTTTTGCGCCATTCTCCCTGGGGTAAAACTGACTTGTTATATATGTTCCTAAAGTCATTCCGATTAAAACCATATATAACATGTATAGCTTTTATATTATGTGATGGCTTGTAAAAAATTCAAACCATTGTTAACAAATATATGTTCCTTAAAATCGCTCCATTACCAGGCTTATAGCGCTTTTATCCTTTGGTCTATGGGGCTGCGTAAGGTGTCATTTTTTGTGCCATGATGTGTTCTTTCTATCGGTACCTAGATTGCGCATTCGCGACTTTTGATCGCTTGTTATTACAATTTTTCTGGATTTGATGCAACCAAAAAAATGCTCAAATTTGCACTTTGGGATTTTTTTTGCGCTTACGCCGTTTACCGTGCGAGATCAGGAATGTGATTAATGCGATTACGCACACGGCGTTACCAAACATGTTTGTTTATTTATTAATTTTTATTTATAACATGGGACAAGGGGGGTGATTCAAACTTTTATTAGGGGAGTTTTTTTTTTTTTTACTAATATTAACACTTTTTTTTCTTTTACACGTATACTAGAAGCCCCCCTAGTATAAGCACCCTGATCTCTCAATAATCTATGCTGTATTTATAGTAATACAGCATAGATCGATGAGATTGAGTGCCGAGCTGGGATCAGCGACATTACGGCGCAGACCCCGGCCGGCAGCAGACACAGCGATCGCTCCTCCGGGACAACGTCCCGGGGGGGGGGGCAATCTCTGCCACTAGACCACCGGGAATCGGGGTGCATAAGTAATCAGATGCAGCTGTCAACTTTGACAGCTGCATCTGATTACTTTATTAGCGGGCACGGTGATTGGACCGTGCCCGCTTATAGCCGCGGACCCGGGCTACATGCGGCACCCAGTACCATGGCGGTGCACAGCGGGGGCGGCCACAGGGCGTTAATATACGCCCTGTGTCGTTAAGGGGTTAAAGGGAACCTGTCACCCCCCCGCGCCGGGGCAGAGCCCGGCCCACTTCCCGCTAGAGACCCCCTTTACTTACCCCAGAGAACGAAGTCCCGCTCCTGGAGCCGCTCCCGTTGCCGACATATCACCATCGGAAGCCCGGCGTGCATGAATCAGAGATGAGTCCAATGCCCATAGAGAATGAATGGAGACGTCATTCCTTATGGGCATTGGACTCATCTCTGATGCACGTGCGCCAGGCTTCTGACTGTGATATCTCGGCAGTGGGAGCGGCTTCAGGAGCGGGATTTTGTTTTCCAGGGTAAGTATAAGGGTCTCTAGCGGGGGTCGGCCGGGCTCTGCCCTGGCACGGCGGTTGCCAGGTTCCCTTTAAATTTTCTTTGTGCCTTTTTTTTCTTTTCACCTCCACGCATTTATTAAGATTGATATCTTTTATTTTTGTCATATCTTACATGGGATATACAGTTCATGACTAGTTTTTTGTCTAGGTGGGATTGGCAGTGCCGGTTCTGATCCTCTGTGCCGTTTAGCAACATTTAATTTTGCTGCTGCATCTTTTTTGTGAAGACGCTGCAATAGCGCAATGAAACTCCAACATGTGTGAACATAGCTCTAATTTCACTGCAGTCTTTTGTACAACCAGTGAAGTTGCAGCAGCTGCTTCTGTCACTCCTTGCCTGCTCAGGTGTAGGCTGGAGGTTCCGGTCAGAGATGGTGATTTGGTGAAACACTCAGGGGGGTTGGAGATCCAGCCAAGCCTCCGGTGACATCAAATATGATGCAATGACATCGAAGAGAGAAGCTGGGGGTCAATACGACCATTGTATGTTGAAACCATTATATGTTGAGTCCATAACTCTATGGAAAACAGGTAATTTGTTCTGATGCTGCATAATATCACCCCAATAGCTAGATAAAGCAAGTCCTTACATACAACAGTCAGAAAGAAGTACTGTAAGCTGTAAATTACTTCCTATGTAGAAGACTGGACTGTTTTCAGGGTCCTGTACTGTTCTGGCAGGGTCCCATAAAAATAAAATGAAGTCGCTCTCAACTGGTGCCTAAAAGAGCAACCCATCCTGGTACAGATAAATAGCAGTACAGGACATGTAGTATCACACTGTACTTTAGAGAGGAGATATTAGACAGCCAATCACTGCTTGCACTTCAGTAATAATGGGGTTTTACCAGTAAAATGGCCACTTTTATTAATCAGTCATCTAGTTATCCACCTTTGCCTCAGATCCTGACTGTCTGTAGCATTGTATGTTGAGTTTGGTCTCACGTTACGATGGTCCAAAAACAACCATTGTATGTTGAAAATATTGTATCCTGAGGCCATTGTAAGTTGAAGGACCACTGTACAAGTTTTGTAGTCCTTCCATTTTCAATTTCCTGTCAGTGGTGAAAAGCCACTGAAGCAAGGACTATTTGTAATACTATTATAATAACATTATATTAGACAGTTATATATCTTGGGGTGATAGTTTCATTTAAATACAATTTTCTCATACTGGGGTACCCCTTTAATGTTATCCGCTCTTTACCTTTCTTATCATTTTTATTCTCCATTGAGGTACTGTCAGACACTGGGTAACTTTGAACGGAACAAAGTCTCTACCAAAGTTTTCTCAGTTCCTCCACCCACTTGTTAACACAGACCAGCTGATAACAATGTATATCCCATTTAAATTTGTCAGTTTTGTTTGTAAAATCTGGGTACCAATGGGGGAGATTTATCAAACATGGTAAAAAATGAAACTGGCTCAGTTGCCCCTAGAAATCAATCAGATTCCACCTTTCATTTTCCAAAAAGACTGAGGAATGAAAGGTGGAATCTGATTGGTTGCTAGGGGCAACTGAGCCAGTTTCACTTTACACCATGTTTGATAAATCTCCCCCACTGTGTCTATATTTAGACCACTAGCTCCTCTTGCATTTTATTCACTTCTTCCACTTATGTAGTCCTTTTATATCTCTCCTGAATGTTTTTGATCTCTACTTGTACTGTCTTAACTGCAACTAGTAAATGTTTGTTAGCGACATAAAATCCAAAGAATGTTCATTACATAATGCGTATCATTTCGTTCGGTAATCCAAGTCATCTGGCAATAGCATTGAATTAATAGGACTCCTTAATCCTCTTTGTTTTTATATATTCTGTTAAAGTAGAGTCATGAAGAGATAAACTCTTTTCCATTCTTTTTGTTTTTTTTTCATGATGGAGATGTATTTTGTAAAAGATCCCCTAATAAAAGCCTTATGAGAGTTCCAAAGTGTTGTAGTTTTATTGTGCTTAGTGTTGTTTATTATAAGAGACTCTTGAAGATGAGTGGTTTGTAGATGGAGTGTGATGAAATTGGACTGCTTCACCAGAGATATATTGGTGGTTGGTTATATTTTTCTTCTAAGGTAAAGTTATTGTGATCAGACCATTTAATTACGGGGATACCAAATTTGTATAGCTCTTTTTTTAAAGGGGGGAACCTGCTAACCCCACTCCCATAGACCCATACCCCCAAACAACGACACAAATCACGCCCTTTCAGCCAGGAAACTAAAATCGACCATTTATAAAAGCGACCATTTACTGAGGGTAGCCCGGACCAGACCTGCCCTCCCCATTGGAGGCAGCGCTGCCGTAAAGCAGAACTGTCCCTGTCAATGAGGCCCCTAACCTAAAGTGCAAACCTGGGCTGAAAGGATC
This sequence comes from Dendropsophus ebraccatus, assembly GCF_027789765.1. Classification (NCBI taxonomy): domain Eukaryota; kingdom Metazoa; phylum Chordata; class Amphibia; order Anura; family Hylidae; genus Dendropsophus; species Dendropsophus ebraccatus. Next base: position 82,730,563 of record NC_091458.1, read on the forward strand.
GTGATTTCCGCCACAAAAAGTAGGGCCCCCCCGCCACCAGCCCTACTTTTCCGCCACCAAACCTTACTTACCTTCTTATCCTTAACCGCTGCTCCAGGGATTCCTGCAACAAATTGTTAAAATTGCCCAAGCCAATTTTAGAGAAAATGTTTACCTGCATGGTACCATGCATTTGTGATCCAGTAGATCATCATACCCAATGGTGGTACCTCCTAGACCACCAATCAATTGCTTCATCCTCTTGTTTACCTTTTTACGGGCTCTCAACTGCCCTCCAAGACACAGTGTGCCTCCATTTCCTCCTCTGAACAATGGAGGACCACACCACCGTAACCACTGGCCACCTTGCCAGCCACTCCACTTCCATGCCAGCCACCAGCAGCACCAACTTCCGTGTGCCCAGGTCGTTGCCTCCTCCGTGTACCACAATGACGTCTGGGGCCTCATGCCTCCAGGAGACTTCACTTATGAGCTGGTGCAGGCCACTCGCACAGGCCTTTCCTGCCAAACCACTTGACCGCAACTTTCTCTGCCAGCGGACCAAGCTGTAGACCGTATGGACGCCTTCCAGCCCATCCTGCCGCCCGATGCACATACGAGTGCCCAACGATCCACACCACTTTTTTTCCTAGGAAAATGAAACAGAAACAGTGACAGCACACCATCTGTCAGGATGGTATCTTTGCAGAGTGTTATGCGTCCCTCTACTCGTGCTATGCGACCAAGAAGGCGCTGATATTCTCTTATTCTGTTCTGTGTTTTGTTTTGCTGTGTCTGAACACTGGTTTATTTGCTCTCTTTGGGAGACACACCCGACTTCACTTGCTGAGTTCTGTCTGGCCATGTCATGGTTAATGTGTGTTTTGGTTCTGCTGTGACTGACAGGTCTTCCTGCCAGTGGATCTGTCTTGTTCTCAGGTGTCTGTGCTTGGAGATCAGGGGGATGGTCCAATTACATTCTGGATCAGAACCCTGGCCTCCTATATAACTAACCCAGTCTGTGCACTTATTGCTGGTTATTGACTGGTTATTGGTTATTGCTTGTATTTTCTGTGTATTTGCTATCCCTGATTTTTGCCTTATTCCTTGACCTCCCTTGCTTGCCGCCTGCCTTTGACCATATTGCCTGGACTTTGACTACGTTTATTGGATTGTGATTTTGTACTTTTGCTGCCTGATTGTTGTGACCTGGAGACCCCCCTTACGGCTCCTCGCTGGGAGGCCCCTTTATCCCCAACTCGCCACACTTAACCTCTTAACGACGCATGACAGGTATACCCGCCATGCGGCCGTTAAGTGTAAACAGAGAGAGCTCCCAGCGTGAGCCCTCTCTGCAGCCCACGGTCCCCGGTTGCTATGTGCAGCCAGGGACCGCGGGTATTAGCTGATCGCCGCTGCCGGCTAATTAACTATTCAAATGCAGCTGTCAAAGCTGACAGCTGCATTTGAATAGCAGCTGTGCCCCCTGTCCCTCGTTTCTAGTGGGGGATCTCCCCCCCGTGATGCAATCGCGGAGGGGAGATCACTTGTACTAAACCGGCCGGGGCTCAGCGTCGCTCCGATGCTGTTCCCGGCTTGGCAATCTATTAAGATGGTCTGCAGCAGACCATTATAATAGAGCCATGATCTGATGGATCATTGCTCTATTATATACACAGGATTGATCTCAATGGGAGATCAGTTCTGTGTATATAGAAGTCCCCCAGGGGGCTTCATATTACTGTAAGTGAAAGTAAAAAAAAAGTTTTTTATTAATAAAAAATCCCCTCCCCTAATAAAAGTTTGAATCACCCCCCTTTTCCCATTTTACAAATAAAAATAAATAAATAAACATGTTTGCTATCACCGCGTGCGTAATCGCCCGAACTATTAATCACATTCCTGATCTCGCACTGGGTAAACAGCGTAAGCGCAAAAAAATCCCAAAGTGCAAAATAGCACATTTTTGGTTGCATCAAATCCAGAAAAATTATAATAAAAAGCGATCAAAAAGTCACATATGCGCAATCAAGGTACCGATAGAAAGAATGCATCATGGCGCAAAAAATGACACCTGACACAGCCCCATAGACCTAAGGATCAAAGCGCTATAAGCATGGGAATGGAGCGATTTTAAGGAACATATATTTGTTAACAATGGTTTGAATTTTTTACAGGCCATCAGATAATATAAAAGTTATACATGTTACATATCGTTGTAATCGTAACGACTTGAGGAACATATATAACAAGTACGTTTTCCATAGGACACACGGCGTAAAAATGAAGCCCCTCCAAAGAAAAATAATTGCGTTTGTTTTTTCAATTTCACTGTGCATATAATTTTTTTCTGCTTTTGCAGCATAGTTTATGCAAAAATTCAGCCTGTCATTGCGAAGTACAATTAGTGACGCAAAAAATAAGGGCTCATGTGGGTCTGTAGGTGTAAAAATGCAAGTTTTTTTTTACACTAGTGTACATTAACCACTGTCTCCCTATGGGACTGCCAACTACAGCACACTAAAGGTTACCTCAGGTCCAGGTGCTGACAGATTCCCTTTAAGCAGTTATGTTTTCCTGGTCCATGGTACAAATCCATCAGAAACTTCCAAATCCTGTGTGATATCCAAAAATATTTAGTATCTATAAGGCAATCAGACAACTTGCTTTTTGTACTTCACAACCTAGTATAGTAACAACTGTTTAGTACAGCAGATGCTCAGTGCAGAAGAAAACCCTACACACAGAAGCGGAGGAGGATCACTCATCAATAGGTCCTCTATTGGAGCGCCTGGTAAGCAGACATCACACTAAGAGAGAGGCCTCACAGATTGCACTGTTGTATAGAGCTGCAGTGTACAGGGTTGAGAAATGGTGTGCGCTGGGGAGGGGGGATTGAGTGTGTGGGGGAGCCTGAAGGAGGAAAAGTGATGTTATGTATATGGCACTGTATGTTTAGGATCCTAAAAGGAGGGATAATGATGTTATTTACATGGGACTGTATGTGCAGTAAATGGCATTAGTCCAGTTTTATATGGGCATATGATCACAGGTCTGATGACATGAATTGACAACTGTCACTTTAGGTCATCATATCCTAATCAGGATGCAAAAAGATGTCCATAATTTGCCTGTGTATGGAGCAGCCAGCACTGTATTTGCCATTAGGCAATAGTGGTTCTTTGCCTAGGGCAGCAGTGGTGAGGGAGCAGCTACATAAAACCTTTCTTTTTACATACATGTCACAAAAAAAAATCAGTAAAGTACCTGAGGTTGGGTTTACATGTTGCAGTAGTGGAGTCATATTGTACCATGTGAGCAAGAACCTTTATTTACCATGTTCTGCCCCTGTTCTTACCAACATTGCACACTACCTTCCTACAGTATGTCCTGTGTGTGCAGCATCTGGCTTCCATTAAGGTGGCCAGTGAAAAGGGGAAGTCATTGAATTTTTTTTTTTTTTTGCAAACGCCAGTACACTTACTTGAATGACTTAGTTGGGGACAGAAATTTACTGCAGTACCATTGGGGGACATATTTTTCGATGATGATGGTAATGATGATGGCAAGGACTATTTTGAATGTGGGCTGCTGGGATTTAACTGCCAGTTCACCCCTAACCTGTGTCCTCCTGAGTGAGGGTGCTTTGATTAACCCTTTCTTGAAGGGTTTAGATCTAGTGGATATATCTCAATATGATCTACTCTTTACCTTTTATAGCTGTTTTATAACTCTCCATTGATGTACTGACAGACACTTGGTAACTTTGAACTGTATGAGGTTCTCTCCGTTCCTCTGCCCGGGTGTAGACATGCGTCAGTTGATAAGTTTAGTTTGTAGAATCTGGGTATGTAATTTGTCTATTTTCACTAAACATGAAGGAAGCGAATCAGGATTTGCTGCGAATCCGCTTTGTTCTTCGAAAAACCAAATGATGACTACACATGCTGTCTGAAGTGTCCCTGGGCAGGAGAAAGGGATTAACCATGATCCCTAGCGCCCATCCAATCAGCTGCAGGCCCCTCTGTGATGTCAGCACCTCCCCCTCCCTCTCTATATAAGGTGGTTCATTAACAGAGATGGTCAGCGGGCTGTGTGTGGAGGAGAGAGAAGGATTGCAGCAGGCAGTTAGAGCAGAGCAGGGAGAGACTAACAGAGCGATTTAGGGACAGGGGGAAGAGGAATGGCGGAAATTGGATTATTGACTGGCTGATTGACTTTTTTTTTAAATTGTGATTTTATGATTTTTAACACTTTCAACAACATGGTTTAACAAATTCGTCCTTCTGTAATAGTCCCAGTATTGTAGGTACTATAGTTTAGGCTGTTTTAATTAAATTTGTTAAGATTCAGTTCGTGAAGTTTGACCGAAAATTTCTTCACTCATCTCTAATTTTCACGTTTAGATCCTTTTATATTGCTCCTGAATTTTTTTTTGATGTCCGCTTTTACTGTCGTAACTGCTACTTGTTAATATTTAATTGTTAGCAGCATAAAAGCCAAAGAATGTCCATTACATAGTGTGTCTAACTTTTTAAATGTATTTCAAGTCATCTGGAAAGGGATTACTGGGACTCCATAGTCCTCTTTTTTATATATTGTGTTAAAGTAGAAACATGAAGAGAGAAACTGGTTTCTCTTTTATTTAATCGTTGTAGCTTCCTTGTGTAAATTATTTTTATTACAGATCGTATGTTTTATAAGGACAAACCAGGTGCCTCTGTATCGTTTAAAATGCTGTTTTTGTCTCCTTTAGATAATTTTTCTTAGTTATCTTCAAAATTTCAGCAAACAACATTTCTTCTTGAAGGTTATGTTCACGCACACGAAGGGTATGTTCACAGGAATACGCACGGACTTTCAGGTGGATTCCACGTCAAAATGCATGCGGAATGCATGCCTGTAATTTAGCCAGTAAAAAATGGACATTGTGAAGGGGTTTTTGATTCTTCGTTCACATGAAAATGCTGCGACGGATCCACTCTTCGCCTGAAGAATTAACATGTCAATTCTTTGGCTGGATTCCGCTAGAGGAATCCTATAGAAGTCAATGGGGCTTGAATTCTGCTTGAATTCCGTTTGCATTCCACTCAAATTCCACTCAAATTCTGCTCCTATTCTGCCAGAGATGAATAATCAAAGAATTTCAATCAGAAAACATGCCTTTTTAATTCCTGGCTGAATACTCGCCTATTCCTCAGTGTGCACATACCTGAACTCTAGTTTGTATTAAGCGTTTTATGCTATTGCTTTATGGATACCTCTTTTCACAAACTCTGCAGTAGTTGCAAGCACTGAAATAGTCCAGCTCATATACAAACCACCACCACGCTCCTTCCTCAGAGCTGGCGTGTACCTAAAAGCTTGATTTATTCCAATGCCCACAATAATATGTCACACACCATAATGTTGCTTCATTCCAAAAACTTTTCATGTCACATTACAACATATACCAACAATACAAATGAAGGGTAGACTAAGCAATAGTTTTTATATTTGCATGGACCTCAATTACAGATGGTCAGTCTGGTGAGACCTAGGCATCATTTTGCTTGTCAGGTGAGGCTCCAGTAGAAAAAGTTTGAGAAGCACTGGTTTAGCGGGTGCAAGGTCTGTATTTGAATTACTGGTGAGAAGCCCCTAGATCCAGGAACATTTCTGATTCAAAAAGAGTCATATATTGCGCCAGATGTCCCTGTGGCCTGATGAATATCGGTTTGTATATTAGGCTTTTGCTTTTGCTAAGTGCTATGCATTTGCATAATGCTGTTATGCCTGTGTATGTCTGTCAGATGATCTTTCTAATGTGCCAATAGATGCGTCGGAATAATATTACCAGCTATGGTAGTGGGACATACCTTCATATTGTGATTCTGGGGCCAAAGTATATTGTATCACTTTTGGGTGGTTTGGGATTTAAAATAGCTGGCCACCAGTGTGTCATCTTTATCGCATGTGTGGGTGGGTGTGGTGATGGGGTTAGGTGGGGTCTGCCATCTCACAGTGGTACCCCCTCTTTTTTACTATGCACACTATCCACACTGTATCTCTCATATTTCCAAGATGATCTTTGATGTCAGTTACGGCTTTGAATTTTAGACCAGTGGCATTACTGTCCTTGCTAGCCCATAGTGTAGTACCAATTGTGACTTTGGAGGGTTGTCTCTTGGGGTACTATGAGTTTAAATGGAGAATTACATTTATCCTATTATTACAGTTGGCACCTTATTAGACAATTTCCTTAACTTGCCTTCTTTTGCCCTTGGGTATTCTTTATGTATTATTTGCATGTGTCATGAATGTGCCCTGAACCTGGTGTGAACTGGGCCCATTTTTACCTTTTGTCTGACACACCTGCATTCCCTTCAGCCTCCTGGCAATGCAGGAGTTACACTGCCCACTGCTATCCTTGATCGCTGCAGCTAAGCAATGTTTTTTGATTGACAGATGCCTCTGCCTGTCCGGAACCTTGAGGGTCAGAGCGCCGGTCCAATGGCAATCCGGACCGGGCTCTTGATCCTCATAAATGACATCAGAGCCAATTAGTAAAGCGAGTGCTGGAAACACAAGAAAAAGGCGCTCCCTGGGTGAATCAGTTTCACAATAATGACAAAAGGAAAGTGGCGAGGAATGTGCTCACCTGGTCGGGTTGTACTAAGAGCACAACACCTTTTTGCGCATGGAATTTAGAAAACCTCGGTGCTGCCGCTCCAATGCCCAGGACAGGATGCCTCTAGTCGTGGGTTACAAGATGCAGGAACTCGTGCAGAAGGATTAGTGTTCCGAGTGAAGGTACACTTCCAGGAAGGAGGTATCGTGGCGCACATTTAACTTTGGCTTGAGAAAGAGGCTTTGTAGCCTAGAAATGCGTTGCCTTATGCTGTAATAAATATATCTATTCAACTACTTGTCCTGAGAACCTCTGTGCGCCACGATACCTCCTTCCTGGAAGTGTACCTTCACTCGGAACACTAATCCTTCTGCACGAGTTCCTGCATCAGAGCCAATTAGTCCTTCCTGGCTCCTCTTGTCTCTATCCCAGCGTTCCCTGCCCTAGCCTCCCTTGCTGTTGTTCTGCCTTTTACCTGACCGCCTGCCTGACAGCCGACTATCCTTTCTCTTTCTGATTTTGTACCTCGCTGCCTGTTGTTGCTGACTTGTTTTTTTTACTTCTCTTTATTGTGTTTGTTTGTCTGTCTGCGTTTGTGTTGCACATATACAAAGTAGGGACTGTTTCCGTGGTTGTCCGCGGCTGCTTAGGGCCGTCCGTGGCAAATAGGCAGGGACAGTGGGTGGGTCTAGCTTCAGGGCCCACTGTCTTGTACTGTCTCCTGCCTCTCAGGTTTCTGACAATATGGTTTCAGACTTCCTTTCTTCTCTCTTTATCTTTGTCCTCTTTCTTTTCTTTGTTTTTTTTTTTTTTTCTTTTTTTGTTATTTTCTTTTCTTTTTGACTTCTGTCTTTTTATGTCTCAGTACTTACCTTTTTCCCTTCCTGCTTTATGTATTTTCTGCTACTGTATCTGGTGCCAGTAACATAAGCTATACAAATGGGATTTTTTTGGGATATAGGTATGATGTCTGTCCTATGGTAGTTAAGGCACATATACAGTGTTCAGACAAGTGATGATTAGGAGAAATCCTGCCCAGGGGCATTAATAATGGTGAAGAGAGCGGGGAGGAGGGATGGAGGGGCGGTGCAAGCCTAGGGCACAGACATTGTAGGCCTCACCAATTTGCTGCAAGTTTAAAGTTCTTTTTTAGGTCAATTACCTGCTGAACAGACCCCAGATCTTGGATTAAAAGCAGCTATCCGACGGTTCAGGCAGTTTTGGTGGGGGCAGATTGTGGGTACACAGGTTTAAATTACACATACATTTAGTAGTTTGCAATAATATTTGTGTTAACACAAGGTTGTACAGATGGCTATTATCAGTACTGTTAGTATTTTGTCCTTATATTGGCTTTTCTCATTTATATTTGGAATATATAACTGCAGAGTATTAAAGGTGTTATCCAGCACTACAAAAACATGGCCACTTTTCCCCCTACTGCTGTCTCCAGTTCAGGTGTAGTTTGCAATTAAGCTCCATTTACTTCAATGGAACTGAGTTTCAAAAATCCCACCTAAACTGGAGACAGCAGTAGGGGGAGAAATTTGAAGGACAGGCTAGTACATGCAGACATTAATAAATACAAACAAACTTACCTTGGTCAGAAACAGACGGGCTCCTTTTTCATGCTTAAGTTGTGTCAACTGTAATTATATGAATAAAGGGGCAACATTTACCCACCCGAACAGTGGCAAACAATACAGGATGAAACATTACCTAACCTGCATGTCAGACTGGGTAGTATATGTATTGAGCTGCCCGTGTGGCAAACTGTATGTGGGTGAGACAACATACGATCTTAAAACAAGATTGAATCAGCACAGATATTCAATTAGAAAGAAAAAAATGGACCTCCCTGTATCGAAACATTTTGCCGAGTATGGCCATACAGAAAAAGATCTCAGATTTACCATTATTGATAAAATTTTAATGCCCAAGAGAGGAGGGAACAGACATGCTCTCTTGATGAAAAGGGAGCTTTTCTGGATCCATGAATTGGGGACATTACATCCAAAAGGTTTAAATGTTGAATACTGTAACGCCTGGAGTAGTGGATCCACTGGACCGTCACCAGCGATGGCACTAACCTCACCAGGGAGCGGAGTCTAAGGGCCCTATTCCACCGGACGATTATCGTTTGCATAATCGTTAACGATTAACGATCTCAAACGACCGCTATTGCGAAAGACCTGAAAACGTTCACTCATTTCCATGGAACGATAATCGTTACTTATGATCGTAATTGCGATAGTTTTTCTTTGCTATTTATTCGCTATTGCGTTCGTATCTATTGCAAACGACCGAACGATGTCTTATTCAATGCGAATGATTTGCGAACGAGCAACGATAAAAATAGGTCCAGGTCTTATAAAGCGATCAACGATTTCTTGTTCGGTCGTTAATCGTTAACTGCATTTCAACCGAACGATTATTGTTTAGATTCGAACGATTTAATGATAATCTGAACGATAATCGTCTGGTGGAATAGGGCCCTAAGGGGCCGCTGGTTTTCACCAGAGCCCGCCACAAGGCGGGATGGACTTGCTGCGGCAGGCGACCCCCAGGTCGCTACCCCTGGCTTGGTTGCTAGTGACGGCAGGCGAGGCGTGGCAGGAGCAGTAGGCAGGAGATGGTGCTGGCAGAGGTCTGTAGGCGTAACCGCAGGTGACAGGCTGAACACAGGAGCAATGGAGTGACAGCGGAGCAGGAACCAGGAACAAGGACTAGGGACCAGGTAGCGGATAGGAATCAGGAACAAGGACTTGGGATCAGGTAGCGGATAGGAATCAGGAACAACAGGGGGCTGGGCCAAACGCTATGGGAAGCATGTAGAGGCTCCAACACCTGTAGTGGGGCAGGGCTGGAACTTATAGGGGAGTGATTGACATGTTGTTGGGGGGTGAATGATGTATAAGTTTGTCTGTTTGTGTCTGTGTCTTTCTCTTACTTTCTTTCTCTGCTGGCCAGCAAAACCTCTTTCTATCCACTGTTATTTCTGCAGACAGACAAGTGCAGCATTTCCCACCAGCACACACGTCCACCAGCATGCAAACAGCACCACAGCTTACCAGGAGGAACCAGAGGGGAGGGGGTGCTGGGTTTATATGGAGCACTGACCTGATTACTGCCAGGTGAGGCTGAGCTGGAGCTATGCAGCTATAGTGGGTTTTGTATTCCTGGTTATTTTTTGTATTTCTATGTTATTTATTTTCACAATATGTATTATAATTTTATGCTGTGTAAGAAAAGGACAAGTTTGTAGCACTTTTATGTTTGGATTTAAACTGATGTGTATATTGCTTTAAGAGTGTTGCATTTTGGATAAATTGGGTATAAAGACACCTGGAATCCCTGGGTTTAGAAAGAGTCTGGCTCAGAGTATGTGAGCTGGGAAAGCAGGGTGCTGCTTGATACCAAGGCAGCTGCAACAAACCCTGATCTGCTGTATATTATTTGTTTTGTTATTTTGCTTAAAATAAAGAAGATTTTTTTTTTTGCTATGACTGAGTGACATTGCTTCTTTTTGGTGACCTCAACAAATCCCACACCTCAACATATGGTGGCAGCGGTGGGATGGTCACCTGTACTGGACTAAGTACAATTGTCAACTCAGTTCATGGCAGGAAGAGGACGTGCCAAGAGATTTATATGGACTCATTCTCCTAGACGGTCACAGCGTACCAAGGAGACTACACGTCCTAGATTGGTGGAAAAGAGTCTCCCAGCAGCCCCTGAATCCAAGATGGAAGCCACCCAGACTGAGGTTGGTGAATGGGTGATACCAGAGGAGGGCGCTGCAGCTGCAAGCGATACTAGTCCACCAGTGAGTGCAACTACTGCTCCAAAGACCATGGAGGAGCTTCTTGTATGGTTGGTTCACCGCCAAGAATTAAGTGACCAACGTAGAATGGAGGAGCAAAAATACTTTCATGAACAGGAGTTGAACAGAAAGGAAAAAGAGGAGGAGAAGCGTAAAATTGAGTTGCGGTGACAAGAAGCAGAAAGAGCCAGGAGAGATGAGCAATTCCTTCAGGCACTGCAAGCCATGCAACACAGTGTACCTCCTGCTGCCCATTTAAAACTTACAAAGCTAACAGAGACTGATGATATAGAGTCATATCTGAAAGTATTTGAAAGAGTGGCTCAAGCTAATAAGTGGCCTGAGGAACAATGTGTCCTTCATTTAGCCCCATTTCTCACCAGCAAAGCTCGGCAGGCATACAGCCAGATGAGAACCGAGGAGGCTGAGAACTATCAGAAAGTTAAAGCTGCAATTCTGAGACGTTATAATGTGCATGCAGAATCCTTTCGCCAAAGATTCAGGACCTACAGATACCAGGACAAAGAAGGACCTAGAGAGGCCTACACCCAGCTGTCTGAATTGTGCTTCAAGTGGATTTCTCCAGCAGGTAAGTCTGTTAAACAGGTACTGGAGCAGATTGTTCTTGAGCAGTTCCTTGGAGTCCTTCCTGAGCCAATGCAAGTCTGGGTGAAGGAACATCAACCAGAGGATGGAGAGCAAGCAGTGAGGCTGGCAGAAAACTATCTGCTTGCAAGAAAAGGACTGGTCTGTAAGCCAAGGGTGGTAAGATCTCCTTCATTTACTACTTTTACAGATAAGCAGAGGCCAGAGATTGTGAAAAGTAAAAGTCATTATAAAGAGCTAGTTTGCTTTGCCTGTGGTAAAGCTGGACATTATGCTAAAAACTGTGCTAGTGCAGCTGGTAAAAAGGCAAAGGGAACTACAGTAAATTGTGCTGGACTTGTTAGAGACTATCTGCACCCTGTAACTGTGAACTCCCACACTGTGATGGCCTTGATTGATACTGGGAGTCAGCAGTCTCTAATAAGATCGGACTTGATGGACTCTGCTAACATAACTGGTCATCTATTTCTGACATGTGTGCATGGTGATAAAAAAGTGTATCCTAAAACTGTGCTCCCTGTGCAAATAGGTGATACACTAATGTCTTTAGAAATGGGAATAGTGCCTAAGCTTCCATATCCTGTGGTCCTAGGCCAAGATGTACCTGATTTCTGTGTTATACTCAAAAGAGACAGTTTAGTTTCTGCAGTAACAACCAGGTCCCAAGCTAAAAAGCTGCCTGAAAAAGAGTGTTTGGGTGACATATTTCCATTTGATGGTGACTTATTTCACGGTGATAGTAAAAGGCGTCTCTCTAAGAGAGAAAAGCGACTAGCCAGTGCTAAATGGCAGTCTGAACATCCTCTCATAGAAAAAAAACCCTTCCATACACTCAGGTGGGAAAAAAATATTTCTGTCAAACAGAAAGAGGATAAGACCATTTCCTCACAGTTCACTCAGGTGAAAGACGAGGCAGAAGAACCTGCACAGTATCCTTGCTACAAACTGAAAAGTAATATCTTATATCTGGTCTGTGAGCAACCCCAGACAAAAGAGCAAGTGTGGCAGATAGTGGTCCCCTCTGAATATAGAGAGCCTATAATGAAGATAGCCCATTCTATTCCACTATCAGGGCATCTGGGCAGAAAGAAAACCCTGGCAAGGATACTGAACCAGTTCTTTTGGCCTAATATACATACAGATGTGGCAAAGTTTTGTGAATCTTGTCCTGAATGTCAGTATGTTTCTCCAGGTGACAAGAAATGTAAATTGGTTCCTATTCCTGTGGTTGATACCCCTTTTGAAAGAATAGCTCTGGATATTGTTGGTCCTCTGGACAAAAGCAAAAAAGGTAACAAATATATACTTGTTATAAGTGACTATATGACCCGGTATCCAGAGGCTATTCCTTTAAGGACTATTACCACAAAGAGAATTGCAGAGAAATTAATACAATTTTTTAGTCACATGGGTATTCCTCATACAATTCTTACAGATCAAGGTACAAACTTTCAATCAAATTTAATGAAACAAATTCATGAACTACTTGGGATTCAGGCTGTAAGAACTACTCCCTACCATCCCCAAACTGATGGTTTGGTGGAACGCTTTAACCAAACCCTTAAAAAAATGCTCTGCAAGTTTGTGCAGCAGTATCCGGGACAATGGGATCAGTTACTGCCATACTTGTTATTTGCATATAGGGAGGTTCCACAAGCATCCACTGGTTTCTCCCCCTTCGAGTTGTTGTATGGGAGGCGACCAAGAGGACCACTGGATGTAATCAAGGAACACTGGGAAAAACCTGACCCAAAACAAAAAAACTTGGTTGAATATGTCCTTTCTATGCGTGACAAGCTGAATGAGTTGGCTGATTTTGTAAAAATCAACCTTACCAAGGCGCAGTCACACATGAAAGGGTGGTATGACAAATCTGCTAAAGAGAAATGTTTTTTGCCAGATGATAAAGTTCTGTTATTACTTCCATCTTCTGACAACAAACTGCTAGCAAAATGGCAAGGACCATTCAAAGTCTTGCGTCAAACTGGTCCAGTAGATTATGAGATTTCTATGCCCGGCAGAATTCAGGAAAAGAAAATTTTCCATGCCAATCTGCTTAAAAAATGGTTTGATAGACCAAATGTTGCTTGTACCATATTATCAGAATGTTACCCCAATGTTCTTGAGCAGTCTTATTCAATATTGTCCCCCACATCCAACCACTGTCCAATCACAGATATTCGTAGAGGCAGTGAACTTTCACATGAGCAACACAAAGATATAGACCTTATACTTCAGAAACACAAACCTACATTTGTTTCTACACCTGGTTGCACAGAGTTGACCCAGCATGTAATTGACACTGGTGATGCTAAACCAATACGTCAAAAACCCTACAGAGTGCCAGAAAAACTTAAACCTGTGATAGAAGAGGAAATTCAAAACATGCTACAATTAGGTGTCATTGAGCCATCATGTAGTCCCTGGTGTTCTCCTATTGTCCTTGTCCCAAAGAAAACTGGGGGTATGAGATTTTGTATTGATTTTAGAAAACTTAACCAAGTTTCTAAATTTGATACCTACCCTATGCCCAATATTGATGAATTGATTTCTAGGTTGGGTGAAGCGCAATACATCTCTACATTTGATTTAACCAAAGGCTATTGGCAGATCCCACTTGGAAAAGACTCCAAAGAAAAAACAGCTTTTGCTACTCCAGAAGGTTTATTTCAATGTACCCGAATGCCTTTTGGCCTACATAATGCCCCTGCTACATTTCAAAGACTAATGGACAGCATCATTAAGCCACATAGGCCATATTGTGCGGCTTATCTTGATGATGTCATTGTCTTTAGTCGTGACTGGAAGTCTCATATTTTGCATTTAGACAGTGTAATATCTGACATAGCCAATGCTGGGCTCACAATCAATCCAGCCAAATGTACCATAGCTCAAAAAGAAACATCGTATCTTGGCTATGTTATAGGTGGTGGAAAAATCAAACCAGAAGTGTCCAAGGTCCAAGCAGTAAGGGATGCTCCCATTCCAAAAACAAAGAAGGAGGTAAGATCATTTCTAGGGCTGGCTGGCTATTATCGCAGATTTATTCCAAATTTTTCTAGTTTGGCAGCTCCTTTAAGTGATCTTACTAAAAAAACTAAGTCGAACCTTGTTGAGTGGACATCTGAGTGTGAAGATGCATTCAACAACCTAAAACAGAACCTGTGTACTGCCCCTGTATTGAGCAATCCAAATTTTTCTTTACCGTTTCAAGTCCAAGTTGATGCGTCAGAAAGAGGTATAGGAGCTGTACTTTGTCAGATTCAGAATGGAGAAGAACATCCAATTCTGTACATAAGTAGGAAACTATTTCCCAGAGAAGAGAAATATTCTACTATAGAAAAGGAATGTTTGGCCATCAAATGGGCTACAGAAAGTTTGCGCTATTATTTACTAGGCAAAGAATTTGTATTAGTTTCTGACCATCATCCTTTGTTCTGGTTGAACACAATGAAAGGTGACAATGCTCGTCTAACAAGGTGGTACCTAAGCTTACAACCCTACCGCTTCTCGGTAGAGTATAAACCAGGGAGTCAGCACAAAAATGCTGATCACCTATCCCGATTTGGTACCCAAGTTCAAGAACCTTCTTTTGTGGAAGGACAAGCTTCCACTTAAGCTGGGGGGTATGTTGGGGGGTGAATGATGTATAAGTTTGTCTGTTTGTGTCTGTGTCTTTCTCTTACTTTCTTTCTCTGCTGGCCAGCAAAACCTCTTTCTATCCACTGTTATTTCTGCAGACAGACAAGTGCAGCATTTCCCACCAGCACACACGTCCACCAGCATGCAAACAGCACCACAGCTTACCAGGAGGAACCAGAGGGGAGGGGGTGCTGGGTTTATATGGAGCACTGACCTGATTACTGCCAGGTGAGGCTGAGCTGGAGCTATGCAGCTATAGTGGGTTTTGTATTCCTGGTTTTTGTATTTCTATGTTATTTATTTTCACAATATGTATTATAATTTTATGCTGTGTAAGAAAAGGACAAGTTTGTTGCACTTTTATGTTTGGATTTAAACTGATGTGTATATTGCTTTAAGAGTGTTGCATTTTGGATAAATTGGGTATAAAGACACCTGGAATCCCTAGGTTTAGAAAGAGTCTGGCTCAGAGTATGTGAGCTGGGAAAGCAGGGTGCTGCTTGATACCAAGGCAGCTGCAACAAACCCTGATCTGCTGTATATTATTTGTTTTGTTATTTTGCTTAAAATAAAGAAGATTTTTTTTTTTGCTATGACTGAGTGACATTGCTTCTTTTTGGTGACCTCAACAAATCCCACACCTCAACACATGTGGACCAATTAGGAGCTCACTGCCCCTTTAAATCTGAGACAGCCGGCGCGCGCGCGCCCTAGGAGGCGGGGACGTGCGCGCCGGCCGGCACAGACGGAGACAGGAGCGGAGGAGAAGTGAGGCGCCCCCAGGGGCCGAACTAGCAGCAGGGCCGGGTCCCTGCACAAGGACCCCGGCGGCTGCATGGGGCAGGAGGAGGTCGCGGCGGCGGCCCGGAACACGGGACGCCACCCGGCCGTGACAGTACCCCCCCCTTTGGCCTCCCCCTCTTTCTTGCCTGCAGATGGAGGTATCAGGCAAGTCTTGGTATTCCGCCGGTAGGCCGGACAAAGACTTGGCGGGCTCTGGTGACAACATAGAGTACTTGGGCTGAAGTGGCCTCAGACACTGGTTGGAACAGGCCTGACCCCAACTAAGTCCCAGGAGGATGGTGGAAGAAGAATGGGGCAGGACGTAGAAGGAGATCTTTTCCAGATGTGACGTGCCCACCTGGAGGACTAGAGGTGCGGTCTAGTAGTGCACAGTGTCGGTAAGAATCTCGCCCGTGACCGAGGAGATAGTCAGGGGTCTGGCTAGTGGGGTCACGGGTAGCCGCCATCTCTGGACCAATGTAGCTGCAATAAAATTGCCTGCTGACCCAGAATCGAGAAAGGCAGTAGTCTGGTGAGTTTGTCCTGAGGGTGTCTGGATGGAGACTGGCACAGACAACTTTGGAGAGGTGGCATTCACACTTAGGGAGACCTCTCCCACTGGACCTAGGTGCTGGCATTTCCCGGACGCTTGAGGACGTTGGGGACATCTCAGTCGAAAGTGATCCGAACCACCGCAGTAGAGGCAGAGATTCAGCTCCAGACGACGAATTCTTTCATCAGGCGTCAGGTGAGCCCGTTCCACCTGCATGGGAATCTCAGGAGTCGACTGGGACTCCGGAACGTCAGGATTCTGGAAGACCGGCGCCAGCTGGTGATGGCGACGGGACAGGCCTAGTCGCCGTTCATGCCAGATCTCCTCCTCTCTCTTTTAGAAAAACGAGTATCGACCCTGGTGGCCAGTAGGATGAGTTCGTTCAGGGAGGTAGGTAGGTCTCGGGCGGAAAGCACGTCTCTCACCCGACTGGACAGGCCCTTCTTGAAGGTGGCTATTAGAGCGGCCTCATTCCAGTCCAATTCTGCCGCCAGGGTGCGGAACTGGATGGCGTAGTCACCAACAGAGGAAGTTCCTTGGGATAGGTTGAGGAGAGCAGTCTCAGCCGAAGACGCACGGGCAGGTTCCTCAAAGACAGAGCGGAACTCAGCCAGGAAAATTCGGAGATTAGCAGCCACAGGATCATCACGGTCCCACAGTGGTGTGGCCCAGGCCAGAGCTCTACCTTCCAATAGGCTGATGATGAAAGCCACTTTAGAGCGCTCGGTGGCAAACTGACTGCTTAGAAGTTCGATATGCATGGTGCATTGGGTCAGGAAGCCTCTGCACAACTTGGAGTCACCAGAGTATTTGCTTGGGAGAGCCAGTCGAAGTGTAGAAAAAGCAGCAGGAGGTGGTGTGCGCTGGGCTGTAGTATGCTGCTGTAAGGCGGCAGTGAGTTGCTGGATCTGCTGCGACTGTTGCTGGATTTGTTGCGCCTGTTGGGCGACCACTCGGGCTATGTCACGGGATCCATGGTTGGAGCCTACTGTAACGCCTGGAATAGTGGATCCACTGGACCGTCACCAGCGATGGCACTAACCTCACCAGGGAGCGGAGTCTAAGGGGCCGCTGGTTTTCACCAGAGCCCGCCGCAAGGCGGGATGGACTTGCTGCGGCAGGCGATCCCCAGGTCGCTACCCCTGGCTTGGTTGCTAGTGACGGCAGGCGAGGCGTGGCAGGAGCAGTAGGCAGGAGATGGTGCTGGCCGAGGTCTGTAGGCGTAACCGCAGGTGACAGGCTGAACGCAGGAGCAATGGAGTGACAGCGGAGCAGGAACCAGGAACAAGGACTAGGGACCAGGTAGCGGATAGGAATCAGGAACAAGGACTTGGGATCAGGTAGCGGATAGGAATCAGGAACAACAGGGGGCTGGGCCAAACGCTATGGGAAGCATGTAGAGGCTCCAACACCTGTAGTGGGGCAGGGCTGGAACTTATAGGGGAGTGATTGACATGTGGACCAATTAGGAGCTCACTGCCCCTTTAAATCTGAGACAGCCGGCGCGCGCGCGCCCCGGCCGGCACAGATGGAGACAGGAACGGAGGAGAGGTGAGGCGCCCCCAGGGGCCGAACTAGCAGCAGGGCCGGGTCCCTGCACAAGGACCCCGGTTGCTGCATGGGGCAGGAGGAGATCGCGGCGGCGGCCCGGAACACGGGACGCCGCCGCGGCCGTGACAAATACATTGTTAATAAGTCTACAGTATGTTCAGATAAGGACAACCCTGTGCCCTAACGTTCTTCACTTGGTACAGACGAGTATGGGCAATTGTGAACTTCATAAAAACGTATCCCTTACATATCTTTACTTCTTTCAAAAAAATTAATTATTGATATGAATATCATTTACTTATATATATTTTTACATCTGCAGATTATGTTATGTATGGAGAAAAGACTCACCGAATCAGGAAGTACGCCACGCATTGCCCTTCATCCAATATCCTTAAACCACGGTATTGTCCTGCAGAAGATCGGTTCATATCTGGAATTATGGTGGGGAGGTTGGGCCCAGTTCACACGGTCGTGCGGATTCCGCGCGGTTTGATGAGTCCTGGTCCCTGGGATGCTGTTCTTTTTCCTATGGAGAGGGATAGGTGTCTACCGTGATGCAGGTGCCAAGACAGCGTAACAACAGAATATTTTTTAAAATTTTTTTAAGATCTGATCGTATCTACCCCAGTGGCGTTTCCCAAGACATTTGGTGAGCAGATTCTCTTTTTGCGTAAAGTTCTTTAATTCTTATCATGTTCTAAAAATATATTCACATTACACATTTTGTATTGCACTTACACTGCACCGAGAATGCACATGATGTTGCCTGAAGAGCGGATCATCTGGATTCAATCACTATTGATGGACTGCCTTGTCCCTTACTATGATGGACACATCTTTACACCAATCACTGTGAGATTTGAAACGTGATTGACAAGAGTATAGACCAATTATTTTGCACTATGTACGTATATAATGATGTTATGAAGTTCACTGTTTGCACTTGAAAATGGCGGGTGCACCGCCGAAACGTCGTGTTCTGCTGTGTTGCACCATGTAATTGTTTTTTTTAAATAAATCATCAGTTTTTTCATCTCATTGGAGTGCCGTGGATCATCACTATTTTATATATATATAATAATATATATATATATATATATATATATATATATATATATATATATATACAGATCTACTCTTTCCTATTCCCTAGACCAAATTTGTCTCTCGGAGAGAATTCAGACCTGTACTTTTGCCTTAAGACTTAATCCCTACCTATTAGTTTGAGACAAATGTGGTTTTGGGCAGTGTTTCTCTGAAACAGTACCCCCTGTAGCTATTAAACCTTTCATGTCAGCCATATAGCTATATACGTTCCTGCTGCACATACCCAGTGCAGCAGGAATTTATGTAAACGTTCCTGGCTGTGAAGGGATTTTAATGTGTGCAGGGCCGTTTCAATGCGATTATTAACCCCCTTAAACGCTGCGATGTACAGGGTATGTTCACAGCATCTGCAGCAGATTTGATGGCACAGATTTAAATCTGTAATAGATCTTCAGCCAGTAGTGGATTATAATAGGGGCATTTCAGGCGGCAGCCCGGGGCCCTGAGCTCCTGGGCAGGGGCGTAGCTAGGATTCACGGGGCCCCATATTTT
Organism: Dendropsophus ebraccatus; assembly: GCF_027789765.1. Lineage (NCBI taxonomy): Eukaryota > Metazoa > Chordata > Amphibia > Anura > Hylidae > Dendropsophus > Dendropsophus ebraccatus. The sequence continues at coordinate 82,749,712 of NC_091458.1, forward strand.
TCGCTTTATAGGACGCGCCTTTTGATAAGACGCACCCCTGATTTTAGGGGGGGAAATAGAAAAAAAATATTTTGCTTATTGTCACAGTTTGGAGATAGCAGCAGTGTAATTGGTGCCAATCCCCCCATATAGTGCCCCACATAGTAGCCAATGCCCCCATAATATAGTGCTCCCCATATAGTAGCCAATGCCCCCACATAGTGCCCCTACATAGTAGCCAATGCCCCCACATAGTAGCCAATGCCCCCATATAGAAGCCAATACCCCCACATAGTAGCCAATGCCCCCATATAGTGCCCCCCATATAGTAGCCAATGCCCCCATATAGTGCCCCCCATATAGTAGCCAATGCCCCCATATAGTGCCCCCCATATAGTAGCCAATGCCCCCATATAGTAGCCAATACCCCCACATAGTAGCCAATGCCCCCATATAGTGCCCCCCATATAGTAGCCAATGCCCCCATACAGTAGCCAATGCCGCCATATAGTAGCCAATGCCCCCATACAAGACAGTGCCCCCCATAGTAGCCAATGCCCCCATACAGTGCCCCCATAGAAGACAGTGCCCCCATAGTAGCCAATGCCCCCAGACAGTAGCCAATGCCCCATATAGTGCCCCCATAGTAGCCCCCCTGCGACCAGAAAAACAACAAACAGGCTACTCACCTGTCCACCGGCCCCAGCAGCTCCTCTCCCGACACTCCGGTCTCCCGCCATCCTCATCTGCCGCTGCAGAACACTCCCCAGACACAGGCAGCGTCTCTGTACCCCGCTGCCTGTGCCGGAGGATGACGGGAGACCGGAGTGTCGGAAGAGGAGCTGCTGGGGCCGGCGGACAGGTGAGTAGGACAGCGATCCCCTCCGCCTGCCCAGCCCGCCCCCTCCATCGCCGCTTAGCCGATCAGGAGCCCAGGAAAGTGCTGCTCATTGCACTTTCCCGGGCTTCTGATCGGCTCAGCTGAGCGGCGATAGAAGGGGTGTGCGGGGGGATGGCTCAGGGCCGCTCACTATGCATATGCATAGTGAGCGGCAATACAGGGGGCGGGGACATGTTTTAACGCGGGGGCCCGGGCCCCCTGAACCCCCGGGCCCCATAGCGACGGCGTACCCTGCCCCCATGGTAGCTACACCAGTGCTCCTGGGGGGCCCATAACCACCCAAAAAGACTTATACTTTCAGTGGTGTATTGTCTCCTGGCTACACTTCCGCCATGATTTGCAAAAAATCATTGTTTTTTTTATTGACAATTTTGCACAAATCAGGACATCATGACATTATGTGTCCTGTACTATGAACGCCAAGCTAGTGTTGCCAGAGTTACAGTGGGGTGGGGGGGCCCAGGCTTGGTGAACAACCCGGGGCCTATGGTAAAATTAATCCGCCCCTGTCTGCAGCAGATTTGATGGTTCAGATTTGAAACTGTAGATTTGCTTTGAATCTGCAACTTCTGCAAATCTGCGCCATCAAATCTGCTGCAGATCCTGTACTTGTTAATGCACCCTAACAGTCTTCAAAAGACAGTTACACTGCACCCAGGGCATCTCCCTGCACCATAATGAAAATCATCCGGTCCCTATACTTTGCGCCTTTACCAGCAGCTGTACTTAGGGGCCTGAGCAGGATGTGATTTGTTTGCCAGGCAAAAGCTGCATTTACTCAGCATACAAATCCCCTTTGCCCAAGCACAGAGAGCGCCAGTGCCTGGCTGCGGCCCCTCAGTCCAGTGGCGGCCCACAGCAGCTAAATAAGCAGCGTGGCAAAGGGCAGCTGCTCTGCCCTGTCTGGCGCTCAGAGCAATTTTTTTTTAACCCTGACACCTCCTGTGTATCCGATTAACCTGCGGCGCATACCTCTGTGGTACACATACCCCAGGTTGAAAAACCCTGGTCTAGGGAATAGTGTGAAGTAGATTTTTGTATATCTATATATATATATACATTTGCCTTTTTCTTTTATAGATTTTTTTTCCTATACATATATATATATATATATATATATATATATATAGGAAAAAAAATTATATATATAGGAAAATTTTTTTATAAATATATATATATTTTATATATATATATATATATATATATATATATATATATATATATATATATATAATATATATATTTATAAATTTTTATTCTCTTCATTCATAAAAAAAATACATAGGGAAGTCTAAACACAATAGTCTCCCCATTGCTACCAATACAATACATCATTTTTATCCCATCCCATTACACCCTACCCAGGGGGGGAGAGAGAGAAAAATTAAAATAAATAAATAAATAAATAAATAAAGTAAATAAATTATTATTAACCTTAAACCTTAAAGTCTTTACCCAGACTTTGCCCAGTATTCCTCATATTGCCTTACCCTTAATACCAGGTTTTTCCATTCCTCTAGCGCAGGGACCTTATCTCCATACCACCTTCTGGATATAGCAATTTTCACCAAAACACACTGAACCCATCAGCCCGTCGTTGCTATACCCTCCCAGTAAAAATCTGGGAACATCGCTGCCGACCACAGGGCCCATAACCCCTTCAATGTAATTCTTCGCCAAATTCCAAAAATCTTGCATTTTGGGACAATCCCACAATAGGTATAAAAAATCTGCGTCCTCCATGGAACATCTTGGGCAGCCAAAGTTGGGTCTATATCCCCTCCTGTAGAGATCTTTAGGAGAGAGTTATAAACCATGCAAAATTTTGAGCTGTATCAACCTATGAGGGGGATTAATAGAGACATACTGTATGCCTTCAACAATATCTGTTCACAGATCCTCCTGGAGGTTCCCGATTCTCAACTCCCACTTTTTCCTTGCCTTCCTCAAGTGTCCCATTCCCTTCGCCTTTAATAATCTCAGGTATATTCTAGTAAGGCATTTCTTCCCAGCCATAGGGGACCTTAAGTACTCAAAAAGTTGTGTGTCTGGACGCACCACACCTCCTTATTCAGTGTGGCTCTAAATGCATGTCGTAGCTGTGAATATTTAAACCTATGTGATTCAGAAAGTGCAAAATTATATTTAAACTCTTTAAAGGAAACTAAATTTGCATCATTTATAATCTGTGCTTTATATTTTATCCCCCTCTGAACCCAAAAAGAGGGGTCCCGGAGAGAGTCAAACTCTGCTAAGTGAATATTACCCCATATAGGAGAGAACTGGAGTACCCCATTAATCTTATATAATCTTTTAAGTGCTTTCCATGTCTTATTATACAAATCAACTTGTGAAAGAATCGTTATACCCCCCCGAAAACCCCCTTCTAAACAAACAAAAAAATTATCATACTGGTGATTAGTGTTACGTAAAATAAACTGAATAATGGGTGAAGTTTTCCATTTCCTAAATACCTGAGCCCCCATAGCAAGAAAATACAAGCGGAAGTCGGGCAGAGCCATTCCACCCTCATTGCATCTATGGGTCCAATTATGGTATTTTATTCTAGGTCTTTGTTTCCCCCAAATAAAAGAATTTAGCATAATTTTTATTTTACTGAACCAGGCGTCAGGAATTGAGGCAAAACGATCATCTTAATTATGCCCATGCGGTCAGCCATTGACAGTGGCAAACCCCTCCAAAATTCTATTCTCTTCTTAATCCTAGTGAACAATGGTTGCAAGTTAAGTTTTATAAATCTATCCATTCTAGTTGCGAGCCTTATCCCCAGGTAGTCGATCGAGTCATCCATTTTTAGAACTTGGACCAGAGAACTGTTCATAGTAAATCCTTCACTAACCGGTAATAAGGAGGACTTCATCAAATTAACCTTCAGTCCAGAGACCTTTCCAAATTCAGAAACAATATATATACTTTCCGAACTGCGCTCTCCCCCCCTCTTAAAAAGAGGAGGACGTCATCTGCATAAAGCAGGATCTTCTCATTTTCACCTAACAATCCATACCCACTAACTTCCTTAGACATTCTCATCTTTATTGCTAAAGGCTCTATAAAAAAAAAAACAATAAGGGGGACAGAGGGCACCCCTGCCTTGTCCCCCTCCCCAAACTAAACCATTTCGTGGCCCTACCATTGTAAATAACATTTGCGATGGGAGAGGCATATAAAAGTATAACCCACTAAATAAATTGGCTGCCCAGGCCAAATGCCTCCAGAACCCTCCACAGGAACCCCCATTCCACCCTGTCAAATGCCTTCATTGCGTCAAGAGACAGGATGAAATGGGGGGCCCCAGACCCCAGCTGAACATGTGCAAAGGCCCTAGAGATGTTTTCAAAAATGACCCTACCTGACACGAATCCTGTCTGCTCTATCCCAATCAATCCAGGGGTTACCTTGCCTAACCTAGATGCCAACGCCTTGGCAATGATTTTACAATCACAATTAATTAATGAGATAGGACGGTATGATTCTATATGTAGCGGGTTTTTATGTTTCTTCCCTATCAAGGTGAAACTAGCCTCCCTCATTGAGGTGGGAAGAACGCCTCTCAAACAGGATTTATTAAAGGTCTCCAAGACCCAGGGCAAAAGGATATCCGAGAATTCTACATATACAGCAAACGGTAACCCATCTGTACCTTGAACCGACTGGCCCTTGCAGCTCCCTAGGGCTACCCTAAGGTCCTCGAGCATAATAGGAGCGTTCAGGACTTGGGCCTCATCCAATCCCAGTCTCGAAATCTCCAGCTGACACAACCAGCTGTTGTGTTCCTTTATATTTACTAGCAATATGCAACATGTTCATGTTTGTTACAATTATATATTTATAAAATTATATATATACAGTATCCGTTTGGGCTGTTGAAGTGGTGAGCTGGGATTTTTTCTTTTGCAGAAGGAAAGCAATGGTCCCACAGTCCTTATTTACTGTACATCAGAAATTAAAAAGCACTTGATATATGAGAGAAAAAATATCCTAGATATCCAGTGACACTTATATGATGTTTATACAGTTACCCTAGTCTTTCCTCTCACAAGACACAAGGCTACCAGAAAAAAACAAAATAGTTGGTGTTATGAATCCTCTCAACGCGTCTCAATGCTTTTCCCCATCCCTGTCATACAAAGGCGTTCATCCGGAGGTTAGACAAATTCCCCATGGTAAAGATAATGACCATTTGAATATCAATGTGGCACCATGGATGGAAGACAGCTGCAATACAGTGCAATTTACTAGGTGGTATACAATCTTGTGCACTGCAGCCATAACTTGATGTGGTGTGTAGTGCTATCTAGTCCAGTTATATTAATATATACCAGTGGAAAGTCTGGTGTCTGTTTCAAATTCTACTAAAATGAATAGCGCCTACTGCTATATGTCAAAGTGTACGCCAGCAATAAGCCTTTAAAGGCTGCGTTCACACTACGTATATTTCAGTCAGTATATGTATATTTCAGTCAGTATTGCAACCAAAACCAGGAGTGGATTAAAAACACAGAAAAGATCTGTTCACACAATGGTGAAATTGAGTGGATGGCCGCCATATAACAGTAAATAACTGCCATTATTTCAATATAACAGCCGTTGTTTTAAAATAACAGCAAATATTTGCCATTAAATGGCGGACATCCACTCAATTACAACATTATGTGAACAGAGCCTTTCTGTGTTTTTAATCCACTCCTGGTTTTGGTTGCAATACTGACTGAAATATACTGACTGAAATATACATATACTGACTGAAATATATTGACTGAAATGTACGTAGTGTGAACCCAGCACATGCAACTGACTAAGAAAATGTAAAGGAGGCCACACATCCAAAGAATCTTAACTCATTTAATCACACCAGTGCAACATTTTGGCTATAGAAGTAGCCTTTCTTAAGCAGTGCTTGAGAAAGGCTGATTCTATAGCCAAAACGTTGCACTGGTGTGATAAAATGAGTGAAGATTCTTTGCACGTGCGGTCTCCTTGGAATTTTTTGGATTCTGATACGGTCCTGGGTTCTATACTCTACATTTAAAAGTCTAGTGCTGTTTTGAGTTTTTTTTTTCTTTTTTGCATGCAACTAACTAAGCGCAGTTTTAAGAAGTAGTACCCAGAGGGGGCAAATTATAAGGAAGGCTAAACAGAGGGAGCCATCTAAAAAGGGGGCTACACAGAGGGAAAAATCTATGACAGAATTATAGAGAGGGGACAATCTATAAGGGAAACTAAACAAAGGGTCCATCCAAGGGAGACTACACAGAGGGTAGTAATTCACTATAGTGTATGCACAGGGGGGGGGGGGGCATCTACAATATGGGAGCTACATACATGGGGCTACTACTATATATGGGATGCACAGAGGTGGGGCTATCTCCTGTATGGGGGCTGCACAGAGGGACCTAATGGGGATTGAACTGGGATGTCTAATATTATAGAGGAGCTGTATTGAGAGGCATAAAACTATATGAGAGCTGCACATAGGGGCCTAATATTATTTGGATATGCAAACAACACTGCAGAGACACCATCACGTGTTTCGACGTCAGTGAGCTAGCCAGACCTTCTTCCTGGAAGGAACAACCAAGCTAAGAAATGTCTCCAGTCAAGGAAACCACCCAAGCAAGGTATTCATCCACAGACAACTGTTTCAGGGTGTTTTCCCCCCATCAGTGTGGAGTAGGATTCTGGCTAGTGGGAGAAACACCTAGTAAGAGCATGCAAAAGGAAGCTGGTTGACAAAAGGACGCTGAGGTCAACCAGTGTCCTTTTGCATGCACTTAGTAGGCGTTGCTCTCACTAGCCAGAATCCTACTCCACACTGATGAGCAGCAAACACCCCGAAACATCTGTCTGTGGATGGATACCTTGCTTTGGTGGTTTCCTTGACTGGAGACATTCCTTAGCCTGGTTGTTCTTTCCCGGAGAAAGGTCTGGTTAGCTCACTGAGGTCGAGACACGTGATGGTGTCTCTGGACAATGTCCTAGATACACTGACGTTAAGACATGTGATGGTGCTTCTGCAGTGTTTTGGTTGACCTCCCTGAGGTCAACCAGCGTACTTTAACATTATTTGGAGGCATAAAGAGGGCTTAATGATATGATATGGGGACACAGAGTTGGGTCTACCCACGAAATGAAGACACAGAGGGGCCAATACAGAGGTGCAATTTGAAAAGAGATAAGGATGGTGCAAGGTTAAAAATCCTAATATGTTTGTCTGGCAGATTCTACGGAGATGAGTCTTAGCTGCAAGAGGTTTTCATAATGGCCCAGGCCAGATGGAGAAGAAAATGAAAATGGGACAACTCTGATCAGAGAAGACCCCTCCCCCCTTCCCGTAACTGCTAGCATGCCCCTATGATTTACTCAAAGAAGATGGCCTCTGTGAGTCACTTGATGTACCTCCACTTTAATCATTTATATTACATGCAGAACCTGTGTAGAGCTGGTATCTACCTCTATCTGGTCACTGCATGAGATGATGCTGGTCTTTGTACAATGGATTTTATTAAGTAGCAGTTGTGGCATTAGTCAGTATGTGGTGGTATTAGTAATCATGTGGTGGTGGTAGTATTTATTCCTTAAAAACTGGTACTATTGGTTTGGGTATACTGTATTTGGCCATGTATGGCAGTAATATTTGCCCATTGTATACTGGTATTATTGGTAATATTGGTCTCAGTATACAGGATTTGGTCAGTAAGAGTATCGTAGTAATATGTATGGTGATAATATTTCTTTCTTATATACTGGTATTATATGCAGACTCTTTATGATTTGGTCAGTAACAGTATGGTAGTAATATGTATGGGGATAAAATTTGCTCTCTATGTGGGAGATTTATCAAACTGGTGTAAAGCAGAACTGGCACAGTTACCCTTAGCAAACAATCAGATTCTAACTTTCATTTTTCAAAGAATTTGTGAGGAATGAAAGGTGGAATCTGATTCGTTGCTAGGGGCAACTGAGCCAATTCTACTTTACACCAGTTTGATAAATCTCCCCCTATGTTTTCTGGTAGCTGTATGACTTGTATTTCGGTATACAGCGTGAGGCCGTGGTCACACTACCTAAGACACTGTCCGTTTTGTGACTCGGCCTTGTCACAGAACTGCCGGTGTCAGTGAAGTTCATCCCGGCTGGTACTGCAGTACTTGACGGATGAACTTTATTTCTTAAGAATTAGGATTCCTGCATTCCAATTACCCAAAGCCGTCAAGGTAAAGTGCGGCCAGAACCGCACTTTACCTTGTCTGTTCTGGCAGTCTTGTGCGGCTGCTATTCAATGAATCCCGTCCAGAATGCATACTATGTGTATACACTCCAGCCGGGATTCCATTGAGATGGATATGATCGGCAATTATATTAAATAACGTCCGTGGTTGCAAATCTGCAACTACAGACATTGTTTAATGAAATTTTACATAGTGTGAACATAGCCTTATCATGCGAGGAAAATTGTCTTAAGGCGTTCCTGTTCCTGGGAACTTCTATTCAGCCGATAATCGGCCCATGTAAATGTGTCACAGATCAGCTGATGAGCAAAACGGCTGCTAGTCAGTTGATTTGATCTTTTGTGTGGCTGTAAAAGTTTTTATTTTTATAACTGAAAATCTGTGTAATAATGCCTTGTGCAAGAAAACGTCAATCTAGCTATGCGGCACTCGTTTGCAGCCCAACACTGCCCTCTATCACGCTGTGTAAAAGGAACCTTACCTACATTATGTTAACGTATATAAGTATGGTGACTGAAGGGTGGGTCCAATTGTCTCCTCTTGTGGGCTCAAGGTACTCCAGGCTGACACTGAACACAGTGTGAACCCAGCTGAAGTTTCTGTTTGACTCAGATCTAACTGACAACTGTTTGTTACCCTTCCCCTTGCCTATAGCATATGTTCTAATAAAGCCTTATTCTGTCACCAATAATCAGACACTGCCAGACTGTATGACACAAGGAATACATTTCCCCTACGAATAACACAATTTCATGGGAACGAATTTACAAGGATTTACTTAAATAGCCAGATGAGAAGAATTGACAGGTCCTGTTATGGTTGTGTATTCTGCCTGTGATGGCATCTGTAAGCCTGACCACATGACTAGGTAAATCCTAGCTCCTATTTTATTTCCTTTGTTGTGTTCATAGTGTAATTTACAAATGTAAGTAAATAGTGACATGTTGGACAATCTCAGGTAAAATTCACTGCAGTTTCATTGTGTGACATGTTTTTCGATGATATGGCAGGAACTTTATTAAATGTAGGCTGCTGAGATTTGTCTGCCAGGGCCTCTTTTTACTCCCAGTGTGTTCGGAATCTGTGTCCTCTGAGTGAGGGCTCTTTCAATATTCTAATATATATATATATATATATATATATATATATATATATATATATATAATTTTTTTTTTTTTTTTTTTTTTTTTTTTATAGAGGTTTAGATCTAGAGGTCGATCTCAATGTCATCCGCTCTTTACTTTTCTTAGCATTTTTATCCTCTATTAATATACTGTCAGACACTGGGTACCTTTAAACTTTATGAGATTCTCTATTCCTCTGCCTGGGTGTAGACTGGGTGGATGGCGGTATTGGTCAGGTCTGGTGTGGTGGTGTTATCCAGTCACAGTATGGCGGTACTGGTCAGGTCTGGTATGGTGGTGTTATCCAGTCACAGTATAGTGGTCTTGGTCAGGTCTGGTGTGGTGGTGTTATCTAGTTACAGTATGGCAGTATTGGTCAGGTCTGGTATGGCGGTGTTATTGAGTCTCAGTATGGCAGTAATGGTCAGGTCTGGTATGGTGGTGTTATAAAGTCGCAGTGTGGTGACCAGGGGATGCTAGGTGGTGTGTAGCTGGGCTAGATGGTGGTGTTCCTGAGGCACTTGTCACTTTGGCCAGGAGTGGTATGCGCCCACCCCTGGATACACCAACAAAAAACTTTTTAAAAATGTGGGTAGATGTGAAGTAAAACCCCAGAGTCAGGGTTGAATTAAAACAGGAAATTAATTTTACTGAAATCCCTTGAACTTTATACAGGGCATTGAGTGCAATATACACACATATATATATATATATATATATATATATATATATATATATATAGCCGTATTTATCACTAGGCACCCGTGGTCCTGTGCCTAGGGCAGCACCTTGCAGGGGGGCAGCACCAGGGAGCAGGGGGACAGAAAAAACATTTTTTTTTGTTTTTATTTTTTTAGTTTCCCTCCTCCCGTTCAGACTTGCCAGTAAATCTGGTGTCTTTTCCAGGGTGGTGGGGGGTATGGTGGTATTGGTCAGGTCTGGTATCGCCAATAGGTGCATGAAGATGGTGCGTCTTCAGGTTTAGTGCCTAGGGCAGCAGCAGCTGTTAAGACTGCCCTGTATATATATATATATATATATATAATCCAATCCTTGAGCCGGGTGACAGGGTGATCTCTAAGAAACCTAGCAAATCGCAGTGAAGTCTTTCAGTTTACCACTTTTACCTGTCACTGTCTTGTAGTCCTGTCTTCGTTATCAGAAGAGAAAATAGCCGCCCAGTGCAGGTAGAGTATCCCTTTAGTCCTTTTTCACCTCAGCTTCCTCAGTATGCCTCTAGCCAAATGTGGCTAAGATGAGGTTGTTTTGAGAGAAATAATATACTCCTTGTTTTGACTGACTTGCTTCAGAGGAATAATCTAATCCCTGATTTGCCAGACACTTGAGACACCCAGCTCAGGGATTGGACAGTGAACATCACCTAATACCTTAATGACAGTTAGACAGTAACTTTCATTCAGCTATGCATACAATTCATACAACACAGTGACATCCAGTGGCAAAAAATTTAAAGTACAGGCAGAAATAGAAATCTTTGGTATTATTAAGGGTGCCTTTACACGTACCGTATGGCTGCGTATTTATCGCTGCAAGTTTCTTGCACATAAATCCACAGTGATACTGATTGCTATCAAGTCAATGTATGTGTATTACTACATGCGAGTTTTAGTGCGATTTTTACATGCGAGTTTTGATTTGCACATGATTTTCACAGGCCAGTTTAACATCACAAAAAACGCAGCTACTTTCATGCAAGTTTTGTGCAATAAATATGCAGCAATATGGTAGGCACCCTAAGAAATAGAGGGTCTGGTTTCAGCTGCATGTGGTAATGTACAGTAAATGTGGGAACGTGGCCTAAGGCTGTGTTCACACTATGTAAGTTGTTGACCACGGCCATGATTACTACGGTACTTACATAGTGCTGAAGGCTGAGGGAATCCCGGCTGGAGTGTATACACAAAGTATACACTCAGGCCGGGATCTCTAGCGGCACTGCAAGAAACTGACATGCCAGTTTTTCTATTCAATGAATAGCGGCCGCAGAAAAGCCTGGAGCCGCACAATGGAGTGTGCGGCTCCAGACGCATGCTCCATTGTGTGCAGTGTGGAATTCTGATGCGGGCGCGCATGTATATGCCCGCATCCAAATTCAGCAGTGGTGAAGATCATCCGGTTGGTACTGCAGTACCGGCCAGGCTGATCTTCTCAGAAACTGGTCGTTCAGTGACCCGGCCAGGTCACGGAATGGCCGGTGTCTTACTTAGTTACATGGTCTAACACTGATCAGATATCAATATGATGTTCAGAAACTAGAAAATCAAGATGCTAATTGGTGAGTGAAGATGGGGGGCATCTGCAGGTTTACTGCCTAGGGTAGCAGCAGCTGTTAATACGACCCTGGGTGTAGACATTGAGTTGATAAATTTAGTTTATAGAATCTGGGTATGTAATTTGTCTATTTTCACCTTTAGATCCTCATTCCTTTTATTCACTTCTTCTACTGATGCAGTCCTTTTATATTCCTCTTGAATGTTTTTGATCTCCACTTTTACTGTCTGTCTTAACTGCAACTTGTAAATATTTAATTGTTAGCAGCATAAAATCCAAAGAATGTCCATTACATAATGTGTCTAATTTTTTAAATGTATTCCAAGTCATCTGGCAATAGAATGGGATTACTGGGACTCTATGTCCCATTCTGTGTTTTTATAAATTGTGGTAAAGTAGAGACATAAAGAGAAAGGCTATGGTAACAAGCTGTATAAGACCGGCTGTTATGTGACCTGGACAGGTCATGGAACAGCCAGTCTCAGAAAAGATCATTAGTGCCGTGCCGGAGCCGCACGTTCCATTGTGTGAACTGACAGGGTTTTCTGCGGCCGCTTTTCATTGAATAGCGGCTGCAAAAAAACCTGACATGTCAGTTTTCTACGGCGCTGCTAGGGGTCCCGGAGTGTATACTATGGGGGAGATTTATCAAAGGGTGTAAAATTTAGACTGGTGCAAACTGCCCACAGCAACCAATCACAGCTCCTCTTTCCTTTCAGCACTGCCTAAAGCTGAGCTGTGATTGGTTGCTATGGGTAGTTTGCACCAGTCTAAATTTTACACCCTTTGATAAATCTCCCCCTATGTGTATACACTCCGGCCAGGATTCCCTTAGCCTGCAGCACTATGTAAGTACCCCAATGTGGGTGTGTGCCTGAAAGCTTGCGTTAGTCTAGTTTAATGTCCAATGATATGTCACACACCATAGCGTTGCTTCATTGCAAAAACTTTTTATGAGAAATTACAATACATTCTAGCAATACAATCCGTATGAAAGATAGAAAGATATTCATCGATTAGTGCATAGTCCATGTATACCTTCAAGATTGGAAACCATCAGCATTGGAGAAATGCAGATGTCTTCAATGTTTAGAGGGGTTACCCTTTTTCTCAAACAGACATTTCCCATACATGTCCCACTACCATATTTTATAGTTAAAAAGTCTCGCAAGGATGGCTCCTGTGCAGTTTTAGGCTGGGTTCACGCACTGTCTAAAACCGGCCATTCTGTGGCTGTGTCACAGAACGGCCAGTGTCAGTGAAGATCATTCTGGCCGGTACTGCAGTACTGGCCAGATGAACTTCATTTATGTTGAATTGGGATGCGGACACATCCATGTGCACCCGCATCCCAATTCACCATAGCATACAATGGAAAGTGCAGCGGGAGTCGTTATTCAATGAATAGCGGCTGCACAAAACTGACATGTTAGTTTTCCGTGCGGCTGCTAGCAATCCCGGCCAGAGCGTATACTATGTGTATACGGATTCCATTCATTTCAATGCTGCCTTTCAATTGTTGACTGTCAGGACATTTCTTCAAAAGACCATTTGACTCTCGGGGGAGGCCTAGGCTAGCCAGAAGATCTCTTGCTAACAGGCCTGCCAAGCTGAATTGCATCTGAGACACCACAGTAGACGGGACCGAGGAAATGTCCTGCAGTTGCCATGGAATGTAGGTGGCACTACTCCATGATGATCCTTCAGATGACTGCTGTCTCCGGGATTAACTACGGCCTGCCATGGAGCTGAAACTTTGCTGGATCCAGGCAACAATCCCAGTCTGGCTGGTATTCACCTGCCTGCTAGTAGTGTTGAGCTAATCTGTCAAAATTTTCGAGTTTAGCAAATGGAACACTCAGCATTTGATTACCAGTGGCTGCAGAAATTGGATGCTGCCCTAGGGTGGCCAGGAAAACATAGACATGACCATAGGTGGTATACATGTTTTCCTAGCAGCCCTAGAGCAGCATCCAATATCTACACCCACCGGTAATCAAATGCTGAGCGTTCTAGCTGCCAAACTCGAACATTTTGACAGATCAGGGCAACACTACCCACTAGGTGTTACAGGGAAGTGAACCCTTCCTCCAATCCGGTTGTGATCACTTCTGCCATTAACCTGTGTTCCTTTTGGACCACCTTGGTCACTAACACTGACCATACCCTTAATAGGGCCAGACTTTTTAGCACGCTTGGACATATTTTGGGGGTTTTATTTTAGAGGGAGCCTAATGTGACAGGCCACAAATGGAATCTATTGGGGGGGAGGGGACGCGGATTCAGATTGCAGTAATACATTGCTGATGCTGCACCTGAGTCTGTTCAATCTGTTATCCGGGAATATTAAAACAGGGCAGCCTACTTCCAAAAATAGCACCACCCTTGCCCTAAGGTTGTGTGAGGTCAAGAAAGGTGCTGTTTTTCAAAGACACCATGTGTCTTTCAAAAATAAAAATAACCCCTTTAAACTTATTCCATATCTATCTTCATTGTAAGAATTGCTGGTAGTAGTTATACAGTACTGTGCAAAAGTTGTTGGAAAATGCTACAAAGTAAAAGCCCTATTAGACACACAGATTTATCTGACAGATTTTTTAATCCAAATCCAGGTCATTAATATGACCCCATGCGGTACCCGTCTAGTAACAAAAACCCAATCTAAATATGTTTCACCAATGACCACCCTCTGTTTTCTATAGCTCAACCAGTTAATCATTTGCATATGTTTTCTCCTAGTCCTAGGATCCTCATTTTATAGACCAACCTTTCATGCGGCACAGTATCAAATGCCTTTGAAAAGTCCAGATACACAACACCCACAGCCTCCCCCAGGTCCAGTCTATAACTGTCCTTCTCATAGAAGCCGAACACAGTACTTTATTCCTGCAAAACTCTGGGATGGATACATTCTGGACCTGATGACTTATGGATTTTAATGTTTTTAAGACGTCGCCCCACTTCTTGTTGTGTTAGGCAGGTTAGATTTATGTGAAAATTTACATTATCCCTAGTCATGTCGTCTGTTATGGGATTCTCCTTGGTGAATACAGTAGAGAAGAATATATTTAGTATATTGGCCTTTTCCTCTTCCCCCTCCACCATTACACCTATATTATTTTTGAGGGGACCAACATTTTCGGTTTTAAGTCTTTTGTTGTTTATATAGGTGAAGAACATTTTGGGATTCGTTTTACTTTCTGTGGCAATCCTTCTTTCTGTTGCAATTTTTGCTTCTTTTATTTATTTATTTTTTTTTACACATTTTATTCTTCTGTCTATAGTTGGGCATGAAAAGATGGACATGAATAAGATAATAATAACAACAACAACAACAACAATAATAATAATAATTTTTATACTTATTATTAGTGATATAAATCACTGGGGTTGTACATTGCGATTATCAGTTAATACCAGAATAGTATAATGTGAAACCCAGACATTGTCATTAACTGGGGGTCACAGCCGATGTAATCTCCTGACCCTTCAGACTGACAAGTCACAAGAGCCTGTTGTTAGAATATTACTTTGATAATGTGTTTCTCCATCTAGTTTTATCACAAGTAAAGGTGGGATTATGTCTACAACCATTGTTTTCTGTTGTCATTCTAGGTCCTACTGGTGGATTAAGGGGGTACTTCACCTAATTTTTTTCTTTCAAATCAACTGGTCTCATTCCCTTTTTGGAAAAAATCTAAAAGATGCAAATTGACTAAATCTTAAATCTTATTATTTGGAATACCAAATGTAGATGAGCTAAAAATCATTCTCAGCAAGTATTCTACCATCAAAGATAAAGAGGTGGATCAACCCAGTGAGCCTAACATTGCTCTCCAGAAATCTGCTATCGTCAGACATATGTTAGTGCGTCCATCCATTCGTCCTAAGGCATCCATTACTAAAGACATAGAGGCAGCTCATCTAGTGACAATAAGACCAGCATGAGATAACGTTGTCAATCTGTAATTAATGCTCAATGGCACCTGAGAAGTTATTGAAACACTGACATTTTTTGTTGGGGGTATATCCACCACTGCTGTTGGTTTTTGATTCAAGAAATAGTTTGAGATGAGGAAATCACCATTGCATGCTTCTACCTAAATGCCCTACTTTCATGACATAATATCACTATAGTGTCATTTTTTTATGTTGTCCATAAATTTCACCTTCAAGGTAAATATCCCAAACTTTTTGTGAGTGGTATATGATTCTATACTCACGCAAGGCATGGAGCTAGTGAGTGAACATTCCTTGATTCAGCTGTGTGAGCAGCAAGGACCCCCCCCTCCCTCGCTCCCCAGAAGTCTTTATAGCAATATAAGACTCAAAAGAGTGAGCCGCCACACAAACACACAAATGCGCAAAACGTGCCCAAAAGAAGGTCATATTACACCCTGCCAAAAATTGATCATTTTGGTGCAGGATTGTGTACGACCCAAGAGCAACCTGCAGACCAATACAAAAAAATAAATAAATAAATAAAAATAGATAAAAGATTTAGAGACTAGTGTGGTAGCAATCAGATAATTAAAGTAAACCCCCATTATAACCAATTCCGTAGCTGTAAAATATATACACAATAGTAATACAGGGAGACTACTTTTATCTGCATTCTATGCACAAATGTCTATAAAAGATATCTACCCATCTAACATAGGCATGCAATGGGAAAGCTGAATCATAGAATGTAATATTAGATGAATGGGTGCTATTGTCTTCAGCATTACCATTTCTTATCCTGTACAATGCCAAGTGTCATATATCATCTCTTTTGGTGAAATACTACAAAACCCATTACTTATAAAGCTGACGTGACATATATCTGTAGATGGCACCCGTCAATATGGTTGTTGTCACCCAATAGATTCTCCCCCTGCAAGGATATGACCACCACATGAATTAAGGTCAACTAACTTTGCGTACTCAAATATAAATCCTAAATACATAAGGATATCATTATACTAGAATGATATATGTATTATGACAATGTTAAGCAGACTCAGTACATGTTTTTGATCCTACATTCTACCTGATTAATGGGTGCTATAGCATTAGTCACAAGTACTACCATATTGTAATCTATTGCCGAAAGAGAAGAGGGAATGGGTGCTATACATTACAGCACTACCATAATTCCTGCTTAATATACCATTAGGCAATGGTATAACATGACTAATTTCTCTTGATATACAGCAGTTATATTAGTTAATACTCAAGATAGAAGGTAAATAAAAGCATCCCTTCTTTTTATTTGCAATTGAATAAAAGGCTCCTATTGTTTTACAGCTAGTTACATACAGTACATGTTGGGCCCATATGTGCTGGAGCCAATAAATGCTAAATGTCAAATCCTCTACTGGATGGATGCTATTTATACAACATCCAATTAAATAGTTTTAACCCCTTAATGACTGAGTCAATTTTCTTTTTTTCAGATTCTTCTTTTCCTCCTCTTGTTTAAAAACCAACAGGGCCTTTTTTTCATGTACACACCTATAGGCTATGTTCACACAATGTCAAAAATATAGAAAAGGCGTCTGCTTTTGCTATTTTTAAAAAATTCAGTTATTGACGCAATTTAACAGACTGCAATACATTGAAGTCAATGGAAAGATGGACAACCAATGTGCACAATGTATTCAATAACAGACATTATCACCATGGACGTCAAAATATTGACCATGACAATTATGTTTGGAAGTGTTTTGCAAACAGCGGACCTTTTTTTATTAGTTGTTCACACACAGTTTTTCTTTTTCACCGTCCTTTCTCAATTTTTACTATTAAATTCAATAGATTTTTAATAAAATATACACCCAAAGGTCAATTAGTAGCCCCGAATTTTACCACACCGGAGAGACTCATCTCCTGTTTATTCTGGAAACTATGTACTGGATTGGTAATTTAAGTGATAAATACAAGACCAAGGTGCAATAATGAAAGTGTTCAACATATATGGTAGCGGGTCAGCTGGGAAAAATTAAATGTTTTTAAAGTGACACTGTCACCCTCTTTTTGCATTATGACTTCTCTACACAGGTGTAAATGGTAAATTTTGCAGTTTTCATACCTTATTTTATATCATACTGTACATCATGGTGGCTTTTCCAATAAAAAGTGATCTTTTATCAATCTAAGCTACCTGGGTGGGGTTTCACGGCCGTGGCTCCACTGACATCGCCAAAGTAGGCCCCGCCCTCAGCGACATTATCGGCACATAAGCCACACCCCTTGGCAGTGATTGGCATGGGCCGGCCTGCAGGGGGTTGGACCTAGACCTTTAGGCCCGCTTTTTCAATGGCTTTCTAGGGAGCGGGCCCTAGACAGATACCAAATCACAGAGGGCAGGGCACGGTGGGCCAAGTGGTGTTTCAGTCGAGAAGCCCCACCCAGGTGGCATAAATGATCACTTTTAATTGGAACAGGCACCATGACATGTGAAATAAAATAAGGTTTGAAAACTGCTAAATTTTCCCTTTCCACCTGTGTGGAGAAGTCATAATGCAAAAAGGGGGGGTCACTTTAAAGTGACAAATCAAAATCTTAATCAACAGTAGATGTAAAATAAAGCATGTTTGCAATTTACATTAATATTTTATTTTTTTGTTTTCATGCTTTAAAACAAAGCTATACCAAAAATCCAAGTCAAGTCTCCTGAAGGCACATTTTTAGTCTTGTGAAGGTTGAAAAACAGAGACTTTACACAAGAAGACAAGATCATCAGGTGGCTCGCAGAAAATCTTGGTTGCCATTTATTTGAAGAGGTCCAGTGTAATACTCTATTTCAACTTAATAAAATTGTGTACACAGCAGGAGCTTCTGCATAGGTACAACCACAGATCAGCTTATTAGCAGGGCATAGGATTTGTATAAAAGGGTTTTTTTTGATGGTCAAACCCTTCATAAACTAATAGGATATATGTGCTGTTTAATGTTCAGGGTATGTTAACATACATAAAAAAAATAATAAAAAAAAGCTAAATACCAACTTAATTTTGATTGAAAATTAAACTATGTGTGAACAGAGAAATAAACACAGCTGTGTTGTGCAAAAGCTGGTGGTAAATAAT
This sequence comes from Dendropsophus ebraccatus, assembly GCF_027789765.1. Classification (NCBI taxonomy): domain Eukaryota; kingdom Metazoa; phylum Chordata; class Amphibia; order Anura; family Hylidae; genus Dendropsophus; species Dendropsophus ebraccatus. The sequence continues at coordinate 82,768,331 of NC_091458.1, forward strand.
GAGCATGTTCGTTATTTTGACAGTTGTTATCAATTATGCCCAATTTTCTGTATGGTGTGCGCACTGCTGTCAAATTTCCCATTCAATGGAGCCCAACTTCAATGTAGCACATTATTTGGCTCTGTGTTTTTTTTTTTTTTCCTTTTCTTTTATTTTCTTATTAAATACACACGTGGTTACTTATTTAGTTAAAGCCATAATTATATCCCCCCTTCTTCCAATACACAAATGATACAAATTATACCAATAATCTTCCCATATCCTATTCTACCCTTCCATCCCCCCCCCCCCCCCCAGGCCGGCAGTGAAATAAACGAAAAAGAGAAATGAAAAAAACAAAAAACAAAAAAAACTAAAACAAAGGGAATCACCTATTGTATCTTTCAAAAAGAGACACCTGCTTCTTCCACCCCTCAATACTGGGCTCCTCCACCGATATCCATTTTATTATTATTTGAAGCCTTGCAATGAACAGTAGATTGTTAATCTGCCTCCATTCCTTCCTTCTTCTCAGTTCTGAGGTCTTCTTCAATGCTCTCTGCTACTTTATTCCAGAATTCCCTTATACTTCCACAAGACCACATCATATGGACCCAGCCTGCCTGATCTACTCCGCATCTTGGACAATCAGCTGTCTCCCATTTTTTTATTTTATGTAAAGAACATTGGTGTGTAATATAACCTATGCTCAATATTAAATTGCACCAATCTATGGCTCATATTGGGTTATACTTTATTTATATTTCCTAAGATCTTACTCCATTTCTCATCCGATATCCCACCAAAAAGAGGGCTACAACACTCATATAATTCAAAAATACAATGTTTTATTATGTAATCAAAAAAATATAGATTAAAATTATGCACAGAACAAAGTAAAAAATTCTTCACACAGGATACATCACAGCCACATGGTTATATTTACAGGAGGATATATATATACAAGAGGCAGGGATAAAATCACAAACCCCAGTGGGTAACAACGTCTAAAAGACCATAATGTCTATTGCACTGCCCCCCAGTTAAAGTGCAAAACTACCTCCTCTATATCCTACAATCCAAAAGTGCAAGTGCCGAAATACAGAACATAAGCAAGGATTGCAAAGTAATGGCTGGCGATATTACCTGTCACACTGTGTGAAGATACACCTCCAACGCGCGTTTCGCGTCCTGGCTTGATCACGGAGGCCATACTTCCCTGACTAAATCGCTCTCTTTTATACGCCCTATATTTGGCTGCTGGCGTATCGACGCTTCCCCAGGTGAGTCACGCGATCAGTCGCATGACGCAGCAACCTGACGTCAGACGCTCCGGCCTGTAGGTCACGTGCATCCAACGCAGTGGTCGCGTTGCCATGGGATCAAGAAGAACGTTGAAAGACAGCACTTCCAAAGCAATAAGTAGAACTTTATTGACAAACCAGTGCGCGACGTTTCGGCTATATTAGCCTTTCTCAAGCAGTGATACACTTCATTACAAAGTCAGGGATGTATATCCAAGTGCAAGCAATTACAAATCCAAGTGTGATAATACAATCAATAGTGCATAATTGAACAAAATTCTTGATACAGTGAATAAAGATTAAATATCACATTGTGTATGTGAACATACTCAAAATTCAACCACAGTGATGAGGGTTGATCATAGAAAACACAGAAGATCAACATACTAAAATACATGTTAGTGTTAATGAGGTGACAACGTTGCAGGTGCCAGTAATAAACATCAAAAAGATAAACAAAAAAGGCATGTACATACATCAGACCAGGAGGCGGGATGAGGGTCAAGACGCCAGACAGTGCAGTCGCTCCGGGGGCCACGTCACGTCAGCGCGTCCCCAGTATGAACACATGACCAATCCTGCATCATGTGACCACTGGTCCGAGCCGGCGAATCCGATCACGTGACCATGACCTGCATCACATGACCGGACCGTCCATGCTCAGTCACGCGCATGCGCATGAGCGCACCGAGGCTAATCCACAGCCAGGAAGTCCAAAAACCCGTAGCAGCCATAATGATAGTGGGCAAGGATTGCCCGTACGAGGAAATTGTGGACATAAACTGATTAACGTAAAAGTGGCACTAGGTAAAATAAATAAAAGGGGACTATGAAGGATAACTAAATGGAATAATCTGATGGTATATATACCATGGACAAAAAGAGTATATCATAAATGTGAAATGGCTCAGGGGGGATAGCATAAGGGTCTGAATAAGTGTAGACTGTGAGCCAAAATAAGGGGTAACGGCAGGGCCGGACTGGGACTAAAAATCAGCCCTGGCATTTCCGAGCACACAGGCCCACTCACCGTGCGGTGATAAGTTATGAGAGGATGTTGTGAGCGCAGCATGGCTACATGTTGTATCATCACGGCCATGACTGGAATTACAGATAATAACACAGTAAATTGGGTCAGAAGCTTCTGTCTCTGTACTATGTAGCTGAGCTGCAAATACAGGTCATCACCACTACACAGTGTACAGAGACAGACTGCTTCTGGCCTGGTCACTGTGCTCAGTTTAACACCACCAACACATACTGACTAATACCACCACATACTGACTAATACCACCACACACTGACTAATACCACCACATACTGATTAATACCACCGCATACTGACTAATGCAACCGCATACTGACTAATACAACCACATACTAACTAATACCACCACATACTGACTAATACCACTGCATACTGACTAATACCACCGCATACTGACTAATGTCACCGCATACTAACTAATACCACCACATACTAACTAATATCACAGCATATTGACTGACACCTCCACATACTAATACCACCGCATACTGACTAATACCACCGCATACTGACTAATCCCACCGCATACTGACTAATGTCACCGCAGACAGACATATTAGGCTCCTCACTCTGACACCATCCTCATCTCTATACTAACTGCACATCTGTACTGTCACCTTTACACCCTCATTTAGTGGGTAGGCTGACTCTATGTGACCCCCTTATTGTATATGCATCCCTCTATGTAGCCCCCTTATAGATGGTCCCCTCTCTCTTATACCCCCTCTCTTATAGATGGCCCCCTCTGTTATAGATGCCCCCCTCTGTTATAGATGCCCCCCTCTCTCTTCTCCCCCCTCCTTTATAGATGGCCCCTCTCTCTTTTCCCCCTCCTTTATAGATGGCCCCCTCTCTCTTCTCCCCCTCCCTTATAGATGCCCCCCCCTGTTATAGATGGCCCCCTCTCTCTTCTCCCCCTCCCTTATAGATGCCCCCCTCTGTTATAGATGCCCCCCTATCTCTTCTCCCCCCTCCTTTATAGATGGCCCCCTCTCTCTTCTCCCCCCTCCTTTATAGATGGCCCCCTCTCTCTTCTCCCCCCTCCTTTATAGATGGCCCCCTCTCTCTTCACCCCCCTCCTTTATAGATGGCTCCCCCTCCTTTATAGATGGCCCCCTCTCTCTTCTCCCCCCTCCTTTATAGATGGCCCCCCTCTCTCTTCTCCCCCCTACTTTATAGATGGCCCCCCTCTCTCTTCTCCCCCCTCCTTTATAGATGGCCCCCGGTCTCTGCAGCCCGCTCCTGTTACCTCCTATCACCGCAGCCCGCTCGGTCCGCCTCCTGTCACCGGAGCCCGCCTCGGTCACCGCAGCCCGCTCGGTCCGCATCCTGTCACCGGAGCCCGCCTCTGCCCGCTCCGGTCACCGCAGCCCGCTCGGCCCGCCTCCTGTCACCGGATCACAGCCTCTGCCCGCTACAGTCACCGCAGCCCGCTCGGCCCGCCCCTGACGTGCGCCGCTAATCCAATCAACGTGGAGCAGCGTGGGGCCGCTGCGGTGCACGTGACACGCGTTCCACGTCCGGCCGCAGCGGCCCCACGCTGCTCCACGTTGATTTGATTAGCGGCGCACGTCAGGGGCGGGCTGAGCGGGCTGCAGTGACCGGAGGGGGCAGAGGCTGTTATCCGGTGACAGGAGGCGGACCGAGCGGGCTGCGGTGACCGGAGCAGGCAGAAGCGGACCGGGAAGAGAAACGGGCCGCGGCGGTGATTTTTTTTTTTTTAATGCAGCCCGGGCGGCCCACGGACTGGTAATCTGGCCAGCCCAGCGGGCATTTGCCCGGCTTGCCAGATTACCAGTCCGGGCCTGGGTAACGGGTCCAGATCCACACCTGGCCCAATGGGTGAACCATCACGTTGTGAGACAACATGGTCACTCAAGGGTCAGGAATCCCAACACAGGACCACTCACTTAAGTGCAGTTCCTGGAGGGAAAATGTGGTGATTCGGGCCCACCCCTAGGTCCACATGGTATGTCGACACTGACCCTCCCCCCTAAATTATAGCCAATATACACATAAGTGATTAATACAATTATGATAAATAATAATGGGTTTATTGTGTGCCACAGAAATATACTTCGATCAGTGCATGTATCCATGATCCCCAAACTAGTGCTCACACAAAAAAATTAAATAAACAGCGCTAGTAACAATAAATGGCCAAAAGATGAGTAAAAAACAAAAAGTAAACAAAGGTCCCGTCAACTAATCCCGTATCTTGTTGTATTTCCATCCTCAATTGAGAAAACTGTCATATCTGAAAAAGGCAAAAAAAACAGCTATAAGAATAATGCATATATACAATTACAAAAGTAAATTGGTTAGATACACAAAGGAACTCTTCCTCATGTGTAACAGAGATTCATATTACAGGGGTTCTATACCCACCAATTAGATTGTGGTGATGAATAAAGTATATTAGTCAAACTATATTGGTAATGAGCGTATCATTTTAATCCTACACGACCTCAGGGAGGGAGGAGGATAATGAAAAAAGAGGGGGGGGGGGAAGGGTTGGAAAGGAAAAGGGGGAGAGGGAGGAAAAGAAAGATGGGGAGGGAAAAGGGAGAAAGAAGAAAGAAAAGGAAAAAAGAACAAAAAAGAAGAAAAGAACGGGGATTAAGTACCTCTGGAAGGACCTATTTTAAAATCAATATTAAGACCATTGGGAGACAGAGTATTCAGTCTGTATATCCATTCCAATTCGCACCGTTTCAATCTGGCTATCCGGTCACCCCCTCTCCTATGTTTAGGGATGGAATCAATGATTGTGAATCTCATATCTCATGTAGTGTGGTGTTGTGCCACAAAGTGGTTGGGGATCGGAAGTTCACACTTCTGTGTTCTGATGTTTGATTTGTGTTGGTTTATCCGTAGTCTACATTGGCCAGTGGTCTCTCCCACGTACAAGAGTTTGCAGGGGCACTGTAAAACATATACCACAAATTCAGAGCGACATGTCAAATGTTGTTTGATCTTATATCTCTGTCCAGTTACAAGGTGAACAAACTCACTGCCCTTGAGCATTTGATTGCAATTACCACAACTAAGACATGGAAAACTTCCAGTACGTGTACTACCAAAAAAAGATAAAGTAGATGGTGTTCTACCTCCCAGATCCGCCCTAACTAGTCTGTCTTTCAGGTTCCTGGGGCGTCGGTATGCCATGATGGGGGGAGATTGGAATTCCGGGATGTGTGGAAATGCTTTTGTCAAGATATTCCATTCCCTTCGTATGGTCTTGGCTATATATGGACTTGCAGTGCCAAATGTGGATACGAACGCTAATCTAGGTGTTCTAGTACTCATTTCTCTGCGTGTGAGTAGATCTTGCCTGCTTAAATTAGCCACTCTGTCGCGTTTTCACACATATTGTCAAGCTGTTTTTCACATCTGGAGGGATCCTGTACTATGCGTTTAACCCGTAACAGTTGGCTATATGGCAGGGATTCAATCATTGGTCGTGGATGAAAGCTGTCAAATGTGAGATTCCTCCAACATCTTTATGGCGGCATTGGAGGAATCCCACATTTATACCTCCCACCACTTGAGCAATGTGCTGAGGTGGTGGAGGTATATTGATGACATCTTTGTCATTTGGACAGGCACGAGGCAGGAATTGGATGAATTTTTTGTATTCCTCAACCAAATGGATGAGGACATTAAGTTCACCTGTGAGATCTCCACTGATTCCATCAATTTTCTGGATACCCTTGTATACATACAGGGGAACTGACTGATGACTGACCTATACCGGAAGCCTACGGACCGCAACACTCTGTTGCGGTTTGACAGCTTTCATCCACAACCAATGATTGAATCCCTGCCATATAGCCAACTGTTACGGGTTGAACGCATAGTACAGGATCCCTCCAGATGTGAAAAACAGCTTGACAATATGTGTGAAAATTTCATTGATGGGGTTTTCCCAGACGCATAGTTAATGACAAACGCGACAGAGTGGCTAATTTAAGCAGGCAAGATCTACTCACACGCAGAGAAATGAGTACTAGAACACCTAGATTAGCGTTCGTATCCACATTTGGCACTGCAAGTCCATATATAGCCAAGACCATACGAAGGGAATGGAATATCTTGACAAAAGTATTTCCACACATCCCGGAATTCCAATCTCCCCCCATCATGGCATACTGACGCCCCAGGAACCTGAAAGACAGACTTGTTAGGGCGGATCTGGGAGGTAGAACACCATCTACTTAATCTTTTTTTGGTAGTACACGTACTGGAAGTTTTCCATGTCTTAGTTGTGGTAATTGCAATCAAATGCTCAAGGGCAGTGAGTTTGTTCACCCTGTAACTGGACAGAGATATAAGATCAAACAACATTTGACATGTTGCTCTGAATTTGTGGTATATGTTTTACAGTGCCCCTGCAAACTCTTGTACGTGGGAGAGACCACTGGCCAATGTAGACTACGGATAAACCAACACAAATCAACCATCAGAACACAGAAGTGTGAACTCCCGATCCCCAACCACTTTGTGGCACAACACCACACTACACGAGATCTGAGATTCACAATCATTGATTCCATCCCTAAACATAGGAGAGGGGGTGACCGGATAGCCAGATTGAAACGGTACGAATTGGAATGGATATACAGACTGAATACTCTGTCTCCCAATGGTCTTAATATTGATTTTAAAATAGGTCCTTCCAGAGGTACTTAATCCCCGTTCTTTTCTTCTTTTTTGTTCTTTTTTCCTTTTCTTTCTTCTTTCTCCCTTTTCCCTCCCCATCTTTCTTTTCCCCCCTCTCCCCCTTTTCCTCTCCAACCCTCCCCCCCCCCTTTTTTTTCATTATCCTCCTCCCTCCCTGAGGTCGTGTAGGATTAAAAGGATACCCTCATTACCAATATTGTTTGACTAATATACTTTATTCATCACCACAATCTAATTAGTGGGTATAGAACCCCTGTAATATGAATCTCTGTTACACATGAGGAAGAGTTCCTTTGTGTATCTAATCAATTTACTTTTGTAATTGTATATATGCATTATTCTTATAGCTGTTTTTTTGCCTTTTCCAGATATGACAGTTTTCTCAATTGAGGATGGAAATACATCAAGATACGGGATTAGTTGACGGGACCTTTGTTTACTTTTTGTTTTTTACTCATCTTTTGGCCATTTATTGTTACTAGCGCTGTTTATTTAATTTTTTTGTGTGAGCACTAGTTTGGGGATCATGGATACATGCACTGATCGAAGTATATTTCTGTGGCACACAATAAACCCATTATTATTTATCATAATTGTATTAATCACTTATGTATATATTGGCTATAATTTAGGGGGGAGGGTCAGTGTCGACATACCGTGTGGACCTAGGGGTGGGCCCGAATCACCATATTTTCCCTCCAGGAACTGCACTTAAGTGAGTGGTCCTGTGTTGGGATTCCTGACCCTTGAGTGACCATGTTGTCTCACAACATGATGGTTCACCCATTGGGCCAGGTGCGGATCTGGACCTGTTACCCCTTATTTTGGCTCACAGTCTACACTTATTCAGACCCTTATGCTATCCCCCCTGAGCCATTTCACATTTATGATATACTCTTTTTCTCCACGGTATATATACCATCGGATTATTCCATTTAGTTATCCTTCATAGTCCCCTTTTATTTATTTTACCTAGTGCCACTTTTACGTTGTTCAGTTTATGTCCACAATTTCCTCGTACGGGCAATCCTTGCCCACTATCATTATGGCTGCTACGGGTTTTTGGACTTCCTGGCTGTGGATTAGCCTCAGTGCGCTCATGCGCATGCGCGTGACTGAGCATGGACGGTCCGGTCATGTAATGCAGGTCGTGGTCACGTGATCGGATTCGCCGGCTCGGACCAGTGGTCACATGATGCAGGATTGGTCATGTGTTCATACTGGGGACGCGCTGACGTGACGCGGCACCGGAGCGACTGCACTGTCTGGCGTCCTGACCCTCATCCCGCCTCCTGGTCTGATGTATGTACATGCCTTTTTTGTTTATCTTTTTGATGTTTATTACTGGCACCTGCAACGTTGTCACCTCATTAACACTAACATGTATTTTAGTATGTTGATCTTCTGTGTTTTCTATGATCAACCCTCATCACTGTGGTTGAATTTTGAGTATGTTCACATACACAATGTGACATATAATCTTTATTCACTGTATCAAGAATTTTGTTCAATTATGCACTATTGATTGTATTATCACACTTGGATTTGTAATTGCTTGCACTTGGATATATATCCCTGACTTTGTAATGAAGTGTATCACTGCTTGAGAAAGGCTAATATAGCCGAAACATCGCGCACTGGTGTGTCCACTTATTACTTTGGAAGTGCTGTCTTTCAACGTTCTTTTGGATTTGCTGCCGCCCCTAGGCCGGAGTGGTGAGACGGGCACCCGGCTTATTCTATTTTTTGGTTTGTGCTGCTGTGAACTTTGCTTATTTACTCGCCATGGGATCAAGGACGCGCTCACACTGAGTACTGCGTTGGCCGTATTGTAGCTCTATCTAGCCGAGGAAATAGCTGTGGATTTATCTGAACTGGACACTGCACTTCGGATTGCAGGTAAAGAGCAGATGACAGCCCCATAACATATTATAATAGAGGGATAATTATATTTCAACTTACTCAATAAACTCATGAATTAAAGTGCCATGCCATAATCTAACCCATGATTATATATAAACCATAATACATAACATTCTCAAATCTCCCTCACATAAATTATATAAATATTATTATTTCATTCTACACACAAAAAAATTATATAAAAACACATCTTTGTGTACCCCTGCATACAATTCTATATATCAATAATTATGTGCCCTACTTAGATACAAAATCCAATTACTTTATATTGTGTACCTCATAATGTGTGTTTCATTAGTGATCCTTAATTATACTTAAAAGATATATACTAAATACACAATACACATCTTTTAAGATACAGTGATGAAATTATTCTAGAATAAATATGTGAAAAAATCAAAATATTTCTATGTAAAAAATATATAGATATAAAAAAAAATATAAAAAAGTATATATACTACCATAATGGTGCAAACGTGCTCTATGTGAACAAAGTAAAATTCGTGTTCAATGTGAAAAATATATAAATGAAATACAACCAAACTAATGTGTGAACACACAAAAAACAATCCCAATCATGAATATAACAATATGTTAAAAAGATTTTTATCATAAACAATATGCATATTTGGTATATTACATGAACCTAGGGTCTCACTAGACCTCTATAATGTCTGTAATGTCTCTACCCTATACATCCTGATGTCCCGATAATGATGTAATTATATGTGTCCCGTCTTCTTCACAGCAGCCTCGGAATACCCAGATAGCAGAGAGCAAAAAAGAGTAGTATCTAAAAATAAAAAACATAAAAACATTAGTACAGATAAAACCAACATAATTAACAGGGACCCCATGCTACACACACTTATATTAGGTAATCTCTATTCCTAACCTAACCCAACTGTATACAATACAATAGATTTCCTTATTACTCCTAGCTCAGAAGCTTACAAGAATGGGGCGAAGCTCAGAACTTCATTTAGGCCCTTCGGGCTCACACAATCTACTTTGGTTATCCATCGAACTTCTAATTGTGCCAAGGTCTCCTCCTCTCTTATCTATGTAGACTTTGTCGATCCCTCTGATCTTCAAGAGGCTACTGTTGCCATTGTGTCTTTCTTTAAAATGTCTTGCAATGGGTTTCAAAGTTAGTGACATGTCATCTGCTTCCATGGCCTTCCGTATATCATGTATATGTTCCCGGACTCTCACCTTACGTTTTCTTGTGGTCAACTCCACATAAATCTGCCCACATGGACATATTGCATAGTAGATCACTCCTTCTGTGTTACATGTAATATGTTGTGTGATCTTGTACATTTTCTTTCCATCACTGGAAGTGAAATCCACTGCTCTCTCTACATTTGGGCAAGCGACACACGTTCCACATGGATAACTCCCCCATCTTGGACCTCTGGAACCAAAAACATTTTTCACAGTTGTGCCTTTGTGATAACTTCTAACCAAGAAGTCTTTCAAATTTCTTGCCCTTTTGTAGGTAACTGCTGGAGTATCTCTCACCCATTTGTTCACTCCCGGATCCATCTGTAGAATGGGCCAATATTTTTGCAACACATTTCTCATCTCTTGGGCTTTGTTATTGTACGGGGTAATGAACCTTACGTGTTCATCTTTTTGTCCATCTTCCTTCTCTCTAGATCTCAAGAGATCTTCTCTTTTTGCGGTCTTTGCCCGATCAAGACCTTGTTTTATCACTCGCTTGCTATATCCTCTTGCCTCGAAGCGTTTCGTCAGTTCGAAAGCCTGTCTAGAAAAAGAAGATTCGTCAGAGCATAGTCTTCGCACCCTCAAAAACTGACCCACCGGAATGCTTCTTACTGTAGCCCTGGGATGAAAAGATGAAGCATGGAGAAGAGAATTGACCGCCGTCTCTTTCCGAAATAAATCGGTCTGTATAAGTCCCTGTCCATCTTTATAAATCCTCAAATCGAGAAATTCAATTGCTTCTTGGTGGTACTTAAGGGTGAGCTTGATGTTCTTTTCATTATTATTAAGGTCCCCAATAAAGGACACCAATTCTTCTTCGCTCCCCTGCCAAATAAACAGTACATTGTCAATGAATCTAATCCAAAGTTGTACTTTTTCCACATTTTTAATCGGGTTAGTATAGAAGGTCTCCGTCTCCCACAGCCCCAGGAAAAGATTCGCGTATGAGGGCGCACAAGACGCATAGTGGTCCCCTGGAGCTGCAGGTAGAGGGACTCTTTGAACAGGAACACATTATGCGTCAGTACAAATTCTAATGCTTGTAATAGGAACATTTTCAGATCATTCTCCATTGAGTTCATATTACAGAATGCTTCAACCGCTTCCAAGCCATATTTATGGGCAATTGAGGTATATAATGCCTCCACATCACATGTCACGAGCCACATATTATCCTCCAACATAATGTTATCAAGGCGTCTCAATACATCCCCTGAATCTTTAATAAAGGAAGGCAGGTTTTCCACCATAGGTTTCAAATATTTGTCGATGTACTTACCCAAAGGTTCACAAAGACTCCCGTTCCCCGAAACGATGGGTCGTCCTGGTGGATTTCTCATATTCTTGTGAACCTTTGGCAGAAGATAGGCAGTCCGTGGATTTTCAACTAACAAGCACCTCACTGTATTCCTAGAGAGAATCCCCTTCTCTTGTGCTCCCAACAACAATTCCTCTAATTGGAGTTGGTACCCTGATGTGGGGTTGTAAGTTAATTTTTGATAGCACTCTGCATTACGTAGTTGTTGAAATGCCTCTCTTTCATATAGGGGGATTGGCCATACCACTATATTCCCCCCTTTGTCAGCTGATTTAAACACTACGTTCTTCATATTTTTTAACTCCATTAGTGCCTGTCTCTGTTTTTTACTCAAATTGTCATGTGTACCTCCCTCTGTCAATTTCTCAAACTCTTGTGTTACCAATTTCACAAACATATCCACATTAGGGCATATGTTTAAGGGAGGACACTTTTTAGATTTGCCCACAAGTTGGTGTACTGCCTTACCTTCCCTAGATTCTGTTGCTTGTTCCTGAAAAAGTTCCTCTAATGTTCTCAAAATTTCCAAGTCCTGTCTGGAGAATTCATTTCCTTGTCTGCAAGGTTGATCGTGTAATTTCTTCAGGACTAGTTTCCTTGCAAACAGGTTCAAATCTTTCACTGCAGTGAAAAAAATCAAATTTAGATGTAGGGGAGAATGTTAACCCCAAACTTAACACCTCTAACTGTGTTGGGGAAAAAACAATATCAGACAAATTAATAACCTGTGCTGTCATCCCCTCCCCTCCTACCTTTGGGGGAGCCCTCTTACTGCCATGGTATCTTGGACCATGGTCGTATTTTCTTTTCCCCATCCATAGACGGTTTGCACTTTCACTCATCTGTGCTCCTTGCTGACTCTCCACAGAGGAGATGGATGTCATAGAGGATGCCCTTGACAATGGATGTTTTTTTGTGAAGCCATGATGCCATTTATACACCCGGCATGATTGGAAGTCTTTCATATCTCACTGAAATTTTTTGGTTTTCCGTTCTTGTATATCTTTTTCCCAGCTGATGTGTTGGGTATCCAAATCCTTCTTAAAGTTTTCCATGTTAATTTGGGACATTTCATTTGTCAATTTAGTTTGCAATTCCATTTCTCATCCGTAAATACTCTCAGCTCTTGTTCCCTTCCCCTCCTACCTCCTCTTAGCTTCCCCTTATATTTCTCTTCTCTTAACCCTTAGGGGACACAGCCAGTTTTCATTTTTGCGTTTTCGTTTTTCCCTCCTCGTGTATATAAGGCCATAGCGCCTGCATTTTTCCACCTAGAGACCCAAGTGAGCCCTTATTTTTTGCGCAACTAATTGTACTTTGCTATGGCAGATGTAATTTTTGCCTAAAATGTGCCGGGAAACCAGAAAAAAATTCAAAGTGTGGTGAAATTGAAAAAAAAAACGCATTTCTTTTATTTGGGGGAAATGTGTTTTTACGCCATTCACCCTGGGGTAAAACTGACTTGTTATGCATGTTCCTCAAGTTGTTACGATTAAAACGATATGTAACATGTATAACTTATATTGTATCTGATGGCCTGTAAAAAATTCAAACCGTTGTTAACAAATATACGTCACTTAAAATGGCTCCATTCCCAGGCTTATAGCGCTTTTATCCTTTGGTCTATGGGTCTGTGTGAGGTGTCATTTTTTGCGCCATGATGTGATCTTTCTATCGGTACCTTGATTGCGCATATATGACTTTTTGATCGCTTTTTATTACAATTATTCTGGATTTGATGCGACAGAAATTGCGCAATTTTGCACTTTGGGATTTTTTTGCGCTGACGCCGTTTACCGTGTGAGATCAGGAATGTGATTAATTAATAGTTTGGGCGATTACGTACGCGGCGATAGCAAACATGTTTGTTTATTAATTAATTAATTTATTTTTATTTATAAAATGGGGAAAGGGGGGTGATTCAGACTTTTATTAGGGGAGGGGGTTTTGTGTTATTAAAAATACATTTTTCTTTTACTTTACACATATACTAGAAGCCCCCCTGGGGGACTTCTAGTATATGTACTCTGATCTCTCATAGAGATCCATGCAGTATAGTTATACTGCATGAATCCATGAGATCGGTGTTCTATTACTTTTGGCTGCTGCAGCCAAAAGCAATAGAATGCCGAGCCGGGATCAGCGCCATTACGGAGCAGACCCCGGCCCGGGATGGATGCAGGGATCGCCCCCCCGCAATCGCGCCGCAGGGGGGCGATCCCCCCACTAGACCACCAGGTATGAATAAAAGCAAGTATTTAGAAGCAGCTGTCAACTTTGACAGCTGCTTCTAAGTACTTAATTAGCGGGCACGGCGATCGGACCGTGCCCGCTAATAGCCGCGAGCCCGGGCTACACGCGGCACCCGGGATCGCGGCAGTTCAGAGGGTGGTCGCCGCGCGACCCCCCTCTGAACTCCCATAGCGGCACGAGGACGTTCAATAACGTCCTGGTGCAGCTATGGGTTAACTTACTATACATTCTTGAAACCAACCTCCTCTGACTTACTCCCACTCCTATTGGTCTCATTATCTCTGGCAGCGTACCCACTAGTAACTTTTGTTTATCGGTGTGTTTATATGCTCTCATTAGGCTTCTATATTCCAACCATTCACTATCCTCTAAGTCATACTCTTCTTTTAGACCTTGCCAATCCTTAATCTCTCCCTCTCAAAAAAAGTCCTTTACTCTCTTTATACCTGCTCTTGCACATAACCTCAATGTTTTTAACTTATTAAATTCTTCCAACCCTCTGTTGTTCCATAATGGTGTATATTCTAGCGCGGTTTCCACTTTTCCCAAGTCTTTTAACTCCCTCCACACTACTACGAATTTTTTAATAGTTGATACTGCTCCCAACTTAATTGACCTGATTCGAGTGCTTCCAGGATAGATTTAAATCTTCCCTCCATCTTCTCCATTATAAATTTTAAAAAATCCACTTCCCCTTTTTATTAGTAAGTCCGCCTAAATTACCATACAATACAGACCAACATCTGGTAGGTTCATACCACCACTACTGGTGTTCTGACAAAAATTATCTAATCGTATTCTGACCCTTTTTCTTCCCCAGATCAGTCTATTTTTTATCCCCTCAATCCTTTTAAATGTAGTGTATGAAGCCATAACGGGGAGGCATTAAATACATATAGTAGTTTCGGGAGAATCACAGATTTAACCAATATGAACCTGTCAGCTCTTGCATAGACCAAGTCACTCCATAATTCCACTTTACGCTTCAGGAGTTTAAGTAAGGGCTTAGTGTTATTATCATGGAATTCCTCCACTCTACTTGAGATGTTTACCCCGAGATATTTAAAACTCTCTCCTTTCTTTACAATCTTTATGTTCATATACAACGTTCCTTGCAGATTAACCAATGGGCCTAATATTGGCATTAAGACAGATTTCGACCAGTTAATCATCAATCCTGAGTATAATCCAAATTCCTCTATCTTCTCCACTACTATTCCTAGCGTATCTTCTGGATTTTCTATAAAAAGGATCATATCATTGGCGAATAGATTCATTTTAACCTCCTTACCCCGGGCCCCGAACCCCCTTATTTTACTCCCTGAAGAAGCGGTGCGAAACGACGTTGGAGTGAGGTGGGAGGCCAGCGGACTGGGACATTTTACGTTTGGGGTAACTTGGTGACATGTGCAATATTATATGTTGTTATTTTACCTCGCTCAGCATATCAAGGCAATAGAGCACTGGCACTTTATTCATAATATGCACTGATGCTGAATGAGGTTTGTTACTTTGTTTATCATATGCACATGCACTTTGGACTTATATACAGTCACGATAGTCCCAGTAGTGGGGTCTCCCACCTCCAAGGTCTTGTATTTTAATTGTTGGTTTTGTGATGGAAATTAATAAAAGTGTATTATTTGTAAAATCTCATTTGTGAGTGACTTTTGTAGATACTGGATTGGATACACAGTATATTTATTGGTGTTAACCCCTTATTTTACTGTCTCCTCTTATTAGATTTGTCAATGGCTTTAATGCCAATACAAAGAGCAGTGGAGACAGAGGACATCCCTGTCGGGTACCAAATTTACCAGTGCCTACCCCATTTACCACTACTGATGCTTTAGCACCATTATATAACAACTTAATCATATTTATAATTTTACTCCCAAACCCGAACCTTTTCAACACTGCCCATAGGAATTCCCACTCCACCCTGTGAAATGCTTTAGCAGCATCAAGTGACAGGATGGAGTGGGAGCCAACCGGAGACCCTATTTGGATGTTATGAAACACTATATTTTGCCTTATGGTTCGGCCCGGAACAAACCCACATTGATCCGAATGGATCAAGTCTGGCAATACTTTTTTTAGCCCATTGGCCAGTGCTTTTGCGTAAATTTTAATGTCTACCGTCAAAAGGAATATGGGTCTATAGGCTTCTACATCTTGAGGCTATGTTCACACTGCGTATAAGTCCGGCCGCATTTCGTACGCCGCCATACATGTACGGCTGAAACTACGGGCGTGGGAAAAATAGACGTGCGGCCGGATGCGTACGAACCGCGAACATACGCCTGTAGTACAGTTATGCTTCCCTAGCTTGTTTCGAAGCGATCTGAAACAGGTCATTTACTTGGAAATCTTCGCCCAGCCCCGTAAACCACACAGAACCTTTTGGATCGAAAAATCAAGTTCAATTTGGCTGAAATAAGTACTCCGTACGGGACCGCATGGAAATCCACGTCCAGGAGTTTCAACATTTACGTCCTCAAACAATGGTCTTGTTCATTTTTCACGGCGCTGTATACGATCCGGCCGTAAGCTCATACATAGTGTGCATTGTGCGGGCGTATATCGTATACTTTCAAGCGAACGCATCAACCTCAAAACTACGTGCGTATATTCGCGGTTCGCACTACGGCCGGAAACATACGCAGTATGGACATAGCCTGAGGATCTTTTTCTGGTTTTGGTATTAGTACTATTTTTGCCTCCTTCATAGATTCCGGCAGCGTCCCACTTTCTATTGCTTGCGATAATACCCTATACAGAGCTGGAATTAATTGTTCTTCATATCTGTTGTATACTTCTGTTGGCAGACCATCAATTCCTGGTGCTGTTTTTCCCTTCATCTCTCTCAACGGGAAAAATAGACATGCGGCCGGATGCGTACGAACCGCGAACATACGCCTGTAGTACAGTTATGCTTCCCTAGCTTGTTTCGAAGCGATCTGAAACAGGTCATTTACTTGGAAATCTTCGCCCAGCCCCGTAAACCACACAGAACCTTTTGGATCGAAAAATCAAGTTCAATTTGGCTGAAATAA
The DNA here is from genome assembly GCF_027789765.1 of Dendropsophus ebraccatus. Classification (NCBI taxonomy): domain Eukaryota; kingdom Metazoa; phylum Chordata; class Amphibia; order Anura; family Hylidae; genus Dendropsophus; species Dendropsophus ebraccatus. Next base: position 82,785,125 of record NC_091458.1, read on the forward strand.
GTACTCCGTACGGGACCGCATGGAAATCCACGTCCATGAGTTTCAACATTTACGTCCTCAAACAATGGTCTTGTTCATTTTTCACGGCGCTGTATACGATCCGGCCGTAAGCTCATACATAGTGTGCATTGTGCGGGCGTATATCGTATACTTTCAAGCGAACGCATCAACCTCAAAACTATGTGCGTATATTCACGGTTCGCACTACGGCCGGAAACATACGCAGTATGAACATAGCCTGAGGATCTTTTTCTGGTTTTGGTATTAGTACTATTTTTGCCTCCTTCATAGATTCCGGCAGTGTCCCACTTTCTATTGCTTGCGATAATACCCTATACAGCACTGGAATTAATTGTTCTTCATATCTGTTGTATACTTCTGTTGGCAGACCATCAATTCCTGGTGCTGTTTTTCTCTTCATCTCTCTCAACGCTCCCTTAAGTTCTTCTATTGATAGCTGCTCCCCAAGTAACTCATTCTGATCCTCCGTCAAAGTTAGTAACTGAATTTTTCCTAAATAATTCTCAATCTCTTTTACACTCTTTCTACTCTCTGCCTTATATACCTTTTTGAAGTGCGTTTCAACTTCTTTTACAATGCTAACCTGCGCACTAACTAGTTGCCCCTGTGCTGTTCTTATTACTAAGTTATGTCCTTTACTCTTTTGATTACTAATTACTGCCATTACTCTTTTATTTGTAGAGATGAGCGAACTCCGTTCGGGTTCGAGTCGATCCGAACCCGAACGTTCGGTATTTGATTAGCTGGGGCTGCTGAACTTGGATAAAGCTCTAAAGTTTTCTGGAAACAACCGCCACCGCCACCTCCATATACTGTATCTACCAACCCCATCTCATCACAGATCCTAGCCAGGGGAGTCACCAACTGGACATTTTTTTTTATCTCCTTCGCCCTGTGTCTATGCATCCTCTCATCCATTACACAGTTGAAGTCCCCCATGACCAGCACCGGACACTCATCCTTCCCTAAAATATATTCAAAAACAATTTTTAACACTGATGCTGAGTAAGGGGCGGAATATACAGAAACACCAGTATACACTTCACCCCTCCCACTTTACAAAATATTATTGTGAACCTACCTTTTTTGTCTATCCTTTTTTCCCATTCTTCCCACTGTACATTTCTGTGCACTAACACCGATACCCCTCTAGAAAATTTAGAAAAAAACATGTGATATTGATATGACCAACATGGCTTATTAACCAAGTGGAGATTATCCTTTGTCAAGTGAGTTTCTAAGTAGCAAACTACCGCAGGAAAATAATTTTTTGTGATACTAAATATTGCGTGCCTTTTGACTTTGTCCCCCATTCCTCTTGTGTTCCACACTACTAATCTTGTCGTCATTCTGTCCCCTTATTCATTCTTATACAAAAAAAAATTCCGTCCCCCTTGTTTTCCCAGAACCCTGACTAGGGGACAGATATTTCTCCATCTTGGCTACGGATTTTCCCTCTTTACCAGGGGCACCCCCTTTTTGGGACATTCTCTTTCTTCCCCCCTTCACTTTCCTATCCTATAGTTCACACTGCAGAATTTAAATTGTTCCTCAATTTTTCTCTTTCCTCTCCCCTCACCCTCTTTGCCTTTGGAGTCTCTTGTTGTCGGGTCTAGTGATGCACATAGATCCGACCCCAGAGTCACCAATTCCAGGCCAAAACTATCCTCTCCCTAATTGCAGTGACTCTCGTTTTTGCCTCCAGTCCAGGGACATAGAGCTGACCCCAGGTCACCACTTCCACTCCCCCCGTCAGACAGCAATCCTGCACCGGCCTCCGCTTTTGGCTCCAAAAGATGTGTATAGAGCCAACCGCGGAATACCCGCCTGCTGCTTTTCACAATCAGGGCGCGCAACTGCGCCTCCACAGCACTCAACAAATATTACGCTGCCAACAAGGAACAAATTCAACAAAAACAGGGAAAGGAAGATGACACATAGACAAAGGGACTAAAGAAGGAAAGCGACCCAAGGACCCTACAGGTCCTTAAAGTCTATTTGTTAGTAAGTCCACAGTCAATTTTGTTGCCTAGTCCTTGTATAGAGAGATTAGGATATACTCAGTCTCTCAAGTCTGTGTAATTAATCAATTCATTTATCTCCACCTGCTACCAGAGTTTTAAAAATGTTCAGAATAAATTAGTTCATATATCAAACTTCTCTGAGGCATATATTTAATGAACTGGAATCGCAGGGCTCGCTTTCATACTACTCAATCAGATGTTTGGTCACTTATCAGGGATGCTTAATCATAATTTCCATGGGCCGGACCGCAATTCCACAATGCACCAGATGAATTCAAGCTGCTAAAAAGAAATCCAAGGAGCAGTCTTCTGTATATAAGTTCCCGGTCTGGGTTTTAGCCCCTGTGCACACAGACAGTTAGTATAACATAGAAAAATATCACCTGTCTTCATGCGCGCTTGAACTTGGGAGACCCCTGGGATTCTGGTCCCCCAGCTCTCTCACTGCTGTTGAGACCCGACCGCCCGGCCTCCTCCTGCTTAGTTCAGATGGCGTCTCCATTTGAACCCGTCATCTGCTTTTCATGCACGAAGTTCAGGTGTATACTCGGAGGGGGGAAGCTGCTCTCTCACAGCAGCTGCTTCCCCCCACTCACTTCCCCCCGTGCTCGCTACTGATATCGCTCTTACTTTGCCTCCGCGTCGGTCGGCTGCTCTCTCACTACAGCCGACACGCACCTCTTTCAGTCTGCACAGCTTATCCTGCCGCTCCTCCGTATACCGCTCAGCTTGGGTGTTCTCTCACTACACCCAGATCTGAGCACAGCTTGCTTCCGACCCTCGGAGCAGGGTTTCGGCTTCACTCAGCAGCTTGCATGGCGATCAACGCCGGTCCGGGCCAGCTGGGTCATGGCATGGGAGACAGAGACACCTTAGCTCCTCCTCTTCCGCATTAGCATCTGTGCCCACAAAGTGATTATTTGGCTCTGTTCATACATATAATTTTGGTCAGTATTTGTAGCCAAAATCAGAAGTGGAATTCCCAGACAAAACTAATAATAAAAAGATTTGCACAGTTTCTGTGTTTTCAACCCACTTTTGGTTTTGGTTTAAAAAATACTGACAAAAATACTAAACTAAATACTATATGTGAACATAGCCTTGCATTGAAAATATGACCATATTTTAATCTTAAAATTATGGCCATATTTTATATTTATTTTATGGTGTGTGAACATAGCCTCAGTCTAACTTCCTGTACAAGCTTGAACAACTCAGTGGCAAAGGGATATGGCATGTACTTAGCATTTGTCATCTGACATTTGCCTCTGTTTTATAGAAGACAGCTTAGAAAGAGGGAAAGCGACTTTATTATGGCAAGTTTTTTTTTTTTTTGCTGGCAAACATTTCACAGGAAAAGTGCTGCACGCACTGGTAATTTATTATTTAATAAGTGTTTAGCTAGTCTCTGCATCTGAGAGCAACATCTGTAATGGGCGGAACCACGGGCGATGAAGAAGATCATAAATGCTGAAAAGCTTTGAAGAGATTCAGTGATCTTAAATAAAGCCTGACTCACTTTGCTTGAAACAGATTTAGACTAATTGAAACCATTCATAAATTCCATAATTGCCAGATTTAACTGTCAGCAATCACCATGGGGTAAACTATTAGTTAAAAAGCATTAGACAGCCCAGGTAGTTTTACGTTTGACATTTCATTAAAATGTTTCATCAAAAAACAAATCGAGTTAAGAGAACTTTATTTGAGGGAATGGGGAGAAACATGACTTCATGACTTTTTTTTTTCTAAAACAGTGTCATGCCCATCAACAGATAGAATATCATATTGCAGTTCATCTCTATTGAAGGGAAATAGGATGAGCTGCAATACCACACACAACCCATGGACAGCTGCAGTTCTCTTACTGGGACCCAGTACCTATATCAGAATAATAGGAAGTATGCAGTTCCCCTTTGCACATATACAGTAATTGACACCAAAAGGGGAGACTACCTAAAATCCCTGGGCACCTGTGCTATAGCTATATGTCCTCAATAAATTTAAAGGGAACCAATCACCCAGAAAATCAATGTAAAGACAAGGATATGTGCTGATAGATCACCCAGCACACTTCCCAAATATGCCCCTGTAACCTCTGTGCCCCCCTCAATTAGACAGTAATCTTACTTTGTTCAGGTCACGCGCTGTATGTAAATTTTTGCTAATTAGTCCTGGTGGGCGTATGTAGTCCTGGTGGGCGTATGTAGTCACGGTCCGGGGGCGTATCTAGTCACGGTCCGGGGGCGTATGTAGTTACGGTCCGGGGCTGTAATCACGCCCAGAGGGGCGTGATTCGGAGGCTTGCGGTCCAGTGACGTCATCCGGCGGCTTGCGTTCCGCGTCGCGGCCGCGCTGACGTGTTCGGGAACCCGCACATGCGCAGTACGTCAGCGTCGTCTCCCGCCGTACTGCGCATGCGCGGGTTCCCGAACACGTCAGCGCGGCCGCGACGCGGAACGCAAGCCGCCGGATGACGTCACTGGACCACAAGCCTCCGAATCACGCCCCTCTGGGCGTGATTACAGCCCCGGACCGTGACTACATACGCCCCCGGACCGTGACTAGATACGCCCCCGGACCGTGACTACATACGCCCACCAGGACTACATACGCCCACCAGGACTAGTTAGCAAAAATTTACATACAGCGCGTGACCTGAACAAAGTAAGATTACTGTCTAATTGAGGGGGGCACAGAGGTTACAGGGGCATATTTGGGAAGTGTGCTGGGTGATCTATCAGCACATATCCTTGTCTTTACATTGATTTTCTGGGTGATTGGTTCCCTTTAACTGTGGGAGCACAGAAAGCGCCATAGCTTGCATATATTCCATAATTTCCCATTATACAATGTGTTCTTCCTTTATTCCTGACAATAATTAAATCCTTTAAAACTTATATCTTATCAATGTTAACAGGGCGCAATGGATTTAGTCCTGTCTTGTCATGACACCGGCTAAGACCATTACAGTTTTGCCCTACCGGCCCCCTTACCTTGTTTTGCCATGTGGTTCAACATCCTCTTGAAAATCCACATCCTAATGGGCTTAAATATTGTCAGTATTAAAGCTTACATTTCTATTAAAGTTTTCCAGATAGAGCCCTGGATTCCAGACATTGCTCTGTGGTTCCAGTCACAGTTGACTTTTGTGTATTTTTGTTTCTTTTTGGAACTAGAGAGAGAAGTGCCTGTGCAGTAAGGTCTCATCCGAGCCATTATAAATCCAATATATACAGAAAGAAGTAAATAGCACTGAAGCAGCAGGAGCAGAGTAGAATCAGGATGACTAGAGAATTCATTGGAGGCTTATGCATTAGAAGATGAAACTACTGTGAAAATGTATAGCTATGGTATACGCTGTATATTTGGGCCAAATTTGGACAATGTCAGCATTCCCTGAGCTCTGCATGACACTATATCTGGATACTGTGTAGATAAATCTGTGTATTGTAAGTGCTATTTAGGTGGGTTCTCTATGATAAAATGTATGTTATCAATGTATAGTAACCTGTTGTATAAGTTATATTCATTTACAACAGCCTCCCTGATGTGCCTCCACTCTTAGGCTATGTTCACACTTCATAATTTTACTGAAAAGAACAGACGCTGATTGCAATGGAATCAGCGTCCGTTCTTTACTGCAGGGGCAGCATTCCATTTAAGTCAATGCAATTCTGTCTGCTGTGCTCACACACCTTTTCTTTAACGCCCGTTCTTTAGAACGGGTGTTAAAATAATGTACATGGCAATTATTTACAGATGCTGTTTATTGAACAGCATCCGGAAATAATAGCTGCTCTCACAAATTAACGTGCAGCGGCATTGAAGTGAATAGCTGATTGTTTTCTGGGCGCATCCGAAGGTGTCCGCAAATCAATAGTGAAAAAGGAACATTCGTGCAGCCAATACAGAGATATTAGCTGCAGGAACGGCCTAAATGCAGCCTGGCGGCTGGCTGTTAGACGCTGTGTGAACTTAGCCTCATCATGTCTTTGGACTTTTTTCAACCAGCACAAGGATAAAAAGCTGCCTTTAGGAGACTGGACCTGGATACAAGTAAGTATAGCTTTGTTTTAAAGCATGAAAAGCTTTATATCTTAAAAGCTTTATATCACATCTATTGTTGATATAGATTTTATAAATTATAACCACAGTGAGATTTTAAACCCTTATTGCTTTAACTAATAAATGAGTATAAGATACAAGACTACTGCTCCAGAGAGTCTCTTTCATTCTAAAGGTCTATGCTTGTATATGTTTACTACTAGAGATGAGCGAGTCGTATAGATGAGTCTATAGTCATATAGGGTATGTGTGTAACTGGTGCTTTTTTTTTTTTTAAGGCACCACATGCACAGGACACAGCACGGTGAGGATAGGTAAAGCTGAACTACAGATCCCTTCCAGGCAGGGCCGTTTTAATACATTGGTTGGCCCAGTGCACAGCCCTCAAGAGTGGGCCCCCCAACCCAGCGTTATCAGAATCGGAGCTCCACACACAGTATAATGCCCCCCACACTGTATTTAAAGCCCCAATACATACGTTAGTTACCTTATAACCTTGTAAAGATATCACCAATGATACCGCCACACCATGACCACTATCACTACAGACCCTATAACAGAGTGCAGTTAGATCCATTTACTCACAGGGGGCGTCTTCTCGATCAGTGTCTTTCACCTTTTCTTTCACTCCATCTAGCGTGGGCCACCTTTAAGTCTTCCCCCGGCTGGAAACCTTCTCTTCAGAATCTGCCAGAAAAACATTTTAGGCTCCAACACATGCAGTAGTTAGGTCCCTTGTACCCTTATACAGTAGTTACCCCCCTATGTACCCCTATATAGTAGTTACACCCCTCTGTGCCCCTATACAGTAGTTACACCCATCTGTGCTCCCACCTTATATAGTAGTAAGGTCCCTATATAATATAGGCACCTCTGTGCAGCCCCAATGTTAGTATAGACCAGTGTGCTGCCCCCAGTAGTATAGACCCCCTGTGTGCTGCCCCCAGTAGTATAGGAAGCTGTGTGCTTCCCCCAGCAGTATATAGACCCCTGTGTGCTTCCCCCAGTACTATAGACCACTAGGTGCTGCCCCCAGTAGTATATAGACCCCATTGTGCTGCCCCCAGTAGTATATAGACACCTGTGTGCGGCCCCCAGTTCTATAGACCACTAGGTGCTGCCCCCAGTAGTATATAGACCCCCTGTGTGCTTCCCCCAGTAGTATATAGACCCCATTGTGCTGCCCCCAGTAGTATATAGACCCCCTGTGCACTGCCCCCACTAGTATATAGACCACTAGGTGTTGCCCCCAGTAGTGTATAGACCCCTTGCGTGCTGCCCTTAGTACTATAGACCACTAGGTGCTGCCCTCTGTAGTATATAGCCCCCTCTGTGCTCCCCCAGTTATATATACACCCCCCTGTGCATCCCCCAGTAGTATATATATATACCCCCCTGTGCAGCCCCCAGTAGTATATATATCCCCTGTGTGCTCCTCAGTATGCTTTCCCAGTTACATATACCCCCTGTGCACCCTTCTGCATATAGAATAGCCCCCCTGTACATCCCCCTCCATATAGAATAGCTCCCCCTGCATCCCCCCATATAGAATAGCTCCCCCCTGAATCCCCATATAGAATAGCTCCCCCCTGCATCCTCCCAAATAAAATAGCCCCCTCCTGCATCCACCCATATAGAAAAGCCCCCTGTACATCCCCCTTAATATAGAATAGTCCCCCCTGTACATGGAAAGTGACTTTACCACTGGGGGCCTGGCAGAGGTGCCTGCAGACGTGTGCACATCTGCTGCAAGGGGGCGGGGGCCTGCAGGGGGCACCATGGATGGGTAACTTACCCATTCCAATGGCGTCCCCCTGGCAGGCCAGTGGCCGGAGTCCTGTGCGACCGCACTGGTCGCATAGAGCAAAGGCTGGCCCTGCTCAGGGTGGGCCCCTTTAACCAGTGGGCCCGTGTGCACGTACACCATGTGCCCTCTGGTTAAAGCGGCCCTGCATCCAGCCAAGATAATGTCAGCAACAGGACAAATTGACTACTGACAGCAGTTTTGTAGGTAGACATATAGAGTATGTGTGTAACTGGTGCTTTTTTTTTTTTTTTAAAGGCACCACATGCACAGGACACAGCACAGTGAGGATAGGTATAGCTGAACTAAAGATGACAGCCAGCCAAGAGAATGTCAGCAACAGGACAGATTGACTACTGACAGCAGATTTAGGGGTAGTCGTATAGAGTATGTGTGTAACTGGTGCTTTTTTTAAGGCACCACATGCACAAGACACGGCAGAGTATGGATAGCTGAACTACAGATCCCAGCCAGCCAAGGTAATGTCAGCAACAGGACAAATTGACTACTGACAGCTGCACTACAAGTCCAAGCCAGCAGCCAATAGTAGCAAAAAAAATATATGTTTTAAAAATTTTAGGCCGTTAAAAGGACTGTTGGGTTCTTCGGGTCAGATTCCTGCCTAACTGCAGACTAATTCCCTGCCTAACACTCTCCCTGACAGACAGCAGCTCTCTTCCAATGCTCATCCAGCCTGCGTCTGACGCGAGCATTGTGGGACCTGATTTTTATATGCCCAGGTCATCTGATCTGGCCAGCCAATCACTGCTATCAGCATGTAGGGTTTCCACGTGATGCTACGAGCTCCGAAAGCCTCTCCTGCATAATGATTGGCTGAAAAAAGCGGCCAAACATGCAGGAAGAGGAAGATTTAGACCATTGTTTCAAATATCGCGAGATGTTCGTCTGAGTAAAGAGCACCATCGAGTACCCTAATACTTGAACGGGTACCAAGCATGCTTACTCATCTCTATTTACTCATTTTCTCTATTTACTCAGATACATAGACAGCATAGTAGCTGGGGTCACGCACTTACATTTTTTTTTTACTTTTCATTTTAACACTCAAATGTTTTGTGTTACTGGCATGTTTTATAGGAAATCTGTGTCCTGTTAGTTACCCTAGCATCATAATCCTAGAAAATATGACCATAATAATTTTACTAAAAGAGATATATCTTTCCAGTTATGTTTCTAATTGAACCACCATTTGCAGTCAGCAGGGGCCTCACTGTAGAAGTCTCTAACCTGCTGTTAGATTCCCATAGTAATTTTCTTACCCTCAGTTTCAGTCCTTTTTCCGGGTACATCTTGACTATATTCACTATGCCAACTTTGCTTAGGAATATCCACAGAGCGCTCTGTAGTGATGAATGCCACAATGACGTCACTGCAGACTCCTGCCTCTATTTTAATTAGGGGAGGCTGCTGGCAAGGCACTATGGGGGAGATTTATCAAAGGGTTTAAAATTTAGACTGGTGCAAACTACCCACAGCAACCAATCACAGCTCAGCTTTAGGCAGTGCTGAAAGGAAAGCTGAGCTGTGATTGGTTGCTGTGGGCAGTTTGCACCAGTCTAAATTTTACACCCTTTGATAAATCTCCCCCTATGTGTGCACTATGGGAACATAACAGCAGGTATTGCCAGGATTTCAGAAAGATGTTTAATATAGACAATATGGCCATGTGCACAGACTCACAACTTCTATAATATGTGTGGAGAAAATATTTTCATCTCTGCAACAGCACATAGAGCTCATATAATACCACACAAAAATACTACTGCTGCTGTGAATGAATTCTACCCTATTGTAGACATTTCAGCATTATTTCTACTCCTTTAGTGTTTTTAGAGACATGCTATTACATATGTTTTATGCATTTTCCTCCCAAAATTCCATAGAGAAATCTATCACAACATTCTGGAAAAAAGTGACTTCTGTAGAGCATAGAGAAAAGTGTATTATAAAAAAAACAAACCAACAACAACAACACAGCCGCATACCCCCTCCAAATAAAAAAACAAACAAAATAAAAACAGAGGCTCAATAATCACAGGATGGCAAAGAAAATACACTGTTTGCGATGTCTTTCATATTTTGTCATGGACTTTTTTTTTGTAAATTTTTGTAAAATGTGTATGCCGTGTCAAGAGAAACACCTCAAATAAGCTCTTGAAATATGCAATCAAAGGCACTGTTTTTTTTGTGAAAAATATTTGTGAAACAACCCTTTAAAAATAGAAAAGAATTTACAATCATACTGTGTTGGGCTATGTTCACACTGTGTACGAATCCGTACGCAGGTCTTACGCTGCCGTACATGTGCGGCTGAAACTACGGGCGTGCGAAAAATCGACATGTGGCCGGATGCGTACGCACCGCGAACCAGTACAGTTATGCTTCCCTAGCTTGTTTCGAAGCGATCTGAGGCAGGTCATTTACTTGGAAGTCTTCGCCCAGCCCCGTAAACCACACAGAACCTTTTGGATCGAAAAATCAAGTTCAATTTGGTTGAAATAAGTACTTCGTACGGGACCGCATGGAAATCCCCGGCCGTGAGTTTCAACATTTCCGTCCTCAAACAATGGTCTTGTTCATTTTTCACGGCGCCGTATACGATCCGGCCGTAAGATCATACGTAGTGTGCACTGTGCGGGCGTATATCGTATACTTTCAAGCGAATGCATCAACCTCAAAACTACGTGCGTATATTCACGGTTCGCACTACGGACGGATTCATACGCAGTGTGAACATAGCCTTAGGCTGGGTTCACACACAGTATATTTCAGTCAGTATTTGCTCAGTATTTTGCAACCTCAACCAGAGTGGATTGAAAACACAGAAAGGCTATGTTCACACACTATTCAAGTTGAGTGGATGGCCATATAATGGTAAATAACTGCCATTATTTCAGTACAACAGCTGTTGTTTTAAAATAACAAAATATTTGCCATATTGGCCGGGTCACGGAACAGCCGATCTCTTACGCCGCGTGAACATGGCCTGAGGTTGCAAAATACTGACCAAATACTGACTGAACTATACTGTGTGTGAACCAAGCCTTACTGTGGATCCTGCTCTGATATTTTACTTGTAAATCACATTCCCAGATTCTTCGGCTACAAACCTTCCAACGCAAGCAGTTTGATTGCATATTTATAACATAGTCGTTCAAATAATTTTAATTCAAACTTTTTTATAGATTTGACAGCTCTGCTTTTGACGTGTATCTTAAAACTAACAAGTTTATATATTTCTGATAATTTCAAAAGATGTGATATTTCTTCTTTAATACTTGTAAATCTTTTTAGTAATAAGAAGAGTAGCACACACTAGTGTACCATATCATAAAGAATAAAAGTCCTAACATTGTTTTTTTTTTCTTTATTAACAAAGGTTTTTATACAACAAATGAAATAGTTGAAAATGTAATTTATGGTTTAGTATTTTATGGACGTCAGAACTACAGAAAAGCAAAAATGTTATATTACTCACACAGGGATGTCAGTGAAAAAAAACTACATAATTCTTCAGTGCACATCTGCTCTACATGGACAGCCAATGCCTCCGAAGGCTTACACTTGCCAAGCAATATTTACAATTTCCATCAAATGCATGTTTATAGATTTATGTATTTGTTTATCATATACAATAACATTCTATAACATTTTATAAAAAAAGGTGACAGTTCCAGTAGGACCATAGTTAAAGGGGTTATCCAGTGCTACAAAAATATGGCCACTTTCTTCCAGAGACAGCACCACTTGTGTCTCCAGTTCAGGTGAAGTTTGAAATTAAGCTCCATTCACTTCAATGGAACCAAGCTGCAAACCCTACCCAAACTAAAGACAAGAGTCTTTAGTTGCTGCTGTCTCTGGAAGAGAGTGGCCATGTTTTTGTATCGCTGGATAACCCCTTTAACCTCTTAAGGACGGAGCCCAAAATGGCCTTAAAGGGGTAGTGCGGCGCTAAGAAATTATTCACAGAATAACACACATTACAAAGTTATACAACTTTGTAATGTATGTTATGTCTGTGAATTGCCCCCTTCCCTGTGTCCCCCCACCCCCGCACGTGTACCCGGAAGTGTGGTGCATTATACATACCTGTCACGTGTCGACCCTCGGCCTCGATCTTCTGTGCCACAACGTCATCTTCGGCCGGCTGGCCGAAGCTCTCCGATCGTCCCGAGTGCCGGCCACCCTCTGCCGCGTCATCAGATCACAGTTATGCTCAGCCAATCGCGGCTGAGCATCTGATGACGCGGCAGAGGGCGGCCGACACTCGGGACGATTGGAGAGCTTCGGCCGGCCGAAGATGACTTTGTGGCACAGAAGATCGGGGTTGGGGGTCAGCACGTGACAGGTATGTATAATGCACCACACTTCCGGGTACACGTGCGGAGGTGGGGGACACAGGGAAGGGGGCTATTCACAGACATAACATACATTACAAAGTTGTATAACTTTGTAATGTGTGTTATTCTGTGAATAATTTCTTAGCGCCGCACTACCCCTTTAAGGACCGGACCAAATTTCTGAAATATGATCTGTGTCACTTTATTCATTAATAACTTTGGGACGCTTTTACCTATCCTGCTCATTCTGAGAATGTTTTCTCGTGACATGTTATACTTTATATTTCTGGTAAATTGGAGTTGGAATTGGAATTGGAGTCGTAAATTGGAATCTTTATTAAAAACCCCAAAATAACGAGAAAAATTTAGAAAATTTGCATTTTTCTAACTTTGAAATTTTGTGCTAGTAAGGAAAATGATAAATTAGATATTAAAGGGGTTGGCCACTTTATAGTAAAATAGGTCAGTACAAAGTATTAGTAAGTGTACTCACTGTATATACTGACAGCAGCTACCTGTGTACCTCATAGAGCTAAAATCAGACTTCCCTCCTCCAGGCTGTGCTGCCCTGCTCTGTTTTGTTTCAGTCCACAAAATGGCCGACATGGAGATGCATGTGACCAGGCCCTGTCCCCTGTGTCCTCCATAGAGATATACAGGCTCAGTGGTGGACACTGGGGGGGGGGGGGGGGGGCTGGTCACATGCTCCTCCATGTCAGCAATCTTATGGACCAAAACACCACAGAGCAGGACAGCCCAGCATGGAGGAGGGGAGTCTGATATAAGCTCCATGAGGTACACAGGGAGCTGCTGTCAGTATATATCAGTGAGTACAGTTACTAATACTGTACACTGAGCAATTTTACTATAAAGTGGCCAACCCCTTTAAATAGCTTTAACAATATGTCTACCTTATGTTGCCGACATTTATTAAACTTGCTTTAATTTTTTTTAAGATAATAGAAAGCTTCAAAGTTTAGCAGCATTTTTCCAAATTTTCACAAGAATTTCAAAATCTGATTTTTCAAGGGACCAGTTCATGTTTGAAGTGTATTTGAGGGGCCTGTATGTTATGAAGCCCCACAAAGCACCCCACTTCAGAAACTGCACCCCCCCCAAACTGTGCAAAAGCACATCCAGAAAGTCTTTTAAACCTTTAGGTGAGTCACAGAAATAAAAGCTAAGTGTGTTAGAAAATTAAAAAACTTTATTGTAATCCAATATCTTTCATATTTATTGCCCCTTTTCTGCAGTTTATAGAAATACCCCATATGTGGCCCTATTGCGCTTTTGACACAACCACAAGCTACAGATACAAAGTAGTGCCTAGTAAATTTCAATGCCTCCGTTGTATTTGGTCATTTCTGACTGTACCACTTCAGGTTGGCAAAAGCTCTGGGCTGCCAAAACATAAAAACACCACTAAAGGGACATCATCTAGAAATCTACACCCCTCGAGGAATGTAACAAGGGGTGCGGTGAGCATATGGACCCCACAGGTGCTTTTCAGATTTTCAGAACAATGTGGCGTGAAAAATAAAATTTTTTCACTAAGACGTTGTTCTAGCCTTCAATTTTTAATTTTTACAAGGGGATAAAAGAAAAAAAACACAAAACGTGTGGTGAAGTTTCTTCTGAGTACGGAAATACCCCACTTGTGGACATAAAGTGCCAAGCAGGCGCAGGACAAGCCTTCAAAGGGAAGCAGCGCCAATTGGCGTTTGGAGGCTGGATTTGACTGTAATGGCATGTCGCATTTACAAAGCCCTAGTGCTGCCAAAACAGTAGAAACACCCCACAAGTGACCCCTATTTTGGAAACTACACCCCTCACGGAATCTAACAAGGGGTGCAGTGATCATATGGACCCCACTGATGACGGACACAAATGTGGAACAATGTGACATGAAAGTGAAAATTTTACTTTTTTCACTTTCACGGCACAAATGTGGCCGTCATCAAGGGGTCCATATCATCACTGCACCCCTTGTTAAATTCCTTGAGTGGTTTAGTTTCCAGAATTGGGACATTTTTGGGAGGTTTACACTGTTTTGGCAGCATGAGGGCTTTTTAAATGCGACATGGCGTTCATCATCCATTCTAGTCAAATTGCGCCTCCAGAATCAAAATAGCGCTCCTATTCAGAGGCTTGTCCTGCACCCACATGGCGCTTTATGTCCACATGTGGGGTATTTACGGACTTGGGGGAAATTGCTCTACACATTTTGTGTGTGTGTTTTTTTTTTATTTTATCCCCTTGTAAAAATGAAAAAATAAAGACTAGATCAATGATTTAGTGTAAAAATTAAAAAAATTTTTACACTAAATGTTGGTCTAGCATTGATTTCTTTTCATTTTCATAAGGGCTTAAAAGAGAATATAAATGTAAAACGTGTAGGGTAATTACCCCTGAGTATGTAAATACCCCACATGTGGACATAATGTGCCATATGGGCACAGGGCAAGCCACCAAAGAGACATTTAGAGTCTGGAAAGCAGGATGGAGGCCATGTCGCATTTACAAAGCCTCTGTGCTGTCAGGACAGAGAAACCCCCCAAGAGTGACCCCATTATGGAAACTACACCCCTTAAGGAATCCAAAAAGGGGTGCAGTGAGCATATGGATCCCACTGGTGATAGGCACATATGTAGAACATGTGCTGTGAAAATTAAAAATACAATTTTATTCTTTTTCATGGCACGAATGTGCCCGTCATCAGGGAGCCATATCACCATTGCACCCACTGTTAGATTCCTTATGGCGTGTAGTTTCCAGAATGGGGTCACTTGTGGGGAAGTTTCACTGTCTTAGCAGTACAGGGGCTGTGTAATTGCATCATGGCAAGCCTCGAACTAAATGGGGTCCAAGCCTATTTAGTTGGGGAAAAGGGACAATTTTTAATTTATTTGTGGGTATTATGCACGTGTCATAGACTCCATTCTATGCACGGGCGAATTCCACCCTCCGTCCAAAGAATGAATATGTTCATTCTTTTGACGGAAGACGGAATCTGCCCGTGCATAGAATGGAGTCTATAACACAGACAGAGGCGCTCACGCCGCATCAGTCCACCAGCTGGTGCCAGCTGCAGAATGCACGACGGGTTATCACATAGTTGTTTATGCATATGGACACAACACAATAGGACCCTATATAGGTGCACCAAGCTGTTAGCAGTAGACCTAATAAGTCATGTACTGTAGGTATCAAATAGAGTCTTCATGAATATGACCTTTTTCCAACACATTATGAAGAATTTGGAGCCCAAACCAATACCCTGAACTCTTTGTCATGCTGCTCCAACCATTCCTGAATAATGATTATAGTGTAGAAAAATAAATTACCCTGCTGAAAGATGCCACTAGTATACAGTAAGCGAATAACAATACCATAAAGAGGTCTACTTTATTTGCAATATTGTTTAGTTGGTACTTGTCAAAGTAACATTCACATAAAAATGGCAAGGCCCAATGTTTCCAAGCCGAATATTCCTGAGCACACCACATTTTCACATTTTTATGCAGGCTTACCTTGTTACTATAGTTTATCCTAGAATGTTTCCCAGGTACCCAAAACAGGTACACCTAGCCATACACACATTAGAAAAGAAAGATCCCTCATTCAACCAGGCTACTCTCTTCGATCACTCTATGGCCCAGTTTGATGCTCACATCATCACATCATGGGCTTGCTGATTAGTTTATCACTTCACACCCATACCCAGCAATCTCTTCGTTCCTGTGCAGTGGCAAGAGAGATGAGGAAAGAAGTACATAGCTTCTTGTAGGGGGTCTTACTAGACCTGTCTCTGACTGATTACTGAGCTGCCTCAGTTTGCCAGAAAAGGACATGGTCACTCCAGGGGGACCCTAAAACAGTAAGGATCAAGGAGAGCACGTTACACCAGATCAGACACAGTCATAGGCAGAATAAGCAGTTATATCCAGTGACTTAGTGACTCACAAGTGATGTCTTCTCTTATGGAATTCCTTCTTTTTACACTTTCTTCTTAATCTGGCCCAGGCTGCTATGAAGACTTCTTCTGATCACATCTCATCTATACAGAGTTTGCTCCCCAGATGTCTTCGGACCCTTAAATAGGGATGAGCGAGTAGTGAAATATTCAACTTTCGAGAATTCGAATCGAATAGGCACAGATATTTGACTATTCGAACGAGTATTCAATCCCATTATAGTCTATGGGGAAAAAAATTGCGGCACTTGGAAATAAACATTCAACCACTTTGAGGTCACCAAGTCCCCAATGAAACCTTCCTAAACAATGCCAACACCTCCGGAATCACACTGGGACATTAGGGGGAGCATGCATGGGTGCACCCAACACCCCAAAATCGCAGTATAATGCCACTCTCTGCAGTTGTGAAGGAAAAATATTTGCGAACGCTTTACAAACATTTATGGCAATGTTCACACATTTAGTTCGTATTTCTTGCACAGTATTACATACATGATTCCAATGAGCGTCATGTTGTTTGCGCGTATCATGCGTAATGCTTTACGAACGTTACTGGAACAGTATGTATTATGTGCCTTTTTCAGGGATACTGGAACAATATGTATCACGTGCCTTTTACTGGGCTACTGAAACAGTATATATCAGGTGCCCTTACTGGGCTACTGGAACAATATGTATAATGTGCCCTTAGTGGTGTTAAACAGGGACACTATAAGTCACTTGTGCACACAGGGTACTGGAATGAATGCAGCTGCTGATGCTGCTGCTGTTATATCATCTATTTCTTAGGACTGAGAAGTGCTTTTGATTCAGAGATGACTTTTTCGCTTGATCTTAGCCCTGAAAAGGACTTTTGGGTTCTGTAGTCAGCCTGCCTGACCAAAATGTTACGAAAACCTATCTCTCCCTGCTGCAAGATCTTTCCCTGGCTAGGTTGAAAGCTCATCTGCGGTCGAGAGGCGGGAGCCAAGTATTTAAGATTCAAGGTCATGTGGTTCAGCTAATCAATGAGGGTAGACGCTGTTTTCGTGCTGCATGCGTACTCTCAGGGTCCCTCACGGCCTCCCTGCATGGTCATTGGATTTTAAAAAGCGGCAACTGCGATGGAAGGGCTTTTGAATGTTTCCCGCATATTCGCCTTACTACTCGATTGAATTTGAATCTTTTGAATACTGCAATATTTGATCGAATACCATCTCGATCGAATTGTATTCGCTCATCTCTACCCTTAATATACCTATATACTTTTTCCTACTTTAGCCACACAATTTCGCATGTGTGATCCCTATATGAGTTATTATGCCACTGTGACCCCTTTAAAGGAACTAGTCACCAAAGTCACTGTTAAAATAGGGTAAATGAGGTAAAATAATGTGTTTATATAGCATTCTGCAGTGTTCCTCACCATATACTGATTGCTTGCAGTTTTATTCTTCCCTGTCTAGTATGCAAATGAAAGCTAACCAGTTATGTGGACAGTGTTCTCCTTTAACTAGTTACACACAGCTCCCCAGGCTGTATTCACTGTATTCAGTTGAGGAAGAGACACTGCCCACATGACTAGCTGTGACCAGTTGAGGGAGGGACACTGCCCACATACAGCAAAGGGAGGAATAAAACTACATTTTTAGGAAGACTGAGACAACTGCAAGCGATCAGCTCATATGATGCAGAATGCTTTTTACCTCACAACACTGAATCTTGGTGATTGGTTCTCTTTTAAGAGATTGTCTGAATAATCTAAAAAAAAAAAAATAAAAAAGAAAACACAGTGTGTTATATGCAGTAGATGGCACAAGACCCAGAAGCCTGTAACTAGTCTCTTCAGGGAAGTAAACAAAGGTGGCATGGAGGACCAGAGCAGCTGCACTGTACTGTGCCATTGTCCCCTATAATATACTTTGTGACTGTCCCCTCTAATGTACTCTGCCATTGTCCCCTCCAATGTACATTGCCACTGTCTCTTCAAATGTTATCAAATCACTCTTTCCCAATCTGTGGCCCTATAGCTGTTGCAAATCTACAACTCCCATCTTAACCTGTCAGCAGTACATAATGAGGTTTGTAGTTCTGTAACCTGGAGAGCCATAAGTTTTGCGGAACACTGTCCATATTAATCTGCCCCCATCATAACCTGTCAGCAGTACATGATGGGGTTGTAGTTCTGCAACCTGGAGAGCCATAAATTTGGGGAACACCGTCCATATTAATCTGCCCCCCAAGTAATGCTCACCTGTCCTGACTTTTGCTCTGCTCTGGTGTTCTGACCTCTTCTGGTCAGGACTGGGTTCTGTGTAATGCAGTGAGAGCTAATCACACTGCTCAGCATTGCAAAGAAAGTGCAGAGTTGCAGGACAGGGAGCAGAGAGCTTCCTTGCACCGAGTAATTAAATAGTATCAGTGATGTGCTGATACAGTTGAAAAGGGGGAAAGCAGACTACAGTTTTGCCCATGCCAGTTCCCCAAAGCAGCTGCCATTTTTTACGGTGGTTTGGTAGAAGTGCAGAGTAACTACATGTGGTGAGAGAGGCTGGTAGGATCCGGTACAGAGGCAGCGTATGCCCATTGCTACCCCTTGGCCTGACATCCCACAGTGGAGCCATAAGGGCTATCAAAATATACAAAGCAATAGCTGACGCTCTGTTGAACCCTACATTGCCATGCCAAACTCAGAGGGGGAGAAATCTAAGCATCAGCATAACAGATGATGATTGCAGTTGTTCCTGTGGTCTCCCAGGTTTGTTATCTAGTTGCTCTACCCATTCTGAAGTATCTATAAACATATACTGATGGTATTATACCCCATCGAGACTAGCCACAATTTACCCAAAGGAGATTTTCTGGTCCTGCTCACTGCTAACCCCCTTCTGGTTCATAATTTAGGACCTACTCCTCTAAGTCATCCAATACCCTATTGCCTGTATACCCTCACTGGCTTCATATAGACATTGCAGATATACCTAAAGAACACCACACCACCACACTATAGTTTTTCATATTTTATTAGTGAAATCTGGAAATATCCAATATTCCTTCCAAATCATAAATAATTGTTAATTTTGCATGAAAAATGGAGAGCTCCCTGGCCTTGTCTAACTACCAAGCCTAGAGTTGGCATGAGTGGGAATTTATCTATCTACTTCTTTACAATCCAGCAGGCTGTTAATTGAGTAGTACTGTTGCTGTTGTCGTTATTTTATTTCTGTATTTGGCCATTTTGGCTCCTATTTTTTACATTTTTAGATGCAGCTCCTGTGCTCCCATCATCCCTTTTTGCTACATTTAGATGTTGTCAAGGAGTTATTATTATGGGTAATTTACACACACACACACACACACACACACACACACACACACACACACACACACACACACATTCCTTCCTTGCTATATGTCAAATGTGGTTTGTCTAAGGCTAATGTTCTGCATTAGGGGTTCCATTATTGTAGGTCACTTGGGTCCATTGAGTGGGCTTGTGTTTGCTATGCAACAGATCACACAGAGCTGTGGCTTCCATTATAAACAAAAACCACAATCCACTTCTGAACAGTGCCTAAAAATAAAATAATTTCTTTGCTACAATATTTTGAGAGGCCTTATGTCAGGAATGTGCAGTGAGCCTGGTGTAAACTGGGAGACATCTGCTTTCCTTTCAGCCTCCTGGCAATGCAGGAGTTACACTGCTCACTGCTAGCCTTGAGCGCTGCAGCTGAGCAGTGTTTTTTGATTGACAAATGCCTCTACCTAGAGAAGATCCAACAGCATCCACAGGAAATCTTCAATGCTTTATTTTGCAGAACAGCTTACATAAAATACTGTATTTTATGTAAGCTGTTCTGCAAAATAAAGCATTGAAGATTTCCTGTGGATGCTGTTGGATCTTCTTTGAGATACTTTGCCTTGACCCACCTGAGGGATTGTGGGTTCACCAGCGAGCATCCGTTAACAAGGCACTATTGGGCTCATTGGTGCTGTTGACCACCATACTGCTACTAGATGCCTCTACCTGTCCGGAACTTTAAGGATAAGAGAGGCGGTCCAATGGGAATCCAGACCGGCTCTTGATCCTCTTAAATGAAAGCAGAGCCAGTTATTCCCTGCTGGCAATTAGGCTTCACAGGCTCCTGATCCCAGCTCCCCCTGTCTATTCCTGCGATTCCCATTCCTAAACCCTCTGTTTGATACTCGTTACCTGACTTCCCGCTTGACCTTTTGACTATCCGTTTGCTTCCTGATTCTATACTGCGTAGTCCGTTTGATTCTGACCTGGCTTGTTGACTCTTCTATATTGTGTTTGTCTGTCTGTCTTGTTCAGCGTTGTACACTTATTAAGTGTAGGGCACGTCTTTGTGGTTGTCTGTGGCCACCTAAGGCCGACCGAGGCAAGTAGGTAGGGACAGTGGGTGGGTTCAGCTTCAGGGCCCACTGTCTTGTCTCATACCTCCTGCCCTGACAGAATTGGCAGCCAACTGTTTTGGGGTCACGGACAACATGGGCGCTATGACAACGATGGTGGACCATATGTAGTGGCTCAATACCTTGGTCCAGGAGCTCGCTAAACGGGTCCAGGAACAGGAGACTGTTCCCAGACAAGTCCCAATGACCTCCCCAGTACCGCCTGAGAATGACCCAGTAGGGAACTTGTTCGGTGGGTGTTCGGAAGTGTTCAGTGGGTGTTCAGAAGTGTGCTTCCCATTGTATTGCTATATCTCTTGCAGAGTGTTCCCCTGGTGAGGGGGAGATTCCAGAGTTTTCAGCTGACTATGCTGATGTGTTTGATGAAAGTTCAGTGGAGGGGTTGCCCCCTCCACCGACCCTATGATTGCTCTATTGATCTCATTATAAATGCCAAATATCCTAAGGGATGCATTTTCAACCTCCTTCTCTCCTTTGGGGGCGGGATTCTTCTTTGTAGTAAAAAAAGATGGTGGGCTCTGGCCCTGTATAGACTATCGTGAGCTGTATAAAATCACGGTTAAGAACCAGCACCTGCTACCCCTTATCCCTGACTTGTTTAACCAAATTGTGGGTGCTAAATGGTTCTCTAAGATAGACTTGTGGGGAGTATACAATCTGATTAGAATTAAGGGAGGTGATGAATGGAAGACTGCCTTCAATACCCCAGGGGGCCATTTCTAGTATCTTGCTATGCCTTTTTTGGTTATGCAATGCCCCAGCAGTCTTCCAGCACTTTGTCAATGATATCTTACGTGAATACCTTGGTTGTTTTCTTGGTGTGTACCTTGACGCCATTTAGATTTTTTTTCCCCCTGATTGTGCATGTCCATACTGTCATGGAGCTTCTAAGAGTAAATCATCTCTGCTCCCAGTTGTCAAAATGCCAGTTTGGGATACAGGAAGTTTCATTTCTGGGACATTAAATAACCTCAAACTCATTTGGTATGGACCCTCTTAAGGTCATAGCTAGTGATGAGCGAGTACTAAAATGCTCGGGTGCTTGTTATTTGAGACAAATATCTCCCGATACTCGAGTGCTCGTTTCGAGTAACGAACCCCATTGAAGTCAATGGGAAACTCAAGTAATTTTGCAGGGGACCCAAGTTTGGTAGATGGAAGGTCGTGCGAAAACCTGTCAACCTCAGAAAATGATGGAAACACCACGGAAATGGACAGGAAACAGCAGGGGCACCATGTATGGATGCCTCTGAGGCTGCCTAATCGCACCATAATGCCAAATTCTGGGCAACAGCTGTGCGATACAATCTGTTGGTGGCTGTACCTATACACACTCTGTGACACCCCCTTTACACTGAGCAAGCAGTAGTGAACTTAGATATGCTTTGCGTAAGAAATACAGAAATCAGAAAATATAGTAGAGGGCCCACTAGTTTTTAGGGGGCTGTGGGATACAATCTGTTGGTGGCTGCATCTATACACACTCTGTGACACCCCATTTACACTGAACAGGCAGTAGTGAACTTAGATATGCCTTGCATAAGAAATACAGAAATCAGAAAATATAGTAGAGGGCCCAATAAAATAGTACTGAGCACTTCAAAGGGGTCTGTATGCAACACCTAATGTCCCCTTTCTGCCAGCAGCCGATCACCACAGTGTGCTGCTGAAATCATGGAAGCTGCACTGCAAGTCACAGCCAGCAGTCTTACAGGAAGTTCATTGAGGGGTTCACCCCCTTAACTAAGAAGGGGGTGGATCTGGTAAACTGGAGCCCAGATGCTATCATGGCATTTAACAAACTTAGGCAGTGTCTCTCAGAGGCTCCAGTGCTGGCATAGCCAGACTTTGAGTGTCCTTTTATTGTTGAGGTGGACGCATCTGAGGTGGGGGTAGGAGCAGTCCTGTCTCAAGGATTAGAATCTCTTACCCACCTCCAACCCATTGCATTGTTCTCTAGGAAGTCCTCCAAAGCGGAACGTAACTACGATATAGGTAACAGAGAGTTACTGGCTATAAAGATGGCCTTTGATGAATGCAGACACTTCCTAGAGGGTGCAAAGCATAAAGTGGTGGTACTCACCAATCATTAGAACCTCATGTATCTAGACAAGGCTAGACTGCTCACACCACGTCAGGCCAGATGGGCCTTGTTTTTAACTCCGTTCAATTTTGACATCACCTATCGTCCTGGTTCAAGCTGACGCCTTGTCTTGCAGTTTTGACATCGATGCCGTGCTGTCTTGGAGAAGATTCACAGCTCTGTATTGGCTGGTCACCAAGGGGTTACGGAACCAAGTAGTTGGTATTGCGCCATTACTGGTGACTAGTGATGAGCGAATAGTGAAATATTCGAATATTTTATATTCGTTCGAATACCTCCACAATATTCGACTATTCGATCCCATGAAAGTCTATGGGAACAAGTATTTGTTTATTGGAAAACATCTATTCCACCACTTGGAGGTTCACCAAGTCCACAATGACACCTCAGGAAATAATGCCAACACCACTGAAATGCAACAGGGACAGCAGGGGAAGAATCTAACACCCCAAAGTTGCTGGTAATAAAGTCACAAGTCGATGTGATACAGTTGAATTACCTGTTTATTAAAGGGTGTATGAATATTTTATAGGTAAATCTGGACGGCTGTATTATGTAGCACGTAGCACTGGGTAAACAGAGTGCCTTATAGTAGCACAGCAGCCTGCTTGTACCACCCTGTGTATTTATGTATGACGTAGCAGCACGTAGCACTGGATGAACACACGTATATATGATATTGGGTCATGTGCCATCCAATCATTGTTATTCTTGTTTCTCGTGATGCTACGTACACCAAGGGGCTGTGGCAGCCTCCCTGTATTTTGATTGGCTGAAAAAATAAGAAGGGGGATTTGAACGCTCATTGAATATTTATCGAACATTCGGCAAACTATTCGATAATATTCGATACGATCAAATACCTTACTATTCGATTGAATATCTATGCTGAACGTCAGCTGGCGGGCTTGAGACAGGGCCGACGTCCAGTGGAGGAATACTGCTCAGAGTTAAGGCAGTGGAGCGGTCTTTCCACATGGAACGATTTGGCCCTCTGATTTCAGTTTCGGGTGGGCCTTAGTGACCGACTGAAGGATATGTTGGTGGCAATGCCCTTCCAGACCGGGACCACAGCCGGAAAACTTCAGCGCCTGAGAGATTATTGAGGGGGTATCTCAGGAGCACAGGCAACCTTCAAAAATAAGCTATTGTTGCCTATTTCTTTGTCTGTGGGAGGTAAAAGTATCAATGTGTACACCCAGGTTGATTCTGGATCCTCGGCAAATTTTGTTAATCCTATGTTCTTTTCTGGTTTGGAAGTATGTCCCCTGCTACTCCAGCGTCCTATTAATGTCACTGGAGCAGATTCTGCCCCCTTTGCTCAAGGGGACGTATGGTATATAACCCCCTGCCTGGAAGTCAAGGTGGGATCGGTTCATGTAGAAAACCTAGAATTTCTCCTTATGCATAATTTGTCTTCAGATGTAATTCTAGGATTAGCCTGGTTAGAATTACATAACCCAGGTTTTGATTGGTCTAGTTGGGAGCTTATTCGGTGGGGTCCTGAGTGTAGTTCTCACTGTATTCCGGTGTCTCTGGGGAGGGGGAGATTCTGGAGTTCCTGTCTGACTACGCTGATGTGTTCAATGAGAAGGCAGTAGAGGTATTGCCTCCTCATAGACCGTATGATTGTTCTATTGATTTAATTCCTGGTGTCAAATATCCTAGGGGACGTATTTTTAATTTGTCATGTCCAGAAAGTGAGGCCATGAGAGATTATATAAGGGATAGTCTACGTAAAGGTCATATCCGTCCTTCCTCCTCTCCTTTGGGGGCGGGTGTCCTTTTTTGTTGGCAAAAAAGAGGGGGGCCCTCGGCCCTGCATTGACTACAGGGAATTGAATAAGATTACGGTCAAGAACCAGCACCCATTACCTCTTATCCCTGATTTATTCAACCAGATAGTGGGAGCTAAGTGGATTTCCAAGGTGGATTTATGGGGAGCGTATAATCTAATCAGAATCCGGGAAGGAGACCGGGAGTGGAAGACTGCTTTCAATACCCCAGAGGGCCACTTTGAATGTCTGGTTATGCCCTTTGGGTTATGTAATGCCCCGGCGGTCTTCCAACATTTTGTAAATTATATTTTCTGCGAGTATCTAGGGCGGTTTCTGGTGGTTTATCTTGATGACATTCTGATTTTTCCCCCTGATTGGGCTTCTCACGTTAGACATGTCTGTACTGTCATGGAGCTTCTGAGAAAGAATAATCTTTGTGCCAAGTTGTCGAAATGCCAATTCGGTATCCAGGAGGTTTCATTCCTGGGGTATCGTATAACCCCAAATTCGTTTGGTATGGACCCGCTAAAAGTGGTAGCCATCGAAAACTGGGAGTGACCCAATAGCATAAAAGCCCTGCAGAGGTTCCTGGGATTCGCAAATTACTATAGGAAATTTATCAAAGGGTTCTCAATTATAGTTAAACCTCTCATGGATCTGACTAAGAAAGGGGCCGATCTGATAAACTGGTCCTCAGAAGCTATCCAGTCATTTGACAAACTTCGGCGTTGTTTCTCAGAAGCTCCTGTGCTGGCGCAGCGAGACCTTGATCGTCCTTTTGTGGTGGAGGTTGACGCATCAGAGGTAGGGGTAGGAGCGGTTCTGTCTCAGGGGTGAGCCGCTCTTACTCACCTGCGTCCGGTGGCATTCTTTTCTAGGAAATTTAGTCAATCCAAATGTAACTATGATATCGGCAACCGGGAGTTACTAGCCATTAAGATGGCCTTCCATGAGTGGAAGCATTTCATAGAAGGCGCCAAACATAAGGTGGTAGTGCTTACTGATCATAAAAACCTGGTGTACCTGGACAGTGCTAAACGTCTCACTCCACGTCAGGCTAGATGGGCCCTGTTTTTCACACGGTTCAACTTTGAAGTTACGTATCGGCCTGGTTCCAAAAACGTCAAGGCTTTGTCGCGCAGCTTTGACATCGAGAGTTCTCCTAGGAACCAGTCTGATACTATACTGAGCCCTGGTGTTGTTGTGTCAGTTGCACAGCCAGACCTGTTAACACTAATCGCGGAGTCTAACACCCTGGCACCCCGTAATACTCCAGAATCCCTTCTGTTTGTACCCCTGAATCTTCGCCTCCGGGTCTTAGAGGAGATTCACAGTTGTTTTAGCTGGTCACCTGGGGTGGCTGGGGTGGCAGGTACGAAGTATTTGCTCTCGCGACACTACTGGTGGCCATCATGGGTCCGAGATGTTAAACTCTTTGTTGATGCCTGTGAGACATGCGCCCGGTCCAAGGTCCCTCATGGCCACCTGAGAGTCTCCTACACCCTCTACCTGTCCCTACGAGACCTTGGACGCACATTTCTATGGATTTTGTCACGGATCTACCACTGTCTAAGGGGAAAACTCTAATATGGGTGGTGGTAGACCGATTTTCTAAGATGTGTCATTTCATCCCTCTGTGTAAACTTCCTAACGCTCGTACTCTAGCCACGTTGTTTGTCAACCATATTCTACGTTTGCATGGTATCCCTGAGAACATTGTCTCCGACAGAGGTGTTCAATTTGTGGCCAAGTTCTGGAGGGAGTTCTGTGGTAAGCTAGGAATCTCTTTCTCCTTTTTATCCACGTTCCATTCTCAAACTAATGGGCAGACTGAGAGGATCAATCAGTCTCTACAACAATTCCTGAGTGTTTTGTGGCAGATGCTCAAGACAGATGGAGGGATTTTATTTCACTTGCTGAATTTGCACTCAACAATCATGAACAACGCTCCATTAATATGTCGCCGTTCTATTGTAATTATGGTTTTAACCTTAGGTATTCATCCACCCACTCCGCCGAATCTGTGAACCCTTCAGCTGAAGCCATATATTCTAGACTGTGCACAGTTTGGGCCCAAGCTCATCAGAGCTTGGTTAAAGCCCAAGAATCATACCAAAAACATGCCAATAAAAGATGCATATCTGGCCATCAGTATGTACTGGGTGATAAGGTATGGCTCTCGACCAGAAATCTGAAATTGAGGGTGCAATCAGGAAAACTGGCACCCAAATATATTGGTACATAAGCCATTGTGGAGGTCATTAACCCCATCATGTTCAGGTTGAAACTGCCTACATCTCTTCCAGTGCATTCTATATTCCAAAAGTCACTGTTAAAGAAGTATGTGCCGCCGGTCTCCTCGTCATCTCCTCCTGTTCCACTTGTCATCCAGGGTGAATTGGAGTATAAAGTGGAGAAAATTCTTAACTCACGTTGGGTCCAGGGCTCACTACAGTATCTGGTCCACTAGAAGGGCTTTGGACCAGAAGAGCGTACATGGGTTTCAGTTAGGGACATGCACGCTCCCTGTTTGGTCCGGCGATATCATGCACTGAACCCTTCTAAGCCTGGTTCAATCGACAAGTGTCCTGAGGCCCCTCCTGAAAGGGGGGGGGTAATGTCAGGAACTTACCTGACCCCCTCCAGCGACGTCTGTCCTGGCTGGAGCGCAGCGCCGCCTTCCTCTCCGGGGCCGAAAGACGTCACGGAGACCCGACAGCGTCCCTGGTTACATGTCGTATCAGGCTCAAGCTGAGTGTCAGACACCGCTGCCACCTGGCTTGCAGCCTGCACAAGTGTGGTAATGAGGACTCAGGAGTCTGGACCAATCACACTCTGGTCTGGGCTCCTGGTCCTGTATTTAAAGAGCCAGCGGTTAATTTCTGATCGCTGGCTATTAGGTTAACCCCTGGTCCCAGCTCTCCCTAGTCTATTCCTGCATTCCCCGTCCTAATTCCCTTCTGCCTACTGACTCATGCTCTTGACCTCCCGCCTGACCTGTGACTATTCTTTGTGTGCCGATTTTGTACTTAGTTGCCCATGTGGTTTGACCTGGCTTTGTTCACTACTCTCTATTGTGTTTGTCTGTCTGTAGTGTTTTGTGTTCCACGTACTTAGCGCAGGGAACGTCTTCGTGGTTGTCCGCGACCGCCTAGGGTCGACTGAGGCAATTAGGCAGGGACAGTGGGTGGGTTCAGATCAGGGCCCACTGTCTGGTTGTGTTTGTCCCTTTCTGACAGCTATATTCTCTAAACTGTGCACAGTTTGGGCCCAAGCTCAACAGAGCCTGGTTCAAGCCCAAGAGCTATCCCAAAAACATGCAAATAAAAGATGCATACCTGGCCATCAGAACGTATTAGTTGAAAAGGTCTGGCTCTCTACTAAGAACCTAAGGTTAAGGGTGCAGTCTGCCAAACTGGCACCCAATTATATTGGTCACCACCATTGTGGAGATCATTAATCCTGTTTACTTTCAACATTGCCTAGGTTATTCTGGGTCCACAATGTATTCCACAAATCTCTGTTGAAAAGGTAAGTTCTCCCGGTTTCTCCGTTGGCTCCCCCTGCTCTGCTATTTGTCCAGGGGGAGCTGGAATATGAAGTAGAAAAGATTTTAGATTCACGACGGGTACAGGGGTCCATACAATACCTTGTGCATTAGAAAGGATTCGGCCAAGAGGAACATATGTGGGTGTCTGGCAAAGATATGCATGCCCCACGAGTTATTCATCAATACCATGTACAAAATCCTTCAAGGCCTTTTCCGTTGAATAAGGGTCCTGAGGCCCTTTATAAGAGGGGGGTACTGTCAGGAATGTGCAGTGAGCCTGGCGTGAACTGGGCCCGTTTTTATCTTTTATCTGACACACCCGCTTTCCCTTCAGCCTCCTGGCAATGCAGGAGTTACACTGCTCACTGCTAGCCTCGATCGCTGCAGCTGAGCAGTGTTTTTTGATTGACAGATGCCTTGAGGATTAGAACGCCGGTCCAATGGGGATCCGGACTGGGCTTTTGATCCTCATAAATGAAAGCAGAGCCAGTTATTCCCTGCTGGCAATTAGGCTTTATAGGCTCCTGATCCCAGCTCCCCTATCTATTCCTGTGATCCCCATTCCTAAACCCTTTGTTTGCTACTCATTACTGACTTCTCGCTTGACCTTTTGACTATCCGCTTGCTTCCTGATTCTGTACTGCGTACTCCATTTGGTTCTGACATGGCTTGTTGACTGATATTGTGTTTGTCTGTCTGTTCTGTTCAGTGTTACACTTATTAAGTGTAGGGCACGTCTTTGTGGTTGTCTGCGGCTGTCTAGGGCCAACTGAGGCAAGTAGGTAGGGGCAGTGGGTGGGTTCAGCTTCAGGGCCCACTGTCTTTTCTTGTTTCATACCTCCCGTCCTGACACCTAACATAATCTATGATTACCAAGGTCTGGGTACATTTCATATTTAGACTGCTTCATGGTATTTTTCATTTTACAACATACCAAATAAAATTTCTCCTTAAAATATTTTATTGGCTTCACATGAAAAGCAATTTGCTATCTCTTTATGATTAAAAACTCATAAACATGAACATTTTTTGCATGGTCTCCTATCTATGAACCCTCCTGAGGTTATGCACAGTTAAATCTCTTTGCATTCCAAAGGATGCACAATAATATGAATAATTTTACAAAACTTCTGTCTAAGATATAAATAATTTAAAAACAGATAATAAAAAATTGTCTTTTGGCTCAGTTAGTAAATGACCTTAAAAACTTATCATTACTTTATTTAGACATGCATGGGTCCTAGCTCAATAAAGCAACTGACTTCTTTCCTCTTAGGTTCAATAACTTACTACATTTAAAATATTACAACTGATAACAGACAAATATACCAGAAACATAATTTTTTCAGTAAATTGTCAGAATGGAAAATATTTGAGATATCTTGTGACTGTGATAGAAAGGCTTCCCTGCTGTTGTTTCAAGAAGATACATTGCTTTTTAATTACTATTTAGACCCCTTCATGTTTTTTACATTTTGGTCCCATTTTCTCATGTTATAATCCTTCTTAATTTTTATACATGCAATATTTTTTAATGGAAATGTAACACAAAACATCCAGAGCCATTGGCCAGAACTTTGTTGAGAAACATATATATATATACATGTGTTATGTTAGGTTCAAGCCATTTCTTTTGGCTATGTGGATGCTGTTAAACAGGTGATAAGGTATGCTTGGGTTCTTCTAGATTTGACTTAAAAATAAAATGTAGTCATTGTTAGGCTTGATCGAACAGCAGAAAAAGCTAGGTTCGATCGAACTCGAACCTAGCCGGACCTTTACCTAGGCTGTATCCCAGAATTTTAGGTGGTCCCCGGGCTGTCTCCTTCTTCCGTATGGACCGGGAAGGCATCAGGAATCAAATGCGGAAGGTCTAGCTAGGTTCGAGTTTGATCGAACCTAGCTTTTTCCGCTTTTCAATCAAGCCTAATCATTGTCAGACACATAGCCTCTGTTTATAGCCGAAGATTGTGATTATTGTTGCCTTACAATCCTATTAATCCTATGCCCAAAAATTTCATTTGTTGGCTAATTGCTGGGTATGTTACATGGTGGAATTGTGTAATCCAATAACCACCTTGTGTAAAAGAGTATTTTAGGTGTTTTTGGGCAATCTTTAAATTAATGCAATCAAGCTGTAGAAACGTTGCAATAGAGACACAAAACAATACAACTCCAAGTGTAATAGGGTCTCAATACTTGTGATATATATATATACACTCACTGGCCACTTTATTAGGTACACCTGTCCAACTGCACGTTACCACTTAATTTCTAATCAGCCAATCACATAGCGGCAACTCAGTGCATTTAGGCATGTAGACATGGTCAAGACAATCTCCTGCAGTTCAAACCAAGCATCAGTATGGGGAAGAAAGGTGATTTGAGTGCCTTTGAACGTGGCTAGTTGTTGGTGCCAGACGGGCTGGTCTGAGTATTTCAGAAACTGCTGATCTACTGGGATTTTCACGCACAACCATCTCTAGGGTTTACAGAGAATGGTCCGAAAAAGAAAAAACATCCAGTGAGCGGCAGTTCTGTTGGCGGAAATGCCTTGTTGATGCCAGAGGTCAGAGGAGAATGGGCAGACTGGTTCGAGCTGATAGAAAGGCAACAGTGACTCAAATAGCCAACCGTTACAACCAAGGTAGGCAGAAGAGCATCTCTGAACGCACAGTACATTGAACTTTGAGGCAGATGGGCTACAGCAGCAGAAGACCACACCGGGTGCCACTCCTTTCAGCTAAGAACAGGAAACTGAGGCTACAATTTGCACAAGCTCATCGAAATTGGACAGTAGAAGATTGGAAAAACGTTGGCTGGTCTGATGAGTCTCGATTTCTGCTGCGACATTCGGATGGTAGGGTCAGAATTTGGCGTCAACAACATGAAAGCATGGAGCCATCCTGCCTTGTATCAACGGTTCAGACTGGTGCTGGTGGTGTCATGGTGTAGGGAATATTTTCTTGGCACTCTTTGGGCCCCTTCGTACCAATTGAGCATCGTTGCAATGCCACAGCCTACCTGAGTATTGTTGCTGACCATGTCCATCCCTTTATGACCACAATGTACCCAACATCTGATGGCTACTTTCAGCAGGATAATGCGCCATGTCATAAAGCTAGAATCATCTCAGACTGGTTTCTTGAACATGACAATGAGTTCACTGTACTCAAATGGCCTCCACAGTCACCAGATCTCAATCCAATAGAGCATCTTTGGGATGTGGTGGAACGGGAGATTCGCATCATGGATGTGCAGCCGACAAATCTGCGGCAACTGTGTGATGCCATCATGTCAATATGGACCAAAATCTCTGAGGAATGCTTCCAGCACCTTGTTGAATCTATGCCACGAAGAATTGAGGCAGTTCTGAAGATAAAAGGGGGTCCAACCCGTTACTAGCATGGTGTACCTAATAAAGTGGCCGGTGAGTGTATATATATTTATTTATTATTACTTTTTTTAAGTCTGTAAATGTGTGCAGACCTAATTAATCTTTATCATTAAAACCAAGCATGTATGTGAATACACATATATGTGTCTTTCTAAAAGAAACATATGGTACTATGTAAAACAGTTGGCAGTTGGATGGAGGTATTATTTGGACTTTATACTTGGTATTTTGCAAGCTTTACATTGTTGCAGTATTTAGCAGTGTGTGGTCATAATACTAAGATTAAATGTAGCACTCATTATTTCACATGATAACATTTGCTGCAATGTTTGTTGAGTTCCACAGCAATGCTGCAATGATTTAGAGAAAGGTCTCGCATTCTGTAAAATGCCTCCTGCTTTGCAGTAACTACAGTGAAAGTAGGTACTTGTCACTTTATCATTCTGCTTGTGTTTAGGGAAGAGTGAGGCATCCATGTTGTTGCTGTTTCATCTTTTCCTTTAAACTTTTCTTACCATTGCTGTCATTTGAATTTACAGGGTCTCCTCACAATGTGTCTAAAACTGGATGGGTTCATTTTAGTCATTTTATATTCATTTCACTAAGGAGACAATTGTTTATTAACTTGTCTAAGTATCAGCACCTTTTCTGACTTGCTTCTTTGTTGTTAACTTAAATAAAAATAACCATACTAAAAAAAATTAAAATAGCCATGCAAAATGTTATAAATAAATCTAATTAATAATTTTAAAGAGAACCTATCACCTAAAATTCACTATCCCTATTCTCAAAGGTAATTTCTCCCTAAGTCTATCTATGAAGATGCAGACTGCCTTTGCAGTTTGTATCTTATTCTTTACCTAATTCCTCTTCTTCGGTGCTGGAAGGCCGGGCGCCGCCATCTTGATGGTGTCACACTGGAACGCACCGCTGGAACGCAAGTGACGTCATTAAGATGGCGGCGGCCGGCATTAATGCACCGGAACAAAGGAGCAGGTAAAGTATAAGATACAGACTGCAGCGCCATCTTGATGACGTCATGTGCGTTCCAGCAGTGCATTCCAGCGTGATGTCATCAAGATGGCCGCAGCCAGCATTACTGCACCGGAACAAAGGAGCAGGTAAAGTATAAGATACAGACTGAAAAGGCAGTCTGTATCTTCATTTTGTCTATTTATGAAGATACAGACTGCAAAGGCAGTCTGTATCTTATACTTTTCCTACTTCTTTTGATCACTGCAGCAAGGCCAGGGCCGCCATCTTGATTACGCTACTTGCGTTCCACTGCTGGAACGCAAGTGACGTAGTCAAGATGGCGGCGCCCGGCCTTCCTGCACTGAACAAGAGGATTAGGGAAAGTATAAGATACAGACTGCAAAGGCAGTCTGTATCTTTATTTTATCTATTTATGAAGATACAGACGGCCTTTGCAGTCTGTATCTTATACTTTACCTGATACTCTTGTCCGCTGCACCAAGGCCGGGCGCCGCCATCTTGATTTAGTCTCTTGAGTTCCAGCAGTGGAACGCAAGTGACGTCATCAAGATGGCGGCGCCCGGCCTTGCCGCTCTGTATGACGGGAGCTTCCTGTCTCCACACCATGATTACATAATACTCCCAAATAGTGACTGAAATATATAAATGTACTTAATCTGTAAAGTTACTTAATAAAATTCTATATAATGTCAAAATTAGTGACCATATACTAGCTATATACCATATACTAGACCATATGCAGTACATACTAGCTCTACACATGGACTCTAAAGACATTCTAAGGGCATAAAGTACCACTGAGTTGCGTTCTATATGACTTATTCCAGTCATGAATTTGTTGCAGCTATATCTTTGTCTTGTTAATTTTTAAGCATCCTTTCATCATTTGGGTTTATGCAAACTGGGGAATAGGTGAGGAATTTCAAGCAGATTTCGTGTCAAAAAGCATATGGAATCCACTTAAAATTCTGCCTGTTAAATTTGAACATTACTTCTTTCCATTGTGTATAATGGGCTTTTCGTTGCTTTTTGCACAAGGCGGAATTTTCCACCACAGATCTGCCTTTCACATCAAGAATTGACATGTCAATTCTTTGGGTGGATTTCGCTTGGAGAATGCAATAGAAATGGATGGGAGTGTAATATGACTTTGGAAGGGCTCGATTCTGGACCACTTGTGGCGAAGGCAAGGATGAGCCTGGTAGATGATTCCCTTAGGGTGCGTTCACACCTACAGGATCCGCAGCAGATCTGCAGCAGATCAGCAGCAGATTTGATGGTGCAGATTTGATGCTGTGTTTAGTTAATTAAATTAAATCTGCTGTGGATCTGCTGGGGATCCGCTGCGGATCTGCAGCAGAAAATCAGCTGCGGATCCGGTAAGTGTGAACGTACCCGGGGGCTAGGTTCACACTATGTAACTGTGCGGCTGTATTTTTTATGCGGCTGTAAATGTGCGGATGAAACTCCGGCCGTGGGAAAAAATAGACATGCGGCTCAAAACATACGGTCATTTACTTGGAAATCTGGTTCAACTAAAAATAATAAATAAAATGTTAAGAAAGTGATGCAAACACCTCTGGATGCATCTGGGAAAGCAGGGAACACAGTTTACATGAATTGCTATTACCGGGGTTTGCGATCCTCTGCACTAATGCCGATGTCTCTCATGGTTAATCTATTAAAATAATAAAACACATTTTCGTTGTAATAAAGTGCCTTTCGTTGTTCACTAATTAAATTTAAACTAATCCATCATTTTGCAATTAAATATACTGTTAAAATAAATAGATATATAAATAAATGTATATTTATATATATATTTATTTTTTGACAGTATATTTAATTGCACAATGATGGATTCGTTAGAATTAAATTATTGACCAACGAAACTGAATTTATTTAATCGAAAATGTGTTTTATTAATTAAATATTAATTAGTACAGGAAGCTCCAGTAAGCCGTTAATTCATATTGCCGGCAAAAGAGCATTCTGTACTAATCATCACTTTACTTTAATGAAAACATCAAATGTTCCTTCTAATTATGTTATCACAATAGCATTATTAGAAGAAACATTTAGAATTATATGTGCGCTCAGCTGATTGGCTGATCGGCTGAGCGCACATATAATGAGCCGGTCCGCAGCACAGTGACTTCATTGTGCTGCGGACCAGCGAAGAGGACACATCGGGGTGAGTATAGAGCTCTCCCCACCCCCTCCCCAGCACTGCAACCCTCCCAGCAAGGAAGGGGAGGTCAGTTAACCCCTTCTTTGCTGGGATGGGTGCAGTCTGACATCAGTCTGGCCCCCAAGGGGTTAAGGGGGATGCAATACATCCTCCCTTAACCCCTTGGGGGCCAGACTGTAAGCAGCGATCTGTAAAGATGCTGCATACTGTAAGGTGCACAACACCCCTCAAAATGATGGGTGTTGTGCTCCTGTTTGTGTGTTTTTTGTGTGTTTCTCCCTTTTTGTTTTTCAGATATCGGTATCCTGTGGATTACGTCGGATTACGTGGACTACGTCGATGACCAGCGTTTTTTTATGTTTTTTTTTTATAAAATGGTCAATGAGGGGTGTGGGGGTGTTTTTATTTGAATAAAAACATTTTTTAACTTGTGTCTTGTCTTTATTTCTTTACTTTATAGACTTAGTAGTGGAAGCTGTCTAATAGACGGAATCCATTACTAAGTTGGGGCCTAGTGTTAGCCGGTCTAAAATGGCTAACACTAACCCCCTATTATTACCCCAGTACCCAATGCCACCAGGGGTATTGGGAAGAGCCGGGTGCCAGTGGTCCCGGAGCGTCAAAATTGGTGCTCCTGGACCGGGCGGCAGCAGGCTGGTAAGATTTAGGCTGGGGAGGGCCTAAACCAATGGCTCTTCCCACCCTGGTGTTACCAGGCTGCTGTCGTTTGGTTTTTAACCCGGCTGGTTATAAAAATAGGGGGGACCCTATGCGTTTTTTTTTAAAATAAATAAATAATTTAAAAAAAACCGCATAGGGTCCCCCCTATTTTTATAACCAGCCGGGTTAAAAACCAAACGACAGCAGCCTGGTAACACCAGGGTGGGAAGAGCCATTGGTTAGTGTTAGGGGGTTAGTGTTAGCCATTTTATACCGGCTAACACTAGGCCCCAACTTAGTAATGGATTCCGTCTATTAGACGGCTTCCACTACTAAGTCTATAAAGTAAAGAAATAAAGACAAGACACAAGTTAAAAAAATTTTTTATTCAAATAAAAACACCCCCACACCCCTCATTGACCATTTTATTAAAAAAAAAAAACATTAAAAAAAC
This sequence comes from Dendropsophus ebraccatus, assembly GCF_027789765.1. Lineage (NCBI taxonomy): Eukaryota > Metazoa > Chordata > Amphibia > Anura > Hylidae > Dendropsophus > Dendropsophus ebraccatus. Next base: position 82,820,925 of record NC_091458.1, read on the forward strand.
GCTGGTCATCGACGTAGTCCACGTAATCCGACGTAATCCACAGGATACCGATATCTGAAAAACAAAAAGGGAGAAACACACAAAAAACACACAAACAGGAGCACAACACCCATCATTGTGAGCGGTGTTGTGCACCTTACAGTATGCAGCATCTTTACAGATCGCTGCTTACAGTCTGGCCCCCAAGGGGTTAAGGGAGGATGTATTGCATCCCCCTTAACCCCTTGGGGGCCAGACTGATGTCAGACTGCACCCATCCCAGCAAGGAAGGGGTTAACTGACCCCCCTTCCTTGCTGGGAGGGGTGCAGTGCAGGGGAGGGGGTGGGGAGAGCTCTATACTCACCCCGATGTGTCCTCTTCGCTGGTCCGCAGCACAATGAAGTGACTGTACTGCGGACCGGCTCATTATATGTGCGCTGAGCCGATCAGCCAATCAGCTGAGCGCACATATAATTCTAAATGTTTCTTCTAATAATGCTATTGTGATAACATAATTAGAAGAAACATTTGATGTTTTCATTAAAGTAAAGTGATGATTAGTACAGAAAGCTCTATTGCCGGCATATGAATTAACGGCTTATGGAGCTTCCTGTACTAATTAATATTTAATTAATAAAACACATTTTCGATTAAATAAATTCAGTTTCGTTGGTCAATAATTTAATTCTAACGAATCCATCATTGTGCAAATAAATATACTGTCAAAAAATAAATATATATATAAATATACATTTATTTATATATCTATTTATTTTAACAGTATATTTAATTGCCAAATGATGGATTCGTTAGAATTAAATTATTGACCAACGAAAGGGACTTTATTACAAAGAAAATGTGTTTTATTAATTTAATATATTAACTATTAGAGGCATCGGCATTTGACATCATTGCCGGCTATTTTTGAAGTACTCCGTACGGACCGCCTGTCAATCCTCGGCCGCATGTCCAGCCGCAAACAATGGTCTTGTTCATTTTTTACGGGTCCGTTTACGATCGGGCCGTAGATTCATACATTGTGTGCACTGTGCAGCCGTATATCCTATACTTTCCAGCGTACGCATGAACCACCAAAAATACCGCCGCACAATTACAGCCGCAAATACAGCCGCACAGTTACATAGTCTGAACCTGGCCTTAAACTGCTTTTATTGGTTGTGGTCCATGTGATTTTCCGCCAACTTGGCTACCTCAGGTAGTGTTTGTTTCCATTTATAATGTTACATTGCTCTGCTTTTGTTTTGTAGGGATATATATTTTTCACACTTCAATTTTTTTTTTCATGTAGATGAGGTTTTTTAGCAAATTATATTGTGTCACCAATGATCTGAAGAGTTATATTTTTGAAGGGGTCATGTAATTGATGTTGCTTGTTGTTAATTCTTGGTGTTGAAGTTGTACTATGTTTAGCCTTTATCTTTTTTACATTTATTCTTGTAGGGACTTTTTTTTTAAGGACAAAGTTCACCCCAATAATTTGCTAAAAAATAAATGTGGCCACTTTAGTCATCTGAATTTCGGCAGTAAGTTTCTTTTTTTAATTTGGACTTAATAATATTGTATTTTAAGTTGAGTATTTTTTTGTTTTGTGGACAAGTTCCTTAATTTTATGCGAATGCCATAAACTTGGGTCAACATCTTCAACGTCAGGATACCAGATTGGGTAAAGCCATCACCTCCAAAGAGCGACTGATGATCATATTGAGGTGTTTTTTTTTTTTTTATTGTTTTCACTTTCCAAAATTATTATTGTCAATGCAACTTGTAGCTTTAGTTTTTTCTGTATTTTAAACAATTAACATTTTTCCTTTTTTTTATGGAATGTAGAAATAACAGTACATTGACTATGATGTAGGTGTAATGCTTTGCTGTTTACATGTCACATTTAAAGTCTTCTAAATGTTTTTTCTCTTTCCTTTTTGCAGATATCTTGCTGCACCTCCAATACAGATTTTGAACATCTATTGTTTCTGCAATTGTGAGGTCAACATGCCACATGATTTGGGAATACTGGCAGCCCATTTCAATGCCCAGTCCAACTCAAGAGACATGGTTGCAGGCAGCAGCAGGCTTTCAGTCTGTAGCAAATTTCCCAAAGTGCATAGGTGCTGTTGACGGTAAGCATGCACGAGTGCAGCAGCCACCATGATCTGGATCACTGTACTTCTACTAAAAGAAGTATTTTTCATTGGTCCTGATGGCTGTGGCTGGTGTAAGTTCATTGCTATAGAAGTCAGAGCCTGTATGAAGGTACAGGGGACTGCCGAGTGCTGATGACATCGGAATTTGGGAGGCAAGTACTTGTTAATCAAGTGACTCTTCCCCCTCCATAGCTTCTTCTGGGTTCCCACGCATCCAGTCCCCTTCATCTTGGTATCGATTGAGTCTTTTCTACTGATGACAAAGCTGCTGCACCCATACCTCCAGAGGGGACTGAGCCGAGCTGGGTAAGATGCTTTGTGGAGTGCAACTTCGGGATCATGGCTCGTTCCAAGTGCAGAGTCTTTAACAGTGCAATGCAGTTGGATGAGGCCACAGTTGACAGTGTCATCAAAGCTGCATGTGTGCTGCACAACTTTGTGACTATGATAGTTTGCATATAGAACTGGAGCCACATGCAGCTTTGGATACCACATCTATCAACTGGGGCTAAGACCATCCATCCACTATGCTGTACTGGTGAGAAAAACCTTCACAGACTATTTCATGTCCCCAATTGTGCTTTGCCCTTGTGGTTAGAGCAGCCTACATGATCATCATTCGCTCCTTGGGATAACGTCTTTGCAACAACTTTATCAGAGGCCCCCATTGGTATTCTTATTTTTGGCTGCAAACTGGATCCCTTGAACTACACCTTTCGATGCCAATCATGATGCTGTTGAGATCTCCATGCATATGGTCTTCTGTACAGCCACCTCTGATCTAGATTAACCAGCCTGCAACCCCCTTTCCTTTGGCCATACTAATAAACTCTTCCTGTTAGAAAGATGCACGCCCGACCCGTGCTGCTGCCAGAGCATGCAATAGTCTAGCATTGACCTAGCATTTCTCCTGCATTTATTCTCTAACATTCTGGCTTTGACTTCTGACTTTGATTTTGGACACGATTTTGTACTGCTTTGCTAGTGTGTGTTTTGACCTGGACTTTCTGACTGCTGTCCAATTGTTCACTGTTGCCTAGAGCAGTTGAGGCAAGTAGGCAGGGACAGTGGGGTGGGTGCCAGTGTTAAGGCTGCACCAGTCTTGTGTCGATCAGTTGCCAACTTTAACACTGCTACAGCTGCTGCCACATCTTTTTCAATATTTGTTTTTCTTTTAACTGAATGGCCCGTATGAAAATTTTGTTGAATATTTGAATCAATGTTAAATTAAAAATTATTTGACAACAGCAGGATGCCACACTGAGTCAACTTGATCAAATCGATTCTTGCCATTGACCCTTCGAATAAGGAATAGGGCTTGAGACTCCACATCAAGTTCCCTATCTGTTGTTCAAAGGGTTCCCTGAGTTTCCCTACATAGTATGGGGACACAACAAGGGGGACGCGCAGGTGTTGGCTCTGACTCAGAGGCAGCAGTAGTGGCAGGAATGGTGGTGGCAATGCTTCCAATTGGCTGCAACACTGCAGCATCTGTGGTGGTAGTTGTTGTAGTGGCAGTAATGGTTGTTGTAAGTTTTGGGAAAGGTATGGGGGAATAAGGGGAAGTGGTTTTAGGTCTGTCCATGACCATCCATGATGGTCCGCCTGCTGCTGCTGAGCCTGTAAGGTCTGGCCTTCAAAATTGCCCAATGAGCTAGAAACAAACAAAGGGAAATGTTATCTGTCAAGATTCTGAAGTTTGCAACACATTTAAAAAAAAAAAATGCTTGGCTTACCTGTGCGCACTCTTTGGGCTGAATGCAAATTTAGACTACTCCTTATAAGGAATTGGTTTCCTCTTTAAAGGTTAGGCACTATTCTTCTTCAACTCCATTATTCCCTTGGTGAAGTAGTCTCTCATTGACTTCCACTGTATTTGTACATTTTTGTCTGTTAAAAAACAAAAAACAGACACATTAGATCTGCTAAAAACATAAAAATGTGGTTTTCCTAAAGTCAAAATAAAGTTACCAATTTAAAACTGCTCCTCTAGTTCAAAATCCTCAAAGTCCTCAAAAAAGGCCTCAGCAACCTCCATCCACAGCTTTTGCTTACCCCTTCGTTGTCTTGTCCAGTCGCACCAGCACCTAAAACAATGGTTAAGGAAATTTCAATGTTAACCAAGACATACTGTACAAGAATATTACTAAAATGAAGATCTGTCCAAAACCCCCCCACAAATTATTTATAGTCATCATTGCAATGGGTAGTCATGGATAGAGGCGCTAATAATTAGTAAAAAGGCAGGTGGGGAAGCATTGCATACACAGTGTGTGTTTAAAAATGCAATGGCATTAACCATAACAAAATGCAAAGTCAAAGGGTGTAATTTTAGACTGGTGTAAACTGCCCTTAGCAACCAATTACAGCTCTCTTTTCTTGTAGTTCACCAGAGCTGAAATCTGAGCAGTGATTGGTTGCTGTGGGCAATTTGCACCAGTCTAAATTTTACACCCTTTGATAAATCTCCCCCAAAATGTAAAAAAACATTACAGGCCAGCAAACTTTTCTTATCAGAGAAAAGTCAAAAGAGCACAACTATCCACAAGGAAATTTACTTAAAAAAAAAAATAAGCACATGCAATGGAAATGACTCAACACACTCACAAACGCACATAGCACATGTTCGAAATGTACACATATGACATGAATAATGTGAAAACCAAACAGATTTTAACATTTCATAGTCATGGACTCAACAGGTATGTTTTATTCGCAACATGCCTACCCATAAAACATATGAAAAACAGGAAATACATAAATGTATATGCTGGTAAAGGCCCCTACATTACAGCACATTAACAACAGTAAGCTAAGAGGCCTTGTCCCCTTCCACACCTAACAATAAAGATGTCAATACACAACAACATTTTTATTAAAATAAGCTCAAAAACGTTTCGAAAAAGGTAGAATACACTTTTAACCTCTGCAATTAAGTTGTCACCATCAATTGTCATCTTGTCGCATCTGGAAGCCATTGAAGACACAGTCTGCTAATGCTCTGCACACTTGTCTTCATGCAATACTTCTTTTGCATATTTTGCAACATTTTGGCTAGGTCTCCTCCAGCATCTGTCTGGCGAAATTCTGCTCAAATTCTGAGCGAAAATTTCTTTCAAACATGAGACGCAGAAATTTACCCAGAAAAATGTCCTCCTCCTTTCCTTGCTGATTCCTCGCCTATTCCTCAATGTGCATATACCCTCTGCCTACCTCTCAGACAAACTCCCTATCCATAGTGCCCCAGATGATAATATGACTATAGAAAAAATAAACCCCCTTTTGGTAACCCACAAACTAACAGTACCCCCTTTTGTGTCCCACATCTAATCGCCCCACTTCCAAATTTTAGTTAGCAAGTAATTTAGAAATAATGTACTATTTAGGACCTAACATAGTGATCAGGCACCCACAGCCTCTGGCTTAAGAGTAGTAATTGACTTAAAAGCAGTGTATGACCTAGATTTTCTTTATTTGATTAGAGGCAGATGCTGAAACAAGTTCTTGTTCAAGTTCTCTAATTAGTTTTTTTCTGACTGTAATATATATTTTTATTTTTTCTACGTTTTTATGGTGACCGTCATTACTCCTGTGCTTTTTTTAACCCTTTAAGGACAGGGCAAATTTCGATTTTTGCGTTTTCGTTTTTTCCTCCTTGTGCATAAAAGGCCATAGCACTTGCATTTTTCCAACTAGAGACCCACATGAGCCCTTATTTTTTGCGTCACTAATTGTACTTTGCAATGACAGGCTGAATTTTTGCATAAAGTACACTGCGAAACCAGAAAAAAATTCAAAGTGTGGTGAAATTGAAAAAAAAAAACGCATTTTGTTTATTTGGGGGAAATGTGTTTTTACGCCATTCGCCCTGGGGTAAAACTGACTTATTATATATGTTCCTCAAGTCGTTACGATTAAAACGATATGTAACATGTATAACTTATATTGTATCGGATGGCCTCTAAAAAATTTAAACCATTGTCAACAAATATACAACACTTAAAACCGCTCCATTCCCAGGCTTATAGTGCTTTTATCCTTTGGTTTATGGGGCTGTGTCAGGTGCCATTTTTTGCGCCATGACATGTTCTTTCTATCGGTACCTTGATTGCGCATATACGACTTTTTGATCGCTTTTTATTACAATTTTTCTGGATTTGATGCGACCAAAAATGCGCAATTTTGCACTTTGGGATTTTTTTGCGCTGACGCCGTTTACCGTGCGAGATCAGGAATGTGATTAATTAATAGTTCGGGCGATTACGCACGCGGCGATAGCAAACATGTTTATTTATTTATTTATTTATTTACTTTTATTTATAACCTGGGAAAAGGGGGGTGATTCAGACTTTTATTAGGGAAGGGGGCTTTTTACTATTAATGACATTTTTTTTTAAACTTTTACACTTATACTAGAAGCCCCCCTAGGGGACTTCTAGTATATACACTTGGATCTCTCATTGAGATCTCTGCAGCATAGATATGCTGCAGAGATCCATGAGATAGGCACTCGTTTACTTCTGGCTGCTGCAGCCGGAAGTAAACGAGTGCCGAGCCGGGGACGGCGCCATCTTGGAGCGGTCCCCGGCCGGCTTCATTTACGGAGATCGCTCCTCCGGGATAACATCCCGGAGGAGCGATCTCCCCACTAGACACCAGGGATGACGCTGCGTCCGGTAATCGGATGCAGCTGTCAACTTTGACAGCTGCATCCGATTACTGTATTAGCGGGCACGGCGATCGGACCGTGCCCGCTAATACCTACGGTCCCGGGCTACACGCGGCACCCGGGACCGGCGCGGTTCAGAGCGGGGCCGCCGCGCGGCCCCGCTCTGAACTCCCTTACCGGCATCAGGGCGTAAATTTACGCCCGATGTCGTTAAGGGGTTAAAGAGCATTTAGTGATATACTTTACAGCATGCCTTACAATAAAAAGTCAGCTAGTCAATAATTAAATTTCCACCATGGACAGCAGTGGACCTTGGTGAAACAGGTGGCATAAAACATATAAAATAAAACATATAAACTCTCTAATCCCCCTTTAGGTACCCCTTTTACCTCCCCTAGTGTGGCATCCTTTGTATCCCACCTTTCATTTTCCAAGGAATCTGTGAAGAATGAAGAGCGGAATCTGATTGGTTGCTTAGGGCAACTGAGACAGTTCTACTTTACACCCCTTTCATAAATCTCCCCTATGAGTTTACAGAGTTTACTAAGTTATTAACCCCTTTCCGTCAGCAATCTGTATATATATGTTACTGATGCTCTCACAGCAGCGGTCCTGCACACATCAGTGTCTGGGGCCGGAGGTAATGAGAGGCAGCTGCGATCCCGCAGCTGCATCTCATTAACCCCTTAAACATTGCGATCTATAGCGATCAAGCATCTGTCACTGAGTGGGCGAAGGGCGAAGGTAAGCCTCTTACTTTGACCCCCCTCTCAAGCTGCATAGAAAGTTCTGAAGTTCTAAAAATTTCTATTTGTGTTGTCACAATACAATTTACTGTCCCATATTTTGTGCCAATACATCATAGAATGTGTCATGGCACTGGGCGGTCTTGGCAGTGAGAGAGTTTTTTCTAATTGGTCCCCTTCCTAAGGGCTAATTTCAACATGTTGGTGTCTGAATTCCTTTTGATTTGTTACACTCAGTGTCACATGTTTCTTTTTAGCCATTGACAGTGCTCTTCAGGACCTTGACATGGTCCCTCAGAGCCAATAGAATCATAAAAATTGACCCTGCAGCCTAATAGCAGTGCAGTGTTCTGGGGAGAAGAAATGGATTATCTGTGCTCTATGGAAGGAGAGTACAGCGACCACTACTCCATTATCTCCCCATCCAGCAATGCAGAAGAGCTGGCTGTCTCTACAATCTTAGACAAGCAGAGGCAGCAGCATCTGGGGATATGGTGAGTAATCATATGGGGAAATGATGGCTGAATGTTTGTGTGCTTCTTACTTCAGATTTGCTAGTAGTCACTGGGGGAGGGAATGTGGGAGGTATCACAAGAAGTAGACATTGTATAAGGGGGTGGGCTCTAGCACACAGAGAATGCTGGTCTATGTAGTTTAACAGGTCCTTTGCTGAAATGATCCAATACAGAAAACAAAGAAACATGGGTAAATAAAAAATAGTCTTTAGTGGCCCCAAAACTTAGCGGATCATGGCAAAAGTTGACAGAGGGACTTAGGTAAGCTACAGCTACCACGCTTGCATTTTTTTATTTTTACATGGAATTGAACATCCACTTTAAGTGGCATAGAAGTACATTGAAAGGTCACAGAAACCTATATTACGTAGACTTTAAAAAAATTGTCTGCAATTCAAAGCCTGGAAGAAGCTAAACAAACTCTGTGATTGACTATAACATTTCCTCACATACAGATCCGTGTTCTTTGCACAGTAATATTTACCTAAAGACAAACAAATACAAAAAGCAATCAGATCAAATAGTTAAAAGAGAAGTCCCATGCAAAGGACAAAATACACACAGACGGGGAATGGTGGAAAATAATAAACCTTGTTAACTTAACCGTTCTGATGCCAAGTAGCACCACTCCACAATCCCATTCCCAGCTGCCGGTGACCTGAACCTCTGCTAGTTGCAGCATAACGTAACCCGCTGAGTGATTGCCGGCATAGCCAGTGACTGGCGTAGAACATCAACCCAGTCACTGACTGACTGAGGGTGCAATCGCTCAGCCGGGCTGTGATGTTGCATCTAACAGAGCCGGGTATGTGACATACCTTGCTTCCAGCTGCAGATGACATTTGCTGTGAATGGGACCTTGGAGTAACGGAACTGAGGCACGGAGATGGGGGAATTTACTTGTTTATTATTTTCTTAACACCCCCTGCCTGCTAATTTTCAATGTGGTGGGACTTCTCTTTTAACTAAGGGTCCTATTAGACAAAGTTATTTTTGTGTTCTCCAATTAACTATAGATGATTAGTAAACAAGCGCTTTTAAGAACAATCAAAAATCGTTCACCACAACACACAAAATCTTTGTTGTTGTCAACTATTGTAATTGCTGTCCTTCCAAACTGATCCTAGCAAATGACTTAATTACATGAACATACAACGAAAGATTGAAGAACCATTAACAACAGTTTTAAAGTCAGCTCAAAAGATGCCATTAATAGCACACACAAACAAATTCTCCTTTGTCATTGGATTCTTGCCTGCATACACACGGAAAGATTGTCACTTTAATTTGAATGAGATATTGCAATGTAAGCATTTCTTGTAACAGAGCCCTAATAGTAGCTTTGCAATTCTGAACAATAAGCTAATTAGAAAGAAGCAGGGTGCTGATGTCCCTGTGTATGCTGGGAAGCAGAGGGGCTAGAGGTACAGCCAGGGCCGGCTCCAGCTTTTTGTGGGCCCTCGGGCGACAGAGCCTCGGCGGGCCCCTTTGAGGAGCAAATCATGGAGAGACAAGTGAGGAAAGATTTGCAGCAAAAGAAACATGCGGCTGCTGCATATCTTTCTCCTCCTGTATCTCCTGATCTCTCCTGCATGCAGCTCCTGCTGTGTGTGTGTGTGTGTGTGTGTGTATACAAGCGCACACACACAGAGCAGGAGCTGTATACAGGAGAACTAGCAGCACCAGCATGATTATATATATATATATATATATAGATATATATATATATATATATATATATATAAACATGGTGAGACCCCTAGTTCTCCTATATACAGGTCCTGCAGTGATATACAGTGTATATATATATATATATATATATATATATATACACATACATACACACTGAACATCAGTGCAGGACCTGTATATAGGAGAACTAGGGGTCTCACCATGTTTATATGATAGAGACAGAGAGACAGAGAGAGATAGAAGATAGATAGATAGATAGATAGATAGATAGATAGATAGATAGAAGATAGATAGATAGATAGATAGATAGGAGATAGATAGATAGATAGATAGAAGATAGATAGGAGATAGATAGATAATAGATAGATAGATAGGAGATAGATAGATAGATAGATAGATAGATAGATACATAGATAGATACAGATATCTAGTTGTTTTGTGTATAGAGGTCCTGCTGTAACATATATATATATATCCTGCTGTAATAGATATATATATATATATATATATATTACAGCAGGACCTCTATACACAAAACAACTAGAAACCAGCACATACAGAACACTTAGTTTGCAGAGCCTACCGTGCTGCCCTCTATCAGGTCAGGTGTCCGATCACATGACCCGTGACATCATCAAAGGTCCTACACACTCAAAGGTCCTTTCCTACTCGGCTGTAGGGAAGAATTGTGAAGGAAGACAGGTGCCCGGGGGCCCCAGTATGTATCGGCGTGGCCCCTAACTGTCACATGCGGCCTCTAGGGGCCCAGTCCCCTTTGTTACTACACTTTTTTTTTCTTTTTTACTAACAAAAAAATGTAGTAACAAACGGGAGTGGGCCCCTAGAGGAGCTGTGGGCCCCGGCATTTGCCCTAGTTAGCCGGGTGCTGACGCCGGCCCTGGGTACAGCATAGGAGTGATGCTACTTACATGAGACTGCAAGTTAGTGGAGGCTCAAGGAAAAGAAGTAAAGCTATGTATTGGATGGGCTGAGGAGAGGGGAGTAATGTATTTTTACATGGGACTATATGCTGAAGGAGGACGGGGGGGAGGGGAAGTGGTGAAACTTACATGGGACTGAATAATGTAAAAACAATTGCTGTGTGGTACACTTGCTGCCCCCATAATAATTCATAAAATTATGAGAAAGTATGCATTCTGAAAAGGCATCCACACAACCTACAAATTACCTTGCAAAAGACAAGCCCCTACATCATTTTTTTATAGGAATATGAAAACACCCACTTTTTTAATTTATATTTTGTAAAAATGGGAAATAAAAAAAAAAAACCCTATCATTTTGGTATCACTTATATCACATTGACCTGCAGAGTATTTTATGTGTAATGCAAATTAAATGCACAATGAATGCTTTAAAAATGAAACCTCAAAACATTTCCAAAATAACTCTGACATGACTTGAAAGGCTTGAATGAAAACAAATCCTTTTAAGCAGAAACTTGATCAGCAATCGTTTAATAAATTCTGTCTTCTCATAATTTTGTATACTGTTATGAGAACAATGGGTTTTCTATAAAATGTAAATATCTAATAAAAATACAGTATTATGGGTCCCAACTGTGTGATTTCCTCAGGGGTCATCCAAAGGTCATCTTTTTCCTCCCCAAAGGTTGTATATAACATCATCCTCCACTGATCTGCAATGTATTTCCCTCTTGTCCAAGGTCTAAGCTGTGAGATTTATTTTTTGATTATACTGGACCTAAATATACCCAGACCTAGGAATGTTGGCTTAAAAGAACTTCACAGTATTTTAGTCATTCACCCTTTAAAAAATAGAGCAATATATATTACAAACATTGTCCTTTAGGTCAACTCTAGAGTTTATAGACTGTAATATTTCCACTGAATTGTGACATAACTCTTGTACAAAAAGGTGTTGACTGCTTTTTTGTTCCGCAAGGACCATGGGAAATATGGAATTTAAAGAATTAAGAAACTGTTTTACGCCCTTTAGTGAAGTTTTTTTGGGAAAGCAGCTTTTGATTTCAAAAGCATTTTTATTGACTGATAAATATAGTCATGTACATCACAGCTGGAAGATATACTGCATAAGTAACTTCATATGGATCTGCCACTGCAGACAATGAACAACATCATGATCTGGAGCTGTGCCACTACAGTGATATGCTGATAAGTACACAGGGGAACGCAATTCTCCTAAATGCTACTTCATAGCATTTTACTATGCTGTGCTAACAGGTTCAGTGAGTAGCCCCATAGCGGTATGATCGCTCACTCCTTCAAAACGTATCTCCTTCAAAAAGGGGTGGAATAATTATTTTGCAGATGTTTGTTGTTTGTTATTTTGAATCCCCTGATAACACCACTGTAATAGGTGGCAGAAACGCGTTGGGAGATTATTGGTACTTATAATACAGAATACATAAGGCATTTTTGGTAATGTACTAAAGACCTGTATTTTTATATGCCTGATTTACATATAAACTATGCATTCCAGCTGTGCATGGACCTTTTTTAACATGTAAATTTGGACACTGAATTTGGTGGATTTTAAACAACCAAAATAAAAGTTATGTTTTAGGCACTATTCCATTTTTTTCTATATGTAAAAAGCCTACCTAAAATATCAGTCTTAGAGAAGTAAATCAACACATTGGCACAGACTATAAACAGAAAACAGGTCATAAAGGAAAGACTGAGATTTCTCCTCTTTTCAAATCCATTTCCGGCTTTGGCTTCAATAATCTTTAGATAAATCTGTGTGTGTAATGGGGCCTTTAGACACCAGCTCCCCAACACTAAAGGAAGAAAAAAAGCTAGATAAAAGGCTGCTTCAAATAAAACAACTTCAAACTGAGAAGAGAAGACAGACAATAAAACTGATCAAATTCTACCAAATAATTCAGCAGATATGGGCCTCCATAACTCCCTGACTGGGCCTGACTTCTTATAACCTTTCAATACGTGAATGACAGGGAAAAAACTAAACAAACTCTTCCCCCCAGACCTTTAAGAAAAAATATATACCTGCTAAAGTTTTTGGAACTGCTGAGTACAATAACTGTTTAGCAATTAGATGTTCAACAAATACTAAAGCAAACCACTTATCAGGATCAAAATGACTAGCATTTTGTCAGGAATGTGACTTTGCGCTCCTCGGTCCGTGCTGGGCGACCGAGGAAGCGCTGAGCCTCTGGTTATTTTTTGGTTTGCAGTCCTGTCTGAATGCTGTCTTAGTTTCCCAGCCACACCCGCATTGCCTGTTACACTCTGGCAGTGCAGGGGTTACTCCTTATAGACCTGTCCAGCTGAGCTGGGTGCTGGGATCAGGGCTGATCCAATCAAGTGCTGGACCCAGTCCCTGATTCCAGATAAAAAAGCAGCAGGCTCTTCATTTCCCTGCTGGCTATTGAGTGTTACTCAGCTAAGCGCTTCAGCTCTCCTGGTTCTGTTACTTCTGTTGCCTGACCTATTGCTTGATCTTCCAACCTGCTTTGTCTGCTGCCTGCCCTGACCTCCTTGTCTGTCTCTGACTCTTCTTCTGCCTTACGTTTTTGTACCTCGCTGACCGCCGTTGCTGACCCGGACCGTAGACTTTGCATTATTGTGTTTGTTTCGTCTGTCTTGTTTTGTGTATCACCTGGTGTAGGACAGGGACTGACACCGTGGTTGTCCACGGCCATTTAGGGCCGTTGAGGCAAGTAGGTAGGGTCAGAAGGTGGGTTCTAGTGGTTAGGGCTCACTGTCTTGTTCTGTTCCCCACCTACGTCCGGCGCACTTTGTGACAGAATAGCCAGCCACTCCTGAGTCTAAACTGTTTGTTCCTTCAAACCTTCGCCTTAAGGTTTTGGAGGAGATTCATAATTCTGTGTTGGCTGGTCACCCGGGAATTGCAGGTACTAAGTACTTACTCTCACGGCATTATTGGTGGCCTTCATGGGCAAGAGATGTCAAATCATTTGTCGACGCCTGTGAAACTTGCTCCAGATCCAAGGTTCTGCGTAGACTACCTGAAGGTCTCCTCCATCCCCTTCCGGTGCCTACCAGACCTTGGATTCATATTTCTATGGATTTTATTACCGATTTGCCACCCTCTAAGGGAAAAACAGTCATTTGGGTGGTTGTTGACAGATTTTCTAAGATGTGTCACCTTATTCCCCTGCGTAAGCTCCCTAATGCTCGTACCTTGGCTACATTGTTCATAAACCATATCTTACGTTTGCATGGTGTTCCAGAAAATGTAGTTTCTGACAGGGGGGTACAATTTGTCTCCAGATTTTGGAGAGAATTTTGTGGTCGGCTGGGCATCTCATTATCCTTTTCGTCGGCTTTTCACCCACAATCTAATGGCCAGACAGAAAGGGTGAACCAATCTCTGGAACAATTTTTGAGGTGTTGTGTTGCAGGGAGCCAAGAAAAATGGAGAGAGTTTCTATCCTTAGCGGAATTTGCTCTAAATAATCGTGAAAATCAGTCACTCAAGATGTCGCCATTTTATTGTAATTATGGCTTTAATCCCAGATATTCTTCTGTACATGCATCAGAGTCCGTAAACCCTTCGGCCGAAGGTATTTATTCTAAACTGTGCACAGTTTGGGCCCAAGCTCTTCAGAACTTGGTCAAAGCCCAAGAGACAGCTAAGAAACAGGCGAACAAAAGACGCATATCTGGCCCAGATTACGGTATAGGAGAAAAGGTATGGCTCTCAACTAAAAACTTGAAATTGAAGGTTCCCTCTGTTAAACTAGCACCCAAGTACATTGGTCCGTACGTTATCACAGAGATCATTAATCCTGTTTCATTCAGATTACGATTACCTGGGTCTATGAGAATTCACAATGTATTTCATAAGTCTCTTCTCAAAAAATATGTTAATCCTGTGCTTCCTTCAGTCCTCCCTGCTCCTCTGGTCATCCAGGGGGAGCTGGAGTTTGAAGTAGACAGGATATTGGACTCTCGTCAAATTCAAAATTCCATCCAATATCTTGTCCAGTGGAAGGGATATGGTCCTGAAGAAAATACGTGGGTTGCCAGTAAGGATATACATGCCCCACGCCTCATCCGGAAGTTTCATGACCATAGCCCCTCTAAACCGGGTCCTTTAAATAAGGGTCCTGAGGCCCCTCATAAGAGGAGGGGTACTGTCAGGAATGTGACTTTGCGCTCCTCGGTCCGTGCTGGGCGACCGAGGAAGCGCTGAGCCTCTGGTTGTTTTTTGGTTTGCAGTCCTGTCGGAATGCTGTCTTAGTTTCCCAGCCACACCCGCATTGCCTGTTACACTCTGGCAGTGCAGGGGTTACTCCTTATAGACCTGTCCAGCTGAGCTGGGTGCTGGGATCAGGGCTGATCCAATCAAGTGCTGGACCCAGTCCCTGATTCCAGATAAAAAAGCAGCAGGCTCTTCATTTCCCTGCTGGCTATTGAGTGTTACTCAGCTAAGCACTTCAGCTCTCCTGGTTCTGTTACTTCTGTTGCCTGACCTATTGCTTGATCTTCCAACCTGCTTTGTCTGCTGCCTGCCCTGCCCTCCTTGTCTGTCTCTGACTCTTCTTCTGCCTTATGTTTTTGTACCTCGCTGACCGCCGTTGCTGACCCGGACCGTAGACTTTGCATTATTGTGTTTGTTTCGTCTGTCTTGTTTTGTGTATCACCTGGTGTAGGACAGGGACTGACACCGTGGTTGTCCACGGCCGTTTAGGGCCGTTGAGGCAAGTAGGTAGGGTCAGAAGGTGGGTTCTAGTGGTTAGGGCTCACTGTCTTGTTCTGTTCCCCACCTACGTCTGGCGCACTTTGTGACACGTTTCTTGCCAAATAAAAGGACTTCCAATCTTTCCATTAGGCTGTATAGACAGCCCATGTTATGCTAGCTAGTGAAATCTGTAGCAAACCTGGAATTACATCCACACTAGATCCCATAAATACTGTGGACACAGGATTCCTTCTACGTCTGCTACTGGCACCATTCCCTTGAAGGCCATGATTTGGGATAAAGAATCGGCCATCACATTCTTGCTACCTTTCAAGTAAACAGCTTTCAACCAGATGTTAAAAGATAAACAACAAAGGACCAGATGACGCAATAGTTTTACCACCTCTACCGGTTTTGATGATAGATAATTCACAGCAAAATGAACACCTCTGTTGCTAAATCTACTTGTTTTTATAACGCTGCCCCAAGATGACTTTAGAAACTAGGACTGGGAAAAACTCTAATAAAACTATATTTTTAACGAACATATTCTGGATCCAAGATTCCGCCATTGTTCAGTAGACCAATGTCCAGACCAAAACATGTCACAACCATGCTATCCAGCAGCCTCAGTGAACAGAGATAAAGGATTTGCCTCCACAAACTCAGATTGACAAATGGCTCTGCCATTAAAATTGTTTGCTCAATGTTCAATCTGACATGTGAGAATGGGGACTTCAAGCCTGCCATTGCCATGTAAAGCCTTCGAAAGAAAATTTTGCCCATTGGGATTATACAAATAGCAATGTTCTATAATCCTAATAAAGATTGAAGCGCTTTTAACCCCTTCACATCAGCCATACGTTCCTGACAGGGAGGGGCTTTAGGTGTGTGCATCTATAGCATAGATCAGTATATGCAATCTAATAAATACATGTTAAACTGTAAAATAAAAGTGTTAAGTGTAATAAAAAAGTTTTAAAGTATTAAAAAAAACCTTATAAAAAATATTATTTATATCGTAGCGTGGGAAATTGTCTGTTCTATTAAAATATAACATTATTTTACACCAGTGAATGGCGCAAATGAAAAAAAAAAAAAACACCAAGATTGCTAATTCTTTTTAAATTACATATCAGAAAAAAAAAAAGCGATCTGCACACTTTACTGGGTCCCCGCTCCGTCTTGCTTAGGGGGCTACTAGCGTCTCCCGGTACCCAGCCAATCAGTGTAATGTCATCCTATTGAAGTGAATGGGCAGGTATCAAATTTGCAGCAAAATCCGCTGCGGATATGGTACATGTTAAGTGCCCTACATGTAACTTTTTGCCTTCAGTGTTCCTTGTCCGAATTTTCTTAACAAGGAGAGTGCATCCTAAACTGACACACTGTCCTTGTCAGTTACATCATCCAATGCATGATCTTTCAAAAAAGAAAGATCATGATTTAGGTAAAAGTAATTGGGTGCCTTTCTTGGCACCAATCTCAGTGGGGACAGGCATAAATAAGAGAAGAGAGGCAACCAAAAAGGTCCAGCCACTCTTGCCTCCCTGACCTTTTTTCTCTCACTACATCTCAATGTAAATTAACAGATAGTGATGAGCGAATAGTGAGATATTCGAATATTCGATATTCGTATGAATATCCAGCGAATGTTCGAATATTCGATCGAATATTCGATCCCATTAAAGTCTATGGGAACAAGTATTCGATTAGTGAAAAACATTTATTTGACCATTTGGAGGGTGAAACCGGAAGCTGGGGGATTTGAACGTTTATTGAATATTTATCGAATATTTGCGGGATATTCGTACGAATATCGAATATTTGAATATCTCACTATTCGATCGAATATCTATTTGATCGAACAGTATTCGCTCATCACTATTAACAGACTTTAAAGGGAACCAATCACCTAAAAAATCGATATGAAGGCAATAATATGTGGTAATACACCCCCTAACACACTTTCCATACATGTATCTATAGCTTCTGCCCCTGCCCCATACACCCCAAAATCATACTTTGATCCCGTCCCCGCCGTATGCAAATCCCAGGAAGGTAGTCATGTGGGCGTTTGTACAGGCTGAGTAGTCACTGCCTCAGGGGGGCGGGGTATCGCTGTAATTACGCCTCTATGGGCATCATTCACAGTCCCCTGTCCCTGCATCATCATAGGGGCCTGGGACACTGACATACACAGCACAGAAGCACTGTATCCCCGCTGTACAGTGTATGTGTCAACAAGCATTGGCCTCTAATACAGTCAGCTTGTCCCTGAATGACAGCTAGCAGCACAAACCAGAGCGCCATTATTGCTGTGCTGCTGGCTATTGCGGGGTTAAAATCATTCAGCGAAGCTCCTATCCCCCCTCCAGCAGTTACTGTGGCCCCCTCCTCTCTTCATCTCTGTGACAGCAGCGGCCCCCCTCCTCTCCCCCTCTCACCTTTCACCTTTCCTCCCCCGGCCGGCTGGCACAGCAGCGTCCACAAGAAGCACAAGTGGAAGGAGAGAAGGGGGGCTGCTGCTGTGAGTGAGGGAGAGAGGAGACGGAGTGCCACGGCAACACAGCAATGATCTGTGGCCGGGGAGGAAAGGTGAGAGGGGGAGAGGAGGGGGGGGGGGGGGCGCTGCTGTCACAGAGATGGAGAGAGGAGGGGGCCACAGTAACTGCCGGAGGGGGGATAGGAGCTTCAGTTGAATGATTTTAGCCAGCAGCACAGCAATAACAGCGCTCTGGTTTGTGCTGCTAGCTGTCATTCAGGGACGAGCTGACTGTATTAGAGGCCAATGCTAGATGACACATACACAGTACAGCGGGGATACAGTGCTGCTGTGCGGTGTATGTCAGTGTCCCAGGCCCCACCCCCTATGATGATGCAGGGAAAGGGGGCTGTAAATGACTCCCATAGAGGAGTGATTACAGTGATAACCCGCCCCCCTGAGGCAGTGACTACTCAGCCTGTACAAACGCCCACATGACTACCTTCCTGGGATTTTCATATGGCGGGGACAAAATCAAAGTATGATTTTGGGGTGTGTGGGGCAGGGGCAGAAGCTATAGATACATGTATGGGAAGTGTGTTAGGGGGGGTATTACCACATATTATTGCCGATTTTTTTAGGTGATTGGTTCCCTTTAAGTTCTCAACTCAATTCTCCGATGCATTTCGGACCTGAATGGTCCTTAGTCATGGCTCTTTATAATCCTATGCTGCAAATCAGGCTATTCAATGTAAATATATGAGGATACAATCCGACATTTCATATGTTACCGTTATGCTCTGTATGGCGTGTGTAGACTTGTGGTGCTGCCTTCAGCATTCCACTGTTTGTAAAGTTTATCCATTTATGAGTACACTGACCTTGGAGTCCAAAGGATGCTCTTCCTGCGAATTAATAGTCTAATACATTGTGGGACTAACAATATTCTGAACTAAGGTGTTGACTTCAACTTTACTTGCTTTTCTTATATGAGCTGAGGCAGTGTCTCCAACATGTCTTCTAATTCCTTCTTTCTAATTTCCTCCTTATATAACAGTTTATTCCCTTCGTGTCCCATGACATACCTCGTACTTTGTGTGAGGGGAGTTCAGAGAGGGGTCCCACCGGAACCCCACTTTGAAAGGCGCCAGAAAGCACCTCTATTAGCCGACACGGGTCCCCTCGCCGCGCCAGCTAATTAAGCATTTAAGTGCAGCTGTCAAATCAAAAAGTTGCATATAAATGCTTTATACCTGATGTCCCTGGTTTCTAGTTGGAGGGATCTACTTCCCTACGATGCAATCGCAGGGGGAGATCCATTCTTCTGTCGTACTGATGCTGATTCCGGCTCGGCAATACATTGCTCTGGTCTGCAGCAGGCCAGAAAAATGTCTCACTTATCTAATGGATCATTGCTGTCTGTATAAACAGCATTGATCTCTATGACAGATCTACAGGTCTATAGAGGCCCATTTCCAGCATCTATCACTCCAGTGTTCTAATGGTACAATGTGATTGCTCATTGGCTCAGAAGGCTAATTGATGATTAGAAAACCCTTGTTCAATCATGTTCACACATCTGAAAACAGTCTAGCTCAATACAGAAGCTACAAAACTGACCTTCCTTTGAGCAGATTGTGTTTCTGGATCATCACATTTGTGGGGTCAATTAAACGCTCAAAAAGACCAGAAAAAGAGAACTTTCATCTGAAACTTGACAGTCTATTCTTGTTCTTAGAAATGAAGGCTATTCCATGCGCGAAATTGCTAAGAAATTGAAGATTTCCTACAACGGTGTGTACTACACCTGTCAGGGGACAGCACAAACAGGCTCTAACCAGAGTAAAAAAAGAAGTGGGAGGCCGCGTTGCACAACTAAGCAAGAAGATAAGCACATTAGATTCTCTAGTTTGAGAAACAGACGCCTTACAGTGTTACACTTTGTGTGGATACTTTGTGGAAGCCTATGGCTGGTAGGGGTGTACACAGCAGATAACAGTCACAGTAAGTATATGCAGACTCACGTTTTGTTGCAGCAGCGCTGGATGATGTCCGGCAGGTGAGCAGAGTGTGGTTCAGCAGAGCTGGAGTTGGTAAGCGGCTGTTCCACTAACAGATCTGTAGGAAGATAGCACACAGCAGGAGCGGGTCCTGGGTAGGTGAGCGGCAGCACCGCTGACAGACAGCAGGCAGGATGTGTAGCACTAGGTAAACCTTGCTGAGGAGTTTAAACAGCAGAGTGATCCCATGTGCAGCAGTAGTAATAATCAGGAGGTCTAGTAGCAGGACTCTGGAATAAGAGGACCGCAGCAATATACAAACAGGAGAGTCTGTAAGCTAGAGGCAGACAGAAGCTAAGTTCTAACTGATACTCAGGCAGGGAGGGGCACAGGTGCACACATTATTATAGCCTCAGAGAGCATGTAAGATGGCCACTGAAGCTGCAGTGGCCATCTTGCAAAGAGGCAGACATGCCCAAAATCACAGCAAAACATAAAACCAGGACTGGATCCTAACACTACCCCCACCTCAGGAGCGGCCTCCGGACGCCCTCTGGCTAGGCTTTCCGGGCTGTCTTCGGTGGAACTCTGACACCAAACGGGGAGCATTAATATTGTTCACAGGTTCCCAAGAATTTTCTTCGGTTGGATACCGTTCCCACTTGACTAAATATTGTAGCCGGTTCCTATGGATCCTAGAGTCGAGAATTTCTTCCACCACAAATTGTTCCTCACCATCAATCAAAACCGGATCGGGTGGTTGGGCAGAGCGACCCGGGAACGGATTAGGGACAGCAGCCTTCAGTAGAGAGACATGGAATACTGGATGGACCTTCATGGTCTTGGGGAGCTTTAGCCGAACAGCCACTGCATTTATAATGGCACTTATTTTGAATGGACCCACAAATTTCTGTCCGAGCTTTGGAGAGGGTACTCTCAGTTTTAAATTTTTAGTGGAGAGCCAGACAGAATCTCCTACTTTGAACCTGGGTGCTGGTCTACGATACTGATCAGCTGATCTTTTATATCTCTCCTGGGCTGAGGTCAAAGTTTCCTTCAGCACATCCAAGTTTCGACATGGCGACATCAACTGGGAGTCTCGGCAGAATCTTGGGATGGAACCCCAGATTGGCATAGAAGGGTGACATCTTTGTGGAGGCACTCTGGGAGTTGTTGTAAGAGAACTCCGCCAGAGGGAGAAGATCCAGCCAATCATCCTGCAAATGACTGATGAAACAATGCAGGTACTGTTCTAAGGTCTGATTAGTCCGTTCAGTCTGGCCATTTGACTGTGGATGATAAGCAGATGACAAGCAGACCTTGATGTCCAATGCCGAGCAAAATCCTTGCCAGAATCTTGCCATAAATTGGGCTCCTCGGTCTGAAATGACCTCATCGGGGACCCCGTGTAGCCGAAAGACATTTTGAATAATTAACTCCACGGTGTCCTTCGCAGATGGTAGTCCAGAACAGGGTATGAAATGAGCAGCCTTGGTTAATCGGTCAGCCACTACTAGAATGGTGTTCATTCCTTTAGAGGTGGGCAATTCGACAATGAAGTCCATAGAGATGGAGCTCCACGGACGAGAAGGCACCGGCAATGGTTGTAGTAGTCCAGTCGGAGCAGACCTGGGTGTCTTACACCTGGCACAGACATCACAGGAGCGGACATAACTCTTAACATCCCCCTGATAGCCAGGCCACCAGAAGAATCGTGAAACAAACTCCTGAGTCTTCTGTACCCCTTTATGACCTGCCACCTTTGAGTCATGCATCAGTTTCAGCACTCTTAATCTAGCAGTCTTAGGCACGTAAAGGCATTGGCCATGGAACCACACTCCATTTTTGAAAGTTAAGTGCACGTCATCAGCTGGCCGTGACAAAAGAGGGTCATTGGCATAGGCTTCCTTAAAGATATTGATTAGGTCTTGATTCTGTATCACTCCTACCACATTAGCATCTGGTATTATGGTCTTAGATGATGGTGTAGAATCTAATTCAGTAGAGAACATCCGGGAAAGAGCATCAGCTTTGCTGTTACGCGAACCTGGTCGGTAGGAGATGATGAAATTGAATTGGTTTAGGAATAGGCTCCAGCGAACTTGTCGGGGAGAAAGACATCTTGCCGATCGAACAAATTCTAAATTACGGTGATCAGTGAGTACAACAATTTGCTGAGAAGCTCCCTGCAAGTGATGCCTCCATTCCTTGAATGCAGAGATGATCGCCAATAGTTCCTTGTTTCCAACATCATAGTTCCTCTCAGCAGATGATAACTTTCGAGAGGAGAATGCGCAGGGGTGCAACAGACCTTTTACTCCTGTTCTCTGGGATAAGACAGCCCCCACGGCACAATCTGAGGCGTCCACCTCAATTATGAATGCCAACTCTGGATCAGGATGTATTAATACTGGGGCAGTTGTGAATTTTGATTTAAGATGGGTGAAAGCCTCCTGGGCCTGAGGTGTCCAATGAAATACTGTCCCCTTCTTGGTAAGTTGGGTGATAGGACTGACGATCTCTGAAAAGTGCTTGATGAAGCGCCGGTAAAAGTTGGCAAAGCCTATAAAACGTTGTACCTCCCGGATGTTTTTTGGGACTGGCCAATCAATAATTGCTTGGATCTTGCTTGTATCCATATGCAACCCTTGTGGCGAGATGACATAGCCCAGAAACTGGATCTCAGTCTTGTGGAACTCACATTTTTCGAGTTTGATGTAAAGATGGTTTACTCGAAGACGGTCCAGAACAGTTCTAACATGTTCCTGATGCTCTTGCAGGGAATTGGAGAAGATAAGTATATCATCTAGGTAGACCACCATGAACTGATCCAAGAGATCCCGGAAGATGTCATTAGCCAGGTGCTGGAAAGTAGCTGGGGCATTGCAAAGCCCAAATGGCATCACGAGGTACTCAAAATGTCCATAGCGACACCGAAAGGCAGTCTTCCACTCGTCTCCAGGTCTAATCCGCACCAAATTGTAAGCTCCACGGAGATCTAATTTGAAGAAAATTTTGGCATGGCGAACTCTTTCCAGAAGTTCAGGAATCAGAGGAAGCGGATAGCGATTTCGGACTGTAACTTTATTCAGCTCCCGATAATCAATGCAGGGTCTAAGAGACCCATCTTTCTTTTTTACAAAGAAAATCGGAGCGCCCGCTGGGGATGAAGAAGGACGGATAAATCCCTTCGCCAGGTTCTCCTCAATGTACTCCTTGAGGGCCTTTAACTCTGGTCCGGCTAGGGGATAGATGTGACCAAAGGGTATCGCTGCACCGGGCAAAAGCTCAATCGGACAGTCATATGGCCGGTGTGGAGGAAGCTTATCCGCATTTTTCTTGTCGCATACATCCAAGAAGTCATGATAGACTGATGGAAAATTGTTAGAGATACTTTCAGGACCGGATTTGGCTAGGCAAATGGCTGAGGTTTTACTTGCTGGGAAGCGTATCTCCCTAGTTTCCCAATTGATAACTGGGTTCTGCTTCCTCAACCATGGGAGGCCTAAGATGATTGGAAAATGAGGAGAGGAGATGAGCATGAAAGAGAGTGTCTCTTGATGGTCAGGTGGCATGGAGACCCTCACGGGTTTAGTTTCCTGATCTGTCGGCCCCGAGGTCAGGGGGGAACCATCCACGGTCTCCATAAGCACAGGTGAAGCTTTTAGTTGTGTAGCGATACCATGTTCTTTAGCAAAGGCAAGATCCATGAAGTTGCCACTGGCTCCGGAATCCACCATAGCTGAGGTGGGGACCCAGCAAGTGCTGGTCCAAATCTGAATAGGCAGAAAGCAGTGGGTGTCTTTCTTCTTCTTTTCAAGGTGTGGGGCCACAGAAGACAGGGTCTGAATTACTGCATTTAACTGCTGTGATGCTTCTGAGAGCTCTGATTCAGAGTCAGACAGGTCACCTTCGGCCACGGCTGCAGCTGTTCTGTGAGGCCGATTAGGGCAATTTATAAGAAAGTGGCCAGACTCTCCACAGTAAAGACATAAACCCTCCCGCAGCCTGCGCTCTCTGCGAGCATTACTCTCTGATCTCTGTACTGCATCTAATTGCATCGGCTCGATCTCCTGTGGGGATCTATTGGAAGGTTCCCTGGGATATGCAGATGGGGAAGCTGACGGACTGTCCCTTCGATTCAGTGCTGCCCACTTCTCTTGTCTCCGTTCAGATAAGCGGATATCTATCCGAATGCAATGATGCACAAAATCTCCAAATTCTGAGGTAGCCTCACTGCGGGACAGCTCATCCTTGATGGCGCTAGATAATCCCTTTCTAAACAGAGGGAGTTGTGCCTCAGAATTCCAAGCTGTATCAATGGCCCATCTCTTAAATTCCATGGCGTATTCCGTGACGGAACGTCGGCCCTGTCGGAGTGCCAATAAGTTGGTCTCTGCGGTGATGCGACGATTTGGATCATCAAACATTAGTCTCATGCCAGCAAGGAACTGAGTCAGACTGTTCAAACAGGGATCACCGGTCTCAATTAGCGGATTCGCCCATGCTTGCGCCTTGTGTGTCAAAAGCATGATGATACAGAGTACTTTGGCGCGATCATTCGGAAATTGGCTGGCGTGTGCATCAAAGTATAGCTGACACTGATTTACAAAGCCACGGAACTTGTCACAATCTCCACCAAACCTGAACGGTGGCAATTTCGGAGGACCCAGTACTGCAGCAGGGTGAGCTGGCATCTGCGCCTCAACAGAGGTGGTCCAAGCGCGCAAATCCTGGATTGCTATGTTAAGTTCATGTGCATTTTCATTTGCTTGTGTCTCCAGAGCAATTATTTTAGTCTTTAGCGACTGCACTTCAGTATGTATAGAAGATGTGATTTGATGAAGTCTCTTAATACGGGCTTCCAAATCCCCAGACCCAGCGGCCTCCATCTTGTAGGCCTGAGTATCCTGTTACACTTTGTGTGGATACTTTGTGGAAGCCTATGGCTGGTAGGGGTGTACACAGCAGATAACAGTCACAGTAAGTATATGCAGACTCACGTTTTGTTGCAGCAGCGCTGGATGATGTCCGGCAGGTGAGCAGAGTGTGGTTCAGCAGAGCTGGAGTTGGTAAGCGGCTGTTCCACTAACAGATCTGTAGGAAGATAGCACACAGCAGGAGCGGGTCCTGGGTAGGTGAGCGGCAGTGCCGCTGACAGACAGCAGGCAGGATGTGTAGCACTAGGTAAACCTTGCTGAGGAGTTTAAACAGCAGAGTGATCCCATGTGCAGCAGTAGTAATAATCAGGAGGTCTAGTAGCAGGACTCTGGAATAAGAGGACCGCAGCAATATACAAACAGGAGAGTCTGTAAGCTAGAGGCAGACAGAAGCTAAGTTCTAACTGATACTCAGGCAGGGAGGGGCACAGGTGCACACATTATTATAGCCTCAGAGAGCATGTAAGATGGCCACTGAAGCTGCGGTGGCCATCTTGCAAAGAGGCAGACATGCCCAAAATCACAGCAAAACATAAAACCAGGACTGGATCCTAACACACAGGTCCCCAACTGGCATCTTCATTAAATAGTACCCGCAAATTACCAGTGTCAACATCTACAGTGAAGAGGCAGCTGCGGGGTTTTGGGCTTCAGGGCAGAGTGGAAAAGAAAAAGCCATATCTGAGACTGGCCAATAAAAGAAAAAGATTAAGATGGGCAAAAGAACACAGACATTGGACAGAGGAAGACTGGAAAAAAGTGTTGTGGACGGATGAATCCAAGTTTGAGGTTTCATCCTACAACAGGACAATGACCCTAAACACACCTCCAAATTGGGCAAGAACTATTTACATCAGAAGCAGGCAGCTGGTATTCTATCGGTAATAGAGTGGCCAGAGCAGTCACCAGATCTGAACCCCATTGAGCTGTTGTGGGAGCAGCTTGACCGTATGGTATACCAGAAGTGCCCATCCAACCAATCCAACTTGTGGGAGCTGCTTCTAGAAGCGTGGGGTGCAATTTCTCCAGCTTACCTCAACAGATTAATAGCTAGAATGCTAAAGGTGTGCAATGCTGTAATTGCTGCAAAAGGGGGATTCTTTGACGAGAGCAAAGTTTGATGTAAATACAATGTTATTTCAAATACAAATCATTATTTCTAACCTTGTCAATGTCTTGACTCTATTTTCTATTCATTTCACAACGTATGGTGGTGAATAAGTATGACTTTTCATGGAAAACACAAAATTGCTTGGGTGACCCCAAACTTTTGAACGGTAGTGTAGTTTTTAAAAGGTTTTAATTTTTTAAAAGCCATAATATAAAAGTTATACAAGTTACATATAGTTGTAATCCTACTGATGTGAGGAACATAGATAACATATCAGTTTTACCATAGGGCGTTAACACAAAACTCCCTGAAACTAAAACAAATTCCTTTTTTTTTTTCAATTTGACTACGCAAATGATTCTTTCCGGTTTTGCAGCATATTTTATGGGAAAATAAAGCCTGTTATTGCAAAGTACAATTAGTGTTGCAAAAAATAAGGGCTCATATGAGTCTCTAGGTGAAAGAATGCAAGCGCTATGGCCTTTTAAACATAAAGTGGAAAAAAGCAAAAGTGCAAAAGCGAAAATTGGCTTTGACCTTAAGGGGTTAAACAAGTCAGCAACTGATCTTTTCAAGAGATCCAAACTCCTTCCAACCTGTAAATAGTTCCACATAGATCTGATTTAGATCTAGCATATTTAACATCCTTAAAGGGAACCTGTCACCCCCGTGCCGGGGTGAAGGCCGCCCGACCCCTCTAGAGCCCCAGATACTTACTGAATCTCACCAAGTCCGCTCCTGAAGCTGGTCCCAGGACGGAGATATCCTTGTCGGAAGCCCGATGCGCGCGCTGCAGAGACGGCTCCATTCATTCTCTATGGGCATCGGACTCATCTATGCAGCGCACGCGCCAGGCTTCCAACCTTCACCCCAGCATGGGGGGTGACAGGTTCCCTTTAATATATCGGACAAGCTGGTCATTTACCAAAGGGCCAAATCGACTCTTCACATTGTCCGACAGAATACACTGCCCCCAAGGGATTCTTTTCTATCCAGATATCAATTAATTTGAGTTCTTTACAGATTTTAGACAATGGGGTCACAGTTGATATATTACGTGCAAACCTTTGTCTTAATTTCTGTCTTTGTTCCTAACTAGAGATGAGTGAACTGGGTTCGGGTTCGAGTCGATCCGAACCCGAACGATCTGCATTTGATTAGTGGCAGCTGCTGAACTTGGATAAAGCTCTAAGGTTGTATGGAAAACATGGATACAGCCAATGACTATATCCATGTTTTTATCCAACTTCAGCAGTCACCGCTCGGTTCGGATGGACTCGAGCATGCTTGAGGTTCGCTCATCTCTATTCCTATCACAACGCAACAGCTTTCTTTTTAACAAATAAATTCATATACTTACTTTAGAACTGAGGATGAGAACGGGGTGGTATGTAAATAAAAACCAGTAAACACTTTAAAACCTTTAACCCCTTAAAGACAGAGCCTGAAATGGCCTTAAGACAGAGACAAATTTTATGAATATGACCTGTGTCACTTTATTCATTAATAACTTGAGTGTGCTTTTACCTATCCGGCTGATTCGGAGCCTGTTTTCTCGTGACATATGGTACTTTACATTTCTGGTAAATTGGTGTCGATACTTATAACAAATCTTTATGAAAAAAAAAACAAAATAACATGAAAAATTGTGAAAAAATGCATTTTTCCAACTTTGAAACTTTTCTGCGCTACATGTTTGGTGGTTTTTTTTGTCTTTTATCCCCTTTGTATAATGAAAAATGAAGGCTAGAACAACATTTTAGTGTTTTTACGCCACATTGGTCTTAAAATCTGTGAAGCACCTGTGGGGTCCAAATGCTCACTGCACCCCTTGTTACATTCCTTGAAGGGTTTCGTTTTCTAAATGGTGTCCCTTTAGGGGTGTTTTTTTAGGTTTTGGCACCCCAGAGCCTCTGCCAACCTGAAGTGGTACAGTCAAAAATGACCAAATATAACAGAGGCGTTGAAATTCACGAGGC
The DNA here is from genome assembly GCF_027789765.1 of Dendropsophus ebraccatus. Classification (NCBI taxonomy): domain Eukaryota; kingdom Metazoa; phylum Chordata; class Amphibia; order Anura; family Hylidae; genus Dendropsophus; species Dendropsophus ebraccatus. The sequence continues at coordinate 82,848,877 of NC_091458.1, forward strand.
GCTCCTTCATATCTGTGGTTGTATCTTGTGGTTGAGCCAAATAGCGCAATAGGGCCACATAGGGGGTATTTCTATAAACTGCAGAAACGAGGCAATCAATATTGGGGTGCATTTCTCTGGTAATAGGTTTATAATTATGAAAAATATTGGATTACAATAAAATACCTGCACAGAAAATAAAATTTTTCTAATTTCTTACACTTCTTAAATTTCTTAGCTTTTATTTCTGTGACTCCCCTAAAGGGTTAAAGAAAACTTTCTGGATGTGTTTTTGCAGAGTTTGGGGGGTGCAGTTTCTGAAATGGGGTGCATTGTGGGGCTTTCTAACATACAGTTTCCTCAAATACACTTTGAGGCTATGTTCACACTGCGTATGAGTCCGGCCGCATTTCATACGCCGCCGTACATGTGCGGCTGAAACTACGGGCGTGGGAAAAATAGACATGCGGCGACATGCGGTGAACCATGAACATACGCCCGTAGTAGAGTTATGCTTCCCTAGCTTGTTTCGAAGCGATCTGAAACAGGTAATTTACTTGGAAATCTTCGCCCAGCCCCGTAAACCACACAGAACCTTTTGGATCGAAAAATCAAGTTCAATTTGGCTGAAATAAGTACTCCGTACGGGAGCGCATGGAAATCCACGGCCAGGAGTTTCAACATTTCCGTCCTCAAACAATGGTCTTGTTCATTTTTCATGGCGCTGTATACAATCCGGCCGTAAGCTCATACGTAGTGTGCATTGTGACGTATATCGTATACTTTCAAGCGAACGCATCAACCTCAAAACTTCGTGCGTATATTCGTGCTTCGCACTACGGCCGGAAACATACGCGGTGTGAACATAGCCTGATCACTGTATGTTAGAAAGCCCCACAATGCACCCCATTTCAGAAACTGCACCCCCAAAACTCAGCAAAAACACATCCAGAAAGTTTTTTTAACCCTTTAGGGGAGTCACAGAAATAAAAGCTAAGTCTGTAAGAAATTAGAAAATTTGAATTTTCTGTGCAGGTATTTTATTGTAATCCAATATTTTTCATAATTATAAAACCTATTACCAGAGAAATACACCCCAATATTGATTGCCTCCTTTCTGCAGTTTATAGAAATACCCCATATGTGGCCCTATTGCGCTATTTGACACAACCACAAGCCTCAGATATGAAGGAGCGCCTCGTGAATTTCAACGCCTCTGTTATATTTGGTCATTTTTGACTGTACCACTTCAGGTTGGCAGAGGCTCTGGGGTGCCAAAACCTAAAAAACACCCCTAAAGGGACACCATTTAGAAAACGAAACCCTTCTAGGAATGTAACAAGGGGTGCGGTGAGCATTTGGACCCCACAGGTGCTTCACAGATTTTCAGACCAATGTGGCGAAAAAAAGAAAAATTTTATTTTTTACACTAAAATGTTGTTCTAGCCTTCATTTTTCATTTTTACAAGGGGATAAAAGACAAAAAAAAACACCAAACATGTAGTGCAGTTTCTCCCGAGTACGAAAATGCCCCACATGTGGACATAAAGTGCCAAGCGGGCGCAGGACGAGCCTCCAAAGGGAAGGCGCGCCAATTGACCTTTGGAAGCTTAAATTCACTGAAATGGATTTCAAGGGCCATGTCGCATTTACAAAGCCCTCATGCTGCCAAAACACTGAAAACCCCCCACAAGTGACCATATTCTGGAAACTACACCCCTCAAGGAATCTAACAAGGGGTGCAGTGAACATATGGACCCCACTGGTGATGGGCACAAATGTGGAACAATGTGACATAAAAGTGAAAACTTTCATATCCTCACTGTACCCCTTGTTAGATTCCCTGAGGGGTGTAGTTTCCAGAATAGGGTCACTTGTGGGGGATTTTCACTGTCTTGGCAGCACAACATGGCGTTTATCATCCATTCTGGCCAAATCCAGCCTCCAAAATCTAAATGGTGCTCCTTCCCTTCGGAGGCTTGCCCTGCGCCCACATGGTGCTTTTTGTCCACATATGGGGTATTTACGGACTCGGGGGAAATTGCTCTACACATTTTGTGTGTTTTTGTCTCTTTTAACCCCTTGTGAAAATATAAAATTTAAGGCTAAACCAACATTATAGTGTAAAAAATGCAATATTTCATTTTCATGCCACATTGTTCCACATTTGTGCCCGTCACCAGTGGGGTCCATATGCTCACTACACCCTTTTTTACATTCCCTGAGGGGTGTAGTTTCCATAATGGGGTCACTTGGGGGGGGGGGTTCAACTGTCTTGGCAACACAGAGGCCTTTCAAGTGCAACAAGGCCCTCGAATTCCATTCCAGCCAAATCCAGCCTCCAAAATCCAAATGGCGCTTTGGAGGCTTACCCTGCACCCGCATGGCGCTTTATGTCCACATGTGGGGTATTTTCGTACTCAGGGGAAATTGCTCTACACATTTTGTGTTTTTTTTTTATCTTTTAACCCGTTGTGAAAATGAAAAAAAGCAAGACCAAGATCAATGATTTAACAATTTTTACACTAAATGTTGGTCTAGCCATTTCCACAAGGGGTGAAAAATAAAATGAATGCAAAACGTGTAGGGTAATTTCCCCTGAGTACGAAAATACCCCACATGTGGACATAATGTGCCATATGGGCACAGGGCAAGCCACCAAAGGGACAGAGCGCCATTTAGAGGCTGAAATGGAGGATGAAGGCCATGTCGCAATTACAAAGCTCCTGTGCTGCCAAGACAGTAAAAAAAAACCACAAGTGACCCCATTCTGGAAATTACACCCCATATGGAATCTAACTAGGGGTGCAGTGAGCATATGGACCCCACTGTTGACTGGCACATATGTAGAACATGTGCTGTGAAAATAAAAAATACCTTTTTTTTTTATTTTCACAGCACAAATGTGTCCGTCTCCAGGGGGCCATATCCCTGCTGCCACCTTGTTAGATTGCTTATGGGGTGTAGTTTCCAGAATGTCACTTGTGGGGAGTTTCTACTGTCCTGGCAGAACATAGGCTTTGTAATTGCATCATGGCAAGTCTCTAATAGGAATGGCAGCCATACCTATTTAGCTGGGGAAAAGGGACAATTTTAATTTATTTGGGGGTATTAGGCCAATTATTAGTTTATAAGGTTGAAAATGACAGGTGTCCATCAAATTCAACCTGTGTTTATCCAGAGGAAGGCAAAATACCCTCATAAGGCAGACGACAGTAGCCTCATTACAGGGAAAAAAATCCTACCCGACTCCATAATGGCAATCAGAATAATCCCCGGATCAACGTGATCCCTGAAATAGGAATAAGGGAAGGAATTTAGATAATGTAGAACTCCAATGATGTGTGGTACGCCTTGGAGCGATCCAGTATGCAGAGGCCGGGGTGATCAGGACAGGTGTCACACTGGAAAATGGTGTCATCTCTTATTGGGACGGTACTGGCAGAAAAAATGTGTCTGGGGGGCAGCGTATGCTACGCTACCCCCAGACACGTCACTGGATGATGAGAATGAGGATGAATGGAGGAAAAAAAAATTTTGACAGTAAGAAAAACTATACCTACGCCAAGAAAGGAGTTGCTGATAAATGCCGCACTTATGTGCTGTACTTATCAGCAGACAGTGGCGGTAGGATATAGAGGAGGGGGAAACGCCCCTATGCCAAAAAGGAGAAGTTGCTGATCAGCGGCGCACTTACGTGTGATGCTGATCAGCGCTCAGCGGTGTTAGGGCGCATAAAAAGAAAAAAAAAAAAAAACTCTTTTTAACCCAAAGCCACTAATCAGTGTATGATATACACTGATCAGCAGCTAGGGGGCAGAAAAGTGGAGCTGCCAAACATTGCCGAAGCCCGAAGAGCCGAAGATTTCCGAAGATTTCTGCAGTTAAACGACGCGGACCCGGCGGAACCCGAAAGTAACTCGACGCAGAGAAGAGGACGAGCGGACCGCCGATCTTCGCTCCGGACGCCAGGATCATGTGAGTATAGTGCACCTACACTATACACACCTATTCTGCACCCCTCATCTACCTAGCTGAGGGGTGCAGAACCCGGGGACACTGTTTTTTAACGATCGTGGGGTTGGCACCGGTACCATCTTTTGTGGGGACACTAATGGCGATTGGTGCTGTCTCTGACAGCACCAAGCGCCATTGTTTCTCAGGTCACCGGGTCACTGATGACCCGTTAAGCTGTTTTCAGCTGCTATCGGCTGATCTGTATTGAGCAGAGATGGCTTGCTATACGTTATAAACATCGGGCGTAAATGTACATCCATTTGCGTTAAAGCCCACCCTGCGGGGGCGTACATTTATGCCCAATGTCGTTAAGGGGTTAATCTATAATACAATATTATAAATCTTCCTTCTCTATCAACCTTGCTTTCAAATAACTGCTAATTCATATTCCTGTGAATTAAGACTGTGACACCCCTGAAGTGTGCGGAATAAACCGTATGTGTTTGGCAAGACTACCATCTTTTACTAACCATCTGTTTACTTGTTTCAAGTAAACAAATAAGTGCAGGTAAATAATTCTTTATAACAACGAACACTGCTTGTCGTTAAATTCTCCCAGACCCTTAAAATTCCAAGATATCACCACTAGTTGTCATCTTTTTTCTCTATCCATATTTATTTTCAAATTCTACACCTAGCAAAAGAAAAAAAAAACTCATTTTCAGCTTTTCAGCTGCCACAATGGCCAGCTATAGCAATCACTCTGTGACATTTGTTAGTATGTTAGTTCCCACTCAGGAATATTCCCCGATATTCCAATTTCAGGGGGGGGGGGGGGGGGGGGGCGAGCCATAGACTTGCCACAGTTCAGGGGACTCCCCACTTCTAGGCAACCCTCTACAGAGCTTAATAGCGAGGGATTGTAAATTATGCCAATTAGGTGCTACAGGCTTCTAGCTTAGGTGCTGACACTATACAAACATAGAACGATCTCTTCAGCATCTCAGTGCCTCAGCCAGGAGCCGCTCTCACCCTCCTCTGGGCCCTACCGGCCTCTGGTGCTTGTATTGCCTCTTAGCACTGCTTCTAATTCACAGAGCAATGGTGGCCTCTGTCTTTCCTCGACGTTGTGTTCACAAGATATCATCCTAAGCATTCAGCTGAGAAGCTGTGGTCGCCCCGCTCTGCTGCTACCACCCATCTCTCACCCGACTGCAGTCTTTATTGGCCCTCTTCTCCAAAATGCACCAACGTGAGCTGTCCACAATCCAGATATTAATAGAGACCTGTGTTGGGCTCCACACTTGGCTTCCTTACAACAAGATTAGTAGTACTCGCACATCACAGGAGCCCCATGTCAGAATCCATACCCAGTTCAGACCTTTATGCAGGCGGGAGAGCTCACCTTAGCTCCCCTTAACCCTTCCCTCATCCTCCCAAACCTCTTCCCCAAGTTAATTACAAATATGTATAACTTTCTCTTACCTTTTGTGATATAACTTTTCTCCAGAGTAACCCTTTAATACATACCGTACATAGGATTCATTTAGAAACACAATATATGTATCAATATATAATTTATAGCCCACATGTCCTGTGTATTTTATCCTGATGACAAAATGAACATTAACAATAGCTAAAATAGCTTTATTGGGCATTTTAATACCTTTGCATATACTGCATTTAAGTTCTAAATAAAACAATATTTCATTTCCTAGCCTAAGTAAGTTTTCTTTAATATTTAACATAATAATATTATGATGTAAGCTATTTTATAAAAAAAAATTATAATAATAACATAAAGGAATGCATCATTCAGAGTGGCAACATTTTGCAAAAACGGAATAAAAGTTTTGCATGTGTTTGCCGCTCAGAGCTGTGCAGGAAATGATCAATCCCACGTTTTTGTTTACCCGTTTTGAATATAAAATGTATCTGTACAATTACAAAATCCATAATATAAATGTAACAAAAATACATTACATACCAGCTGTAGTCCACTGCTGAGCTACAGAATCTAGTAACTACAAACTATGTAATAATTTTATTTGTTTCGCAATATATAAATATTTTGTGCGCGTGTCAAAAACACATTTAGTTTAGGCTGATATAGCTACATGTATGGGATAAACCTTTATGGTGCAAAGACAATAAATTATAATTGAATGCAACTGAGGTGAGACATAAATCATCTATATGATGCCCATAAAGGTATAATTTTATGATTGCATATAACTCTCAATTACATCCAGATCCACTGAATCAGACTGTGCATGCTTTGTGCTCTGAATGGTCCTTTTTAGCTGATTCAGCTGAAAAATCTTTTAAACATATGCATACTGTCAAAGAGGTGAATATGATAGTCTCTTTTATACATTACCTGGTTTATGTTGTAATTTAACTGATGCAAAGATTAGCAAATGTCAATGTGGTCTAGTGTCTGGCATGGAATTTAAAATGTATACCAGTAAGTAAAAGAAACAATTGTTTTCTAGCATTAATCTCTTTTGGAGGTCTTGTTTTTAAAAGCTGACCCATTTGGTTTTTTCAAATAGGCCACCACAGAAATATTTTTGTGTGTATTTTATAGAGCTGTTAAGAATCAAAATGTATATTAAACATTGAATTAACAAAAAAACCAAACAAACAAAAAACTAACAAAAAAACATACATGTCCCCCCAGTAAAAAAAAAATTATTTTTTTTAAATAAAACTAAAATTAGACATTTTCTGTGGACTATGGCGCTGACAGTTCTTTGAGTTCTATTTAAAGGGAACATTATTAACTGAGATTGAGCATGAAGGTATCAGTAAGTGCCAGTGTACACTTGGGTTCTTTGTTTGAACGTTTGTATTGTGTTTTTAGTCCCACAACTTCAAGATCAACTTATCAAGAGAGGCCATGTCTTCTCATATGCTCCTACGGATTTTTTGTTATGGATTTCTGCAATTGTCTAGAAATCATATTGATATGTCCTCTGTTTCATGGAGAATGGCTGTATTTGCTTGGTGGAATGTCTCATATGTATGATCATGACTTTTGAACTTGATACACGATTGTTTATTTTCCAAATTTGTTAAATCTTTAGATTGACACCAACAGCATAAACATGACTGAAAAAAAGGAAAAGGGGGTTAAATGTATACCTTATGAAAAGTCCTTTGATACTACATTTTGAATGTAGTATAGGGCACAAAAACCTTAAAATATAATGTGCTACAATATTTACTCGGATACATTATCCAAATGAAAAGTTTAAATAATGCACTTGGGGAGGAGGAATCCTCTATCCGAGTATCACATCGGCAGTACTGTGTTGGAAAAGACTTCAGAAGAGAAGGATTTAGGGGTAGTGATTTCTGACAAATGAGTCACCAGTGCAACCAGGCGGTGGGGAAAGCAAATCGTATGCTGGGGTGTATAGCTAGAGGTATAACCAGTAGGAAGAGGGAGATTGTGATCCTGCTGTATAGAGCTCTGGTGAGGCTACATCTGGAATACTGTGTCCACTTCTGTGACCTCATCTAAAAAAGGACATTGATAAAATAGAACGGGTCCAAAGACGGGCTACAAAAAAGGTGGAGGGTGTGAGGCATAAACCATATTAGGAAAGACTTAAGGATTTGAATCTGTATAGTCTGGAGGAAAGAAGGGAAAGGGGGGACATGATTGAAACCTTTAAGTATGTTAAGGGACTAAATAAGGTTCAAGAGGGGAGTGTTTTTAGTAAAAAAACTAAGCTCAAGAACAAGTGGACACAGTGAGAGGTTAGTTGGAGGAAAGATCAGAATCAATGTGAGAAATTATTATTTTACTGAAAGAGTAGTAGATACCTGGAACAAACTTCCAGCAGAGGTGGTTGGTAAATCCACAATAACAGAATTTAAACACGCCTGGGATAAACATATAACTAAGATAATAAGAAAGAAAATACTAAAAGGGCAGACTAGATGGACCCAGTGGTCTTTTTCTGCCGACAATCTTCTGTGTTTCTAAAAGTTGACCATGGTAAATGTTTGGTAACTTTTTATTGTTCCTTCTCAATTAATCTATTTTTATTTTACTTTGGGAGTAACAGATGAAACAAAAAAGAGAAGAGATTCACAACTGGATGGAATACTTTGGGCTTACTAGATGGACAAACTTTGGGCTTACTAGATGGACAGACTTACTACTGTGCGTACAAGATTAAATATTATTTAGAATCATGTTAAAAAATAATTTTACCTTGAAGCAGTTTTTATACTTTTTGCTGACCAAGTAAAGTGCAACTGGATTAATGCAGGAATTTAAATCAGCCATATTTAAGCCAATGTAGTTCACTGATAAGAAAAAACTGTAATTAAAAAAAAAACAAAAACATATAGCAGATAAATTGTATGCAGTATTTAACACAACAAAGGTACTATGGATATACAACACAAATTAAGTCAACCCAGCCGACAAAATAGTTTTTATTTATGCTTGCTTTTATGCCTAATAATTCAAAACCTACTGTATACCTATACAAATATCTTTTTTAATACAAAATAGTTCCAAAATGCAGGGGAGTATCGTATAAATAGCTTGTGCTAAACACCTATCCTGCATATCATTTAACCCAATTATAACAGGAAAAACTCAAGATTATCATAATCCACCAAAAACACCATTGAGCATACTTTCCTTTACTCGAAAAAATTGTTCTTTATTGATAAAACCATTTAAACAGAAAATGTCACATAAAAATGAGGGAAGGATGATAACAGTACAATAGTCCAGGGGACAAAACAGGCATGGGACATTAGACTACTTAAAGATATGTTGCATAGATGATGCTACTATAACACTAAGGGGGACATGTATCATCCGGCGTACGGAAGATTTTCGGCTGAAAGTGCCGATTTGCGCATTATTTTATTCGCAAATGGACGATTTGCAGATAAAATATTCGCAAATCGGCACTTTCCGCCGAGTACGCCGGGGGAGTGGGTGCGAAGGGGGCGGAACGGAGGGCGCGGACTCAGTCCGCGCAATTCACCATCCGTTCCGCCAAAAGATAGGCCGAAAACCTACTCCAGTCCTTCGCTGCCGTAGGTTTTCGGCTGTGCGCAGTCCGCCTCTACATAAATCCCCATAGTGCTGTAGATGCGGGGACATTTTTAAGTCCGGCGTAAAAAACGCCGGACTTAATAAATGTCCCCCTAAGTGAACACAGGCTGATAGACAGTAAAAAGTAAAAAAAGGTAAAGAAAAGGGGGAAAGAAAAAGGTCACAGTATGTCTGTATTCTCAGTACATAACCGCTATAATAGCATATCACAGGACACAACTGAGACCTGTAAACATAATACTCAATATTGCCATCAGCCCAGATTTCCAAAGTCCTACATCATGAGATATAGCACTAATTGTCATGTCTTACCCATGCTGCTGTTCCCCAGGTACACCCCGATGCGCGTTTCGCAGATTACCACTTTATCAAGGCCCCTTAATTTATCAACTTAGACTTAAGTAGAATTGTCTTAGTTGCCCCTAGCAACCAATCAGATTCAACTTTTCATTCCTAACAGAGTCTTTGAAATATGAAAAATCTGACTGGTTGCCAGGGGCAACTAAGACAATTCTACTTAAGTCTAAGTTGATAAATCTCCCCCAGGTGTTTTATATATGTTTACAATTTTTTTTTCCATAAATATGCCCAGTGTATGCTTCTGTATGCCTATATAGAGGCATGTGTGTGGGCAATCTCTGGACATAATGCACGGGAAAATGACAGAATTAAAAATAGTGTAAACAGAACACTACCTCTGTGGGTAGAAATATGAACTTTTTTACACTAACCAGTATAAATGTTTTCACAAATGTTATCTTGAATTTTCTAACCAGTATTTTGGTCAGTATTTTTAATCAAAACAAAACTTTTTTTTTATAAGCCAGCACTGATAGCTAACCATTAAGTATGTACCCTACAATGCTACCAATGCAACTCAACATGCAAAAATAAGTTCTCATGCAGATGGAGAAAGTAAAAAACATTTTGACTCTTAAAATATGGCAACACAAAAAGGGAGTAGTTTACTATGGTGTCTAATGTGTGCGTCTATTCTAATGTGGGTTGGTGTTTATTTTGCTCCAATATATTGATGAACATCAAATAAACAAAGCAGTTTTCCCCAGCAATATCTGTTTATTGTTGAAGGTTTCAGCAGCTGGATCTGCAGGGTTGAGCCGATCAGCAAGATCATTTATTTCTAAAACATTTGAAAGGCTAATAAGGTTCATTATAACAGTTGTAGTTATAAGCAAATGATAGAGAAACAATGAAATTAGAGATGAGCGAATTTACAGTAATAACTAAGCGAGGCACTTTGCTAGTTTGGCAATCAGCATTTCAGCTTTCTGCCTTTTAACTCAGTGCAGCTTAATGCCGCTCCTCCCTGGGTGCCTGGAAAGTAGTTCAGTCCTGGAAAACTTCTACCAGTTTCCCAGCACTGGCTCCAGAGTTAAAAGGCAGCCAGCTGATAAGTGTTTTGCGTCATTATTATTGTAAATTCGCTCATCTCTAACTGAAACCATTGCACTATTAGGTCTTACACAAATGCAAATGAGGATTAAAAAAAAATAATAAAATAACTACTTTCACTGTAAAAATTAGACTTTACCTGAGAAGTTCACAGTTGATTGTATATCCTTTGTACTCAAATATAAACTTGATCATCTTACTAAGATGCAGAGGAAGCCAGCAAATGGCAAATACCAGCACTAGGCAAAATACAGTTTTAGCGACATCCCGTCTCTGAAAAAGAAATATAAATATGCCACATGAAATTATTCTGTTCACTGATTCTCTTCTTTACTTTGCATCTAGAGATATATACATAGACGAGTAGTCTAGTATATTTATCAGATTTTAAAATGCTTTAGGGTTATTCTATGTTCCCACTTATTGGGAAAAGGCAACCGTCTAATAATGACGGAGGCAAATAATAATTATGTGGTGGGTGTCATTTTCTGCTCCACACTGATGAGGGGTAACACGCGGAAACAGCTGCCTGTGGATGGATCCCTGGCTTTGGTATTTCCCTGGTCATATCATCAAACTTGTGATTGAGTTGGATATTGACAGAAGGGGCCACTTAATATGGTGGTTTTGGTGGAACCACTTAATATGGTGGTACAGGAGCCATCCCTTTGCTAGGTCCTTCTCTGGACGGATATCTGGCTAGTGTCACGTTTTGAGACTCAGAACTGAGGCTCTGCACACATTTTTGCATATTGATGTTTCCCAGGGAGCAATTCACCTACGATTTCACTGTATTAAGCACTTTAACCAGAAGCAGACAGTGTCTTTTTTGGTATTCCTAATATCAGTGATCTATTTGCCTTATTGGTCTACTAGTCATTGCTCCCACCTAACTAGAATTGTGCTCCACACTGATGAGGGGCAACACCCAAAAACAGCTGTCTGTGGATGGATACCTGGCTTTGATATTTAGCTGGTCATATCATCAGGCTTGTAATCAAGGTGGATACTGAGAAAGTCAAATCAGTTCACTTTTATGTAGATGTAAATGGTAGAAAAATCACAATATATAATCTCTTACTGTTAACATAAATATCAAACGTGTGTAAAAAAACAAAGTTAGTGAAAGTACCCTTAAAAATGTCATATTGATTTGTTAAACCTTGAAGTATATAGATGACATATAAATATTGCATTTACTTACAAGGCAAATGCTTCAGTACTGTACCTGTTTGATATGGTCATTCAATGAAATTGTAATACCACTTTTCTTGTGCAACAACTCAAAGGTCATCAGAGTATAAAAAATTGCAGTAACAAGCAAAGGGAGGCAAAAATATATGCTGAAAAGCCATGGGTCTTTAAAGGTCTTGTAAAACTGAAAGAAAAAACATGTAATGTTTAAGGTACAAATGAAGAACAATTAGTATTCTGATGCATTTGACATTATGACTGGGTGGACAACTTGGAGAATGTAGAAAAAGAAAATCTGACACCTCTCCATGCTAAGGATCAACTAAACAAAAGGTGAGGAAGTAGTGTATGGCAACCCTCCCCTGGTCGAGTTGTGCTTACAAGGGAGGCACAATTCTCATGTAAGGGTATACAGCAGACCGCAGCCACTCCCAATCTCCACCAAGGGATAAAAGAAAGACAAGCAAACAACCTCCAGTAACCAACACGGGTCTCAGGGCGCAGGTCTGACACAGGTAACCAAGAAAGTAAGTATCTAAAACATAAAATAGTTGATTGTAAATACCCAATGCGTTTCAAAATCATATTGGTTCCTTTTTCAAGAGTCTCAAAAAAGGAACCAGTACGGTTTTAAAAAGCGTTGGATCTTTACAATAAACCATTTTATGTTTGGATACTTACTTTTCTTGGTTACCCGTGTTTGACCTGCACCCTGAGACCCTTGTTGGTGGCTGGAGGTTGTTTGCTTCCCTAACTGAGAGAATGGGCCTTCTTCCTCCTTCTCTGCTTCCTCCTGTGCAGGACCGTATTAACAGCTGCTGCTGCCCTAGGCACTAAACCTGAAGATGCCCCATCTTTGGGAGCGTGGTTTTGGAATCGCGTTTTTCATGGTTTTTAACTGCTTAAAACATACACAAATTTCCACATTGAATAAATGATTAGAGCCATCTCCATATTGTCCGAGGGAATTCTCACCACAGGATTGGTAGGTAATAGCTCCAGGCTCCACATTTACCACCGCTACACCAGACCTGACCAATACCACCATACTGTGACTGGATACCCCCCCCCCCCCCCCCCCCCCCCCCCCCCCTCAAAAAGACACCAGATTTACTGGCAAGTCTGAACAGGAGGTGGGAGATTTAAAAAAAATGTTTCCTTCCCCTTGCTCCCTGGTGTTGCCCCCCTGAAAGGTGCTGCCCTAGGCACCGGACCACGAGTGCCTAGTGGTAAATACAGCCCTGCTCCTGTGCCTCTATCACATCATTATAGCCTGAAGGGTTTTCTTGAGCAGGCATAAGATGGGGATGTGGTGCTAATGATAGTGTCTTCAGCGCTGACCATATAAGTGGCATATTGAAAGCACTGCAACACAGCACACATGTCCAGCATGGTTGCCTACTCATTGGTAGTGAATTGGTGTTGGTCCATGTTGCGACTCACTTGTGTTCTGCAGCTGAAAGTCCACTATAGCCTGCTGCTGTTTGCAGACTCTTTGCAACATATGTAACATGGAGTTTCAGTGTGTGGGGGTATTACATATGAGGAGTTGGGCTGGAAGGCCAAAGTTCTGCTGCAGACAAACTGCAGCAGGGTGAGAGCACCTCAAATGCACACACACCAGCCACACTTTCTGGAGCAGATGTGGTATATCAGGGTAATATGCCAGGAAGTTCTGCACCACCAAGTTCAACACATGTGGTGGTGGTAGGACATGTGTCAAGACCAATCCCACTTCCGGCCCAGTCACCACTAGATTAACCCACTGGACAGTTAGGGAGATGTAATGTCCTGAACAATGCTTAATGGTCCATGTATCGGTAGTAATGTGGACCTTGACACTGATAGTGTTACACAGTGTGCACAACTTGTTGGTGCAAGTAAAAGATTGCCTGCCTAGAAAAGTAGTTGCGGTTGGGAATGACATATTGTAGCAAAGCTGCTGCCATCAGTTTCTTGAATCTGTCTCCATCAGCCTGAATAGGACAGCAATTTTGCAATGCTACCATTCAGAACCAGGTCTCATAGATGTGAAGGGGCCGTAATTGCACTTTCTCTCTGAGGTTTGGGGGATGGAAAGCTGTAGGCTTCTCTGTGATGGGGTCCCACTATGCTGGTGGTGGTGGTGGTGTTGCTGTGACATCTTTTCTTGAGGGGAGAATGATGGCTGTGTCACTGGGGAGGAGGGTAATGAAGAGGCAGAGAGAACAGAAGCAGAAGAGGAATCAGAGGAGCCTAAGGTGTCCATTGATGGTCCCCTGCCCATTTGCACTACCTTTGCCACGGCCTCATCCTCCATCAAAAGTGGCTTGGCATCAATGCATTACAGGTCTTCAACTGGGGCAAAGATTGGCTTACTTAGTCAATGGCAGCAGAGTAATCAAAGTGCAATAGTGATGGCTCAATGAACTAGGACGCATACAGCAGAGGAGCGGGTGGAAGGCAACTACATGGAACTAAATTAATTCTACCAAAGCCTCCAACTGCTATTGAGTGACCTTTCGGCAAATGATATTGTGGCCTAATAAATGACACTGCAAACCCTGGCTCCTGCTTGCACCAGAGGAAGGTGTTACATTTTGTGGCGTAGTAGGCACAGATCTTCCACATCCCCTCCCTGCAGTAGCAGCTACATCATCATCATCAGCACCACGACCATGTCCCTTTGTAGCTTTGTTCATTTTTTTTGCTTAGCTGGGGCAACACTTATATTTATAAGTGAGGCAACAATTGAATGTATAAGCCCCACACTGATGCCCTTAAGGGGCTCAACAATCAATAATATAAGCCACCCAATGAAGGCTTAATTGAGTTGACTATTAAATAAATTAGCAACGTACTGATTGCCTAATTGAGTCAAGAATTGAATAAATTAGCCTAATTGAGTCTCAAATTATATAAATGTTCCACACACTGATAGCCTAACTGGCCCAGCGACTGTGTATATCAGCCATGCACTGATGACCTAAAACTGCCCCAACCCTTTTTCTAGTAAAGTTCAGCTTACCTCTAGGACAAGAAATATAACTAGTAAAACCAGAAAACAGAGTGCTACCCCTAAGGAAGTCTGAGGGACAGAACTCGTAGGGCTACATTCCCTGTTCATCCAATAGAACTGTATCATTATACGTGCTTTACTTACATTGACTGTTTGAATGTTCATATATACAGTATTTTCTTTCTTTTTTTTTGCTTGATTACTATATTGTTTACACATATAAATCTTTGCACTGTCACTTTTTTAAAGTCAGAAGTTATTGCACAATATTGTAATTTATAATTACCGCTATATGTTTCTTCCTTTGCTGCTCTATTCATATGTACTAAGGGCTGTACAGGTTTACACTGAGTTGTATTGGGAGCAGTGTATGAATATTTTTTTATTTTAGGTGTTTTTAACTTGTACTGTGGTAATTTCCTATATTTTAATAAAGAATTATACATTTATTCAATGGATGGCATGATGTGCAGCCCATTTGTATGTGCTACTTTCCTAGTTTCTTACACAGCTTACCTCTAGGAACAATGATGTTTGGCTTGGATAAAACATGCAGGTTTTCAATTCTTGTCCATTAAATTCATAATGATTAACATTAAAGCCCATGGCCTCTGGGATTGCCAGTATGAATGAAATAATCCATATAAATATAATTTCCAATATGGTCCATTTAGTAGCGAGATTCCCACCAACGTTATTCCAGGATGCAACTGCTCTGTACCTGATTAAAAAAAGATAAAGAGATGAGCACAATTTAAGCATACTCAATTCTGTCCAAGTCTGTCGCTGAAGAAGTTGGGTGCAACCCTAGGGCTGCCTGGAAAACATGGATACAGCCATTGGTTGTACTGTATCTATATTTTCCAGGACTCATGTCTAGTTCTTTAAAAATGTTAATCCAGCACACTAGCAATGTTCAGAAAACTTGGACTTAACAAAAATGGTCGAAGCAGAATTAAGTGGAAATTCTTAGAGGCCCTTGTGCTTTAGGTCAATGCTGTTCTATCATGCAAAATAATGTTTTTATAGAACATACTGTACATACAGTATCACTCAACTTTATGTATAAGCCCATATTTCTTTAATGGGTTTCAAGACATGTACGATATCCATATTATCTGAATTCAGTGTATCATGAAATGTATATGTATATCTTTTTCAGCCTGGGCGTCATCCCACTGAAGTCAACCCAATTCTGCCCTTCCCGTGTGCACGCCACACCAACGGCCATTTTTCCACATACGACAAGTTGATTATTTGCGGCTGCTAATGCAGGAACAACGGCTGCTGTTCCCGCTCTGTCCACACAATGTATGGCTATTCTGACGACTGTACATTGCATGGACTGTAATGGTTAATTGGATTGCAGGCACACCCAAATGTGCCCACAATCTAAATAAAATAAAGTAATGTTCCTGCGTCCCATATGGTAACATCGGCAGCAGGAGCTTGTCAAACATGCCATTTGACATGGCAAACAATGTTCATGATACACAGCGGCCATTGTTTTTACATAGTTTGAATATAGCCTATGTTGTGAGCTAAAGTAACCACCCAAAATATATCTTTTATATTTAAATGCAAACTCTATTCCTTAGTATAAAATGACCACTCATTTATAT
Source organism: Dendropsophus ebraccatus (assembly GCF_027789765.1). Lineage (NCBI taxonomy): Eukaryota > Metazoa > Chordata > Amphibia > Anura > Hylidae > Dendropsophus > Dendropsophus ebraccatus. The sequence continues at coordinate 82,865,132 of NC_091458.1, forward strand.
TTACTTTTTAAGGCTATGTTCACACAACATACCTTTTATAAAAAGAACCACCGTTGTTTTCATAATGAAATGATTTGTATTGAAGTCAATGCAAACAACCACCATTTTTCACACAATGTAGTGAAAAACAGTTGTTGTTTGATGGAGCCGCAAAAATAATGAACACGTCATTTTTTTGTTGCTGCTGTATTTAGTTGTTCGCACACAGTACTTTTTTTTTTTTTACCTGTCCTTTGCTTTAAAGTCAATGAGCTAAAATAATGTTCCTATAGCTGATATTGCAATGTCAGCTGAAGGAAGATGCTAAAGAATGGTCGTGGTTGGTACAGCATGGGAACATAGCCTAAAAGTTATATACTTAGAAATATGTATATATTTATATTTTATATATTTAAATATATATATATATATATATATATATATATATATATATATATATATATAAATAAATATTATACAATAAATCACACTAAAGAAATATAAACTGGATCTGGAATAATGTGATTGTAGTATTAATAATAATGGTAGGCTCCTTAGAAGTTATATATTTTGTTTTTATATTAAAATACAAGAAAATATAGAACACAGTATCAATTATGTAAACAGTATAAAGATCATAAAAAATGCATATAAAAATATTAAAAACATAAAAGACATAAGACTATCTGTATCTTATTTACAGCCTTATTTACAGTCTTATGTCTTATGTATTCTCCAATTTGATACAGTAGGAGAAATGATTACCTGTCAATACTGAGGGCACATAGGCTCAGACCTGTGATCCCAACAGAAGTCTTTTGCAGGAATGGAACAAGTTTGCAGATTTCAACTCCAAGGTCCCATTTATTGGAAAATAGCTTAAAAAAAAAAAGATAAGAATTGGTTTTAGGATTCATTCTCTGTCCTTAAATTCAAATAAGTGTGGGCCGATCACATCAAGTTCCTATCACTTCTATCCACTATCGGTTCCTTTTTCTTGATTGTATTGACAGCTTCTGTGCTGTAGTGGATGGAAATGCTTGCCACTTCACTTTAGATAAGTCTGCTTGACTCACAAGCAGAGGACTATAAATCTAAAGCTTTGCCTGTGAAAGGGATTTCTACTCCCTACTTGGTGCTGCCATAAGTTGCACTATGTGAAACAGATTCCCTTTGAATACTGTAATATACTGTAGATCTAATGGTAAAATACTTTCTGGTCACTGACAGCGGCATTTAAATGGCTTTTTTTGGCACTCAGGTGGTATTATATTCTCTGGATTTTTTGGATTTAGGGTATGGAAAAAGCTGCAGATTGAGACACTGCGTAGATTATGTTGCTAATTTACAGACCTTTTTGTTTTAATATCTTTTTTGTAATCTGTTGGGTGTCTGCACTCTTTTGAATGTCCAGTTATGCTTTTGCTATGGGGCCACATGATTTCTAGTTTACGCCTTTTAATACTGAAACATCATACAGACCGGACAAGCATGTGGAATTCTCTGCCGCGGAATCCCGCCAGCCGCCTTGTCATACTGGCAGCCTATGGGAGGCTTGCACGCCTCCTCTCTCTGCACGTAAGAATGGACATGTCAATTCTTCCGAGCTGAGAGGTGCAGAGAAAGAAGAATTGACATATCCATTCTTCCGTGCGGCGAGAGGATGCGCGCAAGCCTCCTATATACTGCCAGTATAACACGGAGGCTGACGGGACTCAGTGGCAGAGAATTCTGCTACGGAATTGCACCAGTTTTACTTCGTGTGAACTGGCCCTGCTGAGAAAGCATATCACCTTCTGGGAAACCTCCTAAATTAAAACTAATACATGAAAATGTTCTCAGATATATATTCGATTAGTGGGGTATTTCCTCTGTAATTTAGTAATAAAGGAGTTTGACTGTGAAAACCCACCGTTTTGGACACCAGCACAAAGTTGTCTACAGCCATTTCATTAGTATGTTTTGTTACTGGATGTAAACTATATTTTTACTGTGTAATGTGGCTGACTTTTATGAATCTAAGCCTTCCTCTTCACCATTTCCAGCTGATATACAGTAAACACTCTAGACACAGCTCAGCTAAAGAACCGCAGCATATAGCAGCCATTTGACCAGTGACAGCAGTCACAGTTCAGACCAGGCCTCTATATACCACCTCTATATACTGTCTGCTGTGGCTGTAGACAGCAGAGAGAAAATGTTGAGGTTTAGAAAGAGTAAAGCTGTTCCTCCTCATCTCCTTCCAATGAGTATAACTGCTATAATGCTGCCTCTTTGAGCAATTATACGACTATGATACTGCCCCATTTGCTCCTTATATGCTTTTTTTATTTGGTAGCTATGTGTTTATTATTAAAAGGTGTACAGTATTATCATGCATAGCGAATTGTCTTATCATAGATGTGGGGGATGGGCCACAGGACTGTAGCTATGAACTTTCTTATGACCATGTCTTGTTGCTTCATTTAACAGATTTGGCATTTTATAGTGACCTCTAGTAGTTCTAGAACTTCCAGTAGGCTATGCTAATGTTTAAAATGCAAGAACACTTTGTAGATCAAAGCCCCTTCCTTTAATGTGTAGTAAAGCAGCATTCATCTGATATAGTGCAACTGAACATTAAAAGCCTGCTGTGAAAATTTTATACTCTTACCTCATGTCTCCTTTTTTATTTTTAGTGTTTGGCATGCTGTTTAAAGTCGAGCTGTTTAGTAACCATATAGTAATAATGATATATTGGCATAGCGAATGTAAATGAAAAAAAGTTGCATGTGCAGTTACACAGGGATCCTGAAAGAAACGGGACCCAGGGTAAACTTAAAAAATAATGGTGTGTATATTACATATTAAAACAAAATTACCACCTTAATGGCAATAATATGTTTTACATGCCGCCTTATCCTTGCCACTGTGCTCAATCAGCTGTTGTGGTCCATTTTTGAATCGATGTGCTGGTTCCCATGATTTTTGCTGGTATTCAGAAATTCAAATGAGGTCTGTTATTCACTGGAGGTGGGCCTGCGACCCCAGTGCAAAGATATCACCTTCCTCCAGGTGATGTACACTTTCTATTCTTACAAAGCGCTGGCTTTAGTTTCCTGTCCGACTTGGCCTGGCTTTGCAGCCTGTTCTCGAGCACCAAACTGCTCCCACTAGCATACATAGTCCATCTTCATTGGTGCATAGAGTGGGGTATGAGCCTGCACAGTAGGACTCATAACCCGCTCTCATGATGGCGCTCGAGAACAGGCTGCAGAGCAGGAAAGGAAACTGAAGGCAGGGCTTAATAAGAAGACAAAGTGTGTGCTACAATGGGGGAGGAGATATCTTTGCACTGGGGGTGCCCCCAGTGCATAATGGACTTCATTTGCATTTCTGAATATCGACAAAGATCATGGAAAGTAGACAACTGATTCAAAATAGGATCACATGAGATGATTCAGCGCAGTGATGCTGATAGCGGGTATGTAAAACCTACTATTGTCCTTAAGGTGGTACATTTGCTTTAAGGACTACACTCGTTCCCATTTCCAGTATATCTCACAATGACAGTGGTACCCTGAACAGAAATTCTTTCCAAGGAGTCATTGATGAGGGGAACAGTCATTAAAATGGGAAATAAGTACCCCATGATATTCTTATATAGGGGCCCTCTGTAAATGTCCACCCCTGGATAGTTGTCTTTTGTATTGTGGTCCTCACATTCTTGTATCTTAATAGTTACAGAAACACAAAAATCTTTCATATGAAAGCCTGCAGCAAAAAGAATAAAATGGCACCTGTGTTTTTGGCTTTAAAATGATGGCTGCACATGGCCTTTGGATCAGTGGTTGCACATCTCTGGCAGATGTGTAACCAGATTGTTGTGCTGTAGGGTATCCGAATTCCACTAATGCTATTGAACAAACCAATGTGCTAATTATTAAATATTATGGTTTGTAAAAACCTGCAGCGATAATTTCCAGCATGGCATTCTTCAAGAGATTGTTATCTTTGTGACAATGTAGCCAAGGAAATGATTGCAATTATCTCCAGAAACATGTTTTCTATTTACACAGCTTGTTATTTTTGGGCAATGTCTATGGATTTACTCATTCTGTTTCTAATTACTCAATATAGCAGTTAGTCATAAATCATATGGCAGACCATATACGTGTGTTAGATTTTATTGCACGATAAAACAGTAGTGGGAGAGTATTAACCGTATTGCATTATCTACAGTTGTCACATAAACGTGTTTTTCTTTAGATTCATAGCAGTGACTCCATAGGTAATAGCTCCACACTGTATGTAACACTGTGGTACATCCTCACTGAAGTCCAAAGAAAGATGAGTTAGGTTGTTGGGTACAGTTGGTGTCATACTAACAGTTCATGGAAACCATGGTGGGTGTGGGTCAACTATTGTGAATTTGTCAATATGCATTGTGTTGGATAGACATTATCATTAGAACTACAACCCTTAAAGGACAACTCCGGCCAAAAGTATTTTTTGATATGTTACTTATGGAAAGTTAGACAAATTTCTAATATAAACTAAACATAAAGTGCTATTTCCCTCAATTTAGTAGTTCAATTTTTCTAAAAACCAGTGACGTCACGAACCGAACCAGAGCAGGGCTGGGTGTAATTACTATGAAGCGTCCAGCAGGGGCGCAGTGTATGGAGAAATTCCATAGTAAGAATAACTATCACAAGTGCCAGCAGCCCCATCCACGGCACATAGGATTGGGCTACTGGCACTTGTGGTGCAGCTGCCCCCGTTCCAGCAGCCCCCAAGCAAACATCCCCACCACTTAAAGACCCCCAAACTACCCCTATCAGAAGTGCCATCAGCCCCGTCCACAGCGCTTAGGATGGGGCTGGTGGCACTTGTAGTGCGGCTGCCCCCTCTCTCTTTCCTCCCCCTCCACTCCACAGGACAGTAGACCCCAGACCAGCCACCCCCCCCCTAAAACCCCCAAACTTCCTTATTCAGGAGTGCCAGCAGCCCCGTCCACGGCGCATAGGACGGGGCTGCTGACACTTGTAGTGCGGCTCCTGCCCCCCCCCCTGCGTGACAGCAGACCTCAGACCAGTGCCCCCCCCCTCCAACCCTCAAAGGACCCCCATAGCTTACCCCTGCACAGCCTCTTCCCCCGGTGCCCCCCAATCCGCACACAGAGGAGATACACATCCTCCTGTGCTGCGGCATGTCCCCGCTCTGTCTCCCGTACAGCAGCAGCGGAAGAGAGACAGAGCGGGGAGATGCCGCAGCACAGGAGGATGTGTATCTCCTCTGTGTGCAGATTGGGGGGCACCGGGGGAAGAGGCTGTGCAGGGGTAAGCTATGGGGGCCCTTGGGGGGGGGTCCGCTGGCCTGAGGTCTGCTGTCGCGCAGGGGGAGGGGGCAGGAGCCGCACTACAAGTGTCAGCAGCCCCGTCTTATGCGCCATGGACGGGGCTGCTGGCACTCCTGAATAAGGAAGTTTGGGGGTTTTAGGGGGGGTGGGTGGCTGGTCTGGGGTCTACTGTCCTGTGGAGGGGGGGGAAGAGAGAGGGGGCAGCCACACTACAAGTGCCACCAGCCCTGTCCTAAGCGCTGTGGACGGGGCTGATGGCACTTCTGATAGGGGTAGTTTGGGGGTCTTTAAGTGGTGGGGGCTGCTGGCACGGGGGCAGCTGCACCACAAGTGCCAGCAGCCCCATCCTATGTGCCGTAAATGGGGCTGCTTGCACTTGTGATAGTTATTCTTACTATGGAATTTCTCCATACACTGCATCCCTGCTGGACGCTTCATAGGAATTACACCCAGCCCTGCTCTGGTTCGGTTCGTGACGTCACTGGTTTTTAAAAAAAATTGAAGTCTGCCTGATCTTCTAAATTGAGGGAAATGGCACTTTATGTGCATTTCCCATAATTAGTGTATATTAGAAATTTGTCTAACTTTCCATAAGTAATAACATATCAAAAAACTGTTTTGGCCAGACTTATCCTTTAATATCACCTGGTAATGATAAAGCCCATCTAAGCATCTGATGTCCCTTATACCCCTTTTCTGGGAATTCTGGGAACAATATTAGCTTTTTTGCGATAATTGAATTGTAGTAGCTAGTATTATTGGGGTAATCTCAAGATTTAAGATCTCCTATTCACATCCTCCTATCAGCTACTGTATTTGAAAGTGAATGGAGTTGTGGCTGAGCATGCATGCTGTCACTCCATTTACTAATGGGACAAAAGACTTTGTCCCCCTGATCGGTAGAAGTCCCAGCAGTCAGAGCCTGGCCAATCGACTAGATATCCTCTACTTTGTGTATGCATCTTTGCTTATCACAGTTCATTGCATTTTCCAGCTGACAACTATAACGTATATCTAATAAGCTAATATAGTATTGTAGACTAAACAAACTAGAAAGTGAGCTCCTGGAGATCAGGATGGTACTTATTGTTCTTAAAAAACAAACAAACAAAAAACAATTATTGACATTTTGCGCAGATATCAGCTCCAACCGCACCAAGAATATAGGGGGACATTTATCAAGATTGTCGTACAAGTATTCCAGTCTTAAATAAAGCCCCACCCCCAATTTTCTGGACAGATTTTCTAAGAGGTACAAGCCTCTTAGCAAATCCGTCAGGCCCTGCACCTGGCACAGGTGCAACAAATCCACACCTACTCAGGAGCAGATGTAGACTTGTGCTATGATTAACGCCTTCTCCCTGCCTTGCCAGGTACTTTTGCCTGTGAGTGGGTGGGGATGCGCCCTGTGTGCACCATGGAAAATAGGCAAATCTGCATTTTACACCAGGGGCACATTTTGAATTTGCATTATGGATGCTCTTTTATTATTTCTTCTTAGATATCACAAAGACAAGTCAAAAGGTGTATGCTTCCCTTCCCGGTTTACATGCTCAATCGGACTCAGGAGACTGCATGAGACAGATTCTATAGAATAGCTATATATTAAAGCCCTTCTCTTATCTAGCGATTGGTGATGGTATAGACACTGAGACCCCGACTGATAAAATCTTTTGACATGTTTGCCTGATATGTCAAAATATTATGAGGTCCAATAGCACCATGGAGCTTAGTCCAACGGAGGCCAAATAGAGCAAGGGATGCACGCCAACAATCCAAATTAAGGCGTCCAACAGCATCCAGTATAGTGCAAACGAATCCTCAAAATGTATTGCATTTACAAGTACAAAAAAGTGATGTTTTTACTCAAGCTTTACAAAGACTAAAGACAAGCTTCTTTGGATTTGTTGGAATTTTTTTTTTTTTTTTTTTTAAGATGAGCACTGGAGAGTGGGCTTAGGCTGGGTTCACACTGCCTTTTTGTAGTCTGGTTTTAAATGATTACTTTTAACATACACAAAATTATGGTCAACCAGGTTTTTGTGTACACAAAAGAAAAAAAAAAAACATATTCCATTTTGACCCTTTTTTGGGAGGGGGGGGGGGGGAAGTCAAAGGAAAAAATGATCCAAACGGATTGCACACAATTTTTCATCCTTTTTTTTTCCCCTCATAAAATGGACTGCAAAAACGCAGAGTGAACCCAGCCTTATTGTCAGGACTGTATCTTTGCGGAGCATTATGCGCCCCTCGGCTCGTGCTGTGCAGCCGAGAAGGCGCTGATTTTCTTGCATTCTGTTTCTGTGTTTTGTTTTGTAGTGTGTGAACACTGGTTATTTGCTCACCTTGAGAGACACACCCGACTTCACCTGCTGAGTTCTGTCTGGCCATGTCTGGGTTAATCTGTGTTTTGGTTCTGCTGTGACTGACAGGTCTTCCTGCCAGTGGATCTGTTTTGTTCTCAGCTGTCTGTGCTTGGAGATCAGGGGGATGGTCCAATTATGTTCTGGATCAGAACCCTGGCCTCCTATATAACTTCCTCAGTCTGGGATATCATTGCTGGTTATTGACTTAGTCTCTGCCTGCTTGAGTTCTGCTATTATCTGTCGTTTCTCAGACCCTTCTGCCTTGTGTTCTGACCATCCTTGCTAGCTGCCTGCCCCTGACCATATTGCTTGTTTTTTGACTCTGCTTATTGGATTGTGATTTTGTACTTTTGCTGCCCGATTTTTGTGACCCGGACTGTCGACTATTCTTCATTGTGTTTTGTCTGTCTGTCTTGTCTTTGTGTTCCACCTAGCCAGTGCAGGGACTGCCGCCCAGTTGCTCGCCGCCATCTTAGGGTGGATTGTGGCAAGTAGGTAGAGGACAGTGGACGGGGCTGAGCTTAGGGCTCACTGTCTTGTCTTGTCCTGCTGTCCGGTTCCTAACACTTATACAATATATTAATCAGTTTCACTTGCTTGTTCACCTGACAACACCCTAAAAAATCTGACCTGACTGATGAAATTTTTGGAAAAAAAGGGTCTACTGGTATGAGCAGTCCATTGCATACAATTTCTTAATTATTGTTGGCTAAATTAGTGCGAACTGCCTATTTCAGTTAACATTTAGGGGTATGGGCAGCATAATAGTCAATACTTCCTAAAAAAAGGTATTCAAACTAGCTTTCCTCCAGCAAGAATAAAAATGTCTCTTCATATTTACCTATGGCTATGTTAGAATAACACCGTCCATTGCATAGCACCGTCCATTGCTAGACACTGAATTGAAATGCTAGCACCGTCTGGTGTGTCAACAATTCAACTAAACATTGACTATGGCGGCCGTACTTTACATTGTGTGAACAGCGTCCATGAATTATAGGCATGCTCATTATTTTAACATCCATTTTAAAGATCGAACGTTAAAATAACGAAGTGGGAACACAGCGGGCGGGACTGCATTAAATTTAATATAATGCTGCTGCTGCAGAAAAGTACGGGTGCTGATTTCATTGTAATCAGCAGACGTTCTTTAAAGAAAAAAAAAACAATGTTGTGTGAATATAGCCTATAGGTTTCTACCCTGGTTATATGATCTAGTAAAGAGCCTTAAAATTATATTTAGTCATTTAATCCAAGCCAGAGTTTTCTTTTAAAGGAAGATACACACATCTATTCCCAGCTACACACATCTATTGCCCCTCATCAGTACAAAGCAGAGTACAGGCTGGATGGATAAGAAGCCTCTGACATGTCATAGGGGGGACTAAGAATACTGTTGTGCTGCTCAGTGTTGATGTTAAGCAGTTAAATTTCATGACTTCCAGCCTTTATCCTGTTGAGTAACACTCAATAAAACATTTAAGACTCCAAGTATATTCACCAGCAGATTGTGACATTAATAGGGTGAGACTACAATATGTATGTTAGGAATTGTTTTACAATGTACTTTTTGTCTTTGTCTTTTTGCTGAAGTGTATAATATACTGATCTAATATTGAACTGATCCTAACAATTTACCGCAATGTAAAACATTAGAGCCCATGGGTCTAAATCATGACTATGTAACTTCAGTTTTATTGTATGAAATACTAATAACACAATTTCTTCACATTGCATAAAAGGAGCTAAAGATACCTATGAAACAGCAGTAAAACTTATTGGAGGATATTTATCTTTTCATACCAGAGAAAAGTAGCACATTTTTTAACCTCTTCCAGTTAGCAATGCAGCTATTTACATCAGCTGTGTAGCAGACCCTTGGATCTAATAACTGACACTGACATCGGTGGCAGTCTTTTAACCATTTCAGTGCTGCAGTGTAATGTGATTACGGCACTGAATGGGCTGAATGACAGGATTTGCAACTGACAGCTGTCTGATCGGCACCCCCACAACATAATTGTGAGGTGCTAATGGGTCACTTAACAAGCCAGACATCTATACCTAACCTCCATTGCTCCTAAAGTGCAGGTAAGGGGGTGCAGGAACATAATAAAAAGAGCATATTTACCTATACACTGCTGACCTACCGATTACTTGGCATCACTTATCCATTCCTGCCAGTCGTTGGTGTCCTGCAGCTCCTTCAGCTGCAACGTCATGTACTCACGTAAGACACCGCTGAAGTCACTGATTAGCTGAGTGGGAAATCTCTCAGCCAGGCTGTAACGTTGCAGCTGGAGGAGCTGGGTACGTAACATACCTGGCTGCAGGCTGAGAATGACATCCAGCGGCTGAGAGCCGCAGGTGACATTGGTGAAACGCGGGCATGTGGACAGGTAAGTATGTTTTCTCCATTATGTTCCCACACACCCCTGCTTGCTTGAGATTTTTAACTTTGGTGGGACTTCTCCCTCAATGAATCTGCCGAGATGAATGGGAGTAGGGAGTTAAATTTTTATTTGAGCATTGTATTGCCCCCCCAAAAGTTATACAAATCACCAATATACACTTATTACATGAAATGCCTATAAAGTACTTTTTTCCCTGCACTTACTACTGCATCAAGGCTTCACTTCCTGGATAAAATAGTGATGTCACGACGCAACTCCTAGAGCTGTGTGGGCTGTGGCTGCTGGAGAGGATGATGGCAGGGGGATGCTCAGTGTCCCTCCAGTGCCCTGTGTCCCTCAGTGTCCCTCTGCCATCATCCTCTCCAGCAGCCACAGCCTGCACAGCCCTGGGACTTGGGTCGTGACATCACCATTTCATCCAGGAAGGGAAGCCTTGATGCAGTAGTAAGTGCTGGGAATAAAACACTTTATGTGCATTTCACGTAATAAGTGTATATTGGTGATTTGTATAACTTTTGGGGGGAAATACAATAGTTTAATAAAAATGTTTGCTGGAGTTCTCCTTTAAGATTGGTGTGTGATACGCCGGCCTTGGTAAAATTCCAAATTATCTTTCTAATTTTACTAAACACATCATTGGATACTGTGTTGTTTATGTGTTACTATATTACTGTCACATCATTATTGTGTTTTGTTTGTCTATTTAATGATGAAGGAATTCTCATTGCGTATATATGTTTGAGTTTAGGGATAAAAGCATCACATGTATTATTTTATGTAGCTATATGTTACTTCCTTGAATAAAGAAGAGGATTCTGCTAAAGTGAGTGGCAATCATGGCTTTATTATACTATGTTGTATTTCTGTCCAGGGATGTGTCCCACACCAAAAAATTAGAGTGCCAACTGGTCTTCAGACAAACAAAACCAATGACAGTGACCTAACCTGTGAGAGAAGAGCTCCGCCTTCATAGTGAAGTTGCTTTAGGGCAGGTAGCCCTATTATAGCAAATATTCTTGAGGTAGGTGTTTTTTTTTTTTTTTTTTTTTAATATTCAATATAATCTACAAAATATTACTATATTAAAGTGCTTGCTGGAAATTCTTCTGATCAAAACTATTGACCCATCTCTAGAACACGAGAAAAGATTGTTAAAGGGACAGCACCCATTAAAAAAATTATTTAGCAAAAAACATTTAACATTTATTATCTACAGTTATAACATGACTTTGTAAAATAAGCCCATCCTGGCTTACCGCAGGTGATGAGCTGCTAATGGAAACTCTGTAGGGAAATTAAATATTACTTGATTTCTATCTATAAATGGAAAACCTTTTGAAATCTAGCCCAAGTCTATCCTTGTAGTGGGAATCTACTCTCTCTTAATGTGGTTGCCCGAAATCATTGGTTAAAGGACCCTAGAAATGAGACAACCCCTTAAATGTTGATATTGTAGTATCAGAGGTGACCTAGAAAGCTTTACGTGTCTTAAAATCATATTCCCATTCATGAAAGTGATGACAATTTGCTAGAACATGACATGAATTATGACTAGTGTGGGTCCATCCTGTGGTATTCTTGTTGGGTTGAGTCTGCTGGGCTGGTATAGCACTGCATCCTCTTCACAGCTTGCAAGTCTGCAGGACATTCTGAGACGTCTGTGCAGGGTTCAGTGCTGCTTGGATGTTAAAAATCTGTTAACATGCTGTTTTGTGCATGGTAAAAAGTAGAGATGAGCGAACCGGTTCGGCCGGTATGGGATCCGGGTCGGATTTTCCCAAAAGTCCGAGTCCGGTCGGATTTGGATTTTTGGAAGTCCGCTCCAATTTTTTTTTCTTGCTTTCTAAAATGGCAGCCACCATTTTAGAAAGCAGGAAGTGTTCCAGGCGGGAAAAGCACTTTCCCATGATGCCCAGAACACTTCCAATTAGCAGGGATGTTGCACTAGCCCACCCCCTGTGTCCCGTCTGTATAGCTTTAAGAGGAGCGGCCTCCATGTTCACTACTGCTGCTCCTGTACTGGCCTCAAATGACTATTGCTGGACCTCCACTGGCCTCCAATGACTACTGCTGCTCCTGTACTGGCCTCAAATGACTATTGCTGGACCTCCACTGGCCTCCAATGACTACTGCTGCTCCAGTACTGGCCTCAAATGACTATTGCTGGACCTCCACTGGCCTCCAATGACTACTGCTGCTCCTTCACTGCATTTGTGACCTTTTTCCTGCATAGACCCTGTAATGGTGAATTTCCTGCATAGACCCTGTAATGATGAGTTTCCTGCATAGACCCTGTAATGATGAGTTTAATGCATAGACCCTGTAATGGTGAATATTGAAGTCTAAAAAAAAAAATTGACTTTGAGATATTGAAAAGATAATGATGTTACTGACATGTAGAGCCCTAAATTCAATCAAATACACTAATCCCCGTATCATATAGACGCTTTAAACTATTAAATGTGAAGAAATCCAAAATCCGGTCGAACCAAACTTTAAAAAAAAATCCGAAAGTCTGGTCGGAATGAACTTTTGAAAAGTTCGCTCATCTCTAGTAAAAAGTAATTCTCCCATTCAATGTTTTCTAATTCTGGTTTTGCAAACTGTTAAACTGTTGGTTGAGAAACATTTCTAGGCCCTGACGGACCATCAAATCAGCAAGTGAATTGAATTGCTGGTATGGGTCAGTAAGTTTTAAGCAATATTCTCTGACAAGACACCACATTCCATTCAAATTGAATTATGCAGCAAATAGCCATGGAACTGACATGTGTAATCCTAATCTGATTTGGCATAAGTGAAGCTTACATCAGTGTGCCAGAACAATAACAGATGTAAAACACAAACTCTAGAGATTTCTACTTAAATTGTAAATTAAGATAAATACAAGATGATTTTTATATAATTCCCACTGTGTGAACAAGATGAATATTGCCCAAAAATAAAAGATATTGGTTCTTCATCTCTTAATGGAATGAGAGAATTATGATGTATAAATCTTTTTATGTATTTATGTTTTTAAAATAAAGAGGTTGTCCAACATTTTTTTCTTATTAGAAAAGGGAATAATTTATTTTCTGTCCCTGTATCCTCTAACCCTTTTTTTGCCTCTGTCTCCCCGGCATCCTCCTCTGTTGCTGCTTTTTGGATTTGTATTTGTTTATATAAAGAACTTCCAGGTCACAGGGGTCAGCCGCTCTGCAAGCCTATAGCTCCACACCCTCTTTTCTGAATCTAGCTCCACCCACTCTACCCATCAGCAGGGAAATGTCTGTATTACTATAAGTGTCTTTTGAGCAGCATGGTGGCTCAGTGTCTGCCAATTACTTATATTATTAAATAAAGTATTTTTCTAGACTTTTGAATGTTTTATCTGTTGTAGGACTACAACCCCCAGCACACATGCACATGTTAGGAGTTGTAGTCCTGGTATACAAGTACTCTACAGTAGTCATCCTACAGGTAAGTGAGGTTACAATGAGCTAGGATTCTTTTACAAGTTTAGCGCAGCAAGAAATAGATAGAATGGTGACTGACACGGTTTGAAGTAGCATCTCACCTGGCCACTGTAGATTTGTACAGTACAATAATAACAATTTTGTTCCTTTATTTATATAGCTTCAACCTATTCTGCAGTGCTATACAGAGATTGTAGTCACTAATCTTGGTCCCTGTCCCCAATGGAGCTCACAATGTGTTGAAGCGTGTGATAAAATGCATGCAGACATTGGGGGACATACATGTAGCTGTTATCCCAGAACACCCAACACTGCAAAGCAACATGGCTAACCTCTGTGCCACCCACAACATGGCTAACCTCTGTGCTATCCACAACATGGCTAACCTCTTTGTCCTGTACAGCATGGCTAACCTCTGTGCCACCCACAACATGGCTAACATCTTTGTGCCCTACAACATGTCTAACCTGTGTGCCCCCCATAACATGGCTAATCTCAGTGCCTTCCACAACATGGCTAACCTCTGAGCCCTCCACAACATAGCTGTGGTCTCCTTCATGCCATGCTGCTCTTACTGATGCAGTTTCTACTGGGCTTGGGTGTTAGCTCCTCCTACAGGGGTGGGGATAAAGGAATGTAGATGCATAACCCCGCCCACCTGATGACTTGCTGTTCCCTCACTGGTAGGAGCAGGAAACACAAAGGGAATGGGACATCACAGGAAGTAAAGAAAACACAGGCATAGTGGTCATGTGACTGAGCCTGAGAACACAATAAGCGCTTTAAATAAAAAATAGAAGTGTATGTAGAACAAACAGCACCCACAGAGGTCAATACAATGCTAGTTTATTTAAAAACAAACAAACAAAGTTAAGCTTTTTTATCAAACACTTTCTCCAGGGGAGAGTTAGAAAAAGTGACAAGCTATGCAATCAGCTTTGCAGCCAGCTTTCTGGGGGTGGGGGGGAGGGGGAGCGTCATTTCTAAAAGAAGAAAATACCCTTTAATACAGCTACAATAGTCAGGTATTTTATAATGGATGCAATCTGATATAAAATCTATGAGTATGTATAATTTTTTTTCACTTCAATTCATGGCAAAATCAAAAAGTAGATCAAAATATCTTTGGGTTTTGTATATACAAATGGAAAAAAGTGACTATTCACAAACTGACATACACATATGGGTCTGATCGGTTATGCATCCATAAAGCAAAAAGACAAACGTTTATCAAAAGGTAGTGTGAATTGTGTGATGCTGAAAAGAACAATTAGTGTCACAGAGAGAGTAATTGTTCCTCAGAAACATATTGTCACTTGAGAAATAGTTGTCTTGTATGAAGGGCCAAAGGTTATGGTAGCACAGAAGCAGTATCATTTAGAAGACATGGGGCAAGGTGATAAAACATTGCAGAGTATTTAGTGAAACAGATGTGAGACAACATTGTGTAGATAGGAAGCAACACGAACAATGTCAAGAGAAAATGGAGTGGAAGAGGGGAGATGAAGTGAAATATGAAGCAGCAGGTGGTGTCACGACTCATGAGAAAGAAAAACAAAAATCTTGTAAAGAAACATTGGAGGGGAAGAGGAAGTTATTTAAGGTATAGGGTGCAGGATAAAAAAACTGTAAGATGAGGATAGAAGGCTAATGAAGAGCTCTATGAAAGTGGAGGGAAGCACAACAGGGTATTTTAGATAAATAATGCAAAGGAGTATGGAAGAAAAGGATTCAGGGGATCATCCTGCCCAGATGTTGGCTCTTCTAGACACACATGATTCAGCGGACAGATGCAGGGAAGAATATACTGAGTTAAGCGTCATTGGAAATAAGAATTACTGAGAAAGTCAAGTGGTGCATACAGTAGAAGACAGATATGAGAGCACAGCAGGAAGACACTGTCTTATTTTTTGGGGAAACACAGTATCAATTCAGCATCATGAAGTCTTTTACATTGAGTTAATAATATCGACTTTGTTTTCACTGCTCCAAGTGATTGAGTAGAATTGTCTTAATTGCCCCTAGCAACCAATCTGATTCCCTCTTTCATTCCGCACAGATTCCTTGAAAAATAAAAGGTACAATCTGAGGTGGAGTTTGATAATTCTTCGATTATGAGTTTACAGAGCCCAGGAAGTTATTAAGGCGGACACTGTCTTCACTGCTCCAAATGATTTAGTCTTATACACAATGAGTTTACAGTGCCCAGTGAGTTAATAATATGGACTTTTTCTTCACTGGTCCCAGTGATTTTGTATAATACACTATGACGCTGTCTTCAGTTATCCAAGCAAATTGTTATGACACGCTAATTGGGGGGATTTATCAAGACCGGCATACTTGTACGCCAGCTTAAATTAGGTCCCGCCTTTTTTCCCAGCCAGGCACCCAATCCTGCGCCCGGTGTACCAAATTTACGTCTGATTCTAGCAGGTGTACATTTGGATCATGATTTACGCCTGCGAGTAAATCATGATAAATGCACGCCACGCCTCCTCCCCGTCTTGCTACGCACCCCCGCCCGCCAATCAGGTGAGCAGGGGGATATGGCAGGTGTATGCCAGGGAGAAGGCGTGAATCTGCGCCTTCTCCCTGGTGTATGCCTTGGGCGAAACTTTCATAAATAAGGAATTTGACCTGTTTGAATGCATTATATTAAAAGACCACTTTGTGACTTTATACTACATTACTCACCTTCTTTAGAATCATTACCTCAGTAATGCATCAATCTTAGCTAGATACTTTGGCAATAAATTAACCATGTTTGTATATATAAACTACAGTCACATAATAATGATGCTGAATACTGAAATTATTAGTGAGACACTTTAGGAACACATAATATATCACTGTTTACATGGGCATGTCATGCATAGTTAACACTAGTTATCCTGTTATGTAATATGTGATCCATGGCTAGCAGTGAGCATGACTTGTCTAACATTACAAATTGCTTCCTCTTTGATTTAACCTCAGTGTCAGTTTTGGTATATTTACAGTATTTACCTCCTTCCTCTTAGAACCCATCGCTCAACGTTTCTTCAAAAGATTGGAATTGTTTTGTTGAATGAATTAATGGAGTGCTTAAGGGAGTTTACACCTAACATAACAAGTAGAAAAGCTTCAAAGACTATTGAGTTTGTTTGTAAGAAGTCAGTGGGATCAAATCTATGCATTTATTATATAGTGAATTATGGCAGTTTTATAGAATCATAGCATAGAGACTTTCTAGGTAAATATCTGTTACAATGTATAGCTGAGGATGTATTAAACACTCTGTAACACTCTATAACTAGAATGAGCTGTAACTTGTCTGTCAGTTCTTGCCACTATTTCTACATAGAAATATTTTGTTTTTCTGAATTGTAAGACACTATCTCTAGTTTTGTTGCTGATGTAATTATTGCCTTTGGAAAAGCAGATTGATCAATCAGATGTTCAGTTTTACTCCAGGCATAGTTCTTTCATGGAATATTTGAGTTCCTTTGAGTGTGTGAATAGTACAGACATGTGCATAGTGATGTGATAGTAGTAAACAGCAAGCAACAGCAAAATCACAACTTGATGGATATCTTAGGCTTGTTTTCAAGATTTTAAAGGTCTTCATCACCATAGTGTGCAAATTCTTTCTATTATACTTTGCATTTCTTTTACCATATTCAAAGAGGAAATTCATCAATGGTGTTGTGTAGGTTGACCAATTGTTACTTGCACAAACATTTGAGATTTTTTTTTTACTATAGTTTTCTAATGAAAGCATTAAAAATACACAAATCTGTGTTTTCTGCGTTTCTGAAAACAGCCCATACAGACTTAGTCGTTCTCTTAGCCAATTAGTGGATATGACTTTATCCACTTTTATCAAAGCAATCTTCTTTGAAGCAAACACCCTGCTCTGTGGATTTTAACAGCCCTAAACTGTATCATGTCCCTGGTGTATATAGTTTACTGTACAATGCCTAAACAGTAGTAACTACTCCTCAGCTGAGATCAGGGAAAGCAGGTATCTGTATACTGACAGCAAACATCATGAAGATGGGAAAGACTTATTTATATAAATAGACCTATTTAAAAGGCAGAATGAGAAAGAGTCAAATCTTAGTTTCAACAAACAATGGAAGAAAGGAGATAAAGCAGTCTTGTTGTTGTTGTTGTTAGCTTACCTAGTCTTGTTGTTCTTACCTTATATATGGAGATTGGTATATCAATGATGATATGAAGCAGATCTCCTAGGGCTAGGCTGGCAATCAGCAAGTTGATCTTATTTTTCATACTTTTGTCTTTGGAGATTATTCTCAACAGGGTTGAGTTCCCAATGATCCCAACTATGAATATCAGGCATGACACCACTGTGTTAATATATTTGAAAGTGTCTCTGATCTGGAGCTGATGAGCACATCTTGGATACCTTCTACTCTTTCTAGCTTGATAACTTTTATTTTCAGTCAAGCTGTGGTTAGAGAAATGATCAAGGTCTGAAGTCTTCATTTTATTTGTCTTTACTGTTGTTGATACACTTCCCAGCAATGGTAACTCTTCATTAGATAATGGTTGATGGGAAGGACTATGTTCTTCACCAAAGACTACAACAACACAGAATACCACTACTGCCAGTCTTACATAGTGCCGTGTGATCTCCATGATAAATGGGAAATGAACAGGTTTTTATTTGTATGCTCAGCTAAATAAAACAATTATATATCCAAGCAGGTCCTACAATAAAAAAATATATTGCTAGTTTTGTTTGCTTAGATATTTTTTAGATTTTTATAACATTATTCATTAAGATCATTTTTTATAACATTTTAAGACAGAAAATCTAAAACCTTATACTCTGTTGTGCAGATATCAATCAAATGGTAATAATCACAATTTATTTTTATCAGAATAAATGCTTAGGTTAAGATTGTCATTTAACTCTATGGGTTGTATTTTAAGTACAACTAAAGACGGTTTTCATACAGTGCTATGTACAACCACTAATCAACATAGCACAATATAATATAATAATGCACTATAATATGTCCAATATATATGAAAGAGAGCACAAAATATTATAAAGACAAGTAAAACAATGTAAACATTTATTTTTACAAGTAAATTATTTGTATTTAATTTTCTATAATACCAAAAACCATTGTTTAGCAGGAATTGTCCAATGAAACATACTAAAAATAAGTGAAAAATAATCATATAAATGGTAGCTTACCTTACTATAGCCCAGTATATAAAGTAAAGCAATGAAGCTGTAGTGAGGTAATGACTGTTCTCCAGCTAGGGAGATGTGGTCTGGAATTACATCAGGCTGGGAATCCTCTAAAGTGTCTCTGAAGTCATGAATGAAATGAACAATCCAGACCCTTCTCCTGGTATGTGTGTGTCTGAAAATCACTAGTCAAATACTTGTACATCAGTAAGTGACAGACCCCGCCTGCTCCCTCCTACAGCAACCTAGACCATTCTTGTCCCTGTAGTCTGGACAGCATCATTAAAACAGATCAGAGATAAACTAAGCTGCACTCATAGACATGTTTGGCCAGAGTAATCAATAAATACATTGGCATGTTGAAAGAATAACATTTATTGTACTAGCTTCATATAAAGGAGTTTCATAAAGTCAGTGAACATCAGCTGTTATGAGTAAACCTCTGAGGACAGATCAATCTTTGTGTATGATAATACAGAAAGCTTATTACACATGATGATTTTTGATGCAAATAATAAATATTTTATATATTTGTAGTCAGGTTGGAGTAGCTTCACCTATTGGCTAGGTTCACACTATGTAAAAATGACGTCTGTCTTACTTTACAAGGACCAACATTGTGCAAATAATGTCAGTGTCACCTAAGTAAAGCATTCCACTGTTAGGGATCATGTACATGGCAGATCAGCATACATAGTTTCTGTATTGTAGCATGTAAATTTGAGAGCACTCCATCTGCAGACTTTGGCTACGTTTTAGGGGGAAAAATGAAAAGGCGTCTGCTTTTTGTTTTTTAAATTATATCCATTATTACAACATTTTAATTGGCTTCAATGGAATGCATTTCAAGTTATTGGAACAACGGCCATCCTATGCACAGAGTGTATTAAATGACGAATGTTGCTTGTGCAGAAGTCAAAATAATGATCATGAGAATGATTCGCAGACGTCTTTTGCTAACAAACTTTGTTTTTTAAGTTGTTCACACAGTTTTTCTTTTTTTTGCTGTCCTTTTACAGTCTTTAGTATTAAATTCAATGGACTTTTCATTAAAGACAAATCTAAAGGGCAATTTGTCCACCTGAACTAGAATAATGAATCAACAGCCGTCATTGTAATGATAGGGGTCCAAAACGTGAAATAATGGACGTCATTTTCAGAAAATAATAATAAGGAAGGAAAAAATGTCATGTGAACGTAGCCAAATGATGTTTTTAAGGGTAGTCTCTGGAGAAGATGTGCCAGTATAAAGTGCCACTGTGCTTTTCAGCATGTTTTCTCTGCTGCCATTGAAGTAAATGGGACTGTGGTTTAAGGCAGTGACATCGACAAGAAACTTATCACTTTTTCTGTGTCCAAAAAAGCATGTTTGTTTGCCCATGTTAAGGTACCCAAAAGGTATATATACTTTGGCAGAATTGTTGCTAAACTGTCTGTGACTGTCTCACAAGCCTGAATGGGGCATGCAGATATCCATGCACTTGATGCAGAAACAAACCCATTCAGATTTATGGCATTTCTTTTTCACTCTCAATTAATCTGCTGCAAGTGAACATTGCTTCTATGGGAGAATAAAACATGGCACAATTTCTTTCCTATCAGATTAATACAAAAAAATGAGTTTCATAGTTTATCAATATTCAATGTATACGATGTCCACTGATTCTTTCTCTGCAACAATGTACTGATCCTATTATCTAGATGATGTGAGAGATGGTATGGCAGCTTAGTTTAGATAAATTATCTGCTGAAATTTCCAATCGTTCTCTATACAGAAGCTGGTTTTTATATTGTAACTTGACAAGCTCAGAGGATGTAACAAAACTGACACTGGTTTCTTTAGTGTGAGTCTTGGAGGTTTTGTAGCATAACTAGGTTATACAGACAGACTTGTGAATAGCACTGAATAAGACTATTGTAATGAAGTGTTGTGTCCCATAAAGACACTGAATGGAATGTTAGTGAGGATATGAAGCAGAATTAAGCCCCCAGGGTGCACATTGACATCTGTGTGAGTCTCTGTTAGCATCCAGATAAACATTGTGAGTCTGCTATTCGTTTATCTAGTTATTATTTTATACATTTTATTATTAATATTATTATTATTATTATTATTAAAAATCATAGACTGCACAAAGATAACATGTATCGTGTCACTTAGTTATGTGGTTGCCATTAAAAAATCATGATGGGCAGCCTGGACATAGATTTTTTGCACTAAATAGAGCTACTCTGTATCTAAAACCATGTCCAGAGCTATAGCAAAGTGAAAATCTGCTGCGGATATGGGAGAGTATACCACAATGAATTTAGAGACGTACCTATTTCCAGTGGAAAAATGCATTGAAAACCAAAGTTGCTTGGATTTGCCCACAACAAGCAATTACAGCTCAGATTTAAAATGAAACATGAGCTCTGGTTGGTAGCTATGGGCAAAACTAAACAGGTATGGATTAACCACATAGCAGAGTACCACATAGCAGATTCAGTACCGCAATCCAAGAGCAGCTTTTGCAGCTCATAGGGGATGGGAGGCTTTCTATGGCAGAACATGAAATATAGATCGCAGGAATTACCTGTTGTGTTGAGTGAGCATGCTTTATCAAACATACTGCTTGATCAAGCATTGTAGTGCCTGGCACTGCTCAATGCTTAACCGAGCCCCTTGTGGTACTCGAGTCTAAGTGCAAATCTCCTCCTTGCATGTTTGGTGGCTTTAATTAGCCAATGGATATGTAGTGAATGCCTTTTGCACTAACCAAGAGTAGCCAGGAGATGTTAGCTAGGGCAAGTGTTGGTTATGTGTCCTCCCCAGGTCCTAAACACACGGCCGTTAAAATTTTGTGTAGATGCAGGTGTAATGCAGAAGAACTACAGAGTCCAGAATATACTTAATCAGTTGAAACTTTTAGGCCAGTTTCACACAGAATGGAATCGCAGTGGATTTCACGCTTGCAAGTTTGCTGCAAAATTTGATGCGATTCCCGACACTGTCAATTGCAATAGGTGTACATACTCACAGCAGAATTTTCTGTTTCAATAAGTTTTTATTAACAGATTATTCACTATTATTCACTTATATGATAGTATAAACGCGGACATGTGCTGTCAAAAGATAAATAAGTTGCGTACAATAAGCTGAAGAAGCAAACAGAAGCAAACATAGAAGCTTATACATCGCTAGATTATAACAATCAACAAAATATAACAATACCACAAATAGGTATAGGTAGCTGTGAATGATTATACATATGCATATGCAACCCAGTGTATGGAAGGAGCTGACAGAGAAAATAGCTGAGGTAGCTGGAAAAGAGACAACGCTCAGTAGTAAGCCCACAATGCAAAAAAAAACTACCGTCACTGGGGTGCAAGGCATAAGCTTATAAAACAAACAACTCCGAAAAGTAGCAAATAGTCGCTGCACATATATGTGCCGAGGGGCTCAGAGAGCACCCGCGGCAAAAGACAACATGAGGGGAAACAGTCCAGCCTAGCAGAGGGACCAGAAGGTGTCCGAGCAGATGAAAAGAGATAAATTAAACCAGGTTCCAGGCAGTAAGCAGCTTTTGCCCATCCTCTACTGTAATGATGTGGTGTTGAAGATTCTTATAGTCGATCATCAATTGAGCCGTGTTAGTCCACCTATAAGGAATATTGTTAGACCGAAGAGTCCTGGTAATGGAAGCATAGGACCTCCGCGCTCGTAAAGTCTCTGGGGAGAGATCCATATATACTTCAACGCCCCGATATTGCTCAGGCAGTTTCTTCCCTTCTCTGGATAATTGCAAAATTGCAGACTTGACATGCATAAAATGAAGTCTCACAACGGTGTCCCTGGGTAATGAAGCAGGGAGATGTTGGGGTTTGGGAACTCTCCTTACCCAGTCTACTATCGTTTCTCGGTGCGGTATATTAGGCAGTGAGCTTTTAATCAGAGATTGGATAAAAGCAGGCAACTCTGATGTAGTGACCGACTCTGGGATGTTGCGAAGTTTAAGGTTATTCCGCCTGTTGAAGTCCTCTTGCCTCATAAGTTTAGCTCTTAATGAGTAAGTCTCCTCCTCCAGCTTCCTACACGCTTCCGACAAAGCGTTATGTGCCTCGATTGTCTCACTCAGTTTGAGTTCAGCCAGCAGGGCTCTGTCCTCCACCGCTCTCACCGGGGAGGACAGAGAAGAAAAAAGCCGGTCCATCCCCAGTAATAAAGAATCTCTAAATGTGGTAAGCCATTCCTTGAGTAGGGGAACCGGTAACGAGGGCAAACAATCCAATTGTCTATCAGTGTCTTTCTGTACTCCGAGTAAGATCGCAGAGGTCGGGACAAATGAGTTTAACTGTGGTGGAGGAGGAGGACAAGAATACATATCAAGAGGCGATGAAACAGCCACCGATAGAGGAGGAGAGTCCATGACCGCTGTCCTAGCATCCGAGGGGAGCCCATGGAAAAACTCAGGAGCCGTCGGAGAAAGAGCCCCGGTCCCAGTGACACCCCGCGGCACAGGAG
Organism: Dendropsophus ebraccatus; assembly: GCF_027789765.1. Taxonomy (NCBI): domain Eukaryota; kingdom Metazoa; phylum Chordata; class Amphibia; order Anura; family Hylidae; genus Dendropsophus; species Dendropsophus ebraccatus. Next base: position 82,888,403 of record NC_091458.1, read on the forward strand.
GTTCAGAAGCTATAGGTGGCAATGACACCGCAGGCGGCTTATCAGAGTCCAGGATCTCAGGTATACTCACGCCGTCCGAGAACAGCAAAGACAGGTCCGCAACAGAGGATGAAGAGGAAACCGGAGCCTCAGCCTCTATCAAAAGGGAAGCGGACTGCGAGGGCTCTTCCAGCAGCTGGGAACGGCTATGTGGCATATCGGAGGCCCCGACACCCTCACTACTAAGCTGGGAAGGCATCTGCTTGTTCTTTCGGATCCTCCGTTTAGCCGCCCGGGAAGGAGCGCTATCGTTCTTTCCAGCCTTTTGACCCGTAGCTGAGGATGCGGGAGGGGACGGGGGACCCAACGATTCAAGTACCTCCGTGTATAGAGCCTCCCGCCAGCAGTCCGTCATGAAGCCGGCGCCATCTTGCTTCCTTCTCACCGTCGGGAGAGAAGATTGCTGTCTTCTCCTAGCTGCCGCCGAGGCTTTCTTTGATGTAGCAGACATCCAGAGAGGTAGAGGGGTCTTTCAGGAGTCTTCAGACCAAAATCGGACAGGAACTGAGTTGTGGAGTCGATGATAATAGCCTGGAATACCGGAGCTCGAGCAGGACACGTCTGGTCTCCTCAAGCGCAGGCCACGCCCCCCCACAGCAGAATTTTCATCACGCTGCAAGTATGTAAACGCTGTCCTCCTTAACCCGTAGACTCGCGTGCGTGAAATCTGCTGCGCTTCCAAAACTGGCCTAACTGTAGAGAACTTTTTAAAGGCATGGTACACAGTAAATCATAGTTCTTTTAATCAAGGTGCAAGAATAAAATAATTTAGGAAATGCTGACAATGGGACAATGCACTGGCACATCCTGTTATGCTGTATCCATGTTGGCTACTGGTGATTGGCAGGCCGCACTAGGTGCCCTGGGTCTACATAGGCTGATGCTTGGCTCAGTTGCTGTCATTTAGTAATCTCCTTTTGTGAAACAAAAAAACAGACACTATACCAGTACTACTGTACCACTACACCATCACTGGCCTGCTCGTCCTCCTTAAACATACTGTAGGAACGTTCAGCATATAGGCGTTCCTGTGTTGTTTATGGGGACCAAACGATCATTTTACTGTTCCCATCCCATTTCTGTGGTGTTTTCATTACTTTCTGAGGTTTTCAAGTGAACCAGACGTCCTTAAAGAAGCAGTTCACTTTTTATTTTTTTCGCCTCCCCGGGTAGCCGCTGTCAAGTATACTTACAGAAGATGATCAGTGTCCCGTTCCCGTCGGTCAGTTCCGTCACGCGGTGCCGTTCACATCGGGCACGCGCTCACTTCCGCCGGCGCTGTGACTCCTCTTCTCTCCCTTGTCATTTGAACGCCAGAAGTCACGCGCTTCCATAGAGAATGCATGGAAGCGAGTGACTTCCGGCGTATAATCACTGGGCAGAGAAGAGGACTCGCAGCAGCCGGCGGACGGAACTGACCGACAGGAACGGGACACCGATCATCTTCTGTAAGTATACTTGACAGCGGCTACCCGGGGGGGCGAAAAAAATAAAAAGTGAACTGCTTCTTTAACTCTGCCGAGTCAAGCAGTTGATTATTTCTGTGCTCAATTCCCATCAATGACCTGCAGTCACAGTGTGGCCTCACCTATTGTGCCAGGGTCTGCTGCAGGAAGAGATCACAGCAGAATCAGAATCGATCGGGCGGCCGGGGCTGCGGGCGGCTGGCTGGATCATATACTTCACCTGGTCCCCGCTCCGGCTTGCTGAAGACATCGGGAATCGCCGGAGCCGGGATCAGGTGAAGTATAAGCTCCGGCGGCCGGGGGGTTAATGGGGAGGGCTGCAGACAAACTCGCAGCAGGGATGTACATCCCTGCTGCGTGTTTGTCTGCCATTAAAAGCATAGGGCCGGGATCTGCAGCGAGTCTCGCTGCAAAAAAGCAGCATGGAGACTCGCTGCAGACCCGCCAAGTGGGTTTGTAACCTTAGACTCTAAGGGTATAAACCCACACACCGTATACGCAACAGATATGCAACAAATACGCAGCAGATTTGTTGGTACAGATTTGATGCTGTGTTCAGTTATTTAGATCTAATCTGCTGCGAGTTTGCTGCGTATCGCAGCAATAAAAACGCTGCATATACGGTGTGTGGGTTTATACCCTAAAAAAAGAAAAGAGTCAGAACATAGGAAGTGCCGTGTTTTTCATAATAACTAAAAAAAAAATGCATGTAAATTGCAAACTTGCATTATATCACATCAACTGTTGATTCAGGTTTTTTGAAAGTTATAACTACAGTGACACTTTAAGTAGACTTTCCCAGATACTGTTAGCATTGTCGAAAACTTGCACATTTTATTAATTATTAAAATGACAAGTAACCTATGTAGGGAGTACAGTGTATAATATAAAGGTGTGCATGGGGGAACATATTAGACATTTATCAAATTCTGAGATATATGTTTCACAACATTTCTGTACCATACATGGATGGAGTTGGTCTCTTACTTCTAAATCAAGAGGGGGTATTCGATTTTGATGGAGGCCACACCTGATTTTAAGCATTTAGGAATTATGTATTCATGTATGGGGTGGAGCTTAAAAGAAAAGTGGCTGTAACTAGACGCTGAAATATGTATTGTATGCACTTCATAGACTGTAATGTAAATGTAAAGAGTTGGATTTGATTGACATCTAGGGAGAGACATTTGCTGCCATACACTTTCCTCAGCTGTTTCTTGGAATCACAGCGGGTCTCAGCAGCAAGACCTGATGCAGTCAATAACTGTTGAAATTTCTGCTGATATGTCAAAAGTTACTACAAATGACAGTGATGCTTTAAGGCAAAAATGGGTTGTGTGCTTAAAGGATTATTCATGTGCCACAGATCATCTTCCATTTCTCACTGATCTATTGTTTAAAAGTGAGTATTTTGACCCTGAATAGATAATGCAATATGAAAAGTGGAAGTTTTCCACAGATATATAATTTCAGTGGCCAGCTTGTACCACTTGTACCCCAGAAATGTGACCCTTCTTTTAAAATGTATCAAATAGCTATTTATGGAAATGCAGTTCTCAGGGTGTATGCCTGGGGAAACTTGCTTCTAAGCTGATCAGTCTTTTCCATGATTTTGATGACTATTTTGGCCTTTTAGAATAGAGATAGATTTTTTTCATCCTCACCTTCTAAGAGACATATCTTTTTAATTAATAAGATATGTTTTTTTTTTAGTCATGGAAAAGAATACTGTAATAAAGGTGAAAATGCTATCCTGCCAATCAAAAGCAACAGAAACCCGAGGGAATGAAAAACTGTGTTCACAAAAATCCCACTGAAATAAATCTGGACCTGAAGTACAATGTTTGTAATTACCTTAAAAAATGATGATACAGCACAAAATTGAAAAGGAACTATAGCAACAGCAGAGAAAGGGAAAGCTTGGCAGCAGTCTACTTGCTTCTCATATTTAGCCTGCAGTAGTAATTTGATTTTTCTTAATTAAACATGGGTGGAGAACCGTTTACTTTACTGTGATAATAATATGAAGAAGAAAAATATAACTCAATACTTTTGACTTCTAACGCAAAAGTCACTGGTTACACATACGTATAAGCCACTTTGTATAAGCTCATTGTACAGGGGTTGCGTTCAAACTTTAAGGGTGCGTTCACACGTACAGGATCTGCAGCTGATTTGAATCTGCAGCAGATCCGCAGCAGATTTGATGGCCCAGAGTTACTTTGCATTGAATCTGCAACTTCAAATCTGCGCCATAAAATCTGCTGCAGATCCTGTACGTGTGAACGCACCCATAGGGTGCGTTCACACGTACAGGATCTGCAGCAGATGGTGCAGATTTGAAGTTGCAGATTCAATGCAAAGCAACTCTGGGCCATCAAATCTGCTGCAGATTCAAATCTGCGCCATTACATCTACTGCAGATCTGCTGCAGATCCTGTACACGTGAACGCACCCTCAGGGTGCGTTCACACGTACAGGATCTGCAGCAGATTGGATGGCGCAGATTTAAAGCTGCAGATTTAAAGCAAATCAATTCTGGGCCATTAAATCTGCTGCGGATCTGCTGCGGATCTGCTGCAGACTCTAATCTGCACCATCAAATCTGCTGCAGATCCTGTACGTGTGAATGCACCCTTAAAAAGTATCCAACGGACTTCCGGTTCCGGCGCCATGCGGTGAGGACGCGTCTGGCCACAGCTCCGTGCCTGCTCCTCTCGTGCTGACAGCTTATACCCGCACCACTGATCCTGATACCGCCCGGAAGCGCTCCTGAACCCCCGCGGCCGCTTGAATGAAGCGGAGACGCGCATAAAGAACCTAGAGGACACTGTAGACTCCTCCTCCTCCACTATTCATGACCTCACACATGAGACGCGTAGACTGTGGGATAAGATTCAGGAACTGGAAGATCGTTCCCGACGGAACAATCTTCGGATTGTGGGGGTTCCGGAGACTATTGCAAAGAAAGACCTGGCTTCCCTGTGCGAACATACCCTCCCTAGCATTCTGGGACTACAGCGTTCCTGCAAAGTTGAGAGGGCTCACCCGCTAGGCCCGGATCTCCGTCCTGCTCCTGGGGACACCTCCCATCCTGCTCTGCAGCATAGAAACCGCCTGCGTCAGGTCATCGTCCGTTACCTGGATTATACTGATAGAATGGACATTCTTAAGGCTTACCGTAAAATGTCTGCGGGTTTGATCTACAAAGATGCTAAACTTCTAGTGTTTGGAGATTACTCGGTGGAAACTTCAAGACAACAGAGACTGTTCTCTCCTATTTGCTCGGTGCTCTACCGAAAACAGATTCGCTTTGCCTTATTACACCCAGCGGTGCTGCGCATCTTTCACCAGGATGGATCTATGTATACGTTCCGGTCTCCGGAGGAGGCGAAAGAGGGTCTGGCCACTTTACTGGACGATGTCACCTTCCCAGCGGGCCGTTCGCGATTTCACAACAGCAAGACTTCCCCGCGCCATACCAAGGTGGACTGTCCTCGGTCTGATTCTCAGAGGGATTCGGAGTGGTTCGCCGCTCCTAAAGAGCAGAGAAAACGCTGCTCTTCACTACCAATTTTGTGAAGTAAACTGTGGGTCTAGATGTGCTAATTTTATTCTGGGTCGCTTGGGAACCAGCTAGCAGTTTCCTTTTAGGGGGGATATAATGTTCTCTTAAAGTTTAGTTTTATAGCGCTAACGGTGAATAGTTAGCATGTGATGCCTTACTATATCCTTTCCTGTAGCAGGCACGGGGAGTAGGCAAAGGATAAAGTATTGCTGCCTGTTTATTGGATGTTCCGTATGGGAAGAAGTGAAGTCTGGAGGCTATGGTTCCTTGTTAGGATTTCCAGATGTGGGATTACAAGGAAGCCTGTCGGGTTATGTTGTTTCTGTGTTTGGGGGGGAAGAAGGTTGGGGGGGGGGGGAATTTTGGTTTTTGTGTTTGGGGGGGGGAAAGTACGGGTGGGAGGGAGGGAGGGAGGGGAGGGCTGTTCTTGCAGGAGTGAGGTCTGATAATGTTCTTCCCAATGATGTATATCCTTTTATTTTCCAGAGATGCTTCGCTTGGTTTCCTGGAATGTGAAGGGATTACGATCCCCTCACAAACGAGGGATGCTCTTAAGGCGCCTTTAAAAACTCCGACCGGACCTTGTTCTGCTGCAGCAGACACATTTGGAATCGTCTGATTTTTTTCGACTCCGTAAGTTTTGGGTCAGGGAGGTGTATAAGTCTCCTGCAGTAGACCATAAGGCTGGCGTTATAATCTTAGTACATAGGGCATTCCAGGGTACCATTTTAGGTTCCTCTCATGACAGTCTGGGTCGGTGGTGTGCATTACAGGTCCGTCTCCCAACGGAGGACATCTCTATATATAACGTTTACGGCCCTAACGGTCCTAGTACATCCTTTTTCGGTGCCTTATCCACACAAATGTTGACTGATCCCAATCCAGCCAAAATTGTGGCAGGCAATTTTAATGAAGTGATGTCCTCTGTGGAAGACCGCTCTCAGCTGCGCTCGTCTCATGCTCCACATTCTCCCCTAATCTCTTTCTGTCAGTCACAGGCATTGGCTGACACTTGGAGATACTTACACCCAGATGATCGGGAGTTTACCTATTACTCCCCAGTGCATGATGTCTGGTCAATAATTGACTATGTCTTAGTCTCGGCACCTCTCCTTCCCAAATTACAAGCTCATGATATTGAAGAGTTGATTCTTTCTGATCATGCACCGCTGCTTTGCACCTTCCATACACAACTTCCTAGAGGTACTGACTTCCTTTGGAAATTCCCTGTAGGGATCGCCAAGGATGATGAATTTAAAACTCTACTGAAAGCCTGGTGGCTTGAATATGCTCATGATAATTTGGGGCATACCTCACAACCTCAATTATACTGGGATACCGCTAAGGCAGTCCTTAGGGGTCGTATTATGGCGTACAAAGCAGCGTTGCAGAAAAAGATCAATGCTCAGGTCCAGAAATATAGTGTGTTATTAGGGGCGGCTTACACTTCATTTCAGTTGTCTCCTTCAGAGGTGATTAGAAAGGCATGGAAGGATGCCCGTTCTGGGTATGAGCAGTGGCTGGAAAAAAGAGAGGATATACATAGATCCTATTATGAGGCCTTAATATTCCGCCATGGCAGTAAGGCGGGGCGCCTACTGGCGCGGTTTGCCAAGGGACCTTTTGTGACTAATCCTATTTCTCAACTGGTGGATGGGGGAGGCCGTGTGCAGCGTGACCCGCAACTGATTACCTCTATTCTAAAGGACTACTATGAGCAGCTGTATGCGGCCCCTCCCTCCCCGCCAGAATCGCTAGCCAGCTGGCTGAGGGATGCTTGTCTGCTGACATTGTCGGAGGACCACCTTACTCTACTGAACTCCCCAATTTCCCCATAAAACAGCTGAAGTCACAAAAAGCCCCTGGTCCTGATGGGCTATCTGCCGATTTTTATAAAATATTGAGTGAGGATATCTCCCCTACGTTACATTCTTTATTCTCTCTTTATCTGCAGGGGGGGATGGTCCCTAGCTCGTCCAATACCGCCTTCACCAAGCTTTTGCTTAAACCCGGGAAAAATCTGCAGCATCCAAACTCATACCGTCTGATCTCGTTGTTAAATCTAGATTTAAAGCTTGTCTCCAAGATTATGGCGGATCACCCTGCGGAGGTGCTTCCGGAGCTCATTTCTCCGGCCCAAGTTGGCTTCGTGAGAGGAAGGTCAGCTACTATTAACATAAGGAAAGTTATGGCGGTTTTGGACGAGATACGGGCTAGACCTCATTTGCATCCATCCCCAGCTCTCCTCTCGATTGATGCCGAAAAGGCTTTTGACAGCGTGAGCTGGGGATGGATGTTTGGGGTGTTGGAGAGGATGGGTTTTGCGGGACCCTTCCTAGATTACATTAGGGCACTGTATGCCTCTCCGGTGGCAAGGATACATATTCCAGGCTTTCTTTCTTCTCTTTTTCCCCTCTTTAAAGGCACGCGACAGGGGTGTCCCCTTTCCCCTTTACTTTTCAATCTTGCTATAGAACCTCTCTCCCGTAAGTTGCAAGCTCTACCTGATGTGGAGGGTATTACAGTTGGCTCTAAAACCTTGAAAATTACTTTTTTTGCCAATGATCTTTTAGTTTTTTTGGCAAATCCGGCGAGAGATCTGGCTAGGGTGTCTGATTTTTTGGCCAATTTTGGCCTGTTTTCAGGTTTTAAGGTCAATGTGGATAAAAGTGACCTGTTAGACTTATCTCCTTCCTCCACGAATAACCTTAAACTCCCTGTCTCTATACCCCTGCGATATTCCCGCACATGTATAACATATTTAGGCATTAGAATAGGGACTACGTCCCGCTCCCTATACACCCTAAATTTTCCCCCGATAATTAAGAAAATACAAGCCGATTTGCAGAAATGGTCACATTTGCCTCTGTCACTCTTTGCTAGGGTGGCACTGGTAAAGATGATGGGATTTGCAAAAATGTTATACCCTCTCCAGACGATCCCGCTCTTGCTGTGTCACACTGATGTTACTTCACTAAGATCGGCCATATCTAAATTTATTTGGGCTTCTAGGAGGCCACGGATTGCTCAGAAAAAAACTGTTGCTGCCCAAGGATAAGGGAGGTTTGAACCTTCCTGACGTACGCTTGTATAATTTGGCCTGTCTTATGAGGCATGGCTTTGATTGGATGAGAGGCTCAAGCAATTTTTCAAACTATGAGCTGGAATCTCATCTGGCTCAGCCATGGTCTTTAAATGGTCTTCTTCATACCAAAGTTGGAGCCCTTCCGCCCGCTATTCGGCAGAGCTTGCTATTCCGGGACTCCATCAAGGCTTGGCAGGCAGGAAGGAAAGTGCTAGGACTGTCTTGGCAGATGAGTGTACATTTAGACCCTTAGCATCATCCGGAGTTCATTTCAGGTAGCCAGAATCCGCTCTTTCGCAAATGGAAAGAAGCTGGAATAACTAAAGTGATAGATTTCATACATGTCACTTAACGTAGATACTATACATTCCCTGAACTCCAGACAAAGTATGGCTTGGGGCCGGGTCATTTTTTGGCTTATAGCCAGCTACATAGCTTTCTCTCTTCCCGTCTCAGGGATCTTAGGATGGAACTATCCAACAATCCTATTTCTCTCTTTGTTTCGGTGTCTCCCCCACAACATACTTTGTCTGCCCTTTACTCCACTCTGAGGGATGCTGATACCAGGGGTCTAGCTCTGTCACTGTTTAAATATTGGGAGGATAAATGGCCCTTGCCTGATCTTAATGCCCTGATTCTGAAGGGATGGAACGTGGTGCGACAGGCGGTGGTCTCTGAACAATGGAGAGAGACACAATACCGTATTATGCACCATGCCACTTATGACTTTTCCTTCCCTCGGTCCCCGTCCCATCCTGATAGAATCATAGCATGTCCTAATTGTGGGGAGAGGGGTACGGATTTGGAGCACGGTTTATACTCTTGCTCCAAGGTACAATTATTTTGGAAAACCTTGATTGACTGGCTCAATAGTAGGCTTAGGTCTTCCTTTTCTTTGGATCCTCACTTGATCCTCTTGCATTTCTCCCCTGCTGATGAGCCTGTTACTCTTTTACTTCATATTTTCATCTTAGTCGCTAAGCGGTGTTTATTAGCTAGATGGTTGACAGCTGAGATGCCAACTACTACGCATGTTTTACAGCAAGTGACGCGATACATGTGGCTAGATCAACTGGAGGCCATACCAGCACGTGAATTGAGGGCGAAGGCATTTTTTAAAAAGTGGAAATGTTTCATACTTACCTTCCTAGACTCCCATGATATTCAGAGGGTTGTTGGACCTTTCCGAAATACAGCCTGGTATTTGCGTGCGGATATTGCTGGTGCCCTGGGTGCCTTAAGGCTACCTGACTGATCTTTTCCCTTGGCAATGCTCCTTGTCCTTGAGGAGGAGTTGGGACCCTCATTCCTGCAAGATGGGGGGGGGGGGGGTTTGTTTTTGTTTGTTTATGTGATTAGCTTATCTGTTCCAGCAGATTATGTATATATTTCTGTGGAGGGTTTGTTTCTCTCCCTTGAGATGTTATTCTTGGCTTTCAAGACCTGCTAATCATATTTGTGTTGTAAAAACTTCTAATAAAAATATGTTTGCAAAAGAAGAAGTATCCAACATATGGGTGAGGGTGAGAAGTTTGAACTGTGTTCTGTATTTAATCGGTAACCAGTGCAGTGACTGGCACAGGGGGGAGACATTGGTATAACGGCTGGAGAGGAAGAGGAGCCTGGCTGCTACGTTCAGGATAGACTGGAGAGGGGATATCTTAGAGAAAGAAAGACCGATTAGTAGGGAGTTACAATAGTCAAGATGGGAATGGGTCAGGGTGACAGTCAGAGTCTGAGGTGTGTCAGTGGTGTGAAAAAGGCGAATTCTAGAGATGTTTTTGAGATGAAGATCACAGGAGCGTGCAAGAGCTTGAATATAGGGAGTGAAAGATAGATCCGAGTCTAGATAACCCCCAGACATTGAGCTTGATGCACAGGAGTGATGCTAGTACCACAGACTAATAGTGAGATGTCGGGTTTAGGTTTGTTGCAGGGAGGCAATACAAGAAGTTTAGTTTTGGAAACATTGAGTTTGAGAAACAGAGAGGTCATAGTGTTAGAGAGCAGATAGGCAGTCAATTGTATTTTGCAGCAATGCAGGGGTGATGTCACGGAAGGAGGTATATAGCTGGGTGTCATTAGCATAGAGATGGTATTTAAGGTCAAACCTGCTGATGGTCTGTATAATGGGGGCTATATAAAGGGTGAAGAGGAGGGGACCCAGAACTGATCCCTGGGGAACCCCAACAGAAAGAGGTAAGGGAAAAGAAGTAGAGCCCGAGAAGGATACACTGAAGGAGCGGCCAGAGAAGTAGGAAGTAGTGATGAGCGAATACTGTTCGATCAAGATATTCGATCGAATAGTGAAATATTCGAATATTCGATATTCGTATGAATATCCCGCGAATATTCGATAAATATTTGATAAGGGTTCAAATCCCCCAGCTTCCGGTTTCACCCTCCAAATGGTTAAATAGATGTTTTTCACTAATCGAATACTTGTTCCCATAGACTTTAATGGGATTGAATATTCGATCGATTATTCCAATATTCGCGGGATATTTGTATGAATATTGAATATTCGAATATCTCACTATTAGCTCATTATTAGTAGTCTTTAAGACCAAGAGAGCTGAGCATAGAGAGGAGGAGCTGGTGGTCCACAGTGTCAAACGCTGCTGAGAGATCCAGTAGAATCAGCAAGGAGTAGTTCCCTTGTGACTTGGCCTTCAGGAGGTCGTTTGACACCTTGGTGAGAGCAGTTTCAGTTGAGTGAAGGGAACGGAAGGTCGAGAAGAGAGTAATCAGAGATATAGCAGGTTAGGCGAGAGTAGACCAGACGTTCCAGGAGTTTAGAGATAAAGGGAAGATTGGATACCGGTCGATAGTTGGCTGCACATAATGGGTCTAGAGGTTTTTTTTTTCAGTAATGGGGTTATAATAGAGTGTTTGAATGAGGAGGAAAGGATACCAGAGGAGAGGGAGAGGTTGAATATTTTGGTGAGGTGAGTCATGACAGCAGGAGAGAGTGACTGGAGGAGGTGTGAGGGAATAGAGTCACTAGGGCAGGTGGTGGGACAAGAGGAGGAGAGGAGCTTGGCGACTTCTTCCTCTGTCACTGGATCAAAAGCAGAGAGTGAAGAGAAGGTGGGAGAGGGGATGGGATCTATGGGGCTTTGGGGCTGGGAAGTGATGTCAGAACGGAAAGTGTCAATTTTATATTTGAAGTAGGAAGACAAATGTTCAGCGCAGAGGTCAGTGATGGGTGTATATACTGTAGTAGTACAGTGTTTGTGTACATTGTGGAAGCCCTGGTGCTGTGTTTAGCCCTGCTGCACTGCCACAGTATATACAGCCCCGACAGCTGTGCTGATTTGTACTTTAGAGCTGTACGGTTTGGTACCAATGCATAGAAATATTTTTTGTGCATGTGTCGGAGGCTTGTGCTCCTGATCTTTTAAGACCCCAGCAACACTCCTGCTAGACCACTTCCTGATTTAACTATGAATATATTGTGGTACAATATCTGAGCACTTGGGGCCCCACTTTAAAATTTGGCCTTGGCCTTAAACCATCCCTGGCGGGAGAGATCATGGCCCAGCCTCTCATAGGCTGCAGGCATGAAGTGTCCACAGCTAAAGCGAATGAATGGAGAATAAGAATGCTGACAGCTCCCGATCCTCTATTCTCTGCACTATAATTTCAGCCCGTTCTCTGTAACCCTGATATAAGGCTGTCATTGCAGTGAGGGCGGCACCCTAATTGGAAACCACTGCTTTAGAATAATCCATTCTTTCAATAGGTTTGTAGTAAAGGCAGGCTGCATTGGTAGGGACTGGATGTTATACAAGTGTGGTTATGGGACTAAATAAAACACCTGCAGTTAATGATTGAAATTGGAGGCTAAACACTTCTGTTCACATAGTGTATATTTGATATGACTACCAGGTAGAATCTGTACATTACTGTTGTGACATGATTTATGAACTGTAAAATGAATATGCCATGCATGACTGATTCTACATTCTGCCTTAAGTCATCATAACATTGCATTCTATGAATAACACAACTACACTTTATAATGTTACAAAGCTTCTTCCAAACTGTCATAGCAAATCAGCAAGGGCTTCAAAAGCTTCATTGTTTCTGTTTTGTCCTAAATCAGAATCTTTATTTCCTTTTTCTTACTGTAAGGAAAGGTCAGGAAGATAACTGTGTTTCTGAGAAAGTTTGCTGGGTGTGGACTTTAACAGGGATAAATTCCATGCAGTTCAAGGTTCTGGGAAAGTTACCTGGGATTTGAGAACGTACTGAGGTTAAGCACTTACAGGATATAGACTTCCTGTTTATTCTTGTTGAATTTAAATTGAATGAAGTGTTATGTCTGACTAATCATAGATTAAGATAATTACATGCGATCCAGATGTTCTGTTCCCAGAATAACAAACCCAGAGGAGTAAGAAAGTTGGTGAGCTGCCTTCTTGACTTCGAATTCTACTCTTGGTACATCTGTAAACTATGGTTTCTCTGAAATGCTGCAGTGTTTCATAGTAAATCATTGCTCATTGTATTATGTGTTCCTGATTCATAATGCCAGTAGTCCAGGTAGCATAAGGCACCCGATAGGTTCTATTTAAAAAGAACCTATTGTATTGAAAATGTAGCACAGGAGAAATTGAGCAGAATGACATATTTCTGTGTTAAAAAAAATCATATTAACTTGTCATTTGTTCATGGAAGCCTATGCTCTTTCTTTAATAGTCAAGTGGGTGGTCCTAATCAGTGACGATTGAAAACTATCCATGTATGAGTGTGCATATAGAGAGAGTTGTCAATCAAAGATCAATCCACATGATTGCTTAGCCCAGAAAGAGCAAATGTTTACATGAATACATTTTCCTGGACATTTAAAACCTATTCATTCGGGATACAATAAAATAGACCATAAAAACCCATCAACAAAAGAGGAAAAAAAATTGAAAAAAAAAAAAGCTGTAGTCAATTTTGTGTGGCCGCTATTCAATAAATAGTGGCTGCACAAAATTGACGTGTCGCCGTATGGAATCCCGGCCAGAGTGTATACACTCTGTCCGAGATTCCATAAAACACAATAGGGGAGATTTATCAAACTGGTTTAAAGTAGAAGAGGAAATGTGTGAGTTCAACTGCTGGGATGCACTTCTAATGAGGTTAACCTACAATGTTCCTATACCCCAAGGAAAAACTGGAAACACAAAGAAAAGGGATGTGTAGGTCCTCTAGTTAGAAATATCAATTAATAAATGAGTAGCAATAGTGGTTAAATGTGCAAATTATTAAACTTATTGGATTTATTATAAACTTAAAATATCAGATAACAAATAGCAATGGAATGTAACGGATACAATAAAACATAAATGATTTAGAGATCTCTCAATTAAAAAATATAAAATAAAAATTTAAAATAAAAATAAAGATAAAAAATCCCAACAATAGGTCAATAAATATATGCTGATCTTTCCTAAAAAATGGTACGTTCATAAATAAGTCTCTTGTAGTGAGTTAATCACATTCATTCATCCATATGATTGGCAGTATCCTGGATTTGGAAAGCAGCAATCTTAAATTCTTTGTAAAGCAGTAGTATTAAATAGTTGGTGTTAATTATAGCTTAATCACATGTATTTGTAAACATCCATAACTTTGTCATACGCATTTATAAATATGATTAAGGTGCTTATTTGTGTAAACAGTTATTTACTGTAATAGCAGATTGCTGTTGCGATATCTGCAGTCACTTGTTAAGTGCCGGTAGAGTGTTAGTAAGCTGCAATTTGCCGGTACTGATAACAGCAGTAGTTCATGCGGCATAAAGAGTAAATGTTAGTTAATTGGCAGCATATGTTTGGTGTCACTGACACCTCTCACCAGTCCTGGGTTATGGTCCGATCCTCTCTCCCGTCCTGGATTGGAGTTCAATCGCACATGAAGACGGGTTGAGTGGAATGATGTCTCAGCGGTACTGAGCTTTCTCCCGGCAGTGGGTGCTGTCAGCGCTGGATCGCCCTTAATTTATAACATCCGTAGTGTGCGCTTTCGCAGATGTAGATGTTGCCCGTGGGACCTCGTGGGTTATAGCGCCAAAATTGGACATTTACTGCTTATTTGAATGGTAAAGTTCTTTTAGGTGAATGAATGGGGATATGAATACATCTGTATATCCCTTGTTGTGGAGGAATAACAGGCTGGTAGATAAATGCTTGGCAAATATAAAAAAACACAAAAATAGAAAATTCCAGAATAAAAATATAAGTGCAAATAAAATGAAAAATGGTACCAAAGGTGACTATATTGACACAAAATAGTGTGAGCTGTGCTGGACGCGTATCAAAGCCCTCTTGGCTTCTTTCTCAACAGCAAAAATATATAGAGTATATCTTAGATTGTAGCTGTTGCAGGTTTTTATAGGAGTGGCCAGGTGATTGATTGGTGGGCCATCATGCCTGCATTGTTGGTTCAAAAAACTGGACTGGATTTGTGGATTTATACAAGTTTGTATCAAACATATCCATAGATGGAAGACAACAGTAGATAACATTATGGAGATGGATATATGTCACATATATTTAACATATATAAACAAATGTATGCCACAGATGGTGAATAATTAAGGATATTATTTCAGATAAATCTAAATATATGAATATATAAAGAGGGATCAAAAGAGACTAGATGTAGAGAAAGTAAGTGGTTGGTTATGTAAAGATTCTGCTTTGGTGATGCTTTCTGGATGATGTTTCAAAATGGGAAGAGGGACCTGAGGGCCAACCACAGAGTCAGTCACCGCGCTGATAGACAGCCGGGCAGGTGTCTTGGCATAACATTGGCCAATTTTTCTGTAAGATCTTTTCAATTTTTTTATATTCAGGATTGAAGGGTAGAATAATTTTGGAACTATTGGCCGATACAGAGGTATCCCCAGTAACAGATTTTGTTTCAAAGAATTTGGTTCTATCTGCATTCTTAATTTTGGTCAATGCACTCTGTATGGTATTGTCATGAATGTTCCTGTTGGAACCTTGGCGCAGTCCTCAGTTCGTAAGATATGACCGAGACTGCGCTTTTGGCCATGATTCTGCACTTTTATGTTTGTATTTCATTTATGTCTGAACCTGGTCTGAACACTGTCTTATTCCAGCCCTTGCTGGGTGGTGATTAGCAGGCTTCCACCACACCCGTGTCCACCTGTGTAGCTCTCTGGCAGGTTCAGAGTTAAGCTTTCTTGCTCTGGTTTCTGTGATTGAGGGATCCTATAGCCAGTCAGTTTCCTTGTTGTCAGCTGTGTATGCTCTGCAGTCAGGAGGCTGCTCCAATGGGATTCTGGACCGGGCTCTGGTTCACTATAAGTTGTTCTCAGTATCCCAGATCATTGCTGGTTATTCAGTATAGCTTCCCTGTCCTGCATTCCAGCTCTGCCTGCATCTATCTGTGTTACCTCTGGTTTTCTGTCCCTTGCCTTGTTTTCTGACTACCCTTGCTTGCTGCCTGCCACTGACCATATTGCCTGTTATTCGACTACTCTTTTGGATCCTGATTTTGTACCTTTGCTGCCAGACTGTTGTGACCCGGATTGCTGACCATTCTTCATTGTGTTTTGTCTGTCTGTCTTGTCTTTGTGTCCCACCTAGCCAGTGCAGGGACTGCCGCCCAGTTGCTCGCCGCCATTTTAGGGCGGAGTGTGGCAAGTAGGTAGAGGACAGTGGGCGGGGCTGAGCTTAGGGCTCACTGTCTTGTCTTGTCCTGCTGTCCGGTTCCTAACAGGTATTTTCTGGATAATTTTTATGTCTGAATTGTTCAGACAAGTTGGATGCTTCCGTATGGAATGTATCTTCGTTTGTACAATTGCGCTTTAAGCGCCTGAATTGGCTTGTGGGAATGTTGAGTAGCCACCGTGGGAGGCGGCAGCTAGAAAACAGAAAACAGAATATAAAATAGTTATTTTCTGTTTTCTAGCTGCCACCTCCCACGGTGGCTACTCATCATTCACACAAATCAATTCAGGCGCTTAAAGCGCAATTGTACAAACAAAGATACATTCCATACGGAAGCATCCAACTTGTCTGAACAATTCAGACATAAAAATTATCCAGAAAATACCATACAGAGTGCATTGACCAAAATTAAGAATGCAGATAGAACCAAATTCTTTGAAACGAAATCTGTTACTGGGGAAACCTCTGTATCGGCCAATAGTTCCAAAATTATTCTACCCTTCAATCCTGAATATAAAAAAATTGAAAAGATGTTACAGAAAAATTGGCCAATGTTATGCCAAGATAAACTATTGACCACAATACTCCCCAAAAAACCACCTATTGTGTTCACAAAGGCACCCAACTTAGGCCTAAAAGTAGCACCTACAATTAGGTCCACACACAATAAACCCACAAACACTACATGGCTGTCTTCACAAGGTTTTATTAGTTGCGGCTCCTGTGCTTGCTGTACGAAAACGGATTTTCCTAAAAAAACGTCTGTTGTGACATCCACTACAAACAACTATACATGGACAATTAGGGAACTCCTCACATGTCACACAAAAGAGGTGATCTTTATGTTACAATGTCCCTGCTCCAAACAGTATATAGGCCGTACAAAGAGAGAATTCAAGACTCGCCTTCGTGAACACCTCTACAACATTAAAAAGGGAAATGAGAAACACCCTCTTTCGCTACATTACAAACAAATCCATAATTGTGATATCACAAGAACCACCTTTACAGCAATTCAATCAGTCAAACGCAATTGGAGAGGGGGTGACTACATTGGGGCCATGTCCCGGGCAGAGTCCAGATTCATATATGACTTTGACACCATAGCACCAAAAGGTTTGAATGAAGAGTTGGAGATCTTTGGTTTCATCTAATCAATCACCCAAGCCAGATAGAACCTCTCAGTAATTATTCTGGTTCCTGTGGTCCTCCCCCACAGCCCGTCACCTGCCCGGCTGTCTATCAGCGCGGTGATGGATTCTGTGGTTGGCCCTCAGGTCCCTCTTCCCCTTTTTGAAACATCATCCAGAAAGCATCACCAAAGCAGAATCTTTACATAACCAACCACTTACTTTCTCTACATCTAGTCTCTTTTGCTCCCTCTTTATATATTCATATATTTAGATTTATCTGAAATAATATCCTTAATTATTCACCATCTGTGGCATACATTTGTTATATATGTTAAATATATGTGACATATATCCATCTCCATAATGTTATCTACTGTTGTCTTCCATCTATGGATATGTTTGATACAAACTTGTATAAATCCACAAATCCAGTCCAGTTTTTTGAACCAACAATGCAGGCATGACGGCCCACCAATCAATCACCTGGCCACTCCTATAAAAACCTGCAACAGCTACAATCTAAGATATACTCTATCTTTTTGCTGTTGAGAAAGAAGCCAAGAGGGCTTAGAAACGCGTCCAGCCCAGCTCACACTATTTTGTGTCAATATAGTCACATTTGGTACCATTTTTCATTTTATTTGTACTTATTTTTATTTTTTTTAATTGTATTTTTATTAAAGTTTTGTTTTTGTTTTTTTTTCAGCGTAAAAGAAGACAGGAAAAAAAGAGCAAGAACATAATACAAAAAGACAAGGCAGTCTAATAGGAAACGCGGATCGCAGCCACAATTACTGATATATCACAATATGGAGCGTAGCATAGGTAGCTGGATACAGGGAACCTTATTTAACCTAGTAGCAGTAATCATAGGCAACATCCTATGCCGCTATGTAAACGACATTAAATGGGGTAGGGGGGACAAACGAAGACTAGACAAGACAGACACGGGGGGGGGGGAGTACGACAAAGGGGGATCAGGAATGGAGGGGGCAGCCTTTTGATTTTCAAGGCTGATGTCTCCGGGGCGGTGGCGGGTGGGTAATATTTCTCTCTTCCCAATATACGTCCCATAGGCGCCAGACCTTTTTAAAGTGGTCCACTTTGTTGTCGAGCATAGCCGTCAGCTGTTCCATGTTTCTCACGTCTAGAATACGGGCGCAGAGGTCCTCCTTAGTCGGAGGAGCAGTGCGTTTCCAATACTTTGCGATTAAACATCTGGCAGCTGTGAGGACATGGAGCAGGAGTTTTAAGGTAGTACGTCCAACTTTAAGCATATGTACTTATTTTTTTATTCTGGAATTTTCTATTTTTGTGTTTTTTTGATATTTGTCAAGCATTTATCTACCAGCCTGTTATTCCTTCACAACAAGGGATATACAGATGTATTCATATCCCCATTCATTCACCTAAAAGAACTTTACCATTCAAATAAGCAGTAAACGTCCAATTTTGGCGCTATAACCCACGAGGTCCCGTGGGCAACATCTACATCTGCGCAAGCGCACACTACGGATGTTATAAATTAAGCGCGATCCAGCGCTGACAGCACCCACTGCCGGGAGAAAGCTCAGCACCGCTGAGACATCATTCCACCCAACCCGTCTTCATGTGCGATTGAACTCCAATCCAGGATGGGAGAGAGGACCGGACCATAACCCAGGACTGGTGAGAGGTGTCAGTGACACCAAACATATGCTGCCAATTAACTAACATTTACTCTATATGCCGCATGAACTACTGCTGTTATCAGTACCGGCAAATTGCAGCTTACTAACACTCTACCGGCACTTAACAAGTGACTGCAGATATCGCAACAGCAATCTGCTATTACAGTAAATAACTGTTTACACAAATAAGCACCTTAATCATATTTATAAATGCGTATGACAAAGTTATGGATGTTTACAAATACATGTGATTAAGCTATAATTAACACCAACTATTTAATACTACTGCTTTACAAAGAATTTAACCCCTTCGTGCTGCAGCTAGTTTTGGCCTTAATGACCAGGCTAATTTTTCAATATCTGACCTGTCTCACTTTATGCTCTTATAGCTCAGTGATGCTTTAACGTATGCTAGCGATTCTGAGATTGTTTTTTCGTGACATATGGCACTTTATGTTAGTGGCAAAATTTGGTCACTATTTTGTGTGTTTTTTGTGAAAAACATCAAAATATCATGAAAAATTGAAAAAATTTGCATTTTATGAACTTTGAAATTCTCTGCTTCTAAAAAAAGAAAGTCGTAGCACATAAATTAGTTACTAAGTCACATTACCAATATGTCTTCTTTATTCTGGCATAATTTGGTAAACATATTTTACTTTTTTAGGGTGTTATGGGGCTTAGAAATGTATCAGCAAATTATCACATTTTCGTGAAACTGATTTTTTTAGGGACCAGTTCTTTTTTTAAATGGATTTAGAAGTCTGGTATCCTGAAAACCCCCATAAGTGACCCCATTTTGGAAACTACACACCTTAAAGAATTAATCTAGGGGTATAATGAGCATTTTAACCCTACAGGGGCTGGAGGAAAGTATTCACAATTAGGCCGTAAAAAATTGAAAATTTTAATTTTCCAATATTATATACGTTTAGATTAAAGTTTCTCATTTTCAAAAGGAATATGAGACAAAAAGCACCCCAAAATTTGTAATGCAGGTTCTCTTGAGTACAACGGTACCCCATATGTGGGCGTAACCACTGTATGGGCACACAGCAGGGCTCAGAAGGAAGGGAGCGCCAATTAGCTTTTCCAATGCAAATTTTGCTGAAGAAGTTTCTGAGCGCCAGGTGCGTTTGCAGTGCCCCTGTAGTGTCAGCAGAGAGAAAAACCCCCATAAGTCACCCCATTTTGGAAAGTACACCCCTCAAAGAATTCATCTTGGTGTGTGGTGACCATTTTGACCCCACAGGTATTACAGGAAAGTATTCAAAAGAAGACAGTAAAAATGAAAAACTCGAATTCTTCCAATAATATGTTCGTTTAGTTTGAAATTTCTCAATTTCACGAGGAACAAGAGGAAAAAAGTACCCCAAAATTTGTAACGCAGGTTCTCCTGAGTACAATGGTACCCCATATGTGGGCATAAACCACTGCATGGGCACACAAGAGGGCTCAGAAGGGAAGGAGCGCCAATTAGCTTTTTCAATGCAGATTTTGCTGCAGAAGTTTCCGAGCGCCAGGTGCGTTTTCAGTGCCCCTGTAGTGCCAGCGGAGTAAAATCTCGCCATAAGTCACTCCATTTTGGAAAGTGCACCCCTCAAAGTATTCATCTTGGTGTGTGGTGACCATTTTTACCCCACAGGTATTAGAGGAAAGTATTCAAAAGTAGACAGTAAAAATGAAAAACTCAAATTTTTCCAATATTATGTTCTTTTAGTTTGAAATTTCTCAATTTTATGAGGAACAAGAGGAAAAAAAGTACCCCAAAATTTGTAACCCAGGTTCTCCTAAGTGAAAAGGTACCTCATATGTAGGCATAAACCACTGTATGGGCACACAGCAGGGCTCAGAAGGGAAGGAGTGCCAATTTGCTGGAGCAAAACCGCAGCTAGTAATGGTTATTAGAATAGCGCAGTTACTAAAATAGAATAAAAAAAATGAGATTACAGGTAATGTGGGGTTGTTACGGGCAACCAAGGGTGGTTATGGGCAACCTGAGGTGGTTACAGGTAATCTGGGGTGGTTACGGACAACATGGGGTGGTCACGGGCAACCTGCTGTGGTTACGGCAACCTGTGGTGGTTACAGGCAACATGGGGTGGTTACGGGCAACGAGGGGTGGTTATGGGCAACGTGTGGTGGTCACGGGCAACCTGCTGTGGTTACGGCAACGTGGGGTGGTTACAGGCAACGTGGGCTGGTTACAGGCAACGTGGGCTGGTTACGGGCAATCTGCTGTGCTTACAGACAATCTGGGATGGTTACAGGAAACGTGGGGTGGTTACGGGCAACCTGCAGTGCTTACAGACAATCTGGGGTGGATACGGGCAACGTGGGGTGGTTACGGGCAACCTGCAGTGCTTACAGACAATCTGGGGTGGTTACGGGCAACGTGGGGTGGTTACGGGCAACCTGCAGTGCTTACAGACAATCTGGGGTGGTTACGGGCAACGTGGGGTGGTTACGGGCAACCTGCAGTGCTTACTGACAATCTGGGGTGGTTACGGGCAACGTGGGGTGGTTACGGGCAATGTGGGGTGGTTACGGATAAACTGAAGTTCTTATAGGCAATCTGGGGTGGATACCTGTTATCTGGCATGGGCACCGCAATCTGGAGGGGGTCATTGGCAATTTGGGGTGGTCAGAGGCGCTGTGGCGTGGTCAGAGGCGACGTGTGGTGGTCAGAGGCAACGTGCGGTGGTCAGAGGCGACGTGCGGTGGTCAGAGGCGACGTGCGGTGGTCAGAGGCATCGTGGCGTGGTCAGAGGCATCGTGGCGTGGTCAGAGGCAACACGCGGTGGTTACGTGCAATCTGGGGGGGTTACATGTAATCTGGCATGATTACGGGGAACCTGGGGGGTTATGTGCAACCTGGAAGGGTTACAGACAATCTGGGATTGTTACTGATAAACTGAAGTGCTTATAGGTAATCTGGGGTGGGTACATGTAATTTGGGGTGGTTACGGGCAATCGGGAGGGGGTCACTGGCAATTTGTGGTGGTTACGGGCAACGTGCGGTGGTTACGGGCAACGTGCGGTGGTTACGGGCAACGTGCGGTGGTTACGGGCAACGTGCGGTGGTTACGGGCAACGTGCGGTGGTTACGGGTAATCTGGGGAGGGGTTAGGGGTAATTTGGGAGTAAACTGCAATTATTACTATAATAAAAAGTGTGTGTTTTATTTTTTTGTATGTTTGTCACTTTTTGTACTTTACATATTCATTTTCACTGTATTACTATGATTACTGTGATATTTTCTATCTCAGTAATCATA
This sequence comes from Dendropsophus ebraccatus, assembly GCF_027789765.1. NCBI lineage: Eukaryota > Metazoa > Chordata > Amphibia > Anura > Hylidae > Dendropsophus > Dendropsophus ebraccatus. Next base: position 82,910,335 of record NC_091458.1, read on the forward strand.
GTTCAGTGACAGAGACCAAATTGGTCTCTGTCACTTTAAATTTTCAGAGTTGGCTGGTTGTGAAGCGCATGCGCACTTCATAACCAGCCAGGACGTCGAGGAGGAAGGAGCTCCGTGGATCCGGTGAGTATATGGGGAAGGGGGGGTGACTGGGGGACGGGGGTGACAGGGGGGGTGGGGGGCGACTTGGGGGGTGGGGGGACATCACTTTTTATCCCCTGTCACCAATCATTCATGGTGACAGGGGATAAAAAGTGCCTGGATGCACATGGCACAAGCGATCAGCGGTATATAGTATATACCGCTGATCGCTTGTACCGGGACCAAACAGGGGGGTCCCCGATGACTGCCCCATGCTCTCCGCTACCTCCGGTGCCGGAGAGCATGGGGCTTTCATTCATTTTAACTTTTACATCGCTGTGAACCGACATTAGTCTTGGAAATGATGGCCGCCGGGGGAGGGGGGTTAGTTATTGGGGCACTAGGGGGGGCTGATCTGAGGTCTGGGGGACACTTATTTCATCTCCCCCTGCCGTAGATTCACGGCGGGGGGAGATGAAAGGCGGCGGCGGCACTGGTAATCCCCATTACCGACGGTCGCCGCTATAACGTTAATAGCGGCGATCGTCGGTAAGGGGGGGGCCGGGATGGACCCCACACACTGCCCCAACCCCTCAGCTACCTCCGGTAGCCGGGGGGATGGGGTGGGGGCCGTCCCGGCCCCGCAGCCTTATTCTCTGCCATCGCCGTAAAAAGCTGATGGCAGCAGAATAAGGACCATTAGTGACCGCCGTAGAAAGCCGTATCGGCGGTCACTAAGGGGTTAAGATTGCTGCTTTCCAAATCCAGGATACTGCCAATCATATGGATGAATGAATGTGATTAACTCACTACAAGAGACTTATTTATGAGCTTACCATTTTTTAGGAAAGATCAGCATATATTTTTATCTTTATTTTTATTTTTAATTTTATATTTTTTTAATTGAGAGATCTCTAAATCATTTATGTTTTATTGTATCCGTTACCTTCCATTGCTATTTGTTATCTGATATTTTAAGTTTATAATAAATTTAATAAGTTAAATAATTTGCACATTTAACCACTATTGCTACTCATTTATTAATTGATATTTCTAACTAGAGGACCTACACCTCCCTTTTCTTTGTGGTTTAAAGTAGAATTGTTTTAGTTGCCCCTAGCAACCAATCAGATTCGACTTTTCATTCCTCACACAATTGTGGGAAAATGAAAGTTGGAATCTGATTGGTTGCTAGAGGCAACTGAGCCAATTCTACTTGTGTTCTGTAAAGAAAGTGGGTAAATGTAAAACAGCAACAGCATGAAAGCAGCAGATACCAGTTTATGGCTACACTGCTGATTAATATATACCAACCCAGGCCCACAATCAGCCACCATTTTGTTTTGTTTTTTTTTTGCGAATTTTCCTAACAAATCTGCGTGTATTCACTTCACTCATCTCTACTACTACTACTAATAATAATAATATTTATTTTTATAGCATCAACAGATTATGCAGGTTCCCTTTAAGGACTAAAGCTTCCTTATGGAAGTAGATGGCACCACTATGTATGATTCTTACTTCATACCTATCTATAAAACATAGCAACCAACCTTATCACTGAAATCATAGGTCTGCATGTGCAAAACGATGTCTTGTACATGTTATGGCTATGTTCACACAACGTCAAAAACAGAGAAAAAGCGGCTGATTTTCATATTTAAAATAACTGCCGTTTTTGCCGCAATTTAACAGACTGCAATGGCAATGCATAGAAGTCAATGGGAAGACGGACATCCAATGCATACAGTGCATTGAATAACGGACGTTTTTGCCGTGGACGTCAAAATAATGAATATGATCATTATTTTCGGACGTCTTTTGCAAACAGCGGACGTTTTTTATTAGTAGTTCACATACAGTTTTTTTTCCCCACTGTTCTTTCTCCGTCTTTACTATTAAATTCAATGGACTTTTCAATTAAGCCGCACCCAAAGCCCAATTAGTAATCCCAAACTAGAATAATGTGCAAACAGCAGTCATTGCACTTAGGAGAAGCCAGGCTGCTAAATAACGTCCGTTATTTTAGCCTCAAAATAACGGTCGTCATTTTAAACTGAGCTGAAGAAACGTTGTGTGAGCATAGCCTATATGTGGTTAAGGGAAAGTGTTTTTTAAACAAAATTGTGCCTGGCAGGAGATTTGTCATATAATATACAGTACATAGCTTCATCAAGATTTGTTTTAAGAGTATAGTTCAAAAGTAAACTGTAGAGCTCTGGCAAAAAGAAAAACTGGAGCACCTAGAGATAAACACAGATGTATCTCTCTCTGCCAATGTGGACAATCTATCCAGAGCAATAAATAGCAGCCAACTATGAAAATGACATGAGAACAGATTACACACCGGCCCAAATCATTTCTAGTCATAGAGTTCTAAGAATCCCAATTATAACAAAACATACTCTACTCTTATTCTGTCTTTCTTCTTTTCCTTTGTACTACATGATTAAGTATGGTACTTGCATATTTTATTTTTTGCAGATGGACTTAAAAGAAAATCTTTTTCTTTCAAATTCACTGGTTTTAGAAAGTTATACAGATTTGTAATTTACAGCAAGAGCTCATTCAGCTCACCTGGCTGGTGCAACGACCTAGAGGAATCCAACACCTCAACAGTAGTTGATAATGAGAAGGAGTGATGGTCGGCACTTTCAAGAGTAAAAAGATTTCTTTATTTCTTTGCTTTAAAATCCATGTCACAATTCCAATAAATATACAAGTCACGATCTGACGCGTTTCTGGCACTCAGCCCTTAGTCATAGATAACGTGCATAAGACAAACATGTTACTTATGTAGGGAGCCAGAGCCCTGGAACTTCCCCCATACACACATGCAAGCTAATTAATTAGCTGATGCAGACTTCACATTGATTGCATGTAACAGATGTAACTACATCAAACTACATAGGTTAAATCAAAATACATACAAAATAGTAAAAACAAATCAATAATTTAGTAACAAATCTAGTCTATGATTAAGTCCTGCAGGAAAGGATGTACTCATCATAAGTTTCCAAAAACCTTCTCGATTCTGGAGCTTCTGTTTCCTATCTCCGCCCAGATCAGGGTTAAACACCCTTTCTATGCCAGTGATGGTGAGCGTGGATACGTGGATAGGTGGATACGCTCAGATTTGTAATTTACTTCTATGTAAAAATCTCAAGTCTTTTCATACTTATCAGCTGCTTTATGTTGTGCAGGAAATGTTGTTTTCTTTTCTGACACAGCGCTCTCTGCTGACATCTCTGTCCAGAGAAGCAGCAAATCCCTATAGAAAACCTCTCCTGCTCTGGACAATTTCTGCCTCAGACAGGGGTAGCCGCAGAGAGACAGAAAAGAAAACAACATTTCCTGCAGGACATGCAGCAGCTGATAAATATGGAAAGACTTAAGATTTTCTTATTTTTTTTTAAATCAGATAATTTTTATTAACACGTTCATTGCAGTGCAGTCACATAGTCAATACGCATCAGGTATACAATTTTTGGACAGCATATCAGTTCAGGTACATATCGAGTTGAAATATACCACATACAGTATCTAGTGCATAATATATATGGGGCAGGCAATAAACAACATCTGCAATGTAACCACCATTTTCTACATTTTCCTACTAATCAAACCAGACAAAACTTAACATAAAGAAAATAAGTAACTCCCCCCCTCCACATGTATGTGATGATATTATCGAATATATCATATCCCACAGATCGCTCGACACCCCGTGTCGGTATTGCGAGATGTCAGATATGGAAAGAACATGTATAGTGGAAAAACACATAAAGCAAATTCCCAAACATAAAATTGCTATGGGTCACCACTGTATGTCATGTATATCTATCTATACTCCCTACAAGGGGGTTCCAAGCCTCTTTGCATACCTGTAAGAAACCTCCTTATGTCCACCAGTAGCTACCCGGTTAGGGAGGGAACATACGATACTACAGTCTTGTTCTACCATTATTATATGAGCTATCTGGCCATTGCATTAAGAAACTGCTGAAGGGGATTTCTACACGTTTGCAATAGTATTTGGGTCGGTATGCCCGGCGTGTCCAACCATCTCCCCCAGATTTGCTCAAACTTGCGGAGACATTTCCTTTTAACATATACACCCCTTTCTAGTCTAATAATATTGTTCATTCTGTTCAAGAAGTCAGGTATGGTCGGTGGTTCCCTATTGATCCATTTAGAGGCGATGCATTTGCGTGCCTGGTACAATATCCTTTGCACCCCTAGTACCGTATAGTCATCAAGATGCAGGGCACCAAGCAACCCTAAAATGTAATGTTGTGGTGTAAGTAGTATAGAGACACCAAAAACCTGCCGAACAATATCCCTCACCCCCTCCCAATAGGCAGTTAACTCCCGACAGTCCCAAAACATGTGAAGTATATGTGCTGTCTCCTCATCACATCTTGGACATTGGGACGTCGACCTGTACCCTATCTTGTGAATAAGATGTGGGATTTTATATACTCTGTGTAGCAAAAATAGTTGTGGCATCCATTGGGCTTCACATAGGGACAATAGGGGGACCAATTCCAACACCTCCCGCCATTGGCTCTCATCAATAGGTCCAACATCCTGAACCCACTTATCCCTGATTGTTAGAGGAACTGCAGAGAACTTTGCTTGTATCAATGAGGAGTAGGCAAAGGATATAGCCCCCCGTCGTACCCCCTTATCTCCCACAGCGTCTAGAAGGTGATGAGACATAGTTAGTGGCGTTAGATTATTTTGGGTCTGCAATGCATGGCGAATTTGCAAATACTTATGGAACATTACATTCGTGAAAAGGAAGGATTCTTTAAGTGTCTCAAAGGAAACAATAGAGCCGTCCCTCCATACCTGCGCTACCTAGAAGACTCCAGCGCGTTTCCACGGAGAGAAACCCTCCAGTCGAAACAATTCTGGCAGCTGAGGGTTCCTCCATAGCGGAGTGAGGTTAGTAAAGCCAGACACACCCAGCACAGCTTTTGTATGATTCCAAACTCTACTTAATAATCGCAGAGTAGGCATAAACCTGCCCTTACCTGTAACACAGGCTGTATCCACTGCCGTCAGAGGAGGCGTGTGTCCGGTCAGCCAGGAAACTATCCGACCCACTACACCCGTCTCTTCCGTCTGCCCCCACCCTTTCATATGCTGCAGTTGGGCTGCAATAAAATAGAGGAAAGGATCTGGGATTGCCAGGCCTCCCTCAGTCTTAGGTCGCTGAAGAGTGTCAAGTTTAATTCTAACCGATTTCTTTTGCCATATGAGCTCTCTGAACAGGGTATTTATCTGTTTAAAATATTTATTCATAATCCAAATGGGAGAATTATGAAATATGTATAGTAATTGTGGCATAAGTACCATTTTAATGAGATTACCCCTGCCCACTGCCGATAAGGGCAATCGGCACCATGTATCCACCTTGGTTACAAGACTTAAGATTTTCAAATAGAAATGAATTATAAATCTATATAACTTTCTGAAACCAGATGATTTAAAAGAAACAGATTTTCACTGCATAACCCCTTTAACCTTTGAGGACCAAGCCTAAAATGACCCAGTGGACAGCGCAAATTTTCATTTTCGTTTTTGTTTTTTTTCCTCCTCCCCTAAGAGCTCTAGCACTTTCAGTTTTCTTCAGGACCAAGTGAGGGCTTGTTTTTTACAGGAGTAGTTGTACTTTGTAATGGCATCTTTCATTCCACCATAACATGTATGATAGAAAACATGTATGATGGAAAATTATTATTTATAAAGATATAAATTGGTGAAATTGTAAAAAAGAATGCAATATGGTAATTTTTTGGGGTGGTTCCTGTGTCTATATAATGAGTAATATGGTAAAAGTGACATGATACCATTATTCTATAGGTCAGCCTGAAGACAACCATGTGTAAGTTTACACAGATTTTCTAATGTTATACATATTTTTTTATGAAATCCTTTTTTTTTGTTGCAATTATTAATAAAATGGGCCTATTGTGATGCTTATAACGGTTTTATTTTTTCACCTATGGGGCTGTATGGGGTGTCATTTTTTCCATCATGATCTCTAGTTTTTATTTATACCATATTTGTGAAGATCAGATGTTTTGATCACTTTTTATGCATTTATATATATATATTATGTAACAATATAAAATATTCCCCTCTTTTCGTCTACGCCGTTCGCCATTAGTGATGACGATTGTTATATTTCAATAGATCAGACAATTATGCATGCTACGGTATATTATATGTTTATTTCTTTTTTTATATGTTTTATTTATAAAATGGGAAAGGGGCTTTGGGGTATTTATAAAGACATTTTTACTTTTTTTTTTTTTACACATTTTAAGTCCCCTTGGGGAACCTTTACATACAATTATTAGATTATACACACTGATCATTGCTATGCCATAAGCATAGCACTGATCACTGTGACAGGCGCTCTGCTGATTAAGCCTGCCTGTGGCAGACTTAATCATCAGAGTGCCGATTGGACCGCACAGAGGAAGGTAAGAGACTTCCGATGGTCCCTTAAAATGATTGGGACCCCCGCAGTCACACAGGACGTACCGGTACACCCAGGGTTGTCTGGGGTTAATGTCTGGGTCCTGGGTCGTCTAGGTGTTAAAGCTAAAAGGAAATATGTTTTTACCACTATATATGTTTTCTTATTGTAAGTGCAGGTGCACTCCTGTAGATTGACGCAATCTTGACTCAAAATATCTATTTTTTGTTCTTGAATATGTGGATTTTTTCCTAACATGTTTTCCCGAAAATAAGGCATCCTCCTTAAATAAGACACCCCAACTAATCTACCAAGTAGCCCAAAGTAAGACACCCCCGAAAGTAAGGCCGTCCACCACTACCCACTGCCGCTCCTCCCTCCCCATGATTCTCCTGTGCCGTCCACCCCTCTCCCTCCCGTGCTGCTAACCCCTCCTTTCCCTCCCGTGCCACTCACCCCTCCATCTCCCTCCCTCTCCCTCCTGTGTCACTCCCCCCTCTGTCTCCCTCCTGTTTTGGGGGAAACACGGTAATAACAGGTATAGACTAACAGCAGAAGAACAGAAGCATTCATGTTTATAGTTTGAGGTAAAAGCATTCTGATACACATTTTTGTTTTACAGAACATTTTTGGTATTTTTTCAGCATTTTCAGTATTTTTAACGCAAATAAAGTCTTTGCTTACAAAATTTAAGTATGCTTATTAGTGTTGAACGAGCATGCTCAGTCGAGCTTCAGGTGCTTGATTGAGCTGGATGATCGACCAAGCAACTTGTGGTGCTCAGGGTGCTGTTTAAAGTTTCTCTGCCCTGTACTGACAGAGCATGTCAGTACAGAAGCACAAATATTTAAACAGTTTCGGAGCTCCCAGCATTATCATTCATTATGATGTTGGGAGCCTCTAAACTGTTGAAATACTAATTCTAATTTTTGTATATTTTGTTTACAAATCTCTTCAAGGGACAAAATGTACCAAAATTAAAACAAAAAGTGCAATAGGTTACTACAAGCCACCTTAGAACTTAATTTTTTGGTCTAATTTATGCATACTTTGTTTACACATGCCTTCAAGGGATGAAATCATGTCCAAGTCTCCTATTGATTTTAATTTAATACAGCATTTTCTGAATGCATCAGAATGGCTGTATTAACCCGTTAACGACACGGCATATATTTACGCCCCTGTGGTCGCCTGTAGCCCGGGACCGCGGCTATTAGCTGGCACGGTCCGATCGCCGTGCCCGCTAATCAGCATTTTAAATGCAGCTGTCAAAAGTTGACATCTCCATTTAAAATGCTTGCTGTCCCACTCCCTGGTGTCTAGTGAGGTGGATCAACCGGAGGAGCGATCCGCACATCCGGTACATGCCGGGTTCTGCGGTGTAATGGCGTTGATCCCGGCTTGGCTCTCTATTGATTTTGGCTGCAGCAGCCGAAAGCAATTTAGTGCCTATCTCATTGATCTATGCTGTATAACTATACAGCATAGATGTCAATGAGGGATCAGTGTGCTTATACTAAAAGTCCCCCAGGGGGGCTTCTAGCATACTGTATGTGTTAAAAAAAAGTGTTATTACTAAAAAGCCCCCTTTTGAATCACTCTCCTTTCCCCATGTTATAAATAAAAATAAATAAATAAATAAACATGTTTGGTATCGCTACGTGTGTAATCGCCCAAACTATTAATTAATCACATTCCTGATCTCACACGGTAAACGACGTAAGCGCCAAAAAATTCCAAAGTCCAAAATTGCACATTTTTGGTCGCATCAAATCCAGAAAAATTGTAATAAAAAGCGATCAAAAAGCCCCATAGACCAAAGGATAAAAGTGATATAGGCCTGGGAATAGAGCAATTTTAAGGAACATATACTGTATGTGTTAACAATGGTTTGAATTTTTTTTTTTTCCGGGGTGTACTTTAGGAAAAAATTCAGCCTGTCATTGCAAAGTACAATTAGTAGTGCATAAAATAAGGGCTCATGTGGGTATCAAGGTGAAAAAATGCAAGTGCTATGGCCTTTTAGGCACAAGGAGGAAAAAAACAAGTGCAAAAATGCAAATTGGCTTTGTCCTTAAAGGGTTAAATCTTACATAGGTACAGTATATGTACTGTAGATTCTTTTACAGAAATAGTAAATATGGACATAAAACAAGTATGTGACCTGTGCACTGTTTTGTATTAAATTCAAAGTATTTCAATAAAAATAATAAGGCAGAAAGTAGGCGTTTTGAGAGGTAATACATTATTTTATGCCTTAAAATAGAACTAAAAACTATGAATATAGTAATGCCAGGTAATGCTATTAGAAGTATAGTTAAAGGCATAGTTCAGCAAAAAAATCAAATAAAATAACAATTATCCACAACAGTAAACATTTGTAAAATAAAATAATAAAAATGTTTAAAGAAAAACAGTCAGTAGAGATGAGCTAGTAGTGAAATATTCAAATTTTCCAATATGGGGGAAATGAAACAGCACTTACTGCTAACTATTTTTTAGTGTTTGTGTGATGCGGTCAGACACGTCCTTTTTTTAAATTTTCAAAATCATCTGCCACTTCCATATGCCCTTATTACACATAAGAGAGTGTGGTTCTCATGGCAAACAAGTAGTATACAGGTATATACCCTCTCTATGACGTATTAGAATGCCCTACAGCAGGCAACAGGTGTTAGGCTTTATGTTGCGCACCAGCACGCAGAAGAGTAGCACCACGCTTTTATTTTTTGCCTTGGCACACAAGGAGTATACAGCCGTATACCCTCTCTGATGTATTACAAGAATGCCCTACAGAAGGCTACAGGCGTTTGACTTTATTATCTGGCTCACAGTATGCAGAACAGTAGTACCACCCTTATATTTTTTGCCTTGGCACACAAGGAGTATACAGCCGTATACCCTATACAGATAGATACACTGCAGCCTCACAGTGAATACACTCCAGCTGCCTGTCTGTCTGAACACACCTACTGTATGTGACCTATGTGCTGCTATCCGGTTTCATGAATGTAGGTGCTTTTTTTCTTACTGCCTGTGTGCTCCTAGTGCCTGTACCACACCCCCTGCATAGTTATTGGTAAAAAAAAAAAAAAAAAAGCCAGGGAATGTAGGGGGGGGGAATCAAATTTGTACTGGGGTTCTGATCGAATACTCGATCGAAATCCAGTATTTCGAATAGTGTAATATTCAATCAATTACCTACTCCATCAAGTAGTACTCGCTCATCTCTATTAGTAAGCACTGTATTGTATTGTATTTTACCAAAAAGCATATGTGCCAAAATCTGATTTTGCTGTGTAATTCCTTTTTGGAGGATTAGTACAGGAGCAACGATTTCTGTAAAAGGCAGCAGAAACCGCTTCTGTACTTACTGAGCAGTAAGGCAGTAACTGCTCCTGTACTTAGAAGTGAGGCAATAACTGCTCCTGTACTTACTGAGCAGTGAGGCAGTAACTGCCCCTGTACTTACTGAGCAGTGAGGCAGTAACTACTCCTGTACTTACTGAGCAGTGAGGCAATAACTACTCCTGTACTTACTGAGCAGGGAGGCAATAACTTCTCCTGTACTTACTGAGCAGTGAGGCAGTAACTACTCCTGTACTTACTAAGCAGTGAGGCAATAACTGCTCCTGTACTTACTGAGCAGTGAGGCAGTAACTACTCCTGTACTTAGCAAAGAGGCAGTAACTGCTCCTAAACTTACTAAGCAGAGAGGTAGTAACTGCTCCTGTACTTACTGAGCGGTGAGGCAGTAACTGCTCCTGTCCTTACTGAGCAGTGAGGCATACACTGTGTTTTTCTTTTACTTCCTGTGTGCTCCTAGTGCCTGTACCACACCCCCTGCATAGTTATTGGTAAAAAAAAAAAAAAACGCCAGGGAATGTGGCAGGGGGATTAAATTTGTACTGAGGTTCTGATCAAATACTCAATCAAAATTCAGTATTTTGAATAGTGTGCTATTCAATCAATTACTTACTCCATCAAGTAGTACTCACTCATCTCTTAGTTAGCACTATAGATGGGCACTTTGATTCAAAAATAATTAAATTCGTATTGTATTTTACCAAAAATCATATTTGCCAAAATCTGATTTTGCTTTGTAATTCCCTTTGGGAGGATCTGTACAGGAGCAACGATTTCTGTAAAAGGCAGCAGAAACTGCTCCTGTACTTACTGAGCAGTGAGGCAGTAACCGCTTCTGTACTTACTGGGAAGTGAGGCTGTAACCGCTCCTGTACTTACTGAGAAGTAAGGCAGTAACCGCTCCTGTACTTACTGAGCAGTGAGGCAGTAACCGCTCCTGTACTTACTGAGAAGTAAGGCAGTAACCGCTCCTGTACTTACTGAGCAGTGAGGCATTAACTGCTCCTGTACTTAGCAGTAAGGCAATAACTGCTCCTGTACTCACTGAGCAGTGAGGCAGTAACTGCTCCTGTACTTACTGAGCAGTAACTTCTCCTGTACCTACTTAGCAAAGAGGCAGTAACTGCTCCTAAACTTACTGAGCAGAGAGAAAGTAACTGCTCCTGTACTTACAGAGCAGAGAGGCAGTAACTGTTCCTGTACTTACTGAGCATTGAGGCAGTAACTGCTTCTGTACTTACTGAGCAGTGAGGCAGTAACTGTTTCTGTCCTTACTGAGCAGTGAGGCAGTAACTGCTCCTGTACTTATTAAGCAGAGAAGCAGTAACTGCTCCTGTACTTACTGAGTAGAGAGGCAATAACCCTAGAGCGACGTGCTTTGCATTAGTGCGCTCACTAGCAATGGTGTATTGGTGTATGCAGAAGGAAACATCGTCACCATAAATATTGCCAAAATACTGTTACTGACCAAATCAAGTAAGCCTGATACTACCAAAAATACCAGCGTACAAGGGTCCAATTTTACTGCCACACCAGGGGTGTAACTAAAAGTTTGTGGGTCTAGGTGTAAAATTCAGCCCCCTCCCCCCCAAAAATCAGATGCAGTCAGGGGCATGATAAACAAAAAGGAGAGCCACAGTTTGCAAAACTACAACTCACATCATCAACTGTCTTAAAGACACCAGGGGTGCAACTAAAAGTGTGTTGGTCCTGATGTAAAATTCAGCGCCCCCCCTCCCCAATCAGATGCAGTCAGGGGCATGATAAACAAAAAGGAGAGCCACAGTTTGCAAAACTACAACTCACATTATCAGACATCATCAGAGATCATATTAAAGACATGATGGGTGTTGTAGTTCAGCAACACCAGGTGAGCCATAGGCTGCAAAACTACAACTACCATCATTAATTTGCAAGTCTGCCCATTCAATGTAACAGGTAGCATGATTCATCAGGCAATGTACTCCTATTGCACCATGCCCACTTCTGATGCTCATATGGTCATTATACAATAGGTGCTTTCAGGTTTGGACAGCTACAGTGAAAGTAGCTCAGATCCTTACACATTTTTCTTGCATCCAGCACTATTCACTCACTGCCTAATATAATTACTAATTACTTCTTGACGCCTGTCAGTCTACTGTTTCAGGCTGGGTTCGCACTACATATATTTCAGTCAGTAATGTGGTCCTCATATTGCAACCAAAACCAGGAGTGGATTAAAACACAGAAAGGCTCTGTTCACACAATGTTGAAATTGAGTGGATGGCCGCCATATAACAGTAAATAACGGCCATTATTTCAATATAACAGCCGTTGTTCTAAAATAACAGCAAATATTTGCCATTAAATGGCGGCCATCCACTCAATTTCACCATTGTGGGAACAGAGCCTTTCTGTGTTTTAATCCACTCCTGGCTTTGGTTACAATATGAGGACCACAATACTGACTGAAATATACGTAGTGTAAACCCAGCCTTAAAGTAATTAGTGTTTTATCAGTGTTTAACGCTGACCAGTGTTTATTTCAATAACCATGTACGTTTCAGTGTCCCTAAGGTTTTTGCGTTTAGTTTGGTACTATAAACTCAAACAATCTAAGGTTATAAAGTTTATTCCAAGATGCATAGCTGAAAAAGTCACGGTTAGTGCAGACCACATGTAGTGTATGAATACAGGTTACCAGACGAGACATCAGGTTGTTTGTGTTATTCCAGCTAAACTATACACTGACTGTACCCCTCTCAGCACACTGTTTCATAATATCTATAATACTGCAACAAGCAATGTAGCATATTACAACCCAACATCCTACACCGTACATGTATGCTGGAGTGCCATTAGGTCAGGAGACAATAGTCTTCTATTCTCGTGATTGGTGGGAGTCCTTATTAATAGAGGACAACTTGGCATCTTAGGATAACCATTCATTTCTTCCAAGTAGTTTCTTTTCTTTTTTTTTACTGAATCAATATAAGTTAGAACTGATGTAATTTTTTAAACACACAATTTTTTAACTATTGACTGTTCATCAATGTACATCATCCTTTATTTGTCACATTCTATATCTAACAATTTACATCCAGGTTCTCATGTTTAACCTTCCTCTAGTGTTAGGGTCGTGACCGACCCGTTTTAGTTTTTAAATGCATACAAATTCTACATACGTTTGTTTATTGCATCAAGACTTTTTGACTTTGTAAGGAACTTATTTTTAAACAAATTTCAATAAAATAAAACTATTTTACGAAATTGTAAAATGCTCTTATTAAAATTATAACATTTGTGTTGTTGGGGTCAATTTCGACCCAGGTGTAATATAAGAGTAAAAAAATAATACTGAACAAAACTGAACTCATAAACACAATATAAACCAACAGCCCACAGCCAGCTCTACCTCTAACAACTTGAATTAGGGACATGTCCAGGCATGTATGGCCAAATCAGCTTAGAGTTGGTACTTTGCAGTGCAGTACATCTCCAGCTTACACCATTGAACAATGAGGAGAAGATTAGATGCAAGCCAAATTCTGGATTATATTTTGGATGATAATGAATCAGAGGACACACAGCAGCAAAGTGATACAGATGAACAGGTTTCTGATGAGGAAGATGATGTGGAGTATCAACCTGAAGACACAGACAGTTCTGATCAGTCTGATGAGGAGGTCACCGGTGCTGAAGCTGCTTCTCCTGAAAGATTCAAATCCAAAAGTGGCAAGATCAGTTGGAGCTCAGTACCACCAGATGTACATGGCAGGGCAGATGCTGCAAATGTCATAAAAATGACCCCTGGGATCACAAGGTTTGCTGTGACAAGAGTAAGGGACATCAAGACATGTTTTGATCTGTTTATGCCATTGTCAATAAAAAAGGTCATTATTGCTATGACAAACCTTGAAGGAAAAAAATTCCATGGCAACATGTGGAATGACCTTCATGATGATGACCTGGATGCCTACATTGGTGTTCTTCTCCTTGCTGGAGTGTACAAATCCTGCAATGAGGCCACTGATAGTCTCTGGGACGCATCGACAGGCAGGAATATGTTCCGGGCAACAATGTCACTTCAAAAGTTTCAAATGATATCAAGAGTCCTCAGATTTGACAACAGAGACACCAGAACAAAATCTAAAAAACTTGCTCCCATCAGGGATGTTTGGGAGAAATGGGTGCAGCTCCTTCCACTGATGTTCAACCCAGGGCCAGAGGTGACAGTAGACGAACGTTTTCTCCCTTTCCGTGGAAAATGCCCCTTCCGGCAATACATGCCAAGTAAGCCAGGCAAATATGGCATAAAAATCTGGGCAGCCTGTGATGCAAAAACTAGCTATGTATGGAATCTACAGATTTACACAGGCAAGTCTGCAAGTGGCATCCCTGAAAAAAAACAAGGAAAACGTGTAGTCCTCTATATGACTACTGGACTGCAGGGTCACAACATTACTTGTGACAATTTTTTTACCAGCTATGACCTTGGACAAGAACTTCTCAGGAGGAAAATCACCATGGTGGGCACAGTGAAAAAAACAAACCTGAGCTGCCCGCTGAATTGTTGCAGATGAAGGACAGGGCTCCACTTTCTTCAAAGTTTGTTTTTACAGACACCACCACTGCTGTTTCATACTGCCCTAAAAAACGACGGAATGTGATACTGATGTCCACACTTCACAAAGATGCTGCTGTGTCATCAGGAAGTGACAAAAAGCCCAGAATCATCCTGGACTATAACAAAAACAAAGGAGGAGTGGACAACCTGGACAAGCTGACTGCCACCTACACTTGCCAGCGAATGACTGGAAGATGGCCAATGGTTGTATTTTACAACATCCTTAATGTGTCAGCATACAATGCTTTTGTGTTGTGGACCCACATTCATCAAGGATGGAATTCAAAGAAAAAAAACAAGTGGAGGATGTTTCTTGAGGAACTAGGACAATCCCTTGTCAAGGCGCACATTGACCAAAGGGAACAAGTGCCCCGAGACCCAGCCGTTGCAGCCTTGGTCCGACAACTCCAGAGCTCAACAAGTGCTTCGTCCACACCCACAGCAACACAAAGAGCATCATCACCAGCATCCTCCTCAACCAGCCCTGCCTCAACATCAACCACAACAGCCACAACCCCAGTGAGACCACCTGATTCTAAAAGAAAGAGGTGTCAGGTCTGCCCTAACAATAAGGAGAGAAAGACAAACACATTGTGCTTCACCTGCAAAAAATACCTCTGCAAAGAACACACAAAAAGTGTCACTTTTTGCCACACATGCATCTAAAAACTAGTACTTGATTTTTGTTTTGATTTGCTTGATTGTTGTTTGTTTATTTGACCCAGAAAAGCTACTTTTTATTATTATTGCTATTAATATTAATATAATTTTTATCTTTTATTTGTATTAAAGTTCCATAAAAAAAACAGTTTTTTGCCTTTTTCATAAAGTATTTAGATATGGGTCAAAAGTGACCCGTAACACCATAGATGTTACTAGAGTTAATAATATAAAATATACATATGTATATTTTTTTTACATTTAAGAAATGTGTTTTAAAACCCTTCAGTAATAGTCAGGTAATATAACAAACTTTTTAAAGTTTATATTATTCTCTTGAGGTTCATTTGACAATATTTTTATATTGAAAATGAATGGTATGCTCTCAAATGAAAGGCCCAGGGGGCCACAACATAAATATTAAAATCAATCCTTCCATGCATAAGAAACCCAAACAAGGTAACTAAGAGGT
Source organism: Dendropsophus ebraccatus (assembly GCF_027789765.1). Lineage (NCBI taxonomy): Eukaryota > Metazoa > Chordata > Amphibia > Anura > Hylidae > Dendropsophus > Dendropsophus ebraccatus. Next base: position 82,926,016 of record NC_091458.1, read on the forward strand.
AAGAAACAAATAGGATCATAAATAACTGTTTTTAGGGCATCCTAGGGGTGATTTAAGACGCGGGTCAAAACCGACCCGTTAACATAAGAAAGAGTAACAGAAAGCTAACACTAGAGGAAGGTTAAGTATGAACTTTGCTGAATCTCCCACTACTCGCTGACTCATTGTTGTGGGCTTGTTTTATGTCTTGTTCTACATAGATTGTCTTCCCTTTGAAGATTGTCTTGAGTGTGTTTGACGTGCTTGTCTCCAGAATATTTCATGTTCTAGGAGTTTAGTTGAATGGCTCTGTGGTCTGTATAATTAAGCTGTAATTTAACTGGTTACATAGTACAACAACAGAGATCTGGCTGTAAGAGGTCAAAGGTCAGTCATTAGAAGCTTGCTTTTTAGCTGTGGGTTTCAAATATGTGCAAGGAATTTCCATTAACAATAAACTGAATGAGATCTATGCTTTATGTTGTTAATTTGAATGAACTCTTCTAATTTATAATTTCTTTATTTTGTACTTTTTATAAACATTTAAAACATTACATTACAATAATTACAAAAATCCTTTTTCCTTCTCCACCCCATTTCCCTCCCCATCTTTAACAACTTTGAATTTTGAATGTAATTCTTAGTGAGGATTTCCAGTGTAAGTGAACAAATGTTACAGTGATTTTAAGTTACTTTGTCAAGACTTTCAGCTGTTTGATGCCTAAATATAAATAAACACAACAGTGAATTCTGCCACCTAGCGACTGGAATCTAAATGTCTCTAATAGTTCCTAGTGTTTTGCTATCAAAGTAACATATGAGCAGAGATGCAATTATCCCTCTGCCCTTATGTCCCTGTTACTAATATTACAAAGGGGAAAAAGGAAGTTGAAGTTGTGTGCCATGTAGATATATTCTTAAAATAGTATGACCTCTCTTTCCCTAGATTTAAAACCATAAGGAATTACTCTATGGTGCCGCTGAATTTCATGAGGCTCATGGTACTCATTTTCTACATAGATTTTATGTGACTTTCAACTATTTGATTCTTCTACTTATTTTTTACCAAATCTATTGTATTAATATTAATAAAAAAATATAATTATTATTATTATTATTATTAATTATTTTATGTACCTCATTTCAGCCTAGGACTCTTGAACTAATACAAACTGTTGTAATAGTTTTTCCATTTATTAATACATTAATTACACTGTTTTAAAGAAGGTCTCTTGTTACTTTTACTGGTAATATTATTATTATTATTATTATTATTATTTGTAGTAGTAGTAGTAGTAGTGAATAGCATAATAAATACGAATAATAATAATAACAACAATAATAATAATAACAATCATTTTTATGTATATAGCACCCACAGATTCCACAGCACTTTACAATTCTTGGGGGACATACATAGATAAAAGATAGACATTGCAGAGAGGTATACATGTAATTATCAAGCTGTACATGAGGAGGAAGCCATATTTAATATATACACTACCATTCAGAGAGGTATACATGTAATTATCAAGCTGTAGATGAGGAGGAAGCCATATTTTATATATACACTACCATTTGGGGTCACATTAAAATGTCCTTATTTTTTAAGGAAAAGCACTGTACTTTTCAATGAAGATAACTTTAAAGAGAACCAATCACGCGGAAAATCCATCTTAAGATAAGGAAACGTGCTGGCACATCACCCAGCACGTTTCCCAAACATCCCCCCTGTAACCTCCGTGCCCCCCTCCATCAGTCAGTTATCTTACTTTGAAGAAGTCCCGCGCTGTATGTAAATTTCCGGCAAATAGTCACGGTGGGCGGATTTAGTCATGGTGGGCAGAATCAGTCACAGGTCCTGGGCGTCTGTAATGGCTGTAATCACGCCAAGAGGGGCGTGATTGAGAGGTCTGCCTTCCATCCACGGGACCCGGCAGCTTGCGTTTCACATCGGCGGCGCTCTGACGTCATCCGCACGCAGCGCCAACATCTTCCGGAGTCAGCGCATGCGCAGTACGTCGGAGCCATCTCCCGCGCATGCGCGGACTCTGGAAGATGTCGGCGCTGCGTGCGGATAACGTCAGCGCGCCGCCGATGTGAAACGCAAGCTGCCGGGTCACGTGGATGGAAGGCAGACCTCTCAATCACCCCCCTCTGGGCGTGATTACAGCCATTACAGACGCCCAGGACCTGTGACTGATTCTGCCCACCATGACTAAATCAGCCCACCGTGACTACTTGCCGGAAATTTACATACAGCGCGGGACTTCTTCAAAGTAAGATAGCTGACTGATGGAGGGGGGCACGGAGGTTACAGGGGGATGTTTGGGAAACGTGCTGGGTTATGTGGCAGCACATTTCCTTATGTTAAGATGGATTTTCCGCGTGATTGGTTCCCTTTAAACTAGTCCTAACTTTGAACAAATATACTCTATACATTGCTAATGTGGTAAATGACTATTATAGCTGCAAATGTCTGGTTTTTGGTGCAATATCTACATAGGTGTATAGAGGCCCATTTCCAGCAACTATCACTCCAGTATCTAATGGTACAATGTGTTTGCTCATTGGCTCAGAAGGCTAATTGATGATTAGATGACATGATGTGCAATCATGTTCACACATCTGAAAACAGTCTAGCTTGTACAGAAGCTACAAAACTGACCTTCCTTTAAACAGATTGTGTTTCTGGAGCATCACATTTATGGGGTCAATTAAACGCTCAAAATGGCCGGAAAAAGAGAACTTTCATCTGAAACTCGACAGTCTTTTCTTGTTCTTAGAAATGAAGGCTATTCCATGTGAGAAATTGCTAAGAAATTGAAGATTTCCTACAACGGTGTTTACTACTCCCTTCAGAGGACAGCACAAACAGGCTCTAACCAGAGTAGAAAAGGAAGTGGGAGGCCGCGTTGCACAACTTAGCAAGAAGATAAGCACATAAGAGTCTCTAGTTTGAGAAACAGACACCTCACAGGTCCCCAACTGGCATCTTCATTAAATAGTACCCGCAAAACACCAGTGTCAACATCTACCGCGAAGAGGCGGCTGCGGGCTTCAGGGCAGAGTGGCAAAGATAAAACAAAATCTGAGACTGGCTAATAAAAGAAAAAGATTAAGATAGGCAAAAGAACACAGACATTGGACAGAGGAAGACTGGAAAAAATGTGTTGTGGACGGATGAATCCAAGTTTGAGGTGTTTGGATCACAAAGAAGAACGTTTATGAGACACAGAACAAATGAAAAGATGCTGGAAGAATGCCTGACGCCATCTGTTAAGCATGGTGGAGGTAATGTGATGGTCTGGGGTTGCTTTGGTGCTGGTAAGGTGGGAGATTTGTACAGGGTAAAAGGGATTCTGAATAACTTCAATCAATTTTGCAACGCCATGCCATACCCAGTGGACAGCGCTTGATTGGAGCCAATTTCATCCTACAACAGGACAATGACCCTAAACACGCCTCCAAATTGTGCAAGAACTATTTACAGCAGAAGCAGGCAGCTGGTATTCTATCGGTAATGGAGTGGCCAGCGCAGTCACCAGTTCTGAACCCCATTGAGCTGTTGTTGGAGCAGCTTGACCGTATGGTACGCCAGAAGTGCCCATCCAACCAATCCAACTTGTGGGAGCTGCTTCTAGAAGCCTGGGGGGCAATTTCTCCAGCTTACCTCAACAGATTAAAAGCTAGAATACCAAAGGTGTGCAATGCTGTAATTGCTGCAAAAGGAGGATTCTTTGATGAAAGCAAAGTTTGATGTAAAAACAATGTTATTTCAAATACAAATCATTATTTCTAACCTTGTCAATGTCTTGACTCTATTTTCTATTCATTTCACAACGTATGGTGGTGAATAAGTGTGACTTTTCATGGAAAACACAAAATTGTTTGGGTGACCCCAATCTTTTGAACAGTAGTATGTGTATATATATATATATATATATATATATATATACACACACAAACACACACACATATTTATAAGGTAATGCACTGTATGTGTGTACATCTTAACTTAGGCTGGGTTCACACTACGTATATTTCAGTCAGTATTGTGGTCCTCATATTGCAACCAAAACCAGGAGTGGATTAAAAACACAGAAAGGATCTGTTCACACAATGGTGAAATTGAGTGGGATGGCCGCTATGTAACAGTAAATAACTGCCATTATTTCAATATAACAGCCGTTTTTTTTAAATAACAGCAAATATTTGCCATTAAATGGCGGCCATCCCCTCAATTTCAACATTGTGTGAACAGATCCTTTCTGTGTTTTTAATCCACTCCTGGTTTTGGTTGCAATATGAGGACCACAATACTGACTGAAATATACGTAGTGTGAACCCAGCCTCAGACTGAGGAAAATAGGTCCAAATATAGTAATGATATCATTGTGACACTGAAACATATATAAAGATCTGGAAATTCAAAAACTGGAGCATATATCATATATGAGTTAAATAATCCATCAATGAAACTAAAAGCAAAGAAAATAAAACAGTGAAAAGGATAGTTCCTAGGAAGAATAAAAAGCACTTAAGAGGCATAATAGGCAAGGGAGTGCTTCAATACTATATGAAGAATGATCTTGGGAATCAACCTGTAGCAGCTAGTTGGAACTACTGACTATAAAGGCAGTAACAAAGTCTGTTTTCTTTGTAAAGCAGCAAATAAGTCTTGTTTCTCTAAACATGATAGAATTCAATCAGTTTCTATACTCTCCTATCAAAGGGGTTATCCGACATTAGATAACCATTAATATATTGTCACTGTTACATAGAAAACAAAAAAAGAGTCTATGCTTACCTCTCTGTGCTCTTCAGGTTTCCTCCTATGAGTTTCTGATGTCCCCTGCTGATCACAGCTGCCTCTACTTCTGAGTCAAACCAGTCTCAGGAGTAACAGCCCGCTCAGCCAATCACTGACTGGGATGGGACAGCACCACTGCCAGTGATTGGCTGAAAGGGCTGCCACTTGCCACTCCCAAGACAAGTTTGTCTTAGAAGTAGAGATGGCTGCGATCAGTGAGGGACACTGGAGACCTATAGAAGGACACCAGGGAGTTGTTTTCTGAATAACAGCAGCAGTATATTAAAAGTAATCTAATGCTGCATAACCCCTTTAAGTTAGTATAGTGGACACATTGCTACTAAACAAGTTATAGATTGGATATGATTATCTGCTTGATATTGTTTTTTTTCCGTTACCTAGTATTTAAATATATAACATGTTTATGGTTTAAAATGTATGATTTTTGCCAATATCATAAATTATCATTTTTATAGTTTTACTATGTTATTCTTCTATTGAACTCCCTAACAGGCGCCATTAAATTGACAATAGAAGTAAAAATATCTGGTTCGATTTGGCAGAGATTTCCAGAAAGATGATGTGTGCTTATGTGAACTTTCAATACCTTTATGTGTAATACCATAAATCTGTTACCACTAAAAGATCTTAAAGATTTGGCCCTTAGTATTAATCAGGTCGGCTGCAAAAATGTATAATGTTTTTGCATTATTCTTTTTATCTAAAATTCAGGATACATATGTACAGCAGATGTACAGTATTCTTAATTCATTTGACCCTACCTACAATATCTAACAAAGACCTAAGTTACATTAGAGATCTGCGCTAAATTTTAAATTTACATTTTAAATGTATTATTCTTTTCATATTTGAATATTTGAAATGCAAACTTAGCAATGCCCAATGTGAGCTGGCATCAATTTGAGATTGGAATTTAAATTTTTCCGTTTAGGGCATATTGGCTAATGCTTTAAAATTAATGTACCATCAGGCCCAGACTAAAGCACTGGAGGCAGGCCGACAGGCCCTCGGTGGGAGGAACCTCTACCCCTCTATGATGCGGCTCTTTTAGAATCAATGAAGCCGCATCATAGAGGGGCAGGGGTTTCCTCCAACTGAGCCGGGGGGTCAGCCTGCCTCCAGTGCTTCAACTTGGGCTTGATGGTACATTCACTTTAAGGCTGGTTTCACACATGGCAGTTCTTTGGAAAAACCCTCTGGCTTTGGCTCAAAAACTGCAGTGGCAGTTTTGGGACCCACCCCCTTTCTCTCTCTTGAAAAAAGGGGGCAGACCCCAAAACGTAGCGCCTCCAGACATCACCAACTTACCACCTGTTGAGAGTTAGAGTCTCACGGGATATGTGGAGTTTACCAGCCTTGTAGTGTGAAGATTGGACTTTTCAGTTTCCGAGCACTGTGGTGAAATTCTTTTTGTAGTTTTGCATGTTCTATTTTGTATTTGCATTGGGAAACTGGGCACAGTAATGTAGAATGTGATAGTTATTACATTGGTTGCCCTTCTTTTCTTACTTTTATTCAAGGTAATTAGTAAATTTGTAGAGAACTCTAATTTAATTCAAAGTTCACTTTGTTAGAATAATCCATGGCTCCCAGATGGCAAGGCAGGAGGAATACACGTCTCTAGACCTTTCTATAACATTCCATACTGGTAGAGACTTATGAGGCCTTGCATTTGCACTCCCTTGCATTAAAGAGAAGGCTGGAGAAAATAATATTTTTCAAGTAGACAGGGAGGAACATAATAAACAAGCTTTACTTACTCATGCCTCCGTATCACTGTCTCACCGCTCCAAGACCCCCAACGGGTTCAGGGATCTCTTGCCCCAGCAATGCCATGACTTGGATGATGGATTGCCCACTCAGCCAAACAGTGACTTTACATAAGGTAAAGTTATTGTCTTTGATTAATGTTGCTGGCTTCAACTAAATGATCTGAAACGACTTATTTCTGACATATGAAATAGCTTCTGTGGAGGTTTCTAATATGGAAAGGTAGAATACAAAACACAGAAAGTCATGTTTTTGCAAAATGGAGCAAGATGTCCCAAGAAAAGGGGAACAGATTAGAAATAAGCGGATGTACAGTATTAGCAATGCACTGCGCTTCTTGCGACCGTCAGCTTGTCAGCTGGCTGCCTTTGAACTCTGCTGCAGTCCTGGTTGAAGTTTCCCAGAGTTCAAAAGCAGCCGGCTGATAAGCCGACAGGCCAAGCTTAGCAAAGCGCTTTGCTTCGCTAATAATGTAGATTTGCTCATCTTTAGAGCTGACCAATACATGATGTCTGATTGTCCAATAAATAAGCAGAAATTGGGTACTTTTTTCTGTTTCTGGTCTTGCAAGATCAGCAAGTAAAGTGTTAGTCCAATTAAGAAGGATTAAACCCTGTTAAATCCCCACCCATAATCTAAGTTTGTAAACCTCTATTCCATGAATTTTGCCGTTTGTATCACATGCTGACTCACCCCCTGAAGCTGCTGAAAATGATATTAGATGTTATCGGTCTCTTCTGGGGGCCAGGCAAGCTGTAACACATTTTCTGTAACTGACTCACACCTATCAGTGATAACCTGGCCAAGGGTGGGGAAACAACAACCTCTCTTGAGTAGAATTGTGGAAAGTAGAACCTGTTGTTTCAGTTCTTTCTTTCTAATCTATTTAGATGTATAGATAGATAAATACTCTGCAAGGCAGGTGGATTGGTGGGCAGATACTACAAGACAGGGGCAGATAACTGCCAGTTGGCTCTGAGATGAAATGCATGCTGGGAGATGTAGTTTCCAGCCTGGGTACCATGATTTAAATCTGAAGTCATGTGTTAAAGTTTTAATATAGAGCTAAAAGTAGCGTAGACTAGACTAAATTCCCCTTTAGAATTGGTTGTGCATATTAATAATAATGCATTATTTTCAATGCATAATTTTCTCTAAAACAAAACAAATCGAGCTTCTTGATCCTTGAGAATCACATGTCTTTCCTTGTGTGTAATCAATATTTGTCAATGATGTTTGTGATTGATCACTAGAATGTAAGGGGTTAATTACAGGCAAATTTCCCCATAAATAGAACATTTTGTATTCAAACCCAGAGACCAAAGTCAGTTGGTGTCTATGTGTCTCTCCTTGTCTGTCCTTCCCCAATCAGAGAGAATTTACATTAACTTTCATTTGAATGAAAATGATGCTCTAAGGTTTTTGGGAGCCTACCTTGGGTTCTGCAGCTGAAAGGAGTAATGTGCTTCATTTATTTATATATATGAAACTCAGCTTTATTAAACCTGTTCAGGCTTTGGAAAATTCTACACAAGAAATGAAATGTCTGACTGCTCCTAAATAAACACGACTTTCCAGCACTGTGTATAGATAGCTATCCTTTACATCTGGATCGTGTGCAGAGAATGTTGAACCTTTTAGTCACATACTCTTATTCTATAAAATACCATTTGTTAAAGCATCCAAGTTGGTCTTGGTGTTCACGTTTGAAAGACAATTGATGGGGATACCATAAATACGGTACCAGATATATTAAAAGACATTTTACACCATTTTATTTGGTTTATATAATTTTCTCCATGAAAAGTTTCTTCACTTTTTAGTAGCATTTTAATGGCCATGCTAATAGGTCATTTGTTTTAAAGGTGATAAAATGCTTGAAACTATTTAATGCTGGTAAGGGAATATACAAAAAACTGCTCATGTTGGAACAGAACAAGTGCTCTCTATAAAGTAGAAAAAATATGGACTACGGCAGAAATCTAGCAAATGCCAGGTTTCCTTCCACAGTGTTTTACGATTTGTATTAACTGCTTTTAGGGGAATTAGGGCAATTCTTGGCATTGTAAAGAAAGTTTACATGTAAATGTACAATGTTCCTGAAGAGTTGTGAGGTGCTGTACAAATAGGTCATTATCTAATATATGTGCTGTAACTATGGAAATAATAAAGCAGTCACTAAATAAAACTAAATAGATAAAAGCAAGGGGTGTAGACATTGCAACAAACAGCAGCTGTCCTGAGTTTACAATGTACGTATAAGAAGTTATCTGGATTTACTTTTTGTGCTATACTTAGTATTATGCAAAATAATTTATAAGCCTAAGGCGATGTTCGCACAAAGTAAAATGAAAGCAAAATCCGATAGTAAAGACATACCGTTGTATTTTAGGCTAATTTTCCAGACAGTATTTCTTAAGCATTTTGGTCAGTAAGTATTGAACCAATGCCAGGAGTCGATTGGGAACACTGAAACTGTGCACATTTTTCCATTATGGTTTCTCTCTTTCAGTTCCACTCTTGATTTTGGCTACAAATACTGACAGATATACGGACCAAAGTACTGAAAGAATTACTGTAAGGACTGGTCGCTCAGACAGACAAGATGGTGAACACGGACAGTATATTTCTTTAATACCTTTAAGCACTTTTAAGATATGTCAAAAATGTATAGGGACCTCTAGGTAATTTTGGATCCAGGGATATTCATAATGTTGCACAAGAAATAGCCACAATGAACTTAAATCCCAGTGGGCTTTTAAAGATTATTTAAATTCCAATACAATTATTTTTAACAAGCAGCAGTATATTTCATAAGATGATAGTTTGTCATCTTCTATACTGACAAGATTATATGCCTGATTTGTTATGTATTATGTATAAGTAATTAACTGTTTGTGTATTAAAAGGGATGTATTTAACCCCTTAAGGACCGCAGGCGTATATTTACGCACCCGCTGCCTGGGCCTTAAGGCAGGAGGACGTAAATGTACGCCCTGCCGCACTCTCGGGCTATGGAGCGGGCTCACGAGCTGAGCCCGCCCTATAGCGGGTGAGGACCGGATGCTATCTGCAGCCAGGCCTTTACCCTCAATGGCAGGCCACCGCAATTGCACGGCCGCCCGCCATTAACCCCTTAAACGCCACGATCGCGCCGCGACCGCAGCGTTTAAGTATAAGTGACCGTAGCGTGTCTGCGGGGGTCCCGATCGCATTTCCTGACTGCCGGAGGTCCTTACCTCCTTGCAGTCCCCGGATCGGTTATCTGATTCAGCCTGCCACAGGCGGGCTGAATCAAAATATCACAGATAACACTGATCCCTGCAATGCTATGGCATAGCAGAAATCAGTGTTACTGATCCAATGTATGAAAGTGATAGTTCCCTAAGGGGACTATAAAAGTGTAAATAAATAAATAAATGTTTTACAAAACGCCCGAAAGCCCCTCCCCCAATAAAAGTGAAAATCACCCCGCCCTTCCCATATCATACATTAAACACATAAAAAGTAATAAAGTTAATTAACATATTATATACCGTAGTGTGCGTAATTGCCCGATCTATTAAAATAAAACAATACTATTCCTGCACGGTGAAGGGCGTGAACAAAAAGCGGTAAAAAATACGCAGAGATTGCTTTTTTTAATGACATTTTATGTATTAAAAAATGTATAAAAAACAAATGATACATTTGATCAAGAAAAAAATGTTATAAAAAAAAACTAGTGATAATGACCCAAAAAATTACACCCCATGCGACCCCGTAGGTAAAAAAATAAAAGTGCTATAGGAGTTACAATTGGGCTATTTTAAATATGCCTATTTGCAAAAATTTTTTTACTGCTAATAAAAATGGTAAAATGATAGAAAACCTAATAAAACTGCACATCGCTGTGTTCAGACTGACCTATAGAATAAAGAAAAAATGCCAGTTTTACCATTAAGTGCATTACGTAAACATGGAACCCCCCTAAAATTTGCGGAATCACATTCTTTGACCCAAATTCACCCCATAAATGATATTTTGGGGGTTCCGTAATTCATTTTATGGCTGATTGAAAGATGTCATTACAAAGTACACCTACTTCTGAAAAATATAAGCCCCCACATGGCCCTGTAGGTGGAAAAATGAAAGAGTTATGGGTCTTAGAAGGCGAGGAGGAAAAAATGAAAACGCAAAAGTGACAATTGGCCCGGTCCTTAAGGCCATTTCAGGCCCGGTCCTTAAGGGGTTAAAACCCTTTTTTTTCCATTATGGTAAAATAAATGCTTCAATATGTAATTGTAAACAGATGATTAACCCCCCCCCCCCCCCAGGAATCCCAAGATTATTACATGTATTAAAAATAAAGGGGGTATTTGCTCTGTGCCTGGCGCAGATTATCCAAAAATCACTAGTTTGCACTAATGAGTGTTAACTTTATTTAGCGAATTTACCCAAGGTATTTAGCACTAGTCAGCATGGATGGAAGCTATGTGCATGGTGTGCAATTGTGTTATTTGATCATGAGATTTGAGATTTATTCCACTTGTTTTTTCGCTGTATTTGATTATTGAGATTATTATTGTGTAATTACTTGTATACTGAACACTAGCACTGAACACTAGACGAAACGTTGCACTGGTGTGAATAAAAGCGAAGTTCTTTGGATGTGCTGCCTCAACGTTGCTTTTTCTGCATGGTGTGCATGCTCATCTTTTAAAGTAAAGTTCCCACCTCTTGTTTCACCATTATCTGGAAGCCTATTGTTGACCTATAGAGGAGGAGGGCTGTTAGCTGTAACCCTGCCCCCAGCCTGAGAAATGCTCACCACAGGTTAAGAGTAAGGGCCATATTACACAAGCCGATTATTTAGGTGAGCACTGATCTACTAGACTGCCTTACTGATCCTATTACACAGCTTGATGATTGTGCAGCAAGGGCTGCACAGACATTGTTAGCGATTTCTAGGAAGCTGGCTGGATATGGAAAATAAAGTTTACTTACCTCTCCAGGCTCATCCTGTGTCCTCCAACCTGTTCCCTGCTCACTGCAGGCACATCTAAAGCAATGAAGTGACAGGCTGCTCAGCCAATCACTAGCCGAAACAGGACAGGGAAGATGTGCAGGCATCAGCAAGACAAGTACCACATAAATCTATGTTAGGACCATCTAGACACTTTCAGAAACACCAGAGTGATGTGTCTTCCCTGTAGGCGACCGGTATAGAACACGTTAACAAGCCTTGCAGAGGAGGATACTGGATTTGCTAATTCCACCAACGCAAAGCTTTTTGGATCTTGCACTTGGACTCCAGATCTCCACTTGGTTTAAATCTGATTAATGACCTCACATCTAGTGATCTATTGATCTGATCAGGCTTCCAAGATATGATGCAATGCATGTATTGTTTAGTTATTATTCTTTAGTAATCACTGTGTGTATTTAACATGTAATCAACAGGTTAAATTGTTTTGAATCATGTGACTTTGTAAACCCTCTTTGTTTGGGGCGACGTGTTCATTACTCTCCATGAGCATGTCGCCTCCATTTGTTTGGTTGGGTAAGCGCCAACAAGTGGTGTTGAAATTGCTGAGCTTAGGCGACAAAAGGCACACGGCCCAGGAGCTGTTGCAGGGCATCACGGCGCAGACCAATCTTTGGCTCGCGCCGCGGAATATCAAACCAGGCATAGTTGTGTGTGACAACAGGCGGAACCTGGTGGCGGCTCTGCAACTCGGCAGCCTCACACATGTGCCATGCCTGGCCCACATGTTCAACCTAGTGGTGCAGTGGCTGCTTAAACCCTACCCGAATTTTCAACCACAGATGCTGCCACCCTTAGGGCAGTGCAAAGGCGCTTGCAACTGCCAGCTCACTGACTGCCGTGCGACTTGCCCACACGGTGGAATTCCGCCTTCCACATGGTAGCCAGGGTTTACCAGCAACGCAGAGCCATTGTGGAATGCCAGAAGTCAACCTCTGTGCGAAGAGGTAGTCAGGTCAGTTAGCTTCCTCAAATCTACAATGAGGAGTGGACATGGATGTCTGGTATCTGTCATGTACTGGGCCCCTTTGAGGAGTCAACACAGATGGTCATCGGCGATGCTGCCATCATTAGCCTCACCATCCCGCTGCTGTGTCTGATTTAAACCTCCATGCTAAGCCTGAAGTCTGACACTTTACATTCGTCTCAGGATATGGGGGAACAACATCTGCCACTAGATAGCCAGCCCACCTTCATGTCTGTTTCTCAGCACGAAGTAGAGAAGGAGGAAGAGGAGCAGACATCTGCCACGACTGAAGAGGGTACCCATGCGCAATCCTTAGCTGTTGAGCTTGTACGGCCTGAAAAGGAGAGATTGGTGGAGGAGGAGGAAGAAATTGAGAGTCAGCCTATTGAGGAGAGGATATTCTTGCTTGTTGGGACCCTGGCGCACATGGCTGACTTTATGTTAGGCTGTCTTTCATGTGATCCTCGGGTTAAATTTTTTTTTTTTTACAATACCGATAACTGGGTGTTCACCCTCCTAGACCCTCCATACAAACAGAACTTTTTTTACTCTCATTCCTGTCGAGGAACGCAGTATGAGAGTAAATCAATATCAACAGGCCCTGGTGCAGAAGCTGAAAATTTACTTCCCATCTGACACCACTAGCGCCAGAAGACGTAGTTCTGTGGGCCAAAAAGTGGGGGAGAGGAGGGTGGAGCAGGCAGCTTGTCAAGAGGCAGGGGAACACTCTCCAAGGCCTTTGACAGTTTCATGGCACCCCAGCAAGACTATGTCACCCATCCCCAGTCTAGACAGAGTAGGGAGGAGGCCTTCAGAAAGATGGTGAGGGAGTACCTTGCTTACCATACCAACGTCCTTCCCGATCACTCTGCTACATACAACTACTGGGTTGCAAAGCTGGATACGTGACCCGAACTGGCATTTTACGCCTTGGAGGTACTGTACTGCGCTGCCGCTAGCGTGTTGTCAGAGCGGGTCTTCAGTGTAGCTGGTGACATCATCACTGATAAGCGCACCTGCCAGTCAACTGACAGTGCTGACAGGCTGACGCTTATGAAAATAAACAAAGCCTGAATTTCACTTGAATTCAACTACCCACCCGGGGAAAGCAGCTTAACATGAGGATTCTTTGTATAGTATATCCTCTCCTCCTCCTTCAATTCTCAGCCAACAGCCAATTCTTGTTCTGCCATGTTCTGTCTGGCATAATTTTTGGGAGGCTCACCAGCTACCACATCTACCTTCGTCACTCTGTCCTCACCGCAATGCTGTGTCTGGCATAATTTTTGGGAGGCTCACCTGCTACCGCTTCTACCTGGGTCACTCTGTCCCCACCGCCATGCTGTGTCTGGCATAATTTTTGGGAGGCTCACCTCCTACCGCTTCTACCTGGGTCACTCTGTCCTCAACGCCATGCTGTGTCTGGCATAATTTTTGGGAGGCTCACTTGCTACCTCCCTTTTAATGGTTCTCTGTGTCCTCACTGCTATGCTGCCATGCTGTGTTAGGCCTCAAACTCAAACTGAAATTCAAACTCAAAATCAAATCAGCGGTGGGGGGAAGTGGTGAGTCACCTGATACAGGGAAAATTACCCCAACTGCTAAAGTAGTCAGGGGGTGTCATGCACAGCCCAGGTCAGTCTAGTAAGTTAAAAAGACAAGTTATTAACCCCTTCCCTCCGCAGGATGTGCCGGAGGGTGGGGAGTTTTTAGAGAGGGTCCGCGGCCCCGCTCTGAAACGCCGCAAGATCGGCTGCTTACTGCAGCACGGGACCGTGGCGATTAGCGAGTGCCGCCAATCGGCCGCAACCGCTAATTAGAACAGTTAGATTCAGCTGTCAAACATGACAGCTGCATCTAAATATCCTTTTCAGCCCCTTCCCTGGTGTCTAGTGGCCGGATCGCGGGGGAATATCCAGTGTACTGGGCCGGCTGGGGCTCAGAGTCGGAATGACGCTGATCCTGGCTCGGCATTCCATAGATATGGTCTGCAGCAGACCATTATAATAGAGCACCGATCTGATGAATCGGTTCTCTATTATATACACAGCATTGATCTCAATGGGAAATCAGTACTGTGTATATAGAAGTCCCCCAGGGGGCTTCTAATTAATGTTAGTTAAAAAAAAATGTTTTTAATAATATAAAATCCCCTCCCTTAATAAACGTTTATATCACCCTCCTTTTCCCATTTTATAAATAAAAATAAATAAATAAACAAACATATTTGGTATCGCTGCGTGCAGAATTGCCCGAACTATTAAATAATAACATTTCTGATCCTGCACGGTAAACAGCGTAAGCGTAAAAAAAGGAACATTTAGTATTTTTGAAAGGTTTTATTTTTTTAAAAGCTGCCAAATAAAATAAAAGTCATGCAAGTTGCATATAATTGTATCAACTTAAGGGAACATAGATAACATGTCAGTTTTACCATAGGGTGCATGGTGTAAATACAACCCCCCCAAATAAGAAATATTGCATTTTATTTTCAATTTCACCGCACGTATAATTTTTTTTTTTTGGTTTTGCAGCATATTTTATGCCAAATTTAAGTCTGCCATTGCAAAGTACAATTAGTGGGGCTCATTTAGATCTGTAGGTGAAAAAATGCAAGTGCTGCGGCCTTTTAAACACGAGGAGGAAAAAAAACGAAAACTCAAAAACGAAAATTGGCCCTAGAGGGAAGGGGTTAAGGGAGGAGGAGAAGAGCGGTTAGCTCGTCAGGCACTGGCAGGGGAACACTCTCCAAGGCCTTTGACCTTCAAAGTGACCTTCAGGTCTTTGACCGTGGTCGCATGTGCCTTGCCCATTTTGCTCTGGGTCAGCACTATTTTCTTGAGGTTGACCACCAGGCTGTTGGCCAGAATTTGGTGTAATGGTGCCATAAGGCAGCCTCAGAGGCACCCATGCATGCTCCCCCTATTATTTTATGTCCACTTATGTGGTGTTCCGTGGTGTCAGGCTAAGTTTTTGGGTGGTTCATATGCTACCTCTGTTTTAATGGTTCCCTGTGTCCTCACCGTCATGCTTTGTGTAACTCCTGGAGTCGTGGATCCACTGAACCGTCGCTAGCGATAGCACAAACCTCATCAGGGAGCGGAGTCTAAGGGGCCGCTGGTTTTCACCAGAGCCTGCTGCAAGGCGGGATGGGCTTGCTGCGGCAGGCGACCCCCAGGTCGCTACCCCTGGCTTGGTTGCTAGTGACAGCAGGCAAGGCGTGGCAGGAGCAGTTGGCAGAAGATAGTGCAGGCAGAGGTCTGTAGACGTAATCGCAGGTGGCAGACAGGACTTAGGAACAATAGGAAGGCAGTGGACAGGAACTAGGGACCGGGTAGCGAACAGGAACAAGGAACAAGGACTGAGGTCAGGAACAACAGGGAGCTGGGCCAAACGCTATGGGAAGCATGTAGAGGCTCTAACACGAGGGACAGGGCATGCTGGGATTTATAGGGAGTGATTAGTGCAAACCTCCAATTAGGGGCGGACTGGCCCTTTAAATCTGAGACAGCTGGCGCGCGCGCCCTAGGAGGCGGGGACGCGCGCGCCAGCCGGCACAGACGGAGACAGGAGTGGGGCAAGGTAAGGCATCCCCCGGGGCTGAACTGGCAGCAGTGCCGGGTCCCTGCACACGGACCCGGCGGCTGCATGGGCCAGAGAGAGGTTGCGGCGGCGGCCCGGAGTGACTGGATTCTGGAAAACCGGTGCCAGCCGGTGATGGCGACGGGGCAAACTTAGTCGCCGTTCTTGCCGGACCTCCTCCTCTCTCTCGGAAAACCGGTTGTCGACTCTGGTAGCCAGTAGAATGAGAACGTTCAAGGAGGTAGGAAGGTGTCGGGCAGAGAGCACGTCTTTCACCCGACTAAACAGGCCCTTCTTGAAGGTAGCTATTAGAGCGGCGTCATTTCAGTCTAATTCTGCTGCCAGGGTGCGGAACTGGATGGCGTAGTCGCCAACAGAGGAACTCCCTTGAGAGAGATTGAGGAGAGCGGTCTCAGCCGAAGATGCACGGGCAGGTTCCTCAAAGATGGAGCGAAACTTGGCCAGGAAGGTTGTGAGATTGGCAGCAACAGGGTCATCTCGGTCCCACAGCGGCGTGGCCCAAGCCAGAGCTCTACCCTCCAATAGGCTGATGATGAAAGCCACTTTTGGGCGCTCTGTGGGAAACTGACTACTTAAGAGATCAATATGCATGGTGCATTGAGTCAGGAATCCTCTGCACAACTTGGGATCGCCTCCGTATTTACTTGGGAGAGCCAGTCGAACCCCTAGGTCGCTACCCCTGGCTTGGTTGCTAGTGACGGCAGGCGAGGCGTGGCAGGAGCAGTAGGCAGAGGTCTGTAGACGTAATCGCAGGTGGCAGACAGGACTCAGGAACAATAGGAAGGCAGCGGACAGGAACAAGGGACCGGGTAGCGAACAGGAACAAGGATCAAGGACTGAGGTCAGGAACAACAGGGAGCTGGGTCAAACGCTATGGGAAGCATGTAGAGGCTCCAACACGAGGGACAGGGCATTCTGGGATTTATAGGGAGTGATTAGTGCAAACCTCCAATTAGGGGCGGACTGGCCCTTGAAATGTGAGACAGCCGGCGCGCGCGCCCTAGGAGGCGGGGACGCGCGTGCCGGCCGGCACAGACGGAGACAAGAACGGGGCGAGGTAAGGCACCCCCCGGGCTGAACTGGTAGCAGCGCCGGGTCCCTGCACATGGACCCCGGCGGCTGCATGGGGCAGAGAGAGGTTGCGGCGGTGGCCCGGAGCATGGGATGCCACCGCGGCCGTGACACTTTGTCAGGCTAAATTTGTGTGTGGTTCATATGCTAACTCTGTTTTAATACTTTACTGTGTGATCACTGCCAGGCTGTTGCCCAAAATGTGGTGTAATGGTGTGATTGGGCAGCCTCAGAGGCATCCATACATGCTGCCCCTGCTGTTTCCTGTCCATTTTAGTGGTGTTTCCATCATTTTCTTAGGTTGACAGGTTTTCACACAACCTTCTCTGTGCCGAGCTTGGGTGCCCTAGAAAAAATGCTTTAGTTTCCCATTGACTTCAATGGGGTTCGTTACTCGAAACGAGCACCTAAGTATCGGGAAATATTCGTCTCGAGTAACAGGCACCCGAGCATTTTAGTACTCGCTCATTTATCACTAGCTGTACCCTCTAATAAACTTCCCTTATGCCAACAAAGAGCTCAAACCATGTTTTCCAAAGTACTGTAGTTATACCTCCTGTATTTTCTGATTGTACTCCCGCATCTGAAATACTTCCCTGTCTTCTTACTGACACTGAGCTGTAGTATGTGCATCCTGAATCTATCCCCCTGTCTCCTGCACTTTGTCATCTCTCAGCACTACAGATTAGTACACAGGGATGGAGGATTCAGGTCACACACACTGCTGCATCCCACACATTGTCAGGAAAACAGCAGGAGAGCAGTAAAACTGGAAACATACAGTTAGCCTGATGTGATGGGGAGAAGGAAGTCTGTGGGACTCTGGATACTTGACTGCATAATAAAAATAAATATGCTGTTGAAAAACTCAAATATTATATCAGGTTTTCAACCATTAAAATGTAAAGTGATGTGCAAACAGATAATATCAGTATAACTTGAAGGTACATTTATACAAATCTACCTTATATAAGACAGTACTACTGAAGGCCCTATTCCACGGGTCGTTTAGAGGAGCAATATCGTTCGTATTCGGCCGATAACGGCCGCTACGAACGATATTCGTCCCGTGGAATAGAGTGCAACGATCAGCCGACATCGTTCATGTCGGCTGATCGTTGCAGTCGCTTGTTTTTCAACATGTTGAAAAACAAGCGACTGATATAGCAGCGATCTGCTGCCGTCGCTCCGTTGAATAGGACCGTCGGCAGCAGATGCTGCTATATCCTATGGGCTGCCCGGACGATCAGCGATCCCCCGGGCAGCCCCCCCAGCAGCTCCCCGCCGCCCCTCCCGCACTCAACCGCTCGCTAACGCCGCGTTGAATAGCGGCGGCAGCAAGCGGGGAACGAGGAGCAAACGAGCGCTAATAGCGCTCATTTGCTCCTACAAACAACTCGTGGAATTATTATAAGTCTTATTTCCCTAAGGTCTAGCAGGACCAAGGTCAGCAACATTCCATGGATCCCTGCTGATGAATATCTTTCGTCTCGCTGTCACTGTCCATCAGAGGGTCTGGCATCAAGGGGAGGAAAACATTACCAGACTGTCTTAGACATTGAGGCTGGGTTCACACGCTGTAACTGTGCGGCTGTATTTTTTATGCGGCTGTAAATGTGCGGGTGAAACTACTGCCGTGGGAAAAAATAGACATGCGGCTCAAAACATACGGTCATTTACTTGGAAATCTGGTTCAACTAAAAATAACAAATAAAATGTTAAGAAAGTGATGCAAACACCTCTGGATGCATCTGGGAAAGCAGGGAACACAGTTTACATGAATCGCTATTACCGGGGTTTGCGATCCTCTGCACTATAGCCGATGTCTCTCATGGTTAATATATTGAATTAATAAAACACATTTTCTTTGTAATAAAGTCCCTTTTATTGTTCAATAATTAAATGTAAACGATTCCATCATTTTGCAATTAAATATACTGTTAAAATAAATATATATATAAATAAATGTATATTTATATATATATTTATTTTTTGACAGTATATTTAATTGCACAATGATGGATTCGTTAGAATTAAATTATTGAACAAAGAAACTGTATTTATTTAAACGAAAATGTGTTTTCTTAATTAAATATTAATTAGTACAGGAAGCTCCAGTAAGCCGTTAATTCATATGCCGGCAATAGAGCATTCTGTACTAATCATCACTTAACTTTAATTAAAACATCAAATGTTTCTTCTAATTATGTTATGACAATAGCATTATTAGAAGAAACATTTAGAATTATATGTGCGCTCAGCTGATTGGCTGTTCGGCTGAGCGCACATATAATGAGCCGGTCCGCAGTACAGTCACTTCATTGTGCTGCGGACCAGCGAAGAGGACACATCGGGGTGAGTATAGAGCTCTCCCCACCCCCTCCCCAGCACTGCACCCCTCCCAGCAAGGAAGGGGGGTCACTTAACCCCTTCCTTGCTGGGATGGGTGCAGTCTGACATCAGTCTGGCCCCCAAGGGGTTAAGGGGGATGCAATACATCCTCCCTTAACCCCTTGGGGGTCAGACTGTAATCAGCGATCTGTAAAGATGCTGCATACTGTAAGGAGCACAACACCGCTCACAATGATGGGTGTTGTGCTCCTATTTGTGTGTTTTTTGTGTGTTTCTCCCTTTTTGTTTTTCAGATATTGGTATCCTGGGGATTACGTCGGATTCCATGGACTACGTCGATGACCAGCGGTTGTTCTTTGAATTTTTTTTAATAAAATGGTCAATGAGGGGTGTGGGGGTGTTTTTATTTGAATAAAAAAATTTGTAAACTTGTGTCTTGTCTTTATTTCTTTACTTTATAGACTTAGTAGTGGAAGCCGTCTAATAGACGGAATCCATTACTAAGTTGGGGCCTAGTGTTAGCCGGTATAAAATGGCTAACACTAACCCCCTATTATTACCCCAGTACCCAATGCCACCAGGGGTACTGGGAAGAGCCGGGTGCCAGTGGTCCCGGAGCGTCCAAATTGGCGCTCCTGGACCGGGCGGCAGCAGGCTGGTAAGATTTAGGCTGGGGAGGGCCTAAACCAATGGCTCTTCCCACCCTGGTGTTACCAGGCTGCTGTCGTTTGGTTTTTAACCCGGCTGGTTATAAAAATAGGGGGGACCCTATGCGGGTTTTTTTTAAATAAATAAATAATTAAAAAAAAACCGCATAGGGTCCCCTCTATTTTTATAACCAGCCGGGTTAAAAACCAAACGACAGCAGCCTGGTAACACCAGGGTGGGAAGAGCCATTGTTTTAGGCCCTCCCAAGCCTAAATCTTACCAGCCTGCTGCCGCCCGGTCCAGGAGCGCCAATATTGACGCTCCGGGACCACTGGCACCCGGCTCTTCCCAGTACCCCTGGTGGCATTGGGTACTGAGGTAATAATGGGGGGTTAGTGTTAGCCATTTTATACCGGCTAACACTAGGCCCCGACTTAGTAATGGATTCCGTCTATTAGACGGCTTCCACTACTAAGTCTATAAAGTAAAGAAATAAAGACAAGACACAAGTTTACACATTTTTTTATTCATATAAAAACACCCCCACACCCCTCATTGACCATTTTATTAAAAAAAATTCAAAGAACAACCGCTGGTCATCGACGTAGTCCATGGAATCCGACGTAATCCCCAGGATACCGATATCTGAAAAACAAAAAGGGAGAAACACACAAAAAACACACAAACAGGAGCACAACACCCATCATTGTGAGCGGTGTTGTGCTCCTTACAGTATGCAGCATCTTTACAGATCGCTGCTTACAGTCTGGCCCCCAAGGGGTTAAGGGAGGATGTATTGCATCCCCCTTAACCCCTTGGGGGCCAGACTGATGTCAGACTGCACCCATCCCAGCAAGGAAAGGGTTAAGTGACCCCCCTTCCTTGCTGGGAGGGGTGCAGTGCCGGGGAGGGGGTGGGGAGAGCTCTATACTCACCCCGATGTGTCCTCTTCGCTGGTCCGAAGCACAATGAAGTCACTGTACTGCGGACCGGCTCATTATATGTGCGCTCAGCCGAACAGCCAATCAGCTGAGCGCACATATAATTCTAAATGTTTCTTCTAATAATGCTATTGTCATAACATAATTAGAAGAAACATTTGATGTTTTCATTAAAGTAAAGTGATGATTAGTACAGAATGCTCTATTGCCGGCATATGAATTAACGGCTTATAGAGCTTCCTGTACTAATTAATATTTAATGAATAAAACACATATTCGTTGAAATAAATTCAGTTTCGTTGGTCAATAATTTAATTCTAACGAATCCATCATTGTGCAATTCAATATACTGTCAAAAAATAAATATATAGATAAATATACATTTATTTATATATCTATTTTTTTAACAGTATATTTAATTGCAAAATGATGGATTCGTTAGAAATAAATTATTGATCAACGAAAGTGTCTTGATTACAAAGAAAATGTGTTTGATTAATTTAATATATTAACTATTAGAGGCATCGGCATTCGGCATCATTGCCGGCTATTTTTGAAGTACTCCGTACCGCATGTTCAGCCGCAAACAATGGTCTTGTTCATTTTTTACGGGTCCGTTTACGATAGGGCCGTAGATTCAGAGATAGTGTGCACTGTGCAGCCGCATATCCTATACTTCCAAGCATACACACGAACCACCAAAAATACCGCCGCACAATTACAGCCGCAAATACAGCCGCACTCTTACAACGTGTGAACTGAGCCTGAAAATGTATTGTGTGAAAGCTGGAATCCACATTAAGTACAAGTGGATCCATGTCCAGTCTATTTTCTTTTACTTACTGTTTTACTTTAGCTACTATAAAATGTTAAGCAAAGTAGGGGGGGGGGGGGTTGGTTCAGTGGACTTTAGCTCACTTTTTGCTCGACTGTTTTCTGAATGTTTCTTATATTACTGTATAAGGGATCATCCTATATTTTATACAATCTTTATATTTATACATGTTTGCTTTGCTTATGCTGAGACATAAAATAGCCTGTTGAGCAATGTAGTATAGGTGATGGGGCTGGTGCTTGAGTCCAAGGAAGGGACTATGGGGGAGATTTATCAAACATAGAATAAAGTGAACCTAGTTCAGTTGCCCCTAGCAACCAATCAGATTCCACCTTTCATTCCCCACAGACTCTTTGGAAAATGAAAGGTGGAATCTGATTGGTTGCTAGGGGCAACTGAGCCAGTTTCACTCTACACCATGTTTGATAAATCTCCCCTTAAATTTCCTTTAAAGTTTTGCCCTGAATGGGGGCTATCCTATCAATCACTTAACTGGAAACTACAGCACAACCATTCACTTGAGTTGCATATGCCATTACGGAGAAGTCTTTCAGGATCAGCAGGGGTCCCAGTGGTCAGACTCCCACTAAGGCCATATTTTAATATGGGTTCTGGTAAAGTGACAACCAGATGAACTCAAGCTACCAATATCTGACACAATTCCCCTGTGACTTCCCTCAGGTCTTGATGTGATGATCGAATTCTGGGGTGAGTCAAAAAGCTGCACAGAGCCCCAAGGCACCTATGAGGATTATAGAATGGTGCATTAGCTAGGTGAGAAATCAGGAGAGCACTTGCAGTCACAATGGTCAAGCAAGGGGTTAACAGGCCAAAGTTAAAGGGTCAGGAACCAGAAGAGTATATATAGACAAAATTAGCAGGCAAGGTCTTACCAGGTAGAAGGTTCAAACAATCTGAAGAAAATCCACAACTTGAACTCTGTATAAAAGAGCCAGGAGATTAGTAAAATCACAGGCACCTACTAGAGATGAGCGAACTTTTCAAAAGTTCGGTCCGACCGGACTTTCGGATTTCTTTGGATTTTATAGTTTACAGCATCTTTATGATACGGGGGTAGTGTATTTGGTTGAATTTAGGGCTCTACATGTCAGTAACATCATTATCTTTTCGATATCTCAAAGTCAATTTTTTTTTTCTAGACTTTAATATTCACCATTACAGGGTCTATGCAGGAAACTCACCATTACAGGGTCTATGCAGGAAAAAGGTCACAAATGCAGTAAAGGAGCAGCAGTAGTCATTGGAGGCCAGTGGAGGTCCAGCAATAGTCATTTGAGGCCGGTACAGGAGCATCAGTAGTCAACATGGAGGCCAGGCAGGAGCAGCAGTAGCCAACATGGAGGACAGGCAGGAGCAGCAGTAGCCAACATGGAGGGCAGACAGGATCAGCAGTAGCCAACATGAAGGCCAGGCAGGAGCAACAGTAGTCAACATGGAGGGCAGGCAGGATCAGCAGTAGCCAACATGGAGGCCAGCCAGGAGCAAAAGTAGTCAACATGCACTTTTTTTTAAGATACAATGCTATACACCTGAACCACGTATTTTAGTCTCTCAGGATAAGAGGGATGTGATATACACACTTTCAATCAGAAGGGTCCAAGTATGGAAATTGGGTGTATATATATATATATATATATATATATATATATATATATATAGAGCCCTTTTTTTAAGATACAATTCTATACACCTGAACCAGGTATTTTTCTCTCTCTGGATAAGACAGATGTGATATCAACACTGAATCATCAGAAGTATAGGACTTGTATATCTGTACTGCAAATTTTGGTTCCGTGCACCGTTTGCTGTCCTATGCCTAATCTATCTATCTTTCGCCCTCTCTATATTTCTCTCTCAATCACTAGATGTTTCTCCTTTCCGCTTTCCTAATCTTTCCTTTCCTTTACCACAATATTTTCTCAGTAGTCTGTAGTACACCACAACAACAGCAGCTTGCTTCTTCTCTCTCTCTCTCTCTCTCTCTCCCTCTACACACTGCGTGGTGGGATCATGTGACCGCTCCTTTTAAAGCAATACCGACGTCACACAGGGGGTGGGCTAGTACAAGATCCCTGCTTATTGAATGTGTTCCGAGCATCATGGGAGAGCGCTTTTCTGGCCCGGAACACTTCCTGCTTTCTAAAATGGCGGTTGCCAGGAAAGCAAGGGAAAAAAAATAAAAAATCGGAGCGGATTTCAAAAAATCCGAACCGGATCCCATACTGGGCGAACCGGTTCACTCATCTTTAGCGCCTACTCTAGGTTTGTGCCTGTTTTAAATAGATCACAAGCACCAGGATTAGGCCCAAGCCAGACACCAAGTCCTGGTGCTGCTCAGGGCCGTCTTTAGTGGTGTGCGACCTGAGCAACACCCCATCAATGAAAAGAGGGTGCCACCGGGTGCTGCATTGCCCCCTTTTTAAGCATGTTTATTAACTTTGGCTCCTCGCGCTGTCAACCACTCTTGTGACTGCAGGCAGTATTATGCTTTCGGTCACAAGAGGCATCTCTGTGCTGCCAGGGGTCCACATCTATGCCAGGCTACAGCAGGGAACATCCAGCACAGGCAACTGTGTATCAAGCTTCATGCACCGTAAGCTCTCTGAAAAACTTCTGCTAGAGCTCCAGGTGGAGAGAGACACTGCTGGGGAGCAATATTAGAGGTGAGTATGTATTTTTTGTTTTTCACGTGGGGATACATAGAAGGGCCTATATTATATGGGGGTACAGAGCCTACTTATACCTAACTTATGCAGGGGCACAGGGAGGGAGGGGGGGCTTAAAACTATATGTGGGTTCAGAGGGACCTAACTACTATATAGGGGCACAAGGGACATCACTACTTTATGTGCTGAAGCAAGGAGCCTATAATGTTTCTCTGACAGATTCTGGAGAGAAGCTTCATGGCCAGTAGAAGACTTCAAGAAGTCCCTAATGGGCTAAATGGAGAGAAAAGGGAAAAGTGAATGACTCTGATCAGCGAAGATACCTCCTGTGAGTCACTAGATTTAACTGCACTTTCTTATAGGGTCTGCATTAGTAGTAATAGAAGTCATGGTGTGGCAGTATTATTACGGTCAGGGATCAGAATCCTTTTGCCCCTTCAGCTGTTGCAAAACTACAATTTCCATCATGCCTAGATAGCTAGAGGTTTGGCTGTCCAGGCAGGATGGGAATTTTCCCCCAGGGGGACTTCTAGTTAGTGTGTAAAAAAAAAAGTTTTTTTTTATTAATAAAAAATCCCCTCTCCTAATAAAAGTTTAAATCACCCCCCTTTTCCTTTTTTGTAAATAAAAACATACATATTTGGTATCGCCGCATGCGTAATTGCCCAAACTATTAAATTATCATAGGTAAACGCAGAAAAATTCCAAAATGCGAAATTGCGCATTTTTTGTTGCATCAAATGCAGAAAAATTGTAATAAAAAGTGAATAAAAAAAGTCGCATATATGCATAGAAGGTACTGATAGAAAGTACAGTTCATGGCGCAAAAATGACACGAAATACAGCCCCATAGACCAAAAAATAAGTATGGTAATATAGCAATTTTGAGGAACATTTGTTTTTATAAAAAGGTTGTAATTTTTTAAAAGCCACCAAATAAAATAAAAGTTGCACAAGTTACATATCATTATAATTATGCTAACTTGAGGAACATGTATAACAAGTCAGTTTTACCCTAGGGCGAATGGTGTCCTTAAGGGGTTAAGAATATTAAATAAAATATGGTGATAAAATTATTTTGGATATTTTTATAGTACATATGTAAAAATAGGACTGAATATTTTTGTGCAGCTCTTTCACTAAATGCATGTATGCATGACCTGCCCGAATAAATGTTATTTCTGGTTTTATCATAGCCTGTTAATTCTACACTGTTGCTATTGTTGTTGATTTTCCATAAAACTAGTACTTCATAGTGTTGCTACCTGAGACATCTCCATTTACATTATAGAGTGACTCTCTTTGCTTTGTACTACAAAGTGCATCAATGAATGTCATAATAGAAAACTCTATAGTAGTGTATATTTATTTTATCAATGTCTATTCATAAAATAACTATTCTTCATACAAACATGCATGTTACACGCTTCCATAAAACCTTTAAGGAATGTTCTCTTTAGTTATTCCATTGGCTCAGCATGTTAGGTACATAAAGGAAATTGAAAGAACATCTGGACTGAAATTCCTTAGTGTTACATAATAGCACTATCTTTTTGATTAAAATTTTTTTTATTGAAATGACCACTTTTATAATATGTTACTCTGAATTATTCAGTAGTTTGCTTTTTAATAACTGTATCAGTACTATGGATTACAAACAGCTGCAAATATAGCTTGCTTTCCTTCGCAGAATTAGCCTTACAATAAAAACGGATAGAAAGATAAAGGGATGTAGAAGGTAAAGTTAATGACAAAAAAATCACAAGTTCAGAGCATTTGCAAGTGATAGCTAGAGATGACTACAATCCATTTCCTAACACACAATAATTCTTTGTCATTAACAATTTTTACCAAAAATTAAATCCGTTATACAAGTCCTATGTCATAGCATTGCATTATTTCTTGCATCATGGATCATGGATCATCCTTCCCCCAGGCTGTATCCTCTAATCCTTCATGTCCCCTCTTGTAATGAATAATCCTTTAGCCCTCTGGTAACTTTCCACCCCTCTACCATCTTTTCTCCCCACCTAGTTTGCCCCTTCTCCAGTAACCTTCCTCCCCACTCCAGTGTCATTTTATTTCTAGGGTAGTATCCTTTTTACTGACATCATTCTCCTCTCCCAGAAGCATTCCCCAACCCTTCAAATATATTCTTTCCCCATCCAATATCTCCACCCCCAATGAAGGCAAATTTATTACTCAAATAGAAGACCGTCGTCACAAGCGCTACTAGAAATGGGGTAAAACAGTAAGTGCCATGTACTAGGTGGGGGAGTCTTGCTGACAACCAGGCTGTGTAACAATATAGTGATTGTAACTGTTCCGCATAGCCATCAAGTGTATGTGCAAGTAACAATACTTCTCTGATAATCAACTTGCAATATATGGACACATATGAACAGGATGTCTGGACTCAATGGACTGTGCGGGAGCCGCTCAGATATAGCTAGGGTGGGTTCAGACTACGCAATCCGCGCAAATAAATGTCTATGGAACCAGCGGAAAGGCACTTGGCCGTGAGCGCGTACTAGCGCTGGAATCCGCCACAATTTATCCGCATGTATTCCATAATGTGAACCCACCATAGGTAGCAGTCGCAGACACAGGAAACCAGACAGTTCACAGTTCAAATCTGTGTGTTTATTCAGACTGCAAAAACAAGTGGAACCAAAACCCAGCATTATCTTCATGCTTGCACAGCAAATAAGCATAGAGTCCCGGCTTGGCCTTTTTGCTCAGTGGCTGAAGTCCCACACAAAGTTCAAGTTTTTGGTGTTTTTTCACACCTTACAGCAGCTGCTGCTGCATTGTACACAGTCCTTGTGCAGTCTGTACACAGTCTAACCAGTCCTCTTAGACAGGTCACATGTGTACTCCACACTCTAAGGGTAGCTTCACACACACCATATCGAAGTGAATTTTCTGCTGCGGATACACAGCATTAAATCTGCACCATCAAATCTGCTGCAGATCTGCTGTGCATTGGTCGTGTGTGTTAGCACCCTAATGCTACGTTTACACGAAACGATTATCGGGCGAATTTTCACGATAACGATCGAATTCGAACGATAATCGTACGTGTAAATGCGGCGAACGATCGAAAAATCGTTCATTTTGATCTTTTAACATGTTCATAAATCGCTGTTCGCTGATCACAAAAAATTCGCCGGCTCAATCGCCTCCCCCGCCGCCGCTCCGATTGCCACCCACGCCGCCACCATCGCCGCCGCTCCGATCGCCACCCCCGCCGCTCCGATCACCACCCCCACCTGCCGCCGCTCCGATCGCCCCCCCCCCCCACCGCCGCGGGCAAGAACATACGTTACCTGCTCCGCGCAGAAGGTCTTCGGACATCCCCGACTCCCCTCTTCAGTGCACTGATTGGCTGAAGAGATGAGCCGGGAATTTCAAACGGCTCCTCTTCAGCACTGATTGGCTGAAGAGGGGAGCCGGGAATTTCAAACGGCTCCTCTTCAGCACTGATTAGCTGAAGGGGAGCCGTTTGAAATTCCCGGCTCATCTCTTCAGCCAATCAATGCAAGGCAGCACTGATTGGCTGAAGGGGAGCCATTTGAAATTCCCGGCTCCCCTCTTCAGCCAATCAATGCACGGCAGCACTGATTGGCTGAAGAGGGGAGTCGGGAATTTCAAACGGCTCCCCTTCAGCCAATCAGTGCTGCCTTGCATTGATTGGCTGAAGAGATGAGCCGGGAATTTGAAACGGCTCCCCTTCAGCCAATCAGTGCTGAAGAGGAGCACTGATTGGCTGAAGAGGAGCCGTTTCAAATTCCCGGCTCATCTCTTCAGCCAATCAATGCGCTGAAGATGGGAGCCGGGAATGTCTGAAGACCTGCTGCGCGGAGCAGGTAACGTATGCTCTTGGCCGCCGTGGTGGGGGCTGCGAGCGCACGATCGCAAAACGATTTTTCCGTACGATATAGCGTACCGTCTAAATGCTGATCGTTATAAAAAAAATCGTTACTTCGAAATCGTTAATCGTACGATCGGGCCAATAATCGCCTCGTGTAAACTTAGCATTAGGGTCTATTTACACAGAAAGATTATCTGACAAAGATTTGAAGCCAAAGACATGAATGGATTTGAAAAGAGGAAAAATCTCAGGCTTTCTTTTTTAACCTGATCTCGCTTTATATTCTATTTCTGGCTTCGGCTTCAAATCTTTGGCAGATAATTTGTCAGATAATCTTTCTGTGTAAATGGACCCTAAAACCAGAGCATACACAGCATCTCCACCTGCCCACACTCTCTGCTCAGCTTTGCATGCTGGGTGATGCCTAAAACCTGGAATGGCCCACGACTCCCAGAGCAAATTGCAACAATGGCCGTGATTTATGCTAAACATACATTGTGTGAACATGGCCTAAATATATAAAAAAAAATGTATTACTAATTTTGTTTTAGTTAATAATTTACCATACTGCATAGTGAGTGTTATAAATTAGAATAGTTTCAATAAAAGAACCATTTATTAATATAAAATGTACTATTCTCTCTCCAACATTTATAGCAAATCACTAATATTTGGGACAGATAAACAAAACCAGGAAAACCAACAATCTTTTTGATCGGATTTCCATCAGGACTTTGAACTGTGTGAAAGGGTAGTACTGCAGTACAGGTGTTTCCTGTTAGGTCACAGGCACTACATAACATATGTTTCTGTTGCGGCTCCCATCTGGACAGAAATATGGCATGAGTCTGAATACATCCAAATAATCTAATATGAACCAGGGATAAACAGTGTTATAAAAATAGAAAAGAAACCTGTTTATTGAATCGCTGACCTTGCCTTCATTTTATGCTATGAACTGAAAAAATTCTTTACATTTCCAATAAGTTATTGCTGTAAAAATAAACTGTTAGGGCAGGTTCACACTACGGAATTCTCGCAGACAAAGTTCGCGGAATTCCGTCAGCTGTCCGCCCACACATCTGGGCGCCTTTCCGCCGGCCCCATAGACACCATTCTATGGGCCGGCGTATTCACTATACGCTGAAAGAAGTGTCATGTCACTTCTTTTAGCGGATCGCGGAATACGCCGGCCCATAGAATGGTGTCTATGGAGCCGGCAGAAAAGCGTGTGCCCGTGCGGGCGGACAGCTAACGGAATTCCGCGGACATTGTTCGCAAGAATTCAGTAGTGTGAACCCGCTCTTAGATAGGTCCCTACAACTGGAGACTCGAGACATAAGGTCTACTGTATTATATTACATCTGGACAAAAACACCAATATTTTTATAGACAATAATGAACAACAAAAAAAATGTTAAAGGGGTGATCCAGTTTAACAAAATTTTAGTTACAGGCTTAGGCTGGCCTAGAAAAAAAAGGTTTTACTCATCTGCCCTGATCTCCCCTCATATCTGTCCAGATGGTGGCTGAGCAGAGTTTTCTGCTTTCATTTCAATGTGCAAAAAGCTCAGCCAGTTACTTACCATCAGTGGCAATGGAGGGTTCGGGCAGGTGAGTATAAGTTGTCAGGGAGTCCTGGGGTCTGCTAAGATGGCAGTCCCTTCTCTCGACCTACAACCCCTGTCCCTGCCCACTTACCCCTCTAGGCTAACCCTAACCCTTGGGCAACAACTGGGCGACAGTCCCTAGCCTAACTAGGGACACGGAGCGGAAGACAGAACACCTAGACAGGTATATACAATTAGGTTAGGCAATCCAAGTCTACAACAGGAGGTCACGTCAAAATTCAAATGAGCAAACAAAGGGTAAACAGAGTCCGGTCCAAGGTCAAGCACAAGAGGTAATGCAGTATA
This sequence comes from Dendropsophus ebraccatus, assembly GCF_027789765.1. Taxonomy (NCBI): domain Eukaryota; kingdom Metazoa; phylum Chordata; class Amphibia; order Anura; family Hylidae; genus Dendropsophus; species Dendropsophus ebraccatus. The sequence goes on from NC_091458.1 coordinate 82,956,519, forward strand.
GAGAATGAGGCAGAGGCAAGGGTCCAAGGGTCAAATAAAAAGTAGAACAATGCAATAATGCTGGTGTAGATGGAGACCAAACATAAACTGGCAACTACAGGGTGTAAATCACCAGCTTAAATGCTACCAAAACTACCCTGCCACCAGCTTAAATGCTACCAAAACCAGCCCCTGATAGCAGCAAGGAGTCTGACAGCAGCATTAGACCCAAATAGCAGCCAGGGAATCCCCCCTTTACTCAGAATGGAGCAAGCATCAGGAGCAATTACAACACCTGAAGGCTTAACCCCACGAACACCAGAGAAGGGGAATATGAGAAGGCATGAAGCCGGGTGTTGGCTGCTTGGCAGCAGAGTGTGAATAAGGTCAGAGAGACCGGGCATCAAATAGTTCTTTTAACCAAATTCACACACAGAATGAACTCTGACATAAGTAATATTACTATTAATAATAATAATAATAATAATAATAATAATAACAGCAGCAACAACACTGTATTAACCCTTTGAGGACCAGGCCCAAAATGACCCAGTGGACCGCGCAAATTTTGATCTTAGTGTTTTTGTTTTTCCCTCCCCCCTTTCTAAGAGCTCTAGCACTCTCAGTTTTCTATCTACAAGCCATGTAAGTGCTTGTTTGCTACAGGAATAGTTGTACTTTGTAATGGCGTCATTCATTTTACCATAACATGTATCATGTAATTCCAAATATATTATTTATGAAGATATAAATAGGTGAAATCGAAAAAAAGAATGCAATATGGTAACGTTTGGGGGGTTCCTGTGTCTACATAATGCACTATATGGTAACAGCGACATGATACTATTATTCTATAGGTCAGTCTGAACACAACCATATGCAGGTTACACAGATTCTCTAATGTTATATATGTATTTTTTTATGAAATCCTTTTTTTTGGCAATTAAATATTAATAAAATGGGCCTATTGTGACGCTTATAACGGTTTTATTTTTTCACCTACGGGGCTGTATGGGGTGTCATTTTTTCCACCATGATCTCTAGTTTTTATTAATACCATATTCGTGAAGATCGGACGTTTTGATCACTTTTTATTGATTTTTTTAAATATATAATGTAACATAAAATCGGTAATGTGCGCACTTTTTTCCCTCTTTTTGTGTACGCCGTTCACCGATCACAATTACGCTTGTTATATTTTAATAGATCGGTCAATTACGCACGCTACGGTATATTATATGTTTATCTATTTATTTATTTTTATATGTTTTATTTATATAATAGGAAAGGGGGGTGATTTCAACTTTTATTGGGGGAGGGGTTTTGGGGTAGTGTAATAGTGTTTTTAACTTTTTTTTTTTACACATTTGAAGTCCCTTTGGGGGACTTTTACATACACTACTTGGATTTTTACACTGACCATTGCTATGCCATAGGCATAGCATTGATCAGTGTTATCGGCGATCTGCTCATTGAGCCTGCCTGTGCAGGCTTAGTGCAGCAGATCGCCGATCGGACTGCACGGAGGCAGGTGAGAGACCTCCGGCGGTCCGTTTCAACGATCGGGACCCCCGCCGTCACACTGCAGGGGTCCCGATCGATAAGTGACCGGGGACTCCCCCTGTCACTTACATTTAAACGGCGCGATCGCTGCTGCATGTCATTACCGGTGAGGTCCCCGCTGCTCACTGCAGCCGGCCCCCACCTCCTATGAAGCGCGCTCCGCTCCGGAGCGCGCTTCATAGCGGGAGAAACACCCAGGACGTAGAGTTACGTCATGGGTCGTCTGGGGACAGACTTCCATGACGTAACCCTACGTCCAGGGTCGTCTAAGGGTTAAGTCTGGCATTTCACACTCCTGTCTTAGGAAAGTTAGGTAAATTAACACAATTAAAGTTAGCTTAAATACAGCAAAATTTATTAGGCGGCAAAAGCCTTGTAAACTATGTTCGCCACTCTTTGTAGTACAGACTTTGAGATATACTCCAGCTATAAGGTAGAGTAGGCATAGAGTAGAACTTTGGCAGGAGTTATTGGCTCAGAGGGTGATTTTTTAAATTACTCTCTCCTGCCATTAGATTGTGTATTTATGACTTTTGTGGCGACAATTTAATAAGGATGTTGTTGTTGGAAAATAATGGATAAAAAAAAAAGAAAACTTATTACATGCTGTGATGCTGTTAAAATTTTTGTTGTGTTGTAACTATTGTAACTGGTCTTGTGATCAGTATAGGGACCAATGCCTTTTATAGTTCTCCTTAGAACTACATTATATGTTCCGAAGGGACAATTGGTGGTCTATTCTGATTTCCATTAATGTGTATCACATTATTTTTTATGTATATATAGCTATATTTTTTTTCATGTAGGACATCTACTAACATTGATTTTAAGGTAAATGTTTGTATGGTTTATGCAATACCATTACTTCTGTATTCACAAACTTTTTTTATGAGTCTATGTCTGTGATATATACATTGTATTATTGCAGTTATTATAATCCCAATACATTTACCTGCATTAACCCCTCCCTCCTCAGCCACTTTTCGTTTTGGCGCTTTTGTTTTTTACTCTTCGTGGAGAATAGTGATGAGCGAACATGTTTATCAAAGTTTGTATGTTCGTACAAACATGACCCTAATTGTTCATGTTTGCCAATCACAAACAATTTTTTTGATAATCGGAATGGTTATAACAATTTATTTTCGGACATGTTCGAACATGCAAACATTTATCTCAAAATGTACACGACTGCAAAATTTACGCTTTGCACCTGATAATCTGTACGCATGTACGAAACTCTAGACCGAATCTTATGCAACAGTGTAATTTATGCTTTGCACCTGATAATCTGTACGCATGTGCATAGACCGAAATGTAGGCAACTGCGTAATTTACACTTTGTGTGTGCAGGTGCATCACTGTAGACCAAAACATATGCAACATCATAATTTACACCTAGGGTGTTATATCGTGACACCAGTGCCGGTTGGCACACAGGTATGGTGGCACACCTTTTTTTTTATTTTAAAGGGCCGGTTACACCTTGTTCCGCTGTGGTCAGTGACCTGCCAGGCTATTGCGGGGTCCCTTGGGCTGCTATCACGGTGGTCCAGAGTGGAGTAGTGAACCACCCGGACTACTGGCACTGCCACTCACAGAAAGGGAAAAAATGTCCCAAGGAGTGAATGTATCCTGTGTTGGTGCGGAATGAAAAATCACAAAGTTGCTTTACCATAAATAAAATCTTGTTTACTCTAGAGGTACTTGTGTGTAGCAGAACATACAGCTTTGCATTGACAGAGTACTTTATACTTGATAGGACAGATCAGTAGTGGACCATAATAGGGGCGTTTCGGGCGGCAGCCCGGGGCCCTGAGCTCCTGGGGGGCCCATGACCACCCAAAAAGACTTATACTTTCAGTGGTGTACTGTCTCCTGGCTACACTTCTGCCATGATTTGCAAAAAAATCACAGTTTTTTTTTAATGGCAATTTTGCACAAATCAGGACATCATGACATTATCTATACTGTACTATGAACGCCAGGCTAGTGCTGCCATAGTTACAGTGGGGTGGGGGGGCCCAGGCTTGGTGAACAGCCCAGGGCCTGTGGTAAAGTAAATCCGCCCCTGGACAGGATCCAGATCTGTGATAAGATTGCGTGTTAAGAGGTATATAAAAAAAATCTGAAAAGCAGAGAGGATGTCGTGAGAGTCCCAACCAAGTAGTACTGTGCTGTGCTGGGATGTTGGAGGTAGAAAGTTCAAGGAGACTTGAGAAAGAATACTTGTGCCCGTGGCATTGACACTCTTGTGGGAATGAACCACCTATTGCCCTACCCTTCCTGGTGGGTGACACAAGCCCCAGACCTTGTTACCTGGGATGAGCGGAATGCTAAGGGTTCCCTGCCCACACCCGCGCTGCAAGATAGAGTTCATAGGATTCTAGCAACTTCGCTCTATGGCAACGGATAACCCATCGCGCATTCCACAGCTCACACCCGCCCCCGGACTAATGCGGGCGTGAGCGTCTCTGTCCGCGTCATAGACTACATTCTATGCACGGGCAGATTCCACCCTCCGCCCAAACAATGAACGTGTTCATTCTTTGGATGGACGACAGAATCCGCCCGTGCATATCCGTCGCCATTCCGCAGTGTGCATGTACCCTAAGAAGCAGGAAAAGTAGTCTTGAGCAAAAGGGAGCTCAGTGCTGTTAAACTTATATGATCACTATAGAGTGCTTGAATCAGTAGCGCATTATAATAGGGCCATTTTGGGGTGTGGCCTGGGGCCCTGAGCTCCTTGGGGGGCCCATGGTCTCCCAGACTTAAACTTTCAGTGGTGTATTGTCTCCTGGCTTTAGTTTAAGGCTCTAGTATGTTATTCATATCTAAAGGAATTTGATCAGATGTCACCAGCATTATTGCTTTAAATACTTTACTTTATATTAATTCAGTTGCAGTTTTATTAAGAACTTTTGTATTTCCTTCTACTTTTGTATTTCTTTCTTAATGTCCAAAACCAATTACCCATGGTTTTCTCAGCTCTTCACTTAAAAAAAAATCATCAAAATAATGGAAATTAAGTAAAGAGCCATTAGCCTTAATTTTAGCCTCTTATTTTTCAATATACAAAGCATTATTAGAAAACAATATTATTTGTGGGGTGAAATGGAAAAAAGTTAAATAAATAATGCAATATTTGAGTGGGGGGGTCAATTACAACACCAATTTCCTCCTATCATCTACCATCCTCCCCACCCCCACTGCCCCTGTCCCTTTCCTTGTTGCACTCTGTAACATACTTTCTGTCTGCAATAAACTTTCATTCATTCACCAACATTTTCTTGCCCACAACTTTGTTTGGCCTAATTGAATCATGGATCACACCTACTGACAGAGTTTCCCCTACTGCACTGTCCTACTGTGGGCTCCAGTTTTCTTAAACCCCTTGCCCTGGCAACAAAGAGGGTAGGAGTGTTGGCCTGCTGCTATCGGACAACTGCTTCTTCACCCCAACTCCAACCTTCCTTACCCTCACCTCCTTTGAACTGCACTCCATCTGTATCTACTCTCCCTCCAACCTCCAAATGGTCATCATTTGCCGGCCACCTTCCTTGGCAAATTCACCACTTGACTATTGCACTTGCTCCTTTTGGACATTCCCACTACGATCGTATGCAACTTCAACATTCCGATCGACATATCTCAAACGGCCATCTCCAAACTCTTATCACTGACCTCCTCCTTTGTCCTCACGCAGTGGTCCTCTACAGCCACTCACAAATAGGGTCACACACCAGATCTTATCTTTCTTGCCTCTTTCCTATATCTGACCTCACTAGCACACCTCTCCACCCTAGTCCAGAACCTTGTCCATCCTCGCAGAAACCTTAGATACCTTAAAGAGGTACTCCGCTAAAAAACAATTACCGACATTTCTATTCCTTTCCCAAACATATACATAACTCCCATATGGATGTTTAATCTGTCCTAATGTTTTAGGCCACTTTTCTCGCAGCTGCTGCCCAGGAAGTTCTGTAGTTCCTATTTTTCCAATTAGTGTTGAAAACCCCTCCCCCCTTATCTCTAGCTGCCGCCATTTTGTGTCAACACGTCACAGCAATTACTGAACTGGGCTAGTTGTTCTTTCTCACAGATTGTGAATTATCCCCCTTCCTCATGGCTAATTTGCATTAGTGGGCCTATCAATTCTTATTGGCCTGTTAGGCTGTTTTCTGGCCAATAACCAGGCAGGTGGGATACTGATCACACGCTCATCTTAAACCAATGGAATCTCTCATATAAAGATCTCAGTAAAGGCTTTATACCTTCTCAGCTATAATATACTCCTGTTTGCTTCACACAGGAAAGTACTCTTCTTATGTGCCAATGGAATCACCTAACATATATCTGTCAATTAATGCCTATTATTGGCACAACTTTGCTATTTTAATCAGTACCTGGTGCTTGCCAGTGTGAATCAAACTGAACTGAAGCTCATAAGTTTATATGTTTTTCCTGGACATGCAATAACTGGATATGTTTTATCTCATAACAACATGTGTGTTGAATGGGTGTGAGGGGGAGGGGTTTAGCCCTTTGAGGACCAGGCCCAAAATGACCCAGTGGACCGCGCAAATTTTGATCTTAGTGTTTCCGTTTTTCCCTCCTCCCCTTCTAAGAGCTCCAGCACTCTCAGTTTTTTTATCTACAGGCCATGTAAGGGCTTATTTGTTACAGGAATAGTTGTACTTTGTAATGGCGTCATTCATTTTACCATAACATGTATGATGGAATTCCAAATATATTATTTATGAAGATATAAATTGGTGAAATCGCAAAAAAGAATGCAATATGGTAACGTTTGGGGGGTTCCTGTGTCTACGTAATGCACTATATGGTAACAGCGACATGATACTATTATTCTATAGGTCAGTCCGAACACAACCATATGCAGGTTACACAGATTCTCTAATGTTATATATTTTTTTAAAATGAAATCCTTTTTTTTGGCAATTAATTATAAATAAAATGGGACTATTGTGACGCTTCTAACAGTTTTATTTTTTCCCCTATGGGGCTGTATGGGGTGTCATTTTTTCCACCATGATCTCTAGTTTTTATTAATACCATATTTGTGAAGATCGGACATTTTGATCACTTTTTATTAATTTTTTTTATATATAATGTAACATAAAATCGGTAATCCGCGCACTTTTTTCCCTCTTTTCGTGTACGCCGTTTACCGTTCGCAATGACGCTTGTTATATTTTAATAGATCGGACAATTACGCACGCTACGGTATATTATATGTTTATTTGTTTATTTATTTTTATATGTTTTATTTATATAATGGGAAAGGGGGGTGATTTCAACTTTTATTGGGGGAGGGGTTTTGGGGTTGTGTGTTAGTGTTTTTAACTTTTTTTTTTTTACACATTTGAAGTCCCTTTGGGGGACTTGTACATACACTACTTTGATTTCTACACTGATGAATGCTATGCCATAGGCATAGCATTGATCAGTGTTATCGGCGATCTGCTCATTGAGCCTGCCTGTGCAGGCTCAAAGTTGCAGATCGCCGATCGGACCGCACGGAGGCAGGTGAGAGACCTCCGGCAGTCCGTTTCAACGATCGGGACCCCCGCAGTCACACTGCGGGGGTCCCGATCGGTAAGTGACAGGGGACTCCCCCTGTCACTTACACTTAAACGCCGCGGTCGCGCCGCGATTAAGGAGTTAATGACACGCGGCAGCGCGATCGCTGCAGCGTGTCATTACCGGGGAGGTCCTGGCTGCTGATTGCAGCCGGCCCCCACCTGCTATGAAGCGCGCTCCGCTCCGGAGCACGCTTCATAGCGGGAGAAACACCCAGGGCGTACAGTTACGCCCTAGGTCATCTGGGGACAGACTTCCATGGCGTAACTATACGCCCTGGGTCGTCTAAGGGTTAAAGGGTGAGATATACATTATTATCTCTCTCTGTATATTTGCATCTCTCTCTCTCTCTCTCTCTACCTCTTTTCTCTGCCTATCCCTTTTCACCTCACTATCTGTCTTTTACTCACTTATCTCACTCACACTTCACCCTTCCCCATTTTCAGTGTATTTATTTCCTGCTGTCTCTGTATATCTCACCCTATAAATCTCTCCCCCTCACACCAATTCTAGCTCTCTTTCTGACTCTGTCTCCAAGTTGTTATAAGATCTCACTTATCCAACTGTGATAAAATTATGTCCAAGAATAACATATGAACTCATGACCTTTAGTTTGATTCACACAGGCAGGCACCCAGCTTTCCCAGGTGCTGATAATTTACTGGTGCTTCTTTCACTGGGACATGTTTACATTCCCTCTGCAGGTTGAGGCAGGAGGGGCTGTGGGTGTGTCTGTTGAGTTGTGTGATATCCTGGGCTTATCTTATTGGGTGTTACTAAGGGGCCTGTCTTAGCAGCAGTGGGTGTTACTAAGGGGGGCTGTCTTAGCAGCAGTGGGTGTTACTGAGGGGGGCTGTCTTAGCAGCAGTGGGTGTTACTAAGGGGGGCTGTCTTAGCAGCAGTGGGTGTTACTAAGGGGGGCTGTCTTAGCAGCAGTGGGTGTTACTAAGGGGGGCTGTCTTAGCAGCAGTGGGTGTTACTGAGGGGGCTGGCTTGGACAAGCAAGGAATGCTGGCCTCAGTAGTTTTAGACCTCACAGGCAAACACAAAATGAAACAGGAGGTGAAGAGAGCATGGATGGTAGGGAACAGCTCCACAGCAACCACAAAAAAGATGATATAGCAGCGAAACTTGGCACAGATATATAGATCAGCCTTAGAAACAACTCCAGCTATATTTTATTTTTTTGCTGATAGTTGAACAACCGTTTTAACATTCAAACATACTCCGATTCCCCCCTGCCACTCTCCACCATATGTTCTCTCAATGACACTGATGCTTCTTTCAATTGACAGTGATGCAACTACAAACCTTTACGACTCCACAATTACCTCAGCTCTTGACTCTATTGCCTCTCTCCTGGGCAACAGAACAGACGGCCCTAGCACACAACCTAATCAAAAAGCCAAGGCAAGTGTCCAGGGCTGCTGAACATGACTGTAAGAAAACCTGCTCCAAGGAAGACTTCCAGATATACAAGCAAGCACTTCTTTCCTTGAAACCTACCCTTACCTATACTAAGGGTGCTTTCACCTGAACAGGATCCGCAGCTTCTCTTTTCTTCTCTTTTCTCAACCCTGACTCAACAAAATGCTGGTAAATGCTCTCATTATCTCCAGCTTGGCTACTGCAACATTCTCTATACTGGCCTTCCATCTAACACCCTTGCTCCTTTCCAGTCTATCTTCAACTCTGCTGCTCAACTAATCCACCTCTCCCCTTGCTCTGCCCCTGCCTCTCCCCTCTGCTAATCCCTTCACTGGCTAATCCCTAATTAATTTTAAATTGTGGACCATGATATACAAGGCTATCCACAACCTATCCCTTCCATATATCTCTGACCTAATATTCTGCTACCATCCCTCATGCAACCTGCAATCCCTCAATGAACTCGTTTTGCACTCCCCCTTGTTCATACCTCACACCATTGTTTCCAAGATTTTGCCCGAGTCTCCCCTACACTTTGGAACTCACTACCCCAACACATCAGGCTCTTATCCACCATCAAAACTTTCAAAAGCAACCTGAAAACACATTTCTTTAAACTAGGCTACTACCTACAAAAATTGTGCACCACACTTTGACTAGTTGCCCTTTACATTCTGTCTCCCTCCCCTTACCTTGTAGATTGTAAGCCTTTGCAGGCAGGGTCCTCTATTCCTATGTACCACTCTGCCATTTACATCATTCATGTAACATATTTTGATTTTGTAATGTTCTGCTTAAACCCCCTATCACTTGTATAGCTGTTATGGATGTTTTATGTATTCTAACACAAACATAAAAACTATAAATTTACCAATACTTAAGTATTACTATTAGACTCAGTGTGTGGTCCCAATTCCTATATGTTAGTTTATGTAAGACCAATAAATGACAGAAGTTTACATAATTACTGTAAAATAAAAGTTAACAATGTAAAATAGATATAAAAGGTCTGTGATTAATGTCTTTTTTTCAATGGATTAGTTTAGAATTAAGCTTGACAACATCCTGGGTGTAGAAATAGTAGGAGACATCTGATCTAAGAATTTCCTGGTAAATTTCCTTGTGATAATCTTATTTTTGTTTTTTCTTTTTAACCTTCCGCACAAAGCATAACTTGACCTGTACTTCAGGATTTTGCAGTGTATATTTTAATGAACTTGTCAGTACAAGCATTTAGGATGTTAAATAGTTAGAGATAAACATAACCTTATAACCCGTTCCCTGTTTTTTTTTACTGCTGGGAACAATGCAGTTATTTAATTATTATTATTTATTTTTTCTACATCTCTTTAGGTTTAAGCATTTAAAAATGAAAAATGTTCAATCTTTTGAACCTGTAACCTAATGGGGTTACGGAGATTAAATTAATTTGATGAAATATAGCGTGTTAATCTGCACTAATAGGAAGAAAGGAATCCATTACCCTAGTGTACATTAGCCTACTAAGATGACATGACTGATTATGCTCTATGGCTTGCATAAATTGAAATACTAGGGAAACCCAAGCCAATGGGTTGCAGTTCATAAATCATACAGGTTTGATGGTCAAAGAGGGACCCTTAAAGCATATGTTCACTTTCATTACCATTCTAGAATTAACCTACATAAAAGTTCAGTGACTTTGTAAATACACTGGATTCTGTATTTTGCACCTATGTATATATAATTATAGTACGTTGAAACCCTCAAATTTAGGCATGTGTTACAGCTGAAAATCTCCCTGTATTATTTGTGTCTCTATTTTCTTCATGTTTTACACTGTACAGCTAACTGTAACAAAAACTAACCAGTTAATGTCTATATATAAACCCTTGTTCACACAATAAGAAACATTAATGTATAAAAGTACATTTGAGGACCATGACCAGAAAGCGAAGTGCAAAAGGTCAAGGTAGGAGCTATAAAAGGGTTATTGAAAGGAAGCAAGGAAAGTGGAAAAACTTAAGGTAGCAAAATAATTTACAGCAGATGAACAACATTTCAATATTATTTTACAAAACCTGATATGTGTAAAGGAGAGTCTTTAAGGCTATGTTCACACTGCGTATAAGTCCGGCCGCATTTCAAACACCGCCATACATGTGCGGCTGAAACTACGGTGTGGGAAAAGTAGACATGCGGCCAGATGCGTACGAACCGCGAACATACGCCTGTAGTACAGTTATGCTTCCCTAGCTTGTTTCGAAGCGATCTGAGGCAGGTCATTTACTTGGAAATCTTCACCCAGCCCCGTAAACCACACAGAACCTTTTGGATCGAAAAATCAAGTTCAATTTGGTTGAAATAAGTACTTTGTACGGGAAAATCCGTGAGTTTCAACATTTCCGTCCTCAAACAATGGTCTTGTTCATTTTTCACGGCGCCGTATACGATCCGGCCGTAAGCTCATACGTAGTGTGCACTGTGCGGCCGTATATCGTATACTTTCAAGCGAACGCATCAACCTCAAAACTACGTGCATATATTCGCGGTTCGCACTACGGCCGGAAACATACGCAGTGTGAACATAGTCTAAAAGTGGAAGAGATCTTACAGATGCAGAGATGTGCTTATAGTTACATACTTGTTTCTACAGTGAGTTAAGTTATTTGCAGATTTTTTGGGGTTTCCCATCTTGCTGTGTTAGTATTAGAGCAGGATAATAGAACAATGGCAATTGTAAGAGATCTACACTTTATTTTACTTTTGTAAATGTAGGTAGACATACAAATGCTGTGCACTATCATTTAATGTATCAAGGCTCATATGCCATTTGATCCCATACATGCATGGAGCTTCCACACTGGACTGTTTTGGCCTACTTCGGTGGTGCTCTGCTAGATGGTAGATACAAGCAATAGCCGTAGTAAGATGTAGAAAAGAAGCAGCACTTAACATTCACTTGGTGCAGTCATTCATTGTGAGCAAAAAATAAATTTATTTTAAGTAAACAAAAACTGAATACAGTGGGTTAGAACAATATCAGCAGGTGTGTTCCACTAAGGCTATGGGCCGTTTTGCATGGGTGTGCTTCCTCCTGCCTAGTGATTCTGTACATCATTACGCCCATGTGTACATGTTAAATACAAAGTAGCAACACCACATATACAGAACAATACTTAAAGTGATAGTTTAACAATTTAGTTTGTGCAAAACTTTTAAACAATACTTGTCATTACGGTTTTTAAGGCCATAAAAGCCTAGTGCTTCGGTTTGCATAATTCAGCGTGCTTCCTTCTGGAATAAAACAAGCTAGCGATTTCCCCCTTGTTTTGGTAATTCAACTAGCTGTAGCTTGGCAAACCATAATACATTAGGGTCACCAATATGCATCTTTTTAATATGCTCTATAAGTCTAGATGCATATATATCAGATTGTATAGATTTATAATGCTCTCTAACTGAACACAGCATCAAATCTTATGCTGTGTTCAGTTATTTAACTGAAATCTGCTGCAGAAAATCAGCTGCAGATCCTGTAGGTGTGAACGCACCATAAATCTGACATATAAACATCTAATGGTTTTCCTATATAGAACATACAGCAAGGGCAAAGAAGCACATATACCACATATTTACTTTTGCAAGTCATAAACTGTTTAATCCCATGCTCTATGATGGAGGAATCTAGAACATAAGTTAAACCTACAGAACTTACACTGTCCACTGTTGTGCTTAAAAGTTTACATACCCAGGCAAAACTTTTGCTTTCTTTTCCTTTTTTTCAGAGAATATGAATGATAACACACAAACTTTTTTTTCCACTAATGGCTAGTGGTTGGGTGAAGCCATTTATTGTCAAACTACTGTGTTTTCTCTTTTTAAAACATACAACAAAAACATCCAAATGACCTTGATCAAAGGTTTACATACCCCAGTTCTTCATACTGTGTATTGCCCTCTCTAACATCAATGACAGCTTGAAGTCTTTTGTGGTGGTTTTGGATGAGGCTCTTTATTTTCCAAGATGGTAAAGCTACCCATTCTTCTTGGCAAAAAGCCTGTAAATTCCTGGACTGTCTTGTATGAATTGTGTACTTGAGATCTCCCCAGAGTAGCTCAATGATATTGAGGTCAGGAGACTTAGATGGCCCTTCCAAAACCTTCATTTTGTTATGCTGTAGCCAATGTCAGGTCAAATTGGCCCTGTGTTTAGTTCATTGTCATGTTCGAATGTCCAAGTACATCCCATGCACAGCTCCTGGACTAATGAGTGCACGTTAGCCTCCAGTATTTGCTGATAACCGGCTGCATTCACCTTTTCCTAAAGTTTGATCAAGTTTCCTGTGCCTTTGTGGCTCGCACATCCCCAAAATATCAGCAATCCACCTCCATGCTTTACAGTAGAAATGGTGTTTCTTTCATCATAGGCATTTTTGACCCTCTTAAAATGTTATGTTTATGGTTGTGGCAAAAAAGTTCGATTTTGGTCCAATCAATCCAAATTACCTTGCACTGTACTGTTTGGCATATTGGAGGCGAGATACTTTGTGGCATTTGCGCAGTAATGGCTTTCTTCTGGTGACTCGACCATGCAGCCCACTTTTCTTTAATTGCCTACTTATTGTGTATCTTGAAACAGCCACATCACTAGTTTGCAGAGAGTTCGGTATTTCAGCTGGGTTTTTCTTTGCATCCTGAACAATTTTTCTTGCAGGTTTGGTTTATAGAGAGCCTCAGATTTTCCATTTGTTAATCCCAGTTTGAACACTGCTGACTGGCATTACCAATTCCTTTGATATCTTTTTGTTTCCCGTTCCTGTTTAATACAGTTCAATTACCTTTTACCATAGATCTGTTGACAATTCTTTTGCTTTCCCCATGACTAACAATTCAGAAGTGTCAGTGGCTGGATGAAAGATTCAAGAGTCTGTCTGCATCCCAGAAACTCACTTAGCTTTTATGCACACACAGATTACAAGCAAACATGTCAGGGATGAGGATGTTACTTTTAGTAGCCATTCAAACCCAGTTGTATTAACTTCTGTGCATGTTATCAGGCCAAAATCAACATAGTATGTGAACTTTTGATCAGGGTCATTTCAATGTTTTTGGATGTCCCTATGATTTAAAAAGAGAAAACGTGAGTGCTGCTTCTTTTTTACATCTCACTACATTTATTTTGATCTTGTCTTTTATTGTAGTGGACTAAATTCTTAGTTCATCATAGTTTGTGATTGTAAATAACATGTTCTAAAGCTGTGCCAATGTATTAGATTATTGCCTATGTATTAGATTATTGATGTCCAATGATCCTGTATGCTGGAGTAAGATTATCTCTGCTGTAGTAGATTGATAGTCCATTACAAATGGCAGGCAGTATTTTGACATCATACAATAGTTTACATTATATTACAGTTAAAAACAAAAGTGTAATTGTTCAGGTTTCCTAACAAAAGTAGTTGTTAATCATCTTAAAAAGTCACAACATAGGTAATAAACACAATCTGTTATAAAATGTAGGGTAAATACATACTTTGGTAGTCCTGAACAGCTTATTCTTGAAATAGTTGAAAATAAGCTAAAGGATCAGGAGGCTGCTATGTGTTACGTCCAGTGGGTGAGGACTCCTTGTGCTACCCTACTGGTTTGACTTAGGACTAAACTAGGAAGTGGAGCCAAAGTGTCCTTAAAAGAGAAGTTCAGCGAAAATGTTTTTAAAGTATTGTATTGCTCCCCAAAAGTCATACAAATCACTAGTAGACACTTATTACGGGAAATGCTTATAAAGTGCCTTTTTCCCTGCACTTACTACTGCATCAAGGCTTCACTTACTGGATAAAATGGTGATGTCACAACCCGACTCCCAGAGCTGTGCGGGCTGTGGCTGCTGGAGAGGATGATGGCAAGGGGACACTGAGGGGCACAGGGCACTGGAGGAACACTGAACATCCCCCTGCCATCATCCTCTCCAGCAGCCACAGCCCGCACAGCTCTGGGAGTTGGGTTGTGACATCACTATTTTATCCAGGAAGCACTTCAAAGCACTTTATGTGCATTTCCCTTAATAAGTGTATATTGGTAATTTGTATAACTTTTGGGGGGCAATACAATAATTTTATAAAAATTTCACTGGACTTCAACTTTAAGGTTTTCACTCTTCACCCCACTCCACAATGTGGAAACTGGACTTCTTCTGCTAGGTATATACCCCAAGAAGCAAAGGTAAGGGTTGTACAACAGGTCAGTACTTAGGTGGTAACAGTAGGTTAAACTGTTAAACATTCAATGGCAGGAGGCTGATCCAATAGGTGGTGCTGGTCAGCAGCAGGTGATTCAGCCTAATGAGTCTTGAGCAACCACAAGGAGAAAATGTAACCATCTTAGTAGTAGTAGTAGTAGTAGTAGTAGTAGTAGTAGTAGTAGTAGTAGTAGAAGTAGCAGCAGTGTCAACAGTTTCAGTCATACTCAAGAGATTCAGTGAGAAATACAAGGCAAGCAAAGACAGGAAGAGGCAACATAGAAGTAAACAGTCAGGTCACATACTGTATAGGATAGCAGATCGGGAATAAAACTTTATTGTGACGGAACCACACAATTGCTCAGGCACAGGTAAGCAGACAGAGCAGCTGGTATGGACATGTGTGCTGGTCTTTTAAGTTGCAGTCAGTGGACAGAGACAGCTTCCAGGAACTGCAGCCATGAAGGGAGTAACAGGAGGGAGGCCAGAGGAGGAAGCCTGGACTAGCCAGGTGTGGAGTGTGGAGGTAGAGCAGCTATCACAGCCCAGTGGAGGTGATTTCTGGGACAAGCCACATCCTACACTATGGAGTCCTTTTTTAGTGTTACATCTGTCCTTACCTCCGTAGTTATTATTTTATTATATATTGAATTTTGAAAGTATACAACTCTAATCTTTTTACTGCTCCTTACAATGATTTATTAACCACAGTGATTTGTGAGACAGAGCTCCTTTGAAAGAACAGCACATGGGCAGCTTCATCTCCAACAGTCCACTAGTAATACTGAACTATGAAGTTTACTGACTTAGTCCCTTACATGCACTCTAAAGTCAATTGACCCCTTCTGTATTGGGCCTCCATATAGCTGCCCAGGATGCAAATAATATCTCTGACTGTAAAGAGCTTGTGAAAAAAATAAATGTGACACATAACAAGTAGCACAAAATGCTGATCTAGCATGACAGATTTTTCCAATAGATACTGCAAAAATGAATCAAGTAGCATAATGACTTTTTATTTTTATTACTGTGTAGACTGAGTAGAGCCCACTGCCTTGCATAAATGAGCTGCTGAATTAAAAAAAAAATGGTGCCCAGCATTGTGCTACTAGTCCATATATGCAGCCAGGAATGGGTTTTATTGTTCTTTCTTATTGCACCTGATGCACAAAGATGAAAGCTAACCAGTCCCAGCTGCAGCACCAAATAGGCCAAATTACTAAATGAGTCAGAAATTGGAGCGAAAAAGCATCACCAGGTGTTGTAACAATATACACAAGCCTGGAGAAACAGAAATTGCTGCACATTGCACCCATGGTTGATAGGAAAACCTGTGCAGCTGCATTAAAAGTCAACATCAGAAGTTAGTATATAATTTGATCAAGCCATATTGCCTCATGTACCACGTGCAGGTCTCTGATACACATGAGTCGCTACACTAACTCAACACTGTGTCAGTCAGCGACCGCCAACCCCGCACAACACCAAACCCCAAGGGCCCCCCCAAACCCCACAGGCACCCCCAGCGGAGAAGGCAGACGCTAAGCAACACAAGTGTAAACAAGCTGGTTACCTCTCACTATTGTACCGGCAGGTAGAATGGGAGAAAAGAGGAGGTACTTACCATATGTACACAGGTGCTTCCTGGTAATTTTGATCACATGGGTCTTACAAAGGAGGAGTGCTAGCCACAAAGAAAGTGGGCAGAATACATGAAATGCACAAGCCAGGAGAAACAGAAGGCCTCCTTTCTCCCATGGCCTCCCTTCCCTGCTTTGGGCTTGCTTTGCGGGGTTGGTGGTTACTGACCAGCACAGTGTTCATTTAGTATAGGGACTCATGTGGGCCAGGGGACCTTCACATGGTACATAAAGGCAATATGGTTTGATCAAATTATATACCAAGATCCTGGTGTTGGTTTTTAAGTCTAGCCAAGAGGCATTAGTGTCTGCCATAGTTGTGAGGTGCAGCAGCTCCTTTTTCTCCATGTCCGTTGTAACATTATACGCTGGTCAATGAACAAGGGACATGGAGATTCTTACATTATTTACATAAATGCTTAACTATAAGCTGCATTTTATATATTGTAAAAAAAACAACATTTTTTATTTGGTCCTTATAGATGGAAAAATATGAAGTAAAAAAGACTATATTGTCTTTTCCAGATTCACTTACATGTCCCTAAGCAGAAACTGTTCAGATTCTAATAATGAGATGTTGCTTGGAATGAGAGTATGTTACCTTTTGGGCTGTAATCTTCCTATATTTCATGCAAGTTGCTAATCTTCTGACATTTGCACTAAATTGGTTTGTGCTGCATGATGTAAACATATTGTGCATGTTCACCCTTACTGACAAAGACAAAGCTTCAAATATGTCAACAATGGACCTATTGTAGTCCAAACAATAATGATACAATGAACTCTTTAACATTTTGTTACTGATTCAGCACTCAGAAGCTTTGTAGTCAACCTCCCCTGAAATGCTTTCCATCCAGGTACCAAGTAATAGATAACCCGATTTCCTCTTTTCATCACTATGCACTTTTCACATGTGCTGAAGCATAAATAGTCTGGTTAATAGTTGTAGAGTCATAAACACCCTTTACCAAACTTTGTGACATTTTATAGAGAAAGTTTTGCCAAAAGTTTTCATTGATCAGGTTCTGGGAGTTCAGACCCCACTAAATGAGCAAAGAAGAACTGCTCTCCCTGGCTCGCTAAACTCACCATCTTGTTTTGGGGAAATAAAAAGGAGAGGTATGATATAAGGTTAAATGCCTATTTTCAATAAAAGTAGCTGGTTTACAGGATATAAAAAGCAATGTGTATGTACTGTGAGACTCCCCTCATTGCCTCTAGATTGTAACATATTATGGGTCAGGGTATGGCTATGTTCACACAACATTTTTTCAGTTCTGTTTAAAATTACGTCTGTTATTTTAAGTCTAAAATAGCGGACATCATTTAGCAGCCTGGCCTCCCCACTGACGGGTGTTTGCAGCTGCATTAAAAGTCAACATCAGAAGTTAGTATATAATTTGATCCTAATTATAGGGAGAAACACCTTATTACCACAGCATCCTATAGGGTAAGGAATTTTTGGAAATAATTTTCTATATGTTTTTGCAAGAAACTGTAAGACTATAGGGGTACAGTAAAAGCCTTATGTAATTTGTGGGAGCTTTATGAAAGCAGAATTATAGTTTGGCTGTGTGCTTAAACCCTTAAGGCCCTATTACCTGGGTCGATCAATGGGAGCAAGCAAGCACCAACCTGTCAGGTCAGCGCTCACTTGCTCCTCGTTCCTTGCTCGCTGCCAGCGCTACTACACACGCCATCCTATTATAGGGAGCAATGGCAGCAGATTATTGCTGTCCTAATCGATTGTCTTAAAATTTTGAAAGACAATGATTAGCCGACATTGTGCATGTCAGCTGATCTTTTCCTTTTATTACACAAAGCGACTATCAGCGGTAATGGCCGATGATCAGCCAAATACGTCCAATAATCTCTTTTTGGAATAGGGCCTTTAGTCCATTATTGATTGTCTAGAGATCTACAAATCACATACAAACATATTAACTTATCTGATCTTCTCAAAGCTCTTGTTTTCTTCATTCTTTTTCTTGCATTTTGCACTTACTTGACACTAGCTGCTTGTTGAAGCATACCATATTGCCACTCCAAGATTTTATTTAGTTTACACTTGTATTGGATTATTACTAAAAATAGAAAGTTTCTAATCTAACTCTTGCTAATTGGGGACCCAGGAAGGAATGTGTCTTTTATGAGGTTATATTTAGCAGTGACAGCTTGAGGCTATTATCTAATTATAGACACCATCCCAAAACAGAAGCACATTACTATAGATAGCCAACAAAAATAGGCCTTTGTTATAGAGCTCTTAGGTCTTCTATATCTAGGCAGTTCACATGGTCATCCTAAGGGTCACAATTACATTGTATTATATAGCTTTAAAACAACCCTCCACGTGTGTAGTAGCTTAATACACATAACTCCTTTATTTTATACAGCTAGTATATTATAGTGAGTATGAAAGTCTATTTAGTTTAACCTTTCACCTTTTCCTACTATAGAGATTTTCATTTTTTTTCACTTTCATTTTTTCCACCTCACCTTCAATAGCTGTTTATTGTCCAAGTTTTTTCATCATCCATTGAGTTGTATGAGTGCTTATACATGGATTTTGCAGGGCAAGTTGTAGTTTTAATGGCATCCTTTAATTTACTGTAAAATGTTGGTAATGCAGTCAACTCACTGTGTTAGTATACACCGTGTGTTGATATGCTCACTAGCGCTGTATACAAAAAAATATATAAATGCTGCTAGGTGTGTGGGGGACACCCTATATTCCCCCAATTATACAGATCATAAACTAAACATATAGATACACCCAGCGCAGATAATTAGTGGGTCAGTCAGAATAAGGAGGATTATATAGGTGACAAATACCTGTATGGAAATCCAGCTGGAAAGGTGAATATATCACTTTCCCAGATGCCGATATCAATGAAGTTCAGCCGAAGTCCACATCCAGCTTTTATGCAGTGTAGAGAAGTTAATCAATGGGAAGAAATCTTCTGAACTCGGCAGATGCTCCGGCCGGTAGCACTGCACATAAGTTCACACAGTCCAGTTTTCCGTGGCAAAAAAGTGGGATCCTGAGTGACGTCACTCTCCTTAGGTATGGATCCTAGTGCAAGCCAGAAGTTATCCTATGCATTTCAGTGTGCACGGACACCTTCATCAGAACTTCATTGATATCGGCATCTGGGCAAGGGATATATTCACCTTTCCAGCTGGATTTCCATACAGGTATTTGTCACCTATATAATCCTCCTTATTCTGACTGACCCACTAATTATCTGCGCTGGGTGTATCTATATGTTTAGTTTACTGTAAAATGTATTGTCAAACAAGATCAGGCCTGCAGTGAAGTTATTCTCTGTAAGAAGTGCCTTATCATAAACTTTAACCCTTAGAAGACCAGGCTAATTTTCATTTTTGCGCTTTTTTTTTTCTTCTCGTGTATATAAGGCCATAGCGTGTGCATTTTTCCACTTAGAGACCCAGATGAGCCCTTATGTTTTGCGCCACTAATTCTATTTTGCAATGACAGACTTAAACATATATACTGTAGCATACATCATAATTATTGTTTAAAAAGAGAAGCAAGACAAGCAACACAGCATATGGGGAGAGACTGCAAGGTCTGTATAGGAAAGAAATTATGGCAGTCACACACTTTGGCCAGCGAATTTTACATAAATCAAGGTGCTATATGCATAGTGCTAAGATAAAAAATATTGGAGGCGAAGTGTGTATGAATTATATATAATCTATTCCAGACCTCTTGAAAGCAAGAAACAGAGAAAATACATGTATGCAGGGGTATGGAAGGCCAGACCAGAAGGGAAAATTCAGTAAGGTGCAAATGCAGGATTATGACTGGAAATGGCCAAACATACACCACGCAACAAAAAAGTACAAGACTGGAAAACAAACACGTTGTAAAACACAAACAAGTTGTAAACTTGAACACAATATGTGCTCAAATAGCTGTTTTTCTATCTTTAATGTAGCGTATTATTACACTCAAAATACAGCCATGTTTTACACCTATTTGAGGCTATATTCCCACAACCTCTTTTTTTAAGATGGAAAAAAATAATGGCCGTTTCTTTTATAATGGCAGCCATCCTAAAGGCCGCCATATTAAATCAAGGGCAAATTTTTCCAATGGGGAGGTAGTCATATCAAAGAAGAAAAGAATGTCTCAAAAATAGATTGCCACAATCAGATTTGCAAAACCTCTGGTAGTTAAGACGTCATCAACATTATCAACACAGAAATTAGATTTGTTTTCAGTTCCAGCTCTGTGCTCAGAACCATGGATACCACATTGAGCATGTCAAATAGCTGTGAATTACAGGGAACTCCTGGTTGTTGCAACTTTCTGTGTTGATAAATTTTGAATGGCAGATATTGCAAATCTGATTGCAGCAATTGAATTTGGAGACAATTCTGGTCATTGATATGCTACCACCTTCCTATTGGAAAAACTTTCCCTTGATCCAATATGGCAGCTATGTTCTTGACATAGCCCAAAAAATAGGCCTTCTCACCCATTACTTCAGAAATGTAATTTCCCTTTTGTTTCTGAAATAAAAGGCTGTCCTGAGACTTTTGGCTTACTCTGTTCATGGTATTGTGTTTCAATACTTATCCAGTTATATAAGTTTCAAGTTATTTTAAGTTTTTCTGTATAATAGAACCTACAATCTCTAATCTTCAATATCCGATTACAGTTTTATCAGTCATATAGAGATTACGTATTTAACAAAGCTCAAATGGCTGAACTAAATCAGTTTTTTTTGTTTTAGTTTTTTTAAGAAAATGAGTGACAAGATCTATAAAAGAGGTTTGTATTCACAGATAAGTAGCATATGGTTCCAATATGTATCCAGTAAAATAGAAACAATATCTTAGAATTTGGGAATTTATATATTTTACTCTATCACAGTTGGATCCACGGTAACAAAGTAATAGCTACAGCTCCATTATAGTTCTATATATGTATAGATTTATATATGTAAAATGTAATATTGTGGAGCTGTTATGGGTCACAAAATAAAACATTTGGGTCCATATTACAACTTTCAAGCTGTATTAGACAAGTCTGACCCCAAATCGTCTGATCCGACTAACCATTTAAAAGGTAAATAGATCATTAAAAGGTGACAGATGACAAGTACTGGTCATGACCTGGAAGTCATCTATGCAGAGTTTAAACCAATTTTCCCTTGGCGGTTCCATATGTCTCCTAATAACAGGAGGTTTATGCCACAGTTAAGAAGAACTTAGTCATTTCTGACCATCTGGCAAAGAGTTGTGGGACTAAGAAAGCATATTTAGAACACTTCTCCTTAATTAAAAAGGCTGGTGTATTGCACTGCACCTGCCAAATTAAAGGAAGGAATGATAAAGATGGGTAAAACAGGCCTATTTTAAGACTGAATAGGTAACATACCACACACATGCATACTACAATTACAGAGCAAAAATGGGTCCCTTCATGTCCTTACCGTAATGTCTCCCTGTGCAAACTGTATAAAATCAATTAATAAAAAGAAAATCCTGATGCATTCTTTTAAGTACGTGAAGCAAACATTCATTATTCTATATGTGTCATAAAAAAAGTATACCACTTTAATGCATTTAGTCATATCCTGCTGTATGATGTATCATTGCTCCCAAATCCACACTGAATTGGGTTTCTTTAAAGCTCCATGATAATTACTTAAAGGGATACATCTGAACTAATATAGTTACACTTGTAGGTCTCTTGAAGTTAAAATTTTTTGCAAATACATTCATTTCGCAAACGTACCTCCTTCTCATATTGCTACCCATTTTTGACATTGTTTTCTCAAACTTTCTTTACTGGAGCCTTAGCCTACAGACTAAAGTAATGCCTGGGCCTCACTATACTGATCAGGAAGAAGCCTGGGCCTCACTATCTGTGGAGAAAGAAAAAAAATACTAGGTATGCCTTTC
Organism: Dendropsophus ebraccatus; assembly: GCF_027789765.1. Taxonomy (NCBI): domain Eukaryota; kingdom Metazoa; phylum Chordata; class Amphibia; order Anura; family Hylidae; genus Dendropsophus; species Dendropsophus ebraccatus. Next base: position 82,978,890 of record NC_091458.1, read on the forward strand.
ACCTGTCTCCTAAATTCCTAAACTCCTAATATAACAATAAAACAAGCACAAAATAACAATAATGTTGCTAAAATAGAGATTGTTATAGCCAATGAAAGGACTCTGAAGATCATAGTTATTTTTGCAAAAACTACCTCCCCAGCTGTGCCTCACCAACATCTATGGGGCGCCTCACTGGTGAGGCCCATCTCACTATTTGAGAAGCACCAGTGTAGATTACAGATCACCACTCTACTCTAAAAGCAGTGGTCTGGTGGGTGTGTGTGTATATATATATATATATATATATAATTTATATGTATAGAGATACAGTGTAAATATACTGTAATATATATATATATATATATATATATATATATATATATATATATATATATATATATATATACACACACACACACCAGCCAGCAAGGTGGTGGTTAGCAACCTAGATAATGAGCTGTCAACAATAAGAGGTACAGAGCGGCATATAAGTATAGGGAGATAGGTTTACTAAATTAACACATTTGCAAAAAGTATTTAACTTGAGGAGACCTATAAGTATAACTATGTTAGCTGAGATGAGAGTACCTCTTCAAGGCTAAATGTTTTTCAAAGCCACTTTCACCTTTTGCGCAATCTCAAGATCAGAGGTCTACTATAGCTCATATTGCATGTTACTGTAATGCAGCAAGGAATCAAGCATTGAATTATAACAAATACTAATGCAATATATTAGGTGTTAATGTTGGGAAGGCACATCCTAGCATTTATTATATGTATTTTATACACACTACATACTATTTGTGTTTATAAATGGGTTGGTTCCCAGTAAGGCTGGGTTTCCACTGCATTTGTGTTTATGTTTAATGTATACATTTATTACTCTTGAAAGGGCTAAAAATGTAAAATTAAACAGATGCTAAAGACAGAATCTGCTGTATGCACTGACCGTATTGTGATCATTTTACTATGACTATTATACAGGGATATATAGTCCTCTTAGCTGGTACAGTTTTATGCCACAGACTTGCACACAAATCTTCACATATAATTTCCAATGGGGGTAGGAAGGGAGACTTAGACATAAGAAAAACTAGAAATAAGCCTGGTCTAACTACAGGAATTACTAGAACTTAGCTGTAATTTGTTAGGGGTCACTTCAAATGACCAAACATTTTTCTCATTCAATGTACAGTGGTCCCTTGACTGATAATAAAAATTGGTTTGAGGATAATCATCTTCTGTTTCATTCCTGGCTGCCTTCTTTATCATTCATCATTTGTATCATCATTCAAACCACCATTGCATTTCTGTTTATATGCATTTCCTTGTGGCTGCTTGCTGGTCATTCATTTCTACTCTACTAAAGATCCTGGGTAGAGATGAGTGATCATTAAAATACTTGATCGCTCGTTACTGGAGTTGAGTATTTTTTTTAATCCTAGAGTGCTCGACTTGATTAATGATCCCCATTGAAAACAATGGGAGACTCAAGTATTTAACCAGGTGCCCCCCACTTGGAGCGAGGGTACTCAGTTAGGCTAAAAGTGACAGCCTGGACCCCAGGGGGTTAAATTAACTCCCTTGGAGCCAGATTGTGTTGTGTTGGTGTGTGAAGGAGTGGGAGAAGTATACTTATCATTCTAGTCTTCCATCTTCACTGTCGGTACTCAGTCAATCAGTCCCACCTCATTGTGACAGGTACACTTTAAATCCTATGGGGGGGGGGGGGGGGGTATACTCTTCTGGTTTTGCTTTAGATCCAGGTCCAGTCTCCTGAAGGGGCAGCTTTTTAGTCTTATGCTGGTTGAAAAAAGAGACTAAACACAGGATGTTCTGGTCATCTGAGTGCTATAAGCGAAGGTAGTCATTTGATTAACAGACTCATTGAACAATGACACTCTGTACTGGCCATGACTTCCTGCGTTCAGTTTTTTCAACCAGCACAAGATTACATAGCTGCCTTTGTTTTACAACAATGATACTCTAAAAAAAGTTAATTGCAAACGTGCGTTATATCACCTCTATCGTTGATTTAGCTTTTGAAATTCAAAAAAACCACTGACACTTTCAACAAACTTTTTTTTAAACGAGCAAGAGGGAAGCATACAGCACAGTACTCACTTGAGTATTGAGTACTTTCGAGTAACCTGATACTTGAGCGAATACTCTACTGGTTAGAGCGTACTCGCTCCACTCTAATCCTTGGGTGTCCGAATTTGGGAGCAACAATACTGAGCCAAAAAGGTGACTTCTAAAGGTGAAACTATTGGTCTGGCTTCATACAGGGCAGTTTCTTTTAAGAGATATACACATAGGGCCATATCAAGCACCCTTTTAGATGTATCTATGTACTTTTAAATATACAGTATATTATGGTTAATATCTTAATAAAAGTAAATTATGAATTTATGTTGGATTATACAATTACTTGTATTGTGGCATTTTAATTTTGAATGGGATGGTAAGCTGATGGAAATGATAAAACATAGTCAGAGAATGTAGCTCATTTTCTACTACCATTATTAAAGTTTTCAAAAAATCAGCAGTTCATCCATTCACAATTCTTAATATTAATTAATAATCTTAAAGCGAATGTACCATCAGGTACAACCCATTAAGATTTTTACATCAATAGATTGGCAGCAGCGAAGAGTGCTGGTTTATTCCTGGGCATCGGCCTGGCATGAAGCACTGGAAAAGAGGAAAAAATTATAAACCTGGTGCATTCTTACATATAGATGTATTTGCTTACTAGTCATTATTCCAAGGTCTTGTGAGATAAAAAATTTGACTAACTTATTTATTGAGCTGTTAAAATGAAAAACCCAAGTGAAAGTGATTTACACGAAAATATAAACCAGCTAGAATGTCTAGAGCTCTCGGACATTGTACAGACACCTTGGTAAAATGTACTTAGACACAGCTGCAGTTTCACCATAAACTATTTCATTGTTGGCTACTAGGTATTTCATAGTTTATGCTATTACCCTATCACTAAAAAGCATAGTCGTACAAGCAATGTATGTAACAGACACTCACTTCTACATGAAGTGAGAAATGTAGCCATGTCTAAACATAGTTTAACTCTCTCAGTTATACTGTACCTTGATTTTTTTCTATATTTTTTCCCTTGCAGTTTTTGATGCTCTAGAAAATACTACTAAATCAAGAGGGCTGTTATTTGCTGCACCCACTTCTTATACTGAAGCAACAATCAATCAACTAAGTTCCATGGGTTAAGCTTCTCTAAAACTTACTTCATGAACCTCTCTCTGCAAGCTCTGATTTTATCTGCAGCAGTATTTGAAACCATTCAATACTCTGTTATGTTACGTCCACCACAGCAGGACACGGCCTTGTTGATTATTTTATTTCCTCTTGCTTATACAGATGTGTCCTTCTCAGGTTATATCCTGAGATATACAGTGTTAGCTTACCATCTTAATGCTGTGCTTGTCTATAGGTTTACACCCAGGGATTGTAATGTAAATATATCCTTTAAAAGGATTCCTTTTGAGTTGCTTGTCATGATATTGTCTTAAGTAGTTTTCATGAAAAATTGGGATCCTTAATTAAGGGTGCCTTCACACCTACCGACTCGCAGCGTTAATAACGCTGCAAGTCGGCTAGGTCCTGGCAGATCACTGTCAGTACATACACGCAGCGGTCTGAACGACCGCTGCGTGTATGTAAATCTGCCGGCCACTTAACCCCTTCTGATGCTGGCTGGCAACCTCCCGCTCAGCTCTGTATACATACCTCCTCGCTCCACGGGGTCCCGGCGTCCTGCTCTCCCGCCTGGCCAATCAGTGGCTGCGGCAGGGCCCTGTGGAGCGAGGAGGTAATGTATACAGAGCTGAGTGGGAGGCGGCCGGCATCAGAAGGGGTTAAGTGGCCGGCAGATTTACATACACGCAGCAGTCGTTCAGACCGCTGCGTGTATGTACTGACAGTGATCTGCCAGGGCCTAGCCGACTCGCAGCGTTATTAACGCTGCGAGTCGGTAGGTGTGAAGGCACCCTTAAGGAATATTCTTGAGAATAAAGTTTTAGTTTTATTTTGTTAACCCCTTCGTGCTGCAGCTAGTTTGGGCCTTAATGACCAGGCTAATTTTTCAAAATCTGACCTGTCTCACTTTATGCTCTTATAGCTCAGTGATGCTTTAACGTATGCTAGCGATTCTGAGATTGTTTTTTCGTCACATATGGCACTTTATGTTAGTGGCAAAATTTGGTCACTACTTTGTGTGTTTTTTGTAAAAAACATCAAAATATCATGAAAAATTTAAAAAATTTGCATTTTATGAACTTTGAAATTCTCTGCTTCTAAAAAAAGAAAGTCGTAGCACATAAATTAGTTACTAAGTCACATTACCAATATGTTTTCTTTATTCTGGCATAATTTGGTAAACATATTTTACTTTTTTAGGGTGTTAAGGGGCTTTGAAATTCATCAGCAAATTATCACATTTTCGTGAAAGTTTCCAAAACTGATTTTTTTAGGGACCAGTTCTTTTTTTAAATGGATTTAGAAGTCTGGTATCCTGAAAACCCCCATAAGTGACCCCATTTTGGAAACTACACACCTTAAAGAATTAATCGAGGGGTATAATGAGCATTTTAACCCTACAGGGGCTGGAGGAAAGTATTCACAATTAGGCAGTAAAAAAATTGAGAATTTAAATTTTCCAATAATATATACGTTTAGATTAAAGTTTCTCATTTTCAAAAGAAAAATTAGAGAAAAAGCACCCCAAAATTTGTAACCCAGGTTCTCTTGAGTACAACGGTACCCCATATGTGGGCGTAAACTACTGTATGGGCACACAGCAGGGCTCAGAAGGAAGGGAGCGCCAATTAGCTTTTCCAATGCAGATTTTGCTGAAGAAGTTTCTGAGCGCCAGGTGCGTTTGCAGTGCCCCTGTAGTGTCAGCAGAGAGAAACCCCCCATAAATCACCCCATTTTGGAAAGTGCACCCCTCAAAGAATTCATCTTGGTGTGAGGTGAGCATTTTGACCCCACAGGTATTACAGGAAAGTATTCAAAAGAAGACAGTAAAAATTAAAAACTCAAATTCTTCCAATAATATGTTTGTTTAGTTTGAAATTTCTCAATTTCACGAGGAACAAGAGAAAAAAAGTACCCAAAATTTGTAACGCAGGTTCTCCTGAGTACAATGGTACCCCATATGTGGGTGTAAACCACTGTATGGGCACACAGCGGGGTTCAGAAGGAAGGGAGCGCCAATTAGCTTTTCCATTGCAGATTTTGCTGCAGAAGTTTCCGAGTGCCAGGTGCGTTTGCAGCGCCCCTGTAGTGCCAGCAGAGTAAAATCTCCCAATAAGTCACTCCATTTTGGAAAGTACACCCCTCAGAGAATTCATTTTGGGGTGTGGTGACCATTTTTACCCCACAGGTATTAGAGGAAAGTATTCAAAAGTAGACAGTAAAAATGAAAAACTCAAATTTTTCCAATAATATGTTGGTTTAGTTTGAAATTTCTCAATTTGACGAGGAACAGGAGAGAAAAAGTACCCCAAAATCTGTAACTCAGGTTCTCCTGAGTAAAACGGTACCCCATATGTGGGCATAAACCACTGTATGGGCACACAGCAGGGCTCAGAAAGGAAGGAGCGCCAATTTGCTGGAGCAAAACCGCAGCTAGTAATGGTTATTAGAATAGCGCAGTTACTAAAATAATGGTCGGAGGAAACCTGCAGTGGTCAGAGGCAACCTGCGGTGGTCAGAAGCGACGTGGCCAGGGGCGACGTAAGGTGGTCAGAGGCAACGTGGGGTGGTTACAGGCAACGTGGGCTGGTTACGGGCAACCTGCTGTGCTTACAGACAATCTGGGGTGGTTACGGGCAACGTGGGGTGGATACGGGCAACCTGCAGTGTTTACAGACAATCTGGGGTGGATACGGGCAACGTGGGGTGGTTACGGATAAACTGAAGTTCTTATAGGCAATCTGGGGTGGATACCTGTAATCTGGCATGGGCACCGCAATCTGGAGGGGGTCATTGGCAATTTGGGGTGGTCAGAGGCAACGTGGCATGGTCAGAGGCAACGTGCGGTGGTCAGAGGCAACGTGCGGTGGTCAGAGGCATCGTGGCGTGGTCAGAGGCAACGTGCAGTGGTTACGTGCAATCTGGGGGGTTACACGTAATCTGGCGTGGTTACGGGCAATGTGCAGTGGTTACGGGCAACGTGCGGTGGTTACGGGCAACGTGCGGTGGTTACAAGCAATGTGCGGTGGTTACGGGCAATGTGCGGTGGTTACGGGCAACGTGCGGTGGTTACGGGCATCGTGTGGTGGTTACAGGCAACGTGCGGTGGTTATGGGCAACGTGCGGTGGTTACGGGTAATCTGGGGTAGGGTTAGGGGTAATTTGGGAGTAAACTGCAATTATTACTATAATAAAAAGTGTGTGTTTTATTTTTTTGTATGTTTGTCACTTTTTGTACTTTACACATTCATTTTAACTGTATTACTATGATTACTGTGATATTTTCTATCACAGTAATCATAGTTCAGTGACAGAGACCAAATTGGTCTCTGTCACTTTAAATTTTCCAGAGTTGGCTGGTTGTGCGCACTTCATAACCAGCCAGGACGTCGAGGAGGACGGAGCTCCAGGATCAGGTGAGTATATGGGGAAGGGGGGGGGGGTGACTGGGGGGGGGGGGGTGACAGGGGGGGTGGGGGGACATCACTTTTTATCCCCTGTCACCAATCATTTATGGTGACAGGGGATAAAAAGTGCCGGTGACACATGGTACAAGCGATCAGCGGTATATATATATATATATATATATACCGCTGATCGCTTGTACCGGGACCCCACAGGGGGGTCCCTGATGACTGCCCCATGCTCTCCGCTACCTCCGGTGGCGGAGAGCATGGGGCTTTCATTCATTTAAACTTTTCCATCCCTGCGAACAAACATCGTTTGTTCGGAGGGATGGCGGTGGCCATCTTGGAAATGATGGCCGCCAGGGGAGGGGGGTTAGTGATTCCCTACTAGGGGGGGCTGATCTGGGGTCTGAGGGGACACTTATTTCATCTCCCTTCGCCGTGGATTCACGGCAGGGGGAAATGAAAAGCAGCGGCGACACCGGTAATCCCCTTTACCGATGGCCGCGGCGATCGTCGGTAAGGGTGGGGGGCGGGACGGACCCCCGGTAGCTGGGGGGACGGGGTGGGGGCCGTCCCGGCCCCGCAGCCTTATTCTCTGCCAGCGCCGTAAAAAGCTGATGGCAGCAGAATAAGGACCCTTAGTGACCGCCGTAAAAAGCCGTATCGGCGGTCACTAAGGGGTTAAGGGGGTAATTCAGCATTTTTCTTTTTTCCTTTCAAATCAACCGGTGCCAGAAAGTGCTAGAGATTTGTAATTTACTTCTATTAAAAAATCTCATGTTTCCCAGTACTTATTAGCTGCTGTATGTCCTGCAGGTGATGTATTTTTTACAGTATGGAAAGCAGGAGAGGTTTTCATGGAGATTTGTTACTGCACTGGACAGTTCCTGTCACAGTCAGAGGTGTCAGCAGAGAGCACTGTGTCACTGAGCACTGTGAAAGAATACACCACTTCCTGTAGGACATACAACAGCTGATAAGTACTGGAAGGCTTGAGATTTTTAATAGAAGTAAGTTACAAATCTCTTTCTGGCACAAGTTGATTTAAATTATTTGTATTTATTTATTTTCTGCAGAACTACCCCTTTAATACATTGATTTATTACATTTTTATTACTCTGTAATATCACCTATTAAAATAATTAAAATAAAAAGTATACTTTTTTGTTTATATATCAACTTCTGTTTGGTGGCAGCAGTAAAGGGAGACAGGGACCCCTTTGCTGCCAACAACGTTCGCCTCGACAACTTCTGATCCCCTCCTCTGCTTTGCTGCACAGCGCTATTGATACAGTGCACCATACTACCGCCACCATGTACTATATATTCTTATTAGAATATAAAATACCCAGGAGGAGGCTGCCTATCACTATTGGCGATAGTGACAAGTAATGTCCCATATATTTTATTGAAGAATATAAGATACATGGTGGGGATGGGAAACTAATGGTAATGAAAGGTGCATCTGAGGTGATTGGCATCTATTAAATAATTACATTTACAGGGTTTGATAACATTTTGGGGTCAGTCCCAGGTTTTGTGGACAGTCAATATATACGGAAGACTTCAGAACGCACAACACCATCATGTATTATGATACTGGGAGCTCCAAAACTGTTTGAATGTATCTGTACAGTTTTGCAGCTCCTGGCATGGTCATTCATTATGTCCATTCCCTATGGAAAGAAGCTTATTAGAAATGTTAAACCCTGTAAATGTAATTAATCAATAGAATAATGGATGCCAAACACCTCAGATCCTGCTGTCCTAAAGGGATGTCACATCGTACATCATGATCACACAGGTTAAGTATGCTGTAACGCCCGGAGTAGTGGATCCACTGGACCGGCACCAGCGATGGCACAAACCTCACCAGGGAGCGGAGTCTAAGGGGCCGCTGGTTTTCACCAGAGCCCGCCGCAAGGCGGGATGGACTTGCTGCGGCAGGCGACCCCCAGGTCGCTACCCCTGGCTTGGTTGCTGGTGTCGGCAGGCGAGGTGTGGCAGGAGATGGCACAGGCAATAGTCTGCAGATGAGAGAGCACGTGACAGGCTGGACACAGGAACAGGTGGGGTGACAGGGGAACAGGAACCAGGAACAGGGACTAGGGACCAGGTAACGGACAGGACACAGGAACAACAGGGAGCTGGGCCAAACGCTATGGGAAGCATGTAGAGGCTCCAACACAGGGGACAGGGCATGCTGGGATTTATAGGGGAGTGATTGGTGCAACTACCAATTAGGAGCGCACTGCCCCTTTAAATCTGAGACAGCCGGCGCGCGCGCGCCCGAGGCGGCGGGGCCGCGCGCGCCGGCCGGCACAGCGAGAGAGAGGAGCGTGGAGAGGTGAGGCGCCCCCCGGGGCCGAACGTGTAGCAGCGCCGGGTCCCTGCACCGGGACCCCGGCAGCTGCATGAGACGGGGGGAGGTCGCGGCGGCGGCCCGGAGCATGGGACGCCGCCGCGGCCGTGACAGTACCCCCCCCCTTTGGCCTCCCCCTCTTTCTAACCTGCAGGAACCTCTTGATGAGATCTTGGTCCAGGATGTTAGCCTCGGGTTCCCAGGACCTCTCCTCAGGACCAAAACCTTTCCAGTCCACCAGGAAGAACCTTCTCCCTCTGACAGTCTTCATGGCCAGAATGTCCTTAACAGCGTAGACGTCGTCAGAGACGGCTTGAGGAGCAGAGAACGAAGATCTATCGGAGAACCGGTTCAGGACCACTGGTTTTAAGAGGGAAACATGGAAGGAGTTCGGAATCCGCATAGTGGGGGGTAGGCGGAGTTTGTAGGTGACAGGGTTGATGCGTCTTAGCACCGAGAAAGGACCGAGGAATCGAGGGCCCAACTTGTAGCTGGGGATCTTGAGTCTGACATATTTGGCCGAGAGCCAGACTTTGTCACCTGGGAGAAAATTCTTGGCAGGTCTCCTCTTCTTATCAGCCTGGTCCTTCATGCGTTCAGAGGCTTTGAGTAAGGACTGTCGAGTTTGTTCCCAGATCGATTGCAGGTCAGATAACAACTCCTCCACGGCTGGGACTTCAGAGGATGGAGAGAGAGGCAGAGGAGGACGAGGATGATGTCCGTAGACCACATAGAAAGGGGACTTGCCTGTGGAAGTCGAGTCCAAGTGGTTATAAGAGAATTCTGCCCATGGGAGTAGATCGGACCAGTTGTCTTGGCGGCTTGAAACAAAATGGCGTAGGTAGTTGCCCAGAATCTGATTGACTCTCTCCACTTGCCCGTTGGTTTGAGGATGATAGGCCGATGAGAAGTCCAGCTTCACTTGGAGTTGCGAGCATAGGGCACGCCAAAATTTAGAGACAAATTGAGAGCCTCGGTCGGACACAATGTGAAGAGGAAGTCCATGCAGGCGAAAGATGTGTCGGAAGAACAACTGAGCCAGACGAGGAGCAGAGGGCAGACCAGGAAGGGCCACGAAGTGAGCCATTTTAGAAAAGCGGTCCGTCACCACCCAAATAACTGTATTGCCCGCAGATGGAGGTAGATCAGTGATGAAATCCATCCCAATGTGGTGCCAGGGATGATCCGGGACTGGCAAGGGCAATAGTAGGCCGGCAGGTCTTAGACGGGGAGATTTATTCCTGGCACAGACTGCACAGGAGGCCACAAAATCCTTGACATCCTGGAGTAGATTGGGCCACCAGTAGTGACGGGAGATCAATTGCCCGGTCTTTTGGGCTCCTGGATGCCCGGCTACCAAAGAGGAATGCCCCCACTTCAAGATGCGTTTACGGAGTGCGGGGCGCACATAAGTCTTCCCGGGAGGCAGACTCTGCAGAGCAGAAGTGGCAACTGGTACTAGGCGGTCGGGAGGTATTATGTGACGAGGAGATTCCTCTTGCCCCATGACATCGGATGCTCGGGATAATGCATCGGCCTTTAGATTCTTCTCGGCTGGACGGAAGTGGATGGTATAGTTGAACCGAGAGAAGAAGAGGGACCACCGAGCCTGCCTGGGATTGAGGCGTTGAGCCGATTGGAGGTAGAGGAGGTTCTTGTGGTCCGTGTAGATGTTAACCGGGTGTTTAGCCCCCTCTAATAGATGACGCCACTCCTCCAGTGCCAACTTAATGGCCAGGAGTTCACGATCCCCAATGGTATAGTTCCTCTCGGCAGGGGAGAAAGTTTTAGAGAAGAACCCACAGGTTCTGGTCTTGCCTGATGTGTCCCTTTGCGAGAGAACGGCTCCTGCGCCCACAGAAGAAGCATCGACCTCGAGAGAAAACGGCCTGGAAACATCCGGGCGGACTAGGGCAGGAGCGGAGGCAAAGGCAGACTTGAGGCTATTGAAGGCTTGTTCGGCCTCTGGAGGCCAACGTCTGGGGTCCGCCTTCTTTTTAGTGAGAGCCACAATGGGTGCGACCAGGGTAGAGAAGTGAGGGATGAATTGCCGGTAATAGTTGGCGAAGCCCAGGAAACGTTGGATAGCTCTAAGTCCCACCGGGCGTGGCCATTGAAGGACAGCTGCGAGCTTGGCTGGATCCATTTGTAGGCCCTGATCGGAGACGATATAGCCAAGAAATGGAAGACTGCGCTGATGGAAAACACACTTCTCAAGCTTGGCGTATAGATGATTGGCCCGTAGTCTTCGTAGAACCTGACGCACTTGTGCCACATGAGTCTGCTGGTCCGGGGAGAAGACCAAAATGTCGTCCAAATAAACAATGACGCAGACATAGAGGAGGTCTCGGAAGATATCGTTCACGAATTCCTGGAAGACCGCTGGGGCATTGCATAGGCCGAATGGCATGACCAGATATTCGTAGTGCCCATCCCTGGTGTTGAAAGCGGTCTTCCATTCGTCTCCCTTACGAATTCGGACCAAGTTATACGCTCCCCTGAGATCCAGCTTGGAGAAGATCTTTGCTCCACGAAGACGGTCGAATAGTTCCGGAATAAGCGGAAGAGGATAGCGGTTTTTAACGGTCACCTTATTTAAACCCCGATAGTCTATGCATGGGCGGAGGGAACCGTCCTTCTTCTGAACAAAGAAAAATCCGGCGCCAGCTGGAGACGTGGATTTGCGGATGAAGCCCTTTTGTAAGTTCTCCTGGATGTAGGAGGACATGGCCTCAGTCTCGGGCACAGAGAGAGGGTATACTCGACCACGTGGAGGAGAAGCCCCAGGAAGGAGGTCTATAGGGCAATCATAGGCCCGATGAGGTGGTAGTGAGTCCGCCTCCTTGGCCGAGAAAACATCGACAAAGTCTTGGTAGTCCTCCGGTAGCCCGGATAGAGGCTTGACACAAGCAGGTGACCTTGTAGAGCACTTGGGTTGAGGAGATCTCAGACACCGGTTATGACAGTCCTGACCCCAGCTGAGAACCTCCCCAGTTCTCCAGTCCAGCTTAGGGGTATGGATTTGCAGCCAAGGAAGCCCCAGCAGGAGGTTGGAAGAGGAATGGCGCAAGACATAGAAGGAGATCTTCTCCTGATGTAAGGCTCCCACCTGGAGGACTAGGGGTGCCGTCTGGCTGTACACCGCTTCGGTAAGAACCTCCCCCGTAACCGAAGAGATAGACCGGGGTTGGGCTAGCTGGATCACGGGTAGCCGCCATCTTTGAACCAATGAAGCAGAGATGAAACTGCCAGCAGAGCCAGAGTCGATGAGGGCAGTAGTCTGGAAAACTTGCCCAGAGGGTGTCTGGATGGAGACGGGCATAGTCAACCTTGGAGAGGTGGCATTCACACCTAGGGAGGCCTCTCCCACCGGACCTAGGTGCGGGCGTTTCCCGGACGCTGAGGGCGTTGGGGACATCTCTGCCGATAGTGATCCGCGCCACCGCAATAGAGGCAGAGATTCTGGTCCAGTCGACGGTTCCTCTCATCAGTCGTCAGGCGAACACGTTCCACCTGCATAGGAACCTCTGGAAGCGACTGGGACATAGGAGCAACAGGATTCTGGAACACCGGTGCCAGCCGAGGATGGCGACGGGGCAGACTCAGACGCCGTCCTTGCCGGACCTCCTCCTCTCTCTCGGAAAACCTGGTGTAGACTCTGGTAGCCAGTAGAATAAGATCGTTCAAGGAGGTAGGCAGATCCCGGGCAGCGAGCACATCCTTCACTTGGCTGGACAGGCCCTTTTTAAAGGTGGCAATCAGCGCGGCCTCATTCCAGTCTAGTTCCGCAGCCAGGGTGCGGAACTGGATGGCGTAGTCACCAACGGAGGAAGTCCCTTGGGATAAATTGAGGAGAGCAGTCTCAGCCGAAGACGCACGGGCAGGTTCCTCAAAGACAGAGCGGAACTCGTCCAGGAAGATTCGAAAATTGGCAGCAACCGGATCATTACGGTCCCATAGTGGCGTGGCCCAGGCCAGAGCTCTTCCCTCCAATAGGCTGATAATGAAAGCCACCTTAGAGCGCTCGGTGGCAAACTGACTGCTTAAAAGTTCGATGTACATAGTGCATTGGGTCAGGAACCCTCTGCACAACTTGGGGTCACCTCCATATTTACTTGGGAGAGCCAGTCGTAGTTTTGAAGAGGCTGCCGGAGGTGATGACTGCTGAGCTGTGGTATGCTGTTGAACGGCTGCAGTCAGTTGTTGAATCAGCTGTGACTGTTGCTGAATCTGTTGAGCTTGTAGGGCGACCACTCGGGCTACCTCGCGGATATCAGGCACCTCGCCGGGATCCATGGTTGGAGCCTACTGTAACGCCCGGAGTAGTGGATCCACTGGACCGGCACCAGCGATGGCACAAACCTCACCAGGGAGCGGAGTCTAAGGGGCCGCTGGTTTTCACCAGAGCCCGCCGCAAGGCGGGATGGACTTGCTGCGGCAGGCGACCCCCAGGTCGCTACCCCTGGCTTGGTTGCTGGTGTCGGCAGGCGAGGTGTGGCAGGAGATGGCACAGGCAATAGTCTGCAGATGAGAGAGCACGTGACAGGCTGGACACAGGAACAGGTGGGGTGACAGGGGAACAGGAACCAGGAACAGGGACTAGGGACCAGGTAACGGACAGGACACAGGAACAACAGGGAGCTGGGCCAAACGCTATGGGAAGCATGTAGAGGCTCCAACACAGGGGACAGGGCATGCTGGGATTTATAGGGGAGTGATTGGTGCAACTACCAATTAGGAGCGCACTGCCCCTTTAAATCTGAGACAGCCGGCGCGCGCGCGCCCTAGGCGGCGGGGACGCGCGCGCCGGCCGGCACAGCGAGAGAGAGGAGCGTGGAGAGGTGAGGCGCCCCCCGGGGCCGAACGTGTAGCAGCGCCGGGTCCCTGCACCGGGACCCCGGCAGCTGCATGAGACGGGGGGAGGTCGCGGCGGCGGCCCGGAGCATGGGACGCCGCCGCGGCCGTGACATATGCACAGTAGGAAAAAGAAAAAGGTAGGGCAACAGGCCACAACTTGGCATGGTAATATAATAATTTTACTGAAGCTAAACACACACAGTTTAACCAGCTGTATACCGATATATCAAGCTATAAACGAAAATTATTAAAGGGGTACTCCAGCGGGGGGGGGGGCACTTTTTTGCTGGGAGGTGGCTGAGGGAAAAGACGTCCACTCACCTCCCCGGTTCCAGCGGCGTGTCCCGCATTGCGGCGCTCCGGTGCCCGGTTCCCGGCACTTCCGGGTGTCTGATGCGGGCCCGAGACGTGACGTCTCAGGTCCTCTCAGCAACTCGGTGATGGAGGCGTGATCCGTTTCAAGTCCGCTCAGATCCCGCCTCTGTCACTGAGTGGACGTCTTTTCCCTCAGCCACCACCTCCACGATCCCAGCAAAAAGAGCCCCTCTGCTGAAGTACCCCTTTAACACACATAGTACCAAACAACAACCCTCTGGATAACCATCAGAAACAAATCCTGAAAAGATGTCCAGTAGAATTATTACTGAAAATACCAATATGAACAAATACACAATGGTAAAGTGCATACATTTTTTGGGGGGACAAATAGTAATAGTAACAAAATACAAATAGTAACAAATTGTCACATGCAGCTATTAACCCTTAGGTGACCCTGTACGTACCTGTACGTGTAGGGCCACCTACATGTGTTCAGAGCGGGGTCACGCAGCGGCTACGCTCTGAACCGCCGCGGTCCTGGGTGCGGCAAGTAGCCTAGGACTGTGGCTATTAGCAGGCGCGGTCCGATCGCCGTGCCCGCTAATAAAGTAATTGGATGCAGCTGTCAAAGTTGACAGCTGCATCTGATTACTTGAATGCAGCCAGCAAGTACAACTTATCCTGCAAAAAACAACAAAAAATGTTGACAAAATCATCAGACAATAAGTGACTAGGGAACAACATGGGTCATCATTGTCAACCTCTAATTGATGCTCAAGGGCTCAGAAGTTGCTGAGACACTGACATTTTTGTTGGGGGTATATCCACCACTGCTGTTGGCTTTTGTTTCAATAAATTGTTTGAGATGAGGAAATCACCATTGCATGCTTCTACTTCTATGCTCTTCCTTCTTGATATAATATCGCAGTAGAAGTCTTCGACAGCTCAGCTGGGAAAGCGAAGGACTGTAGTAAAAAAAAATATATCTCAGAAGCGTAAATTTTAAATTTCACCGGAAGCCAGATATCCCTAACTTGTTGTGAGTAGTGTTAAAAAAGGGGGGGGAGGGGGGGAGCTTCTGTGCTATACAGCAGAATCTATTTCTTATTGATTTACATAATAAAATACAACAAAAAAATAAAACAAAAAAAAAAGACAGATTGCAATGCAGTGTTTTCTTGGATAATAATGCCATGTGTTTAAGTTCATACAGACATTATGCATATTTAACCCCTAGGCGACCTAGGACGTACCGGTACGTCCTGGAAGTCTGTCCCCAGACGACCCTGGATGTACCGGTACGTCCTGAGCTATAAAGCGCGCTCCGGAGCGTAGCGCGCTTCATAGCAGGTGAGGGCCGGCTGCAATCAGCAGCCGGAACCTCACCGGTAATGACACTCTGCAGTAATCGCGCTGCCGCGTGTCATTAACCCCTTAAACGCCGCGCGGCCGAAGCGTTTAAGTGTAAGTGACAGGGGGAGTCCCCTGGCACTTACCGATCGGGACCGCGGGGGTCCCAATCAGTAAAACGGACCGCCGGAGGTCTCTTACCTGCCTCCGTGCGGTCCGATCGGCGATCTGCTGCACTGAGCCTGCACAGGCAGGCTCAATGAGCAGATCGCCGATAACACTGATCAATGCTATGCCTATGGCATAGCAATCATCAGTGGAGAAATCCAAGTACTGTATGTAAAAGTCCCCGAAAGGGACTTCAAATGTGTAAAAAAAAAAAGTTAAAAACACCAACACACAACCCCAAAACCCTCCCCCAATAAAAGTCTAAATCACCCCCATTTCCCATTATACAAATAAAACATATAAAAATAAATAAATAAATAAACATATAATATACCGTAGCGTGCGTAATTGTCTGATCTATTAAACTATAACAAGCATCACACGGCGTACACGAAAAGAGGGAAAAAAGTGCTCGGATTACCGATTTTGTTACATTATTTATAAAAAAAAACTAATAAAAAGTGATCAAAACGTCCTATGTTCACAAATATGGTATTATTAAAAACTAGAGATCATGACGGAAAAAATGACACCCCATACAACCCCATAGGTAAAAAAATAAAACCGTTATAAGCATCAAAATAGGCCCATTTTATTAATATTTAATTGCCAAAAAAAAGGATTTCATAAAAAAAAAAAAATGTAACATTAGAGAATCTGTGTAAACCTGCATATAGTTGTGTTCGGACTGACCTATTGAGTAATAGTATCATGTCGCTTTTACCATATAGTGCATTACGTAGACACAGGAACCCCCCAAAGGTTACCATATTGCATTCTTTTTTACGATTTCACCTATTTATATCTTCATAAATAATATATTTGGGATTCCATCATACATGTTATGGTAAAATGAAAGACCCCATTACAAAGTACAACTATTCCTGTAACAAATAAGCCATTACATGGCCTTGTAGATAGAAAACTTAAAGTGCTAGAGCTCTTAGAATGGGAGGAGGGAAAAACGAAAACACTAAGATCAAAATTTGCGCAGTCCACTGGGTCATTTTGGGCCTGGTCCTCAAAGGGTTAATATCTATATTGTGCTGTCTTTTGTCTGCTATGTTATCATTATTTCATGATAGTTTAAAAAAATTATGTATATATATATATATATATATATATATATATATATATATATATATATATATATGTTAAACTAAATTTCCATCAGGTGAAAGGAGTTTTGTCACATGAATGTGGCTCATATGAGGAAGTCTTTGTCTCACTCTAGTGGTCACTTGTAGAACAGCAACCCTTTGTGTTGGCTACATCTACATCAACATTTCTAAGCCAGGAGCCCCATAGTAAATTTTGAAACAAATCCATTGACACTGTTTCAGAATGGTTTAGTTAACTGTATATCACTATGTACATTATATAAGTATGAGTCAATCAGCTACAGTTCTCTCACAACTGAAGTGTCATACACTGACTAATAAAGTACACCGGTATGTATGGATCTTTGCTCAGAAATACATATATATATATTTACTGACCTTAATGCACATGCAAAAATGCGTGTGCATCATTCAGCACATGTGGTATAAAGTTACCACATGGTATAGACTACCACAGATGAGTGAAACATCATTGTGACAAGCTTCTTCATGGCTTAATGTATTTGGATGATACTATCATGAAATACAGTGGTACCTTGGTTTAAGAGTAACTTGGTTGAAGGGCGTTTTGGTTTAAGAGCTCACAGTTTTTCAAAATTGTGACTTGGTGTAAGAGCATTGCTTTGTTTTAAGAGCTCCCTGTACTGGGTGGGAGCATAAGTGGAGGAGGGACATGGTCTGCACAGCGTGGTCTACAGCACTGTACTCTGACCCAGGAAGTCTCCCTCACCTTCCAAATCATAGCAGGTCCACTTCAGGCTGGGGCTTACATCAGGGGACAGGACGATGGAGGTAGACTCTCCATAGCTGTAACCCCTCTCTCCCCGGACAGAGAGTGCTGCATGTATGGGCCCACATATGTTCTGCTCATTCCTTCATGCTTCCTGCAGTCTCTGTCAGTCCTTGTGTTTCATATCCTGTCCATTACTGTACAGTAACTTATTTGTTTCATCTGTCCTACATGTTATTTAGAATAATAAATCATTATTTTTGGGGTGTGGAACCAATTGTCTACATTTCTATGATTTCCTATGGGAAAATTTGCTTTGGTTTAAGAGTGGATTTGGATTACAAGCACAGTCCCGGAACGAATTATGCTCGTAATCCAAGGCACCACTGTACATTGTCCCTACTGATATGACTACTACAGCAAAGTCATCACACTGAAGCACAGAAGTCTAACACATGCAAACAATTTAACAATAATTACAAATGTGTTCACCCTTAGGGTGCCTTCACAGGTACCATATCGCTGCTTATTTCTCGCACAAAATTTGCATCAAACTCGCATGAAAGTAGCTGCATTTTTTGTGGTGTTGAACTCGCCTGTGAAAATCATATGAAAATCAAAATTCGCATGTAAAAATCGCACCAAACACGCAGGGAGAATACATATACATTGGCTTGATAGCAATCAGTATCACTGTGGATTTATGTGTGAGAAACTAGCAGCGATAAATACACAGCAATATGGTACATGTGAAGGCACCCTTAAAGGGTTCCTCAAGAGAAAAAGAAAATTGTTTTGAAATCAGCTGGTGCAAGAATATTATACAGTTTTCTTCTATTTGAAAAACTCAAGCCTTCCAGTACTTATCCCCCCCCCCTACCCCCCGAATACCCCTTTAATTTTCCTTGAATTTAGTTAAGAAAATCCAAATGGTCGTCACATCCACTGGGAGGTTGCAACGCAGCATGCGGATAGGAGACTAGGCAACCTCCACAATATAATCAATAGAAGAAATTCCCGACACTCGCGTATTCAATGTAATATTCTTTTACTCCATAAAAGGAAGGTATTCACACAGGAAGCGTTTCGGCTTATCCGTTTAGCCTTTATCAACTGTGTCGACATAGTTCATAAAGGCTACACGGATGAGCCGAAACGCGTCCTGTGTGAATACCTTCTATTTATGGAATAAAAGAATATTGCATTGCATACGCAAGTGCTGGGAGTTTCTTCTATTGAATTTAGTTAAGAACACTGATTTGTCATGATACAAAATCAATACATAATGCTGCAATGCTAGTAAAACCCATAAACAGGCTGCAATTATCATCACAACCACTGGGCCACAACTCATAGACATATAGCAGATCTCTTGATTCAGTATTGCTTAAAGGAGTATTCCGACATCAGGTAAAAAAAATAAAATTAACATGCTGCAAAAGCATATAGCATTGCTTTCATGTCTGCCCATTTTTGAAACCACTAAAAATCCATTTGTTGTTTTTTTGGTCTTGGTTCTATATCTTGTGGCTGTCTGTCCTGGTGGAGCAGTTGCCCAATACTACAATTCCCAGAATGAAAAGGTTTCCTTTAACTGTTCATCAAAGTCCTCCCAAACTGCATATTCCCTTCCCCCAGCACTCCTGCCAGTTCTCTATCCAATGTTGTTTCAAAACATCTTATTTCACTGCAGCCAAGCCTCCTGTGACATCAGAGGGTGATGCGTTGTCTCCGGAAAGAGGGAGGAGTCAGGGAGTTTGAGACAATTTAGTAGTTTTACTATTTTCTTTTTCATATACTGCCAGGGATTAATCATGCAAAAGCACGCTGAAGCCAGTACTGTTGGTGATTACACTATACCAGGAAGATATATGACTTGGGGTTTTAGTTTTCTTTAGTATCAAAATAGTAATATTAGTGAATAATTTTGGGGTGTTAAATACTAATGGTCATGATATATTGGTATTTTTGCACCTGTTATAATTAAAGGGGTTGTCCAGTGTGGGGGCACTTTTTGGGGGGGACCGGGGAGGAGGTGGCTGAAATAAGATGTCCACTCACCTCCCCGGTTCCAGCGGCGGGTCACTCATCGCGGCGCTCCGGTTCCTGGCCGTTTCCGGGTGTCTGATGCCGCCCGAGATGCTACGTCTCAGGGCCGCTCAGCCACTCAGTGAAGGAGGCGGGATCAGAGCGGACTTCACACGGATCCCGCCTCCTTTACTGAGTGGCTGAGCGGCCCTGAGACGTAGCGTCTCGGGCGGCGTCAGACACCCGGAAGCGGCCGGGAACCGGGGACCGGAGCGCCACGCTGAGTGACCCGCCGCTGGGACCGGGGAGGTGAGTGGACGTTTTTTATTTCAGCCACCTCCTCCCCTCTCCCCCCAAAAAGTGTCCCCACACTGGACAACCCCTTTAAAACCCTAACTGAAGCTTTGACTGAACTAGATGTGACTGTCTTGTTTGTAAAATATTAAAGCATTGAAGTGCTACGCTTAGTTTAAAAGCATCCTTGCATCTATGAAACTGATAAACTCTGCCAGAGTGAAAATATACTCTACATGACATCCTGCAAGACAGTTTTACTATAAAAAAAAAAGAAAAATACTGGCAGAAACCTAGCATACATGTTAGTAGTTTTGAGTCTTCTGAAAAGAATATATTGGTGGTAATTTATTTCAAGATTCCCCCTGGCAAGCGGCACATCAGAAGTACATCATGCAGCTGTACGCTGCCATAAAGTGCAGCCAGCTGTTTGCAGAAACAGATAGTCCTGGGAATGTAGAATTTCTGAAGCTGGCAGGTCAGTGTACTCAGATAACCCTGGATTATATATAAAAAAAAACAAAAAACATATTATTTGGAGAAGCTGAGCACTTTTTGTATTATACACAAGGGTTACAGAGGAGCAGACACAAAGATTGTACAGAGTCTCATGCAATGTCAATGAATGGTGTCGAATTGCGACATTGCAAAACTGATACACAACATTAATGGATTTTTGGTGGCAGATGGGAAATAGCATGCAGTTTTGCTACTAATGTTTTTAAGGCAAGTCACAAGTGACTGTAACTTGGTTGCAGCTTCTTTGAGGCAACATTGAAGCAACAACCGTTGCAGACATAGCTTCTCTGAGACAACTGTAAGGTTATATCTGAGGTGTATCACTGTAACACTAAAACTTAGCTTTTGTTATAAACTATTAAAAGGCAAAAAAAAAAATCCAAAATTGTAACACCAAAAAGGCGCAAAGATTAAACATCTTAATGCAAACTATAAAGCACTGATACAGGTGTAAAGTGCACATATACAACTGCAGATAGCACAAAGATAAACTGTTGGCAACACTGATCATAAACCAACATGGGGCACAATATCCCAAACTGAAACCATGTTAAGGTCTTTTTCCAGATAGACTACAGTCGGGCTATACCCAGATAAAGGCTATGTTCATACAACGTCAAAAATAGAGAAAAGAGATTTGATTTTGATTTTTTAAAAAAAGTCAATGTTTGCCGCGATTTAACTGACTGCAATGGCAATGCATTGAAGTCAATGGGAAGACGGACAACTTTTCCATTAAGCCACACCCACAGGGCAATTAGCAATCCAAAACTAAAATAATGTGCAAACACCAGTCATTGCACTAAGGGGAGGTCAGACAGCTAAATGACGTCCGTTATTTTAGATTCAAAATAATGGACGTAATTTTAAACGGAGCTCAAAAACGTGGTGTGAACATAGCCAAATACTAAAACACACAAATAGGAGGGGAGAAGGGGAGCATAGGCATATAGGTGTGACCTAACAGGAATTTACACAGGGCAGTTCAGGGCTGTCCCTTACAACCATTAGTCTTGGTGATCACTATTGCTGGGGCTGATCAGAGAAAGCAACTCTACATTGTAATGCCACGATTTTTATAGATTGCATCCATCAATGCAGTAAAACAACCAAAACGATAATTTTCCTATCAGTGCTTAAAGTTGTTGGCACTGGGAGTTAACTACTGGCTCTCAATACTTTACATTTATGGGGAAGGATGCAAAATAATTAAATGGGGTACTCATCAACTCACCAAATCAACTGGTACCATAAAGTTATACAGATTTGTAAAATACTTCCATTTGAAATACATAAATTGATGAATCAAGCCTTCAAAAACAGAGAGCTCTGTTTCAGACTGGAAAAATACACTACTTCCTGTGGGGTATATAGAATGAGTTTTTTTTTTTTTTTTTAAACAGAAGTAAATTACAAATCTAACTTTCTGATACCAGTTGATAAAAAACACATTGTTTTATGAAACCTGTTGTATTGTGCATGCAGCTCTGGACAGGACTTCATGCATTATTGAAAATAAAATAAAGTATTTACAGTTACTTGATTTTTATGTTTTATATCTGTTTTTTAACTGTAGCAATTTTAAAAAGTTGGTAAGACACTTTTAGAAATAGTTACGACTAATCTGCTAGAAATTATTGTAATATTGTCTACTTTTCAATTGCTGTGATCAAATATGTCCACTAGATGGCAGCTTTGTGTCAAATAAAAAGTGTGAAAACTATACTTTTCATGACCTTGGTTATAGAGAAGCTTTATGTTCATCATATTTTGAAAACATATGTTTTTTTATGAATTAGCAAATTTGAAAATGCAATGAATTTTTGCAAGAATGTATACATACCTACTAAATAATGTGTACACCTATACATCAATGCAAATCATGTACCTTTATTAGAAAAAATTTGTGCAATCAGCTGTACTGTACAGCTTGCATCCCTCTAAAATAATAAAACATTAGATTATGTAGTTATAAATTAATATTTAACATATATTTTTCACAAAAAAGTTTGTTTTTATTTTCTTCCATATATATATATATATATATATATATATTTGCATTTTTTTCCTAGATATATTGTAGACATAGTTCAAATGGTGTGACTATGAACTGCACCAACATGCCCAGAACATATGAATAGAGATTTGCTATAGTCTATTCCAAAGCCTTTACATATTACAAACTCACTGTGGTAAACCCAATTTTATTATGGTTTATTTAAATGCACCATGTTTCATGAAGATTGGTTTTGAGCAAGCACTAAAATGCTTGAATGCTCATTACTCAAGTTAAGCATTTTTTGATGCTCGAGTGCTTAAAGTGACACTGTCACCCCCTATTTGCATTTTGACTGCTCTCCACAGGTGTAAAGGGTAAATGTTACAGCTTTCATTACTTATTTTATATCACACCTCATGGTGCTTGTTCTGGTAAAAAGTCGTTTTTATCACCTGTGGATTGGTATATGTGGGTGAGGCCTCACAGACTTTGTGCCACATTGCTCCGCCCCTAGCACCACTTAGCCCCCATCCATGACGTCATCGCCGCATAGGCCCCGCCCCCTAATCAGCCATTGGAAAGGTTAGCCTAAAGCTGGCCCTTCCACCTGTGGAGAGCAGTCATACTTACATGTCCCCGCTCCTATGGTGCCAGCTCTAGTCCTCCGTTCACTGACAGCCCGTTCAGGTAAGTATTACTATGCACAGAACGCATGTATCCTCCTCTCCCTTAGATGCATCTTCCTGAACACTCAGTGTTTTAGCTCCTCCATACCCAAACACTTGGCATTTAACTCCCTGCGTCTAATGTATGTATGTGTAACAATTTGACCCCTGTGCATCCCAAAGATAGTTCTGGTTGGTCTAATGTGAAGTCATGAAAAATTCTCAAAGGTACTTCCCATACTGACAAAGGTCAGCTTCCCATACTTGTTTCAGATAGCTCTGGACAGAATGCACAAGTCTCAATATATTCTGCATCGATAATAACATTGGAAAATCTGCAAAAAATCTGCTCAACACCGCTGAATAATATTTATAAATGTATATATATCTTGCAAAAAATGTTTTTCCACAGCTGTTTCTTTAAAATGAGCGGGATCAAAACTGTACAATCCCCTGACGTACACAATATTGCATGTTTAGGCAACTTTAATTAAATTCTCATGTAACTGCTGCACAACAAATATAACAAAAGGTAAATTATTGATTATGAGTTTCTTGCAAGTTATGCAATACTTACACTTTTCAGTTACTGTTGAAGCTGTCAGGCTACAAAAATTTGTGTGCAGTAAAAGACTAAAAATTAAATGGAAGCAAATCCGGTTCAATAAATTTTTTTGAAGTATTTTTTTTTTTCATTATAAATTCAAGAATGTTGCAATTTGTATCACAGTATACACTCATTAGTGAAGTATGTATCATCTTTACAGAAATGTTAAGAACATAGTATAACATTAGTATAACAAGGAGAACCCCTCCTTTAAGGACGTCAACAAACACTCAAAATGAACTAAACTGTCTTCCAGTGGTCAGTACTGAAATAATAAACACAATTATTATTCTCTACATTATAGGCATTAACAATGGTTGCATTCCCTAGTTTCGGCCAGTGAGAGTTTTCTTACTGATATAGACGGTAGGTATATTATAGGTCAATTAATATGTGGTAATGCTATAAATCAAGATATGACTTTAGTATAATTCCTTGCAGGATGCAGACATACTCCAGTAGCCCCATGTCTGTGTGAACCGGTCAGTGGACCCCGAACCCCAGGCTATAATCTTCTCATAGTGGTATGTGTTGTTTAGGGAGTCAATAAGCTCCTGTATTTTCGGAATTGTAGGTGTTTTCCAGTGTCTAGCTATTATGGTCTTGGTATGGATATAAAATAGACATATTAATCTCCGATATTTCAGGGGGAAACAATCTGTATTAAGGAACAGCAATGTTTGGTGTGGGCTGTGTATGGTAGGCAAGTGGGTTACCGTGTTTAGTAATTGGAGACTCTGATTCCAAAAATCAGTGATTTTTAGACATGACCACAATATATGGTAAAGGTCCCCTTTGCCCCCAGAATCTCTCCAATATGTATCATTATCACCTTCGTACATTCTGGCTAATCTATCGGGTGTATAATACCATCTGGTTAATGTTTTGTATGCTGATTTGACATGGGATGCACACTTGAACATTTTATGGATGGTTTTAAAAGCTTGTGACCATTCATTATCAGAAAACTGCATTTCCAGATTCGATTCCCATTTAAACATACACTTTGTTTTAGTGAGTGAATAATTTTCATTAATGTTTCTGTAAAGATATCTAAGACTCTTTTTTTGAGAGTCCATATAAGTAAAGACATACTGTATTTTTCGCTTTATAGGACGCGTTTTTTGATAAGACGCACCCCTGATTTTAGGGGGGGAAAATAGAAAAAAAAATATTTTGCTCATTGTCACAGTTTGGAGATAGCAGCAGCAGTGTGATTGGTGCCAATCACCTCATATAGTGCCCCACATAGTAGCCAATGCCCCCATATAGTGCCCCACATAGTAGCCAATGCCCCCATATAGTGCCCCACATAGTAGCCAATGCCCCCATATAGTGCCCACATAGTAGCCAATGCCCCCATATAGTGCTCACATAGTAGCCAATGCCCCCATATAGTGCCCCCCATAGTAGGCAATGCCCCCATATAGTAGCCAATGCCCCTATATAGTAGCCAATGCCCCACATAGTAGCCAATGCCCCCATACAGTGCCCCCATTGTAGCCAGTGCCCCCCATAGTAGCCAATGCCCCCATACAGTAGCCAATGCCCCATACAGTGCCCCCATAATAGCCAATGCCCCCATACAGTGCCCCCATAGTAGCCAATTCCCCCATACAGTGCCCCTATTGTAGCCAGTGCCCCCCATAGTAGTCAATGCCCCCATAAAGTAGCCAATGCCCCCATATAGTAGCCAATGCCCCTATATAGTAGCCAATGCCCCACATAGTAGCCAATGCCCCCATACAGTGCCCCCATTGTAGCAAGTGCCCCCCATAGTAGCCAATGTCCCCATACAGTAGCCAATGTCCCCATAAAGTGCCCCCATAGTAGCCAATGATTTGAGGGGGGGGGGGGGGGAATAGAAAAAAAAATATTTTGCTCATTGTCACAGTTTGGAGATAGCAGCAGCAGTGTGATTGGTGCCAATCCCCCCATATAGTGCCCCACATAGTAGCCAATGCCCCCATATAGTGCCCCACATAGTAGCCAATGCCCCCATATAGTGCCCCACATAGTGGCCAATGCCCCCATATAGTGCCCCACATAGTAGCCAATGCCCCCATATAGTGCTCACATAGTAGCCAATGCCCCCATATAGTGCCCCCCATAGTAGCCAATGCCCCATATAGTAGCCAATGCCCCTATATAGTAGCCAATGCCCCACATAGTAGCCAATGCCCCCATACAGTGCCCCCATTGTAGCCAGTGCCCCCCATAGTAGCCAATGCCCCCATACAGTAGCCAATGCCCCCATACAGTGCCCCCATAATAGCCAATGCCCCCATACAGTGCCCCCATAGTAGCCAATGCCCCCATACAGTGCCCCCATTGTAGCCAGTGCCCCCCATAGTAGCCAATGCCCCCATACAGTAGCCAATGTCTCCATACAGTGCCCCCATAGTAGCCAATGCCCCCATACAGTGCCCCCATTGTAGCCAGTGCCCCCCATAGTAGCCAATGCCCCCATACAGTAGCCAATGTCCCCATACAGTGCCCCCATAGTAGCCAATGCCCCCATACAGTGCCCCCATAATAGACAATGCCCCCATACAGTGCCCCCATAGTAGCCAATGCCCCCATACAGTAGCCAATGCCCCCATACAGTGCCCCCATAATAGCCAATGCCCCCATACAGTGCCCCCATAGTAGCCAATGCCCCCATACAGTGACCCCATTGCAGCCAGTGCCCCCCATAGTAGCCAATGCCCCCATACAGTAGCCAATGTCCCCATACAGTGCTCCCATAGTAGCCAATGCCCCCATACAGTGCCCCCATTGTAGCCAGTGCCCCCCATAGTAGCCAATGCCCCCATACAGTGCCCCCATAGTAGCCAATTCCCCCATACAGTGCCCCTATTGTAGCCAGTGCCCCCCATAGTAGTCAATGCCCCCATAAAGTAGCCAATGCCCCCATATAGTAGCCAATGCCCCTATATAGTAGCCAATGCCCCACATAGTAGCCAATGCCCCCATACAGTGCCCCCATTGTAGCCAGTGCCCCCCATAGTAGCCAATGTCCCCATACAGTAGCCAATGTCCCCATAAAGTGCCCCCATAGTAGCCAATGATTTGAGGGGGGGGGGAATAGAAAAAAAAATATTTTGCTCATTGTCACAGTTTGGAGATAGCAGCAGCAGTGTGATTGGTGCCAATCCCCCCATATAGTGCCCCACATAGTAGCCAATGCCCCCATATAGTGCCCCACATAGTAGCCAATGCCCCCATATAGTGCCCCACATAGTGGCCAATGCCCCCATATAGTGCCCCACATAGTAGCCAATGCCCCCATATAGTGCTCTCATAGTAGCCAATGCCCCCATATAGTGCCCCCCATAGTAGCCAATGCCCCATATAGTAGCCAATGCCCCTATATAGTAGCCAATGCCCCACATAGTAGCCAATGCCCCCATACAGTGCCCCCATTGTAGCCAGTGCCCCCCATAGTAGCCAATGCCCCCATACAGTAGCCAATGCCCCCATACAGTGCCCCCATAATAGCCAATGCCCCCATACAGTGCCCCCATAGTAGCCAATGCCCCCATACAGTGCCCCCATTGTAGCCAGTGCCCCCCATAGTAGCCAATGCCCCCATACAGTAGCCAATGTCTCCATACAGTGCCCCCATAGTAGCCAATGCCCCCATACAGTGCCCCCATTGTAGCCAGTGCCCCCCATAGTAGCCAATGCCCCCATACAGTAGCCAATGTCCCCATACAGTGCCCCCATAGTAGCCAATGCCCCCATACAGTGCCCCCATAATAGACAATGCCCCCATACAGTGCCCCCATAGTAGCCAATGCCCCCATACAGTAGCCAATGCCCCCATACAGTGCCCCCATAATAGCCAATGCCCCCATACAGTGCCCCCATAGTAGCCAATGCCCCCATACAGTGACCCCATTGCAGCCAGTGCCCCCCATAGTAGCCAATGCCCCCATACAGTAGCCAATGTCCCCATACAGTGCCCCCATAGTAGCCAATGCCCCCATACAGTGCCCCCATTGTAGCCAGTGCCCCCCATAGTAGCCAATGCCCCCATATAGTGCCCCCCATAGTAGCCAATCCCCCCTGCGACCAGAAAAACAACAAACAGGCTACTCACCTGTCCGCCTGCACCAGCAGCTCCTCTCCCGACACTCCAGTCTCCCCTCATCCTCCGGCACAGGCAGCGGGGTACAGAGAGACTGCCTGTGCCAGAAGTGTCCTGCAGCCGCTGCAGAACACTTCCGGGACACAGGCAGTGTCTCTGTACCCCACTGCCTGTACCCGGAGGATGACGGGAGACCGAAGTGTCGGGAGAGGAGCTGCTGGGGCCGGCGGACTGGTGAGTAGGACAGCGATCCCCTCCGCCCGCCCAACCCGCCCCCTCCATCGCCGCTTAGCCGATCAGGAGCCCAGGAAAATGCTGCTCATTGCACTTTTCCGGGCTTCTGATCGGCTCAGCTGAGCGGCGATAGAAGGGGCGTGCTGGGCGGGCGGAGGGGATCGCTCAGGGCCGCTCAGTATGCATATGCATAGTGAGCGGCAATACAGGGGGCAGGGGGGCAGGCGGGACGGCTTCCTTGCGGTGTTCAGCACTGCTTGGGAGCCGTCTTCGCTTTATAGAGTAGGGCTAAAAAAGTGGAAAGGGCGCCATAGGGTGATAACGTAAACAACAGATTGTAGGTCGAATAAGCTGATAATAAAACTGAAGAGAAGAGAGAGGTAGTAGCCGTAGCAGCCAGGCTCCAAGGGTAGATGCCGAGATCCCAAGCCAGGAGATCAGGGAATGGAGAATGGTAGATGAAGTGTCGGATCCTCGGGGTAGGCGGGGACCACAGGAGCCAGAATGACGGCGCTTCACGGCTTCAGGTTTAATGAAGTAAAACTATGAATTTTAATGGTCTCATAAACAACGCGTTTCGAGGCATAAATTGCCCCTTTGTCAAGTAGGAGAGACAGTAGGATGTCTCTCCTACTTGACAGAGGGGCAATTTATGTCTCGAAACGAGTTGTTTATGAGACCATTAAAATTCATCGTTTTACTTCATTAAACCTGAAGCCGTGAAGCGCCGTCATTCTGGCTCCTGTGGTCCCCGCCTACCCCGAGGATCCGACACTTCATCTACCAGTCTTCGCTTTATAGGACGCACTTGGTTTTTCCTCCCACTTTGGGAGGAAAAAAAGTGCATCTTATAAAGCGAAAAATATGGTATTTGTCCGCTTTAGTGCTAGAGGGTGTGAGGTTAGAAAGGCATTCTCGGATCTGCAGATATTTGCAAAAATCTGATCTTCCCAGATCGTACTTATGCTGTAAGGATTGGAAGGTAATTATAATGTCATTTTCATATAATTGTGTTACTAAAATTAACCTTTTCTGTTTCCATTCCCTTAGATCATGGCATGGGATCATAGCTTCCACCACAGAGATCGGGAGAGACTTTATAGAAAGGTGAGTATCTGGATGGGAGGTTTTGTGGTATGTTTTCCTTGCTTGGTATGATGCTAAGATTAGAGGGTTATTGCTGTTAGTACTCATGTTTGACCAGAATGTGTAATAAAGACTACTTTTCAGATCCTTTGTGTCTTGTTGGTTATGTTCAATGTCAACCCATGGGATATATAGTTTGTTTTTCCACCACTTTTTCAGGGTGGCTACCATAGAGGCGATGTAGTAGCTCTTCAAAATGGAAGCAAATCCATAGTTTCATATTAAAGTTGAATAGAACCATACATTTATAAGGTTCTAAGAGGTTTTCCAAAGTAAAAATTATATCTTAGTTGATTGTCATGATAACATAAATGGTAGTAGCACAGAACCACAACTATATAATGTACAGAGCCCGGTTTTCTGGCCTCCATACATTGTCAACATCCGCGCTGTGCAGATTGGCCATCAATAATTTCTTCTGATAAAACCCCTTTAATCTAATCCTATAGAGTCCTACTATAATCCGTTAAACACACACCTCATTGACTTTTCATGTGACTGTTATGCAATGAGTACATACAAAACATGGCTGCAAGTTATATATTGCTATTGGGGATATGTGTCACTGCTGACCTCATGTCTCATGACTAGGGATCAGTAAATCTTTAAGTTATCCTCTTCTTTTGTTCTCCAAAATGTAACTCACTATGAATTTTGGACCTAGCTTAGCTATAGCTTAGTAATGAATTGTCATTGATTGTATTTACAGCCTTTACACAGTACTCCTATACAATGTACATGTTAAATTTATAAACAATATTGTTACAGATAGAATTTGAACATTTCCCACAATGACATTTTTATAGAAGTGCCAATATTCATTATATTGTATGTGGTGTATAGTTTCAAGTATTTGCATACATTAAGTTTGGACCAGCAATTAAAGTGTAATGCCAGTGACATCAAAACATAAGAAAATATTCCACAGGATATATAATACAGTTAGTAATATTTACTTACTGAAAATGCTACATTTGAAAATCCTACATGTTGCGCACTATAGACAAATGAACATCAAGATCTCTGGAGATGGACTTCTATCCTTTAGATAGTTCTCAAGTTCTGAGACAGTTCTCTTCTTCTCTTTCTTTTCCCCATGCATAGTGTGGCAGACACAGACACACAGTGCAAAGATTGAAACAACTTCTCTCCTTTTTTTCTGGTTTCAGGTGTGATTTTTATTACTCACAGGTGAGTTTGAATAAGCATCACTTGTTTGAAGCAAAATTGTTTACTCACAATTTTGAAGAGGCGCCAACAATTTTCTTCAGCCCATTTTTTGAGTTTTGCGTGGATAAACAATAAATAAAAATTATATATATATATATATATATATATTTATATATATATATATATATATATAAATATAAAAAAAGATATATATATATATATATATATATCTCAATACACAGAAAGAAAATACAGATGCGCATAATGAAACATACAATTGCAATAATCTTCTTGTATACTTAATACTAGGGATGAGCGAACCGAACCATAACGAACCAGATTCGTTACAAACTTTGCAAAAAGTTAGGTTCATCACCGAACTGAACTTTGAGAAAGTT
Source organism: Dendropsophus ebraccatus (assembly GCF_027789765.1). Lineage (NCBI taxonomy): Eukaryota > Metazoa > Chordata > Amphibia > Anura > Hylidae > Dendropsophus > Dendropsophus ebraccatus. The sequence goes on from NC_091458.1 coordinate 83,009,572, forward strand.
CGTAACGAATCTGGTTAAAATAACAATAACAAATAAAATCACAGAATAGACCAGGCTACAAGGGATTATTACTCCTATAATCCCTTGTATCCTGGTTTTCTCTGAATATTAAGATGTGTGCCATAACCCCTGTTAGAGTGAGACCTTAAATTAGTCTCCTCAGATATACCTCTGTGAGTCTGTGTCTGTGAGTATCAGCCAAGACACATGAAAGCAACTTCAGTGTTCAAGCTGATCTACTTTATTAAGTAAAAATCTCTCAGTTAATATCTTTACAAGAAAGCTTCAAAAAATAAAATAGGATAACACAGTTTAGCCGCAGCTTTTTAGCCATCAGCTGTCCCATCACTGCACAGTTGTGTAGAAAAGTTTTGGTGTCCAAGACCGTGCACCCGAGTGCTGATGTCTGGTCCTTTAATTATGGGCAAGGGCAGTACATGTCTGTTACTGCCCATTGGGTCAACATCCTCCCAGAAGACCATCAGGAAGTTTGCCCATTCTTGCCACTGTCACCTCCCCGGTGCTTTAGGGGGCCAGTTCTGCATAAGTTCTGCCTCCACCACCTTGCAACCATCCGTCTCTTTGACTGCAGTCCAACCTGACCCGGTGTCCGGTACCAACAATGTCAGGCCCGCCTCTCTCAGGCTGTCCCCCATTTGGTGAGCCTAGGTGAACGGAGCCACAGTGGGCAGGTGCTTCTCCGGACCATCAGGGAGGAGATATGTGAATGGCTGACCCCACATCAACTAACGGTGGAAAGTGTTGTAGCCGACAATGGGAGGAACATTGTCTCTGCAGTGCAGCAGGGAGGGCTGCGTCATACACCTTGTATGGCACATGTGATAAGCCACATAGTGCACAGGTTTCTTTGAACATTTCCTGCCAATTGTTGATCCCTTTTGAGGACGCGACTCTGTTTGTGAGCGGGCATGACTATGGAATCAACAACATCATGCCACTTGTCCGTGTTCTGGAAAGTGCGCTGAACAACATCATCAGCGAGGATTTCCAGGCCACAACTCCAAGGCTGAACATTCTCCTCCTCCGTCAATTGTCTGTTCTCAACCATACTGGCCTGGGTGCAATCAGGTACTGCCTCCTCCTCCTCCTCAAATAGTCTGTTCTCAACCATACTGGCCTGGGTGCAAACAAGTGGTGCCGCCTCCTCCAATAGTCTCTTCTCAACCATACTGGGCTGGGTGCAATCAAGTGCTGCTGCCTCCTCCTCCTCCGTCAATTGTCTGTTCTCAACCATACTGGGTCTAATACAGTACTATTACTGCTGCTGGTTTCACTGTTAAATGTCTGTTTTCCACCCTACTGGGTCCAAGGAACTTTGTGTCCTATGTCCTGTGTAATCACTTACACCTTGGCTAATTTTTTCTCACTATTTTTGCACTTTGATTTTTTTCCACTTTTTTCATTGTAATAGCAACTGCAACTAAAAAAATCTATACCCTATCAGACTCCCACTATTGTAGCTGCAATTATTCAGCCGTTATAGCAAGGTTCGTTTTAGGTTCGGTTCGTACGAATCCGAACTTCACGAAAGTTCGCCGGATCAAACCGAACTGAACTTTTCAAAAGTTCGCTCATCCCTACTTAATACTAAATACTTAATTTTCTGGAAATATTTTAGGGGTTCCACTTTCGGCTATTGGTGTATATCCTTGTGATCACAGAAAAGGGCATTACAAGCCCTGAAGGGTATTACTTTGACAATTGTTAAACTTCTGGAACTTCATATGGTCTGAGCAGAGAATTTCACTTTTTGGATACATTGGCTATAACAGTTCTTACTAACAACATCTGTGATCATGTTCAGGGGAAGGAACAAAGGAAGTAAACAAATCAGTCATGTGACTGAGCCTGAGAACACAAGAGGAGCTATAAACATATAATGAAAGAGTATATAGAATATACAACACCCAAAGTCAATGTAATGCTAGACTTTTCAGTAAGATCTGAATATATAACCATTAACAAAAACCTACCCCATTTTACAGACTCTCCTCTGTGTAGATGTAAAATACCTTTATGTGGTAGATTTCAGAATTTCTATTTTTCCTCTTTGCCATCTTGAGACACTGAGGCATTTTGATTTTATTAAAACCTAACTTGTTGACTTAGTTGCTAAAGAAGTTAAAAGGATCTACAGTACATGCCAATTTAAGATTTAGTGGTGACAATTCCAAGAATCAGGATGATGATGGAGACTATACATCACTGTAACACTATAAAGGATTATGAGGACAGAAATATACCTTTACCATTTGCTGAACAGAAAAGTGATGACAATTGTTAAGCCATGTGTAAAAAAAGCCCATTCCGTAGGAGAATAAGAAATAGGAAGATATTAGCAGTAAACATAGAAAATATGGTCCAGTCACCTCACATCTGTCGTATCTTATCTTAATATAATAAAAAGGTAGAAGTAGAGGACAAATCTATAGAAGATAAGTTAGCAAGATTGTGGCAATGGCAGGGCATATAGGTCAAGTGGTGGTTGCTAGAGATGAGCGAATACGATTCGATCGAGATGGTATTCGAAAAATTCGAATTCAATCGAATAGTGTGGCGGAAACATTCGAAAGCCCTCCCATCATAGTTGGCGCTTTTTTAATTCAATCACCATGCAGGGAGGCTGTGTTCGTGAGAATGGCATCTACCCTCATTGGATGACTAAACCACATGGCCTCGAATCTTTAATACTTGGCTCCCGCTTCTCGACCGCAGATGCGCTTTCAACCTAGCCAGGGAAAGATCTTAGAGAAGGGAGAGAGGTTTTTAGTAGCGTTTTGGTCAGGCAGGCTTACTACAGATCCCAAAAGTCTATTTATGGGCTAAGATCCAGCGAAAAAGTAATCTCTGAATCTAAAGCACTTCTCAGTGCTAAGACATAGATAATAGCAGCAGCAGGTGTATTTATTCCAGTACCCTGTGTGTACAAGTGACCCTGGTGTAGCCCACTAAGGGCACATTATACATACTGTCCCAGTAGCCCACTAAGGGCACGTGATACATACTGTTCCAGAAGCCCTGTAAAGGCATGTGATACATACTGTTCCAGTAGCCCAATAAGGGCACATTATACATACTGTTCCAGTAGCCCAGTAAAGGCACGTGATACATACTGTTCCAGTAGCCCACTAAGGGCACGTGATACATACTGTTCCAGGAGTCCAGTAAAGGCATGTGATACATACTGTTTCAGTAGCCCACTAAGGGCATGTGATACATACTGTTCCAGAAGCCCACTAAGGGCACAAGATACATACTGTTCCAGAAGCCCAGTAAAGGCACGTGATACATACTGTTCCAGTAGCCCACTAAGGGCATGTTATACATACTTTTCCAGTAGCCCACTAAGGGCATGTGATACATACTGTTCCAGTAGCCCAGTAAAGGCACATGATACATACTGTTCCAGTAGCCCACTAAGGGCATGTTATACATACTGTTCCAGTAGCCCAGTTAAGGCATGTGATACATACTGTTCCAGTAGCCCACTAAGGGCACGTGATACATATTGTTCCAGTAGCCCACTAAGGGCACGTGATACATACTGTTTCAGTAGCCCACTAAGGGCACGTGATACATACTGGATAGATACTGTTACAGAAGCCCACTGAGGACAAGTGATGCCACACAGCGAAAAAATTATATTTGAATCCGAAGCACTTCTCAGTGCTAATACATAGATTTAGCAGCAGAAGCAGTAGTTTTCAGTATCCAGTACCCAGTGTGTACACTGTACACCAGACTTTTAGTGTCCCTATTGTACCGTGTGGGCACTGGGCACAATATATAACAAGTGTTCTTGTAGCCCACTTCGGGCATGTTATACATAGTGTCCCTATATGTACTTCAGGCACTTTAGCTCAGCCTTCCAAAAATTGGGTTGAAGACCCTAGAGGTGAGCCTTCCAACAATAGGGTAGCAGGCAGGCCATTGAGTTGAGCTATCCAAAAATTTTGAGGCCCTAAAGGTGCCCCCCCCCCCCCAAAAAAAAAAAAAAAAAAAATGTCCTTAGTAGGGCCTACAATTACTACCTTTTCAAAATTACTTGGGGGCCCTTGAGGCAAGCCCCCGAAAAAAGTGGGTCTAGTAGGCCCCACAAGTGCAGTGGTACAGTGGTTGAGGAGAAGAGTAAGAGGTAATGTGACAGGGTCAGGCACAAGTCACTTCACTTCGCTTTCATCTGCTTTGCTCTGGTGGAGGAGAAGTTTGGAAGTGTGGGTGAGTCCAGTGGCTGTTCATTTTTATCAGCGTCAGGCGGTCATCACTCTCTGTGGATAGGCCGCTGCACTTATCCGTTATAATTCCCCCTGATGTGCTGAACACCCTCTCTGACAACACACTGGCGGGAGGGCAGGCCAGCACCTCCAAAGAGTACAAAGAGAGCTGAAGCCATTTGTCCAGCTTGGACACGCAATAAGTGTATAGCGCAAGGGATCAGGGAGGACAGGTGTCAGGACAGGAAGGTACGGACACAACAAGACAGTGGGCTCTGAGTCTGAACCCACCCACTGTCCCTACCTACTTGCCTCAGTCAGCCCTAGGCGGCCGTGGACAACCACAAAGGCGTTCCCTACGCTGCAAATAGTCAAACAGGAGGTCAGATAACAATTCGAGCAAAACAGAGGGATCAGGAATGGGGATCGCAGGAGTAGACAGGGAGTTAACCTAATAGCCAGCGATCAGCAAATGACCGCTGGCTCTTTAAATACTAGACCAGGAGCCCGGACCAGAACATCATTGGTTCGGACTCCTCAGTCTCCATTACATGCAGCTGTAGCACTGCAGAGCGAGTGGCAGCGGCGTGCCAAACACCCTCAGCTGAGCGGCTGAGTGATTGATTCTAATGTAGTCACATCATAGAGGGGCTGGGGTTTCATTACAATTGACAGGAAAACTCTGCACAGTTCACTTGTCATCCTTTTATAACTTTAACTGGTATGGTTATAAAATTAAGTTTTGTGCACTTAATTTTCTTATGCATTTGAGGCTATGTTCCCACAACATTTTTTAGGTAATTTCACTGACTTTTTTTGGACCTTTTTTCTGACGACCATCATTTTGGCACCATTTTAAGCAAATTACAGTAGCAATTTGCACAAGCCAAAAAAATTGCTGCAAAATGGCCAAAAAAAGACGTTGTGAGAACATAGCCTGCTTTTAAGATTTTTGTTGCATTTTTTGTGCATCTGCATAAAATACAGTATGTAAAAAAGATGCACTGAAAACATCAACAAATGCCACAAAAAAAAAAAAAAACAAACAGCATCAGAACAAACATTTGGATAAAAAGGCGTCAAAAAACAATAAAACAAATGCTTGAAAACTTGAGGCATGTTTTGCTTGTAATACACTGTGAACATAGCAAAGAGCTTGTTGCAGGGTGCTATTGCTTAGTATGTGTTCTCTGCCAATGAAGATGTATCTATGCATTTATTTATTACTCTGCAATATTTAAAGTAACCATTTTAACTGCAAAAAAGCAGTGTGAACCCAGCCTAAGGCTATGTTCACACCACGTATATTTTTGTAACATTAATTACATGATTATTACGAGAATATGCGTTACATAGCCGTCTATGGAATACCGGCCGGAGTGTATAATATACACTCCTGCCAGGATCCCTCGCGGCCCCGCAAAGAACTGACATGTTAGTTTTCTATGGCCGTTATTTATTAAATAGCGGCTGCAGAAACCCATGTCAGTGCACACTATGGAGCAAGCGGCTTCGGCCTTATGCTCCATAGTGTGCAGTGTAAAGTTCTGATGCGGGCGCGCACAGATGCGCCCGCATCTGAACACTGTGGCCCGAAAGATCATCCGGCCGAGGATCTTTTCAGAGACCGGACGTTCTGTGACCCGGCTGGGTCATGGAACGGCCGGTCTCTTACGATGTATGAACATGGCCTAAATCTGATATCACTATATCACTGTAATTGTACTGACCTATAGAATAAAATAATGTTACTTTTACCTCAGAATAACAGTGACATGCCTCCCCTAACCCCCAAAAAATAAATAAATAATAAAAGTTGATCAAAAGGTTATCTGAGCCCCAAAATACTGTGGTACTGTTCAAAAGTACAATTTATCCCACAAAAATTGGCGTTTATATGACCACGTTGACAAAAAACTAAAAAAAAAAAAAATGTATCTTAGAATTAAAAAAATAAGAAAAAAATCTGGGCACAAAGACACAAATTTTCTTGGTCACTAAAGGCATAACTTTCTCTAACTATTTGTTTTAACTTGTCTTTCTTGACACATTCAAATCATGTGTCTGTGTCAAGCAATCCTGTCATCTTTAAAAATAACTTTTCTTTTTAATTTCCTGATGTCATGTAAAAGTGTCATGTAAATGTGTCAGTGTCCAAAGACTCTGACTAGTATTATTGCTCATCCCTTTTCACTCCAGTGGGAAGGCATGGGAAATATTAAAGCGACTCTGTACCCACAATCTGACCCCCCCAAACCACTTGTACCTTCAGATAGCTGCTTTTAATCCAAGATCTGTCCTGGGATCCGTTCGGCAGGGGATGCAGTTATTGTCCTAAAAAACAACTTTTAATCCTACAGTGCTGTGTCTAACGGCCGGGGCTTACATTTGTATATGCATTTGTCTGGCATACCCTCTCTGTCCTTCCTCTAAATGGGGGCACAGGGTGGAGACACAAGTGGTATAAATGCTGAATGGAGACACAGGGAATAGAGATAAGCAGCTGAAAATTCATTTTGTGCGGTTTGCAAATTTAGGGGCGGGTTCAATAATATTTGTGAATCAAATCCAAACAAATCTAATTAAATCAGCCAAATTATAGTAGCTACAATAGTGGGACTATTACAGAGTAGTGTTTTTTTCAACAGATGTTGTTGAAAATTGGAAAATGGCAATTACAAAAAATCAGCCAGTCAATCATAAAATTTCCGCTATGGACAGCAGTGGACATTGGTGTACATCAGAGGTGTAATATTGGATAGCTTTCTAATACAATATTTCACACATTCCAATCCCCCTTCAAATAACCTCTCACCTCCTCTTGCGAGGCAACCTTTGTCTTCCAAGTCAATTTAAGTGTCAATCAAATTTATTTCAATTTCAATTAATTCAATTTTATTTTATTTATTTCAATTTGAATTCAATTAGAAGTTTAACTTAATTTTTTTTTTAATTCAAGTTGAATTTGATTTGAAGTTTAACTTTATTTTTCTAATTCAATTTCTATTCAATTCAATTTCAACTTAATGTTTAATTTTTTAAATTAAATCTTAATTTAATTTGAAGTTTACTTTTAATTGTTCGTTATGAATGTTCAGTGAGCATTAGCTAAGCCCTCACCCCCATCTTGGTACAAGTATTCAGGCAGCTCATTGTGTGCCTCTAGCACCTCATCCTGTAATGATGAAGTAACACACCCTATCCCTTGGTAATAAACCATTTAACACATTCCAATCACTCTTTAAAAACCCTTTCAGTTCCCCTTATGTTGCAATCAATTGTCTTCTGAAAGGAAGTTTAAGTGTCTAAAGATGTCTAGCCCTTTTAAGGATTTGGCCAGTGGCAGCGGTAGCAGTCAAGGTGGTGGAAGTGGTGGAACATGAATTCATGGTAGTGGGCATCCTAACAGGCTTAAACGAAGGTTGCAGCTGCCAGTAAGACCCAGTGGTCAGGTGAGTACTAGACAGGCAGTTATTGTGGAATGAATCCTTCAAAGTTTCAGCTCCACAGGAGTCAGTCAATTCCAGAGCCAGCAATCATCAGAGGGGTCCTAACTAAGAAGTGCCAACACCAATTCGTGCCAAGGGCAAAGGGCCATATTTACCAGTGGGCACCCATGGTCCGGTACCTAGCACCTTGCAGGGGGACAGCACCAGGGAGCAGGTGGAAGGAAACAACTTTTTATTTGTATTGTTTTACATTTCTACCTCACTTTCAGACTTGTCAGTAAATCTGGTGTCTTTTGAGGGAGGCGTATGGTGGTAATGGTTAGGTCTAGTATGACGGTGTTATCCAGTCACAGTATGGTGGTTTTGGTCAGGTCTAGTATGGCGCATTACCCAGTCACAGTATGGTGGTATTGTTCATGTCTGGTGTGGTAGTGTTAAATGTGATGCTTGGAGCTATTACCTTCCATTCTACCAATCTTCTGGTAAAAATTCCTTCAGACAATATGCAGACTGCTCTAATCAATTATTCAATGTGGAAATTTGTTTATGGTTTAAACAGTTAAAAACTATGAAAACGTGATTTAGACAATGTTTCTACACATAGAAAATGCATGTGGCCGAAACCACGCTCTCATTTCTTCCCCAGTAGCCATGTGCTGTTACCAGGATTATTGGCCATACACCGATTGGTTATAGCATGAAGAATTGGTTTTGGCTGCATGTGATGATGTACATTAAGGCTAGGTTCACACTATGTAACTGTGCGGCTGTATTTTTTATGCGGCTGTAAATGTGCGGATGAAACTCCGGCCGTGGGAAAAAATAGACATGCGGCTCAAAACATACGGTCATTTACTTTGAAATCTGGTTCAACTAAAAATAACAAATAAAATCTTAAGAAAGTGATGCAAACACCTCTGGATGCATCTGGGAAAGCAGGGAACACAGTTTACATGAATTGCTATTACCGGGGTTTGCGATCCTCTGCAGTATGCCGATGTCTCTCATGGTTAATCTATTAAAATAATAAAACACATTTTCGTTGTAATAAAGTGCCTTTCGTTGTTCAATAATTAAATTTAAACTAATCCATCATTTTGCAATTAAATATACTGTTAAAATAAATAGATATACAAATAAATGTATATTTATATATATATATTTATTTTTTGACAGTATATTTAATTGCACAATGATGGATTCGTTAGAATTAAATTATTGACCAACGAAACTGAATTTATTTAAACGAAATTGTGTTCTAATAAATAATAATTAGTACAGGAAGCTCCATAAGCCGTTAATTCATATGCCGGCAATAGAGCATTCTGTACTAATCATCACTTTACTTTAATGAAAACATCAAATGTTTCTTCTAATTATGTTATCACAATAGCATTATTAGAAGAAACATTTAGAATTATATGTGCGCTCAGCTGATTGGCTGATCGGCTGAGCGCACATATAATTAGCGGTCCGCAGTACAGTGACTTCATTGTGCTGCGGACCAGCGAAGAGGACACATCGGGGTGAGTCCGCTCACAATGATGGGTGTTGTGCTCCTGTTTGTGTGTTTTTTGTGTGTTTCTCCCTTTTTGTTTTTCAGATATCGGTATCCTGTGGATTACGTCGGATTCCGTGGACTACGTCGATGACCAGCGTTTTTTTAATGTTTTTTTTTTATAAAATGGTCAATGAGGGGTGTGGGGGTGTTTTTATTTGAATAAAAAAAATTTTTTACTTGTGTCTTGTCTTTATTTCTTTACTTTATAGACTTAGTAGTGGAAGCCGTCTAATAGACGGAATCCATTACTAAGTTGGGGCCTAGTGTTAGCCGGTATAAAATGGCTAACACTAACCCCCCATTATTACCCCAGTACCCAATGCCACCAGGGGTACTGGGAAGAGCCGGGTGCCAAGGGTCCCGGAGCGTCAAAATTGGCGCTCCTGGACCGGGCGGCAGCAGGCTGGTAAGATTTAGGCTGGGGAGGGCCTAAACCAATGGCTCTTCCCACCCTGGTGTTACCAGGCTGCTGTCGTTTGTTTTTTAACCCGGCTGGTTATAAAAATAGGGGGGACCCTATGGGTTTTTTTTTTAAAATAAAATAAATAATTAAAAAAAAACGCATAGGGTCCCCCCTATTTTTATAACCAGCCGGGTTAAAAACCAAACGACAGCAGCCTGGTAACACCAGGGTGGGAAGAGTCATTGGTTTAGGCCCTCCCCAGCCTAAATCTTACCAGTCTGCTGCCGCCCGGTCTAGGAGCGCCAATTTTGACGCTCCGGGACCACTGGCACCCGGCTCTTCCCAGTACCCCTGGTGGCATTGGGTACTGGGGTAATAATAGGGGGTTAGTGTTAGCCATTTTATACCGGCTAACACTAGGCCCCAACTTAGTAATGGATTCCGTCTATTAGACGGCTTCCACTACTAAGTCTATAAAGTAAAGAAATAAAGACAAGACACAAGTTAAAAAAATTTTTTATTCAAATAAAAACACCCCCACACCCCTCATTGACCATTTTATAAAAAAAAACATTAAAAAAACGCTGGTCATCGACGTAGTCCACGGAATCCGACGTAATCCACAGGATACCGATATCTGAAAAACAAAAAGGGAGAAACACACAAAAAACACACAAACAGGAGCACAACACCCATCATTGTGAGCGGTGTTGTGCTCCTTACAGTATGCAGCATCTTTACAGATCGCTGCTTACAGTCTGGCCCCCAAGGGGTTAAGGGAGGATGTATTGCATTCCCCCTTAACCCCTTGGGGGCCAGACTGATGTCAGACTGCACCCATCCCAGCAAGGAAGGGGTTAACTTACCCCCCCTTCCTTGCTGGGAGGGGTGCATTGCTGGGGAGGGGGTGGGAAGAGCTCTATACTCACCCCGATGTGTCCTCTTCGCTGGTCCGCAGCACAATGAAGTCACTGTACTGCGGACCGCCTCATTATATGTGCGCTCAGCCGATCAGCCAATCAGCTGAGCGCACATATAATTCTAAATGTTTCTTCTAATAATGCTATTGTGATAACATAATTAGAAGAAACATTTGATGTTTTCATTAAAGTAAAGTGATGATTAGTACAGAAAGCTCTATTGCCGGCAATATGAATTAACGGCTTATGGAGCTTCCTGTACTAATTAATATTTAATTAATAAAACACATTTTCGATTAAATAAATTCAGTTTCGTTGGTCAATAATTTAATTCTAACGAATCCATCATTGTGCAATTAAATATACTGTCAAAAAATAAATATATATATATAAATATACATTTATTTATATATCTATTTATTTTAACAGTATATTTAATTGCAAAATGATGGATTCGTTAGAATTAAATTATTGACCAACGAAAGGGACTTTATTACAAAGAGAATGTGTTTTATTAATTTAATATATTAACTATTAGAGGCATCGGCATTCGGCATCATTGCCGGCTATTTTTTAAGTACTCCTTACGGACCGCCTGTCAATCCTCGGCCGCATGTCCAGCCGCAAACAATGGTCTTGTTCATTTTTTACGGGTCCGTTTACGATCGGGTCGTAGATTCATACATAGTGTGCACTGTGCAGCCGTATATCCTATACTTTCCAGCATACGCATGAACCACCAAAAATACCGCCGCACAATTACAGCCGCAAATACAGCCGCACAGTTACATAGTCTGAACCTGGCCTAAATGTAGGAATGCGGCCAAAGACTGATCAGATATCAATATGACGTTCAGAAACTAGAAAATCATAATGATAATTTTTGAGTGAAGATATGGCGTCTTCAGGTTTAGTGCCTAGGGCAGCAGCAGCTGTAAATACGGCCTCATCTCCTCTCCTGTCTCAGCTGCAAGTCAGCTTTGAAGAACCTTCAGCAAGAGAGCTTCTGTCAAGCCAGGCACTCCCCCCAAAGCTTCAGCTGCTCAATAAGATCTTTTGGAAGAATGTCAGGACAATCAGCAATTGGAAGGTAGCATTGATAATCCAGTGGTATATAGGTTACAAACCAGTTAGGAGAGCAAGGGAATGGCAGCCTATGACAAAAGTATGAAATGGTACCGCATGTCAATGAAAGAAGAGAGGTTAAGAGAGGGTACGTTTGTTGCAGACTACAATGATGATGTTACAGACCTAATTGGGGGAGTCCACTGGGTATGGCAAGGGTTGAATACTTTATTATACAGAGGTTTAAAGGAGTTTAATTGGGATTTGAATGTTTGAATATGTTTTGTAATATTTTTGTCACATGTGTTTTTCAAAACAGCACAGTAAAGATTTACATGAACCAACTATCCAGCAATGCAACTGAGCAGGAACTCCACTGAGCAGTAACACTGGGTTAACTTCAAGCATCGCACCCACAGACTAGTTTAAATGGACACTGAATTCCCAGCACTCACAGACTGATAATAGCAACTCTTTTCACAGCTCCCACTTACTGATAATAGGAAATTTTTCACAACACCCATAGAATTGGTGTAATGCCACGCTAGCACCCAGTTTTTTAGTATAATACATAACCACAGAATTAGTATAATTCCACTCCAGCACCTAGTGACTTGATTTAATGTGCACCCAGTGACTTTGCACAATGCACAAAACCAGTACCCAGTTACTTGTGATACTAGACACTGGCTTTCCAGCTGCCACAGAAATCCAACCACAATCTACTCACAATCCCTCCTCCTATCCCCTCCTGTCTGTCCCTATATCTCTTGCTCTCCCTGCTCTGTACTAACTGCCTGCTGCAATTCTGTTCTCCACTACACACACAGCTGACTGCCCCCTCCAGGAAGGATAAGGTGCTGACATCACAGAGGGGCTTGCGGGCAATTGGAAGGAGCGCAAAGGATTATGGATAATCTCTTGCTCCCGACGAGAGACAGTACTGTAAGATCGTATGTGTAGCCACCAATGAGGCTGCCATGTGTAGCAAATTTGTAAACAAATTGCTGTGAATTTGCTTTGCAAAATGAATCGAATTGACAGCGCAAATCGCAGCACGGTTTCCCCAAATTCACTTCGGTCCTCTCTAACATGGAGTATTATTATATGGAGTCATAGGAAAACATTACTACTATATAGGGGCACAATGGACATTATTTCTATATGGAGGCACAGGGAGGCGCCTTTAAGAAGACGTCCGTTATTGCAGCGTTTTAACTGACTGCAATGCCATGCACTGAAGTCAATGGAATGACAGACGTCCAATGCACACAATGTAAGAAATGATGGACGTTGTGTGCATGGACGTCAAAATAATGATCATGTCAATTATTTTCTGACGTTTTTTGCAAACAGCGAACGTTATATTTTAGTTGTTCACACACAGTTTTTCTTTTTTCACCATCTTTTCTCCATTTTTACTATTAAATTCAATGGACTTTTTAATTAAAGACACACCCAAAGGTCAATTAGTCCACCTAAACTAGAATAATGTACCAGCTGCACTGACGGGCGGCCAAAAATGAACATAATTTTGGACTCAAAACCATGAACGTCATTTTAAAAATTATAAACAGACAAGAAAAAATGGTGTGGGAACATAGCATAACTAAGTATATTTTTTGTACATTGAACCCCACAAACAAGAAATCTATTTCTTATATATCTTTGAGTAGGTTTTATTCTTTGATAAGATTAAGAAAACAAATTTGTTCAGCCTCTTCTTGTGTCAAAGTGCTACAAATGAGCAAAATGTTGGCAGACTGACATTTTTCTAACAATAAGGTCAAAATTATCCTATGGGAGTAAATCTATTAGCGGTATTCAGCCAATTAAAGTATCATCTTCACAAATTCACAGGACGATTTTCCCAGGATAAATATTATAAACCTCTTAACACAAACAGGAGGTTTAATCCCAGTCAATGGGTTAGAAATTGAGTTTTATACCGTCGGAACATCTGCCAGGAAAGGTAAATCCTAACTAGAATTACTGTTTTATATAATAATTCCTGCAGTGCGGGTGAAATACTTGGTGTGTGATTAACTCTTCTGCTGATATAATGGACAACATTGAAATCAAGAGCTATAAAATAATGTGTCTCTGTGGTAGACAATAGGTTAATTCCTGTATCATGTACTCATTTCACCATCTGCTCAGAACACTTAGGAAAGATCTGTTTTCATACTGAGGTAGTCCCCCAGGAACACATCCCCTGAGACACCCTCAGACACTTAATAAGAGAAAGGATAACACTGTTGTTTTCAGTTTAGAAATATAGGGAACCATAGCATCCACTTGTCATACTATTTTTCAGTTTTCTTTACTTTATATATTACATTTCTAAATGTTCATGTCAGTCTTAACAACTACGAAGATATTGGTTTATTGTTTCATTTCAAATATTTCCATATTCTTAAATGTATATTTTATTTTTTCATTTTTTTTAATTATCTCATGGATATATAATAATATCAGCTAAAATAAACAGAGGTATCAGTGATCTCAGATATTTCTATGTTAGTAGATACCATAAAGAACAACAGCTCCTTTGTATATAATTTACATTGGGATGAAGTTGTTGACATTTCCAGTGGGAATGAGGTGAACCCTCACTAACATACATTCCTATTCTATAACATTCACTGTTTGTAGGTCTTTCAAAATCAATGAACTGTTAGGGCCCTGTGTAAAAGAGTCGGCTTTCAGCCAACGAACAAGCCAATGCTCATTTATCGGCTGATTGGGTTGTAGGGTAAGTTGTGTAATAGACTTTGCAAGTAAACATAAATCTATGAGTGGTCTTTATATTTACATGCAACAGATTTGTTGCATTCTGCAACCTAAAGTCAGTTCCATTTGTTTGAATGGGTTGTTTTGATGGCAAGCAATCAATTTCTGCAAGTCGAACACATTTTTTTACACCAAATCTGCTTAGTGTAAATGTACATATAGGGCATGTTCACACTGAGTAAATCAGGCGGAATTCTTTGAGCGGAGAGCGATGGCAGCAGAGATGCACAAGCTCTCCCATAGACAGGCTATGGCACACTGAGGCAGGTGGGACTCCGCGACGGAATTGGGACTGATTTACTCAGTGTGAACATACCCATACAGTGGCTAAAATAATTATTGAACACCACCAAATTTCCAAGTAGATATATTTGCAAAGGTGCTATTGACATGAAATTGCATCTCACCAGATGTCAGTACCCATCAAATCCACACAGGCAACAACAAAAAAAATAAAAAATAAAACCATGGATGTTCGAAATTTAAGTTATGTGTAATAATGAGAAATGACACAAGGAAAAAAAAAGTATAGAATACACTTACTTTAATTTATTGGTGATGACAGCTTCAAGATGCCTTCAAGATGTATGGGGAAACTAACGGTATGCATTGCTCAGATGTTGGTTTTGGTCCATTCTTCAACATAAACAACCTTCTTATCCTGAAGGTTCCACAAGCTCCTCTATGAACTCTATAAACTCTACATTTTCTAATGGATTTAGGGCAAGTGATTGGCTGTGTCATTTTAGCAGCTTTATATTTTTTCCCTGAAATCAGTTTCCATGGGTGTATGTTGGGGATCATTGTCTTGCTAAAATATCTACATTTGTTTCATCTCCATCATCCAAGTAAATGGTGGCAGACTTTTATCAAGAATACCTTGGTACATTAGTTCATTCATCCTTTCTTCAGTTACATAAAACTTACCAGTGCCATATGTTGAAAAACAGCCCCAAACCCTAATGTTCCCGCCTCCAAACTTGGTATAGTGTTTTGGGGTGCAGTGCCTTTTGGCCACTTCTGGATTATGGTCCCAACAGTGCTCAATGGACCCTTCAGTAGTTTATTACTCAACACAGTAAAAACCTAGGTGCATTGCCTCCTGGGAAAAACTAATATGCAAAGAGAGTCCGTGAAGCCTCTTTTCTCAATATTACATTTAAATTAATTTATGGATATCGATGCTTTAGTTTTTTTTGCCTGTGTGGTTCGGTTGGGTTGAAGAGAATTTCATGTTAATAGCACATTTAGAAATATATTCACTCAGAAAATTGATGACATTTAATACATATTTTACCTGCAGTATATATTATCTTTCCCTTATTATTTAGTGATTTAATGGATCATAATGTGAAAATTGGCATTAAAGTAAAAAGCTGTTTGAGTTTGATATGACAGTTCCTTCGGTCTGTTTAGTGTTCCATAAAGTATATCTGCCTTAGGCCAGAAGATTAGTTAGTTTACTCAGCTTCAGGGACATTAATGGGTGCTGACCAATCAGCATTCATCTTCACTGGACCAATCTGTGCACAGCAGAGGGACACTTGACATCATTTCTTCTTTCTGTCTCTTTTGTGCTGTTACTAAAGACCAAATGGCATTAATGACAGAGCCTTGTATATGACAGTCTCACAGACCCAGGTAAAGCATTTCATACACCATGTGAATCTAGAAAGGTAACACCTAAAGTGTTAATGTATCCACCAAAAAAAAAAAAAAAACTGCTGGTACCATCTATTTGATGATAGTAAAGCCTTCCAATTTGTGTCTTTCTTTAATGTTCCCGGTTAGGGGAAAAAAATAACCTTTTAATCTGCAGCAGCCAAGTCAATAAGGCATGGTACAGTTTAGACAAGCAATGAATAGGAGACATTCTGGGGGCATTCCTAATGACAAGGAGCATGGGGAGGAAGAAAGGAGAGGCATTGCAGGATTAGGGCATAGGTGCTCTAGGCCAAGCCTCATTGACTCGGCTGCTGCAGATTAAAAGATCTGCTTTCCGTCCAAAAAAATTGACATGTCAATTCTTTGGATGTTTTTCACTAGAGAAATCCCATAGAAGTCATTGAGGCTGTAAATTTCTGCTTTACACTCGAATTCTGCTTGAATTCCATGCCAATTACATGCCTATTCCACCAGAGCTGAAGAAGAGGAAATTTCAAGCGGAAAACTTTCTTTTTCAATTCCTCGCCTATTCCTGTGTGAACATACCCTTACTTACAGCTTAGTTGATCCTTGATTGTGTTGGGAGGTGTTTTAAACTGTTAGGGATAGTGACTAATATCAGTGGTGGCAACATCAATAGCATGTTGGAGCGATATACCATAGGAATATCCTGGGAGGAGTGGCAGGGAGCAGAGCAGCACAGAAAGCCTGGCAGCATGATGAGTAGATAAAACAAAGCACTTCACTATGTTTAGATGAGCAAATCTTAGTCTTTCCTTTATGACCTCTTCCCTGTTTATAGTCCATTCCTGGCTTTGGTTGCAAAAATCTGTCAGATATCTGTCAGATAATCTGTGTGTGTAAACGGACCCTAAGGGTCCATTTACACAGAAAGATTATCTGACAGATTATTTGCCAAAGATTTGAAGCCAAAGCCAGGAATGGATTTGAAAAGAGGAGAAATCTCAGGCTTTCCTTTATGACCTGTTCTCTGTTTATAATCTGTTTCTGGCTTTGGTTTTAAATCTTTGGCAGATAATCTGTCAGACAATCTTTCTGTGTAAATGGACCCTAATAAAGACAACGATCGGCTGATAACAACAAACATTGGCTGATCGTCTTTTGGTCCTCACCTAAAATCATAGGTCGCCAGGCACACATCACTATTGAATGTAGCGATGCACACCTGGAAGACGATAATTTTAGGTCAGGACCAGAAGAAACAATTACGTGGCCGATGGCTGAGGACTGTGTAAAGAAAAAAATAAAGTTCAGAGTATAAAATCTTGGCATTTCCTGTTCGTTTCAGATGCCATCTTGCAGCTAGGCTGGAAGAGAAGCTGGAGCAGAGAGAGCGAGGATTTAGCTGATTCTAGGCAGGCAAGACCCCAAAAGCCCTTGATAGGGCTACAATTATACACAGCACAGCATATCTTATGATTCTCTGTGAATAGTTCACAGGACCAGGACAAGGAGTTCTGGTGCCCAAGGCAAAGAAGGCAAATCAATTTTTTTTACATACATACATGCACCCTCGCTCACACACATACATGCACCCTCACTAATACATACACCCTCACTCATACATACATACATACATACAAACATGCACCCTCACACACTGATACATACATGCACCCTCACACATACATACATACATACATACACACATACATGCACCCTCACTCACACACTTACATACATACATGCACCCTCACTCACACATACATTTTTAACTTGCACCCTCACTCACTCACTCATACATACAACATGAACCCTCACTCACACGTGCATACATACACCTTCATTTAATCATACACGTATACATACATACATGCACTCTCACTCACACATACATACATACATGCACCCTCACTCACTCACACATACATACATGCACCCTCACTCACGAAGAATTGAGGCTGTTCTGAAGGCAAAAGGGGGTCCAACCCGTTACTAGCATGGTGTACCTAATAAAGTGGCCGGTGAGTGTACATACATGCACCCTCACGCACACATACATACATACATACACACTCATTCATACATACATACATACATGGATACATGCACACTTACACATAAATGCACATACACATTCTCAGATATACACTAACTTCCTTGATACTGGTCTCCTCACTTGCAGACATCCTGGCTGTGCAGGGTCAAGACCTCAGATAAGGATAGCCGTAGTCAGGCAGTAGAGGCAGCTTTTCAGGGGGCCTTTCTGATGATGACACTATGCAGGCTTGTTCTGCGTGTCCTCTCCTCCCCCATCCCCTGGACCTGACAGCCAGGGCAACCTCAGGGACAGCAGCAAACAGTGGAGGATACACACCACACCATGTGTATCCTCCACTGTGATGTTGTGCATCCTCTACGGTTTGCTTTTCTACCACAAACCCTGCTACCCAGTTCAGGCTTGTGGAGGTCCCTATGTAGTGGATAGAATAGAGCCCCCTGTAATTCATCACCAGATGGCGCCCTGGGCCTACCCCTGCCTACCCTTTGTCCCGGCCCTTATAGTTCAGCTACCACCGCATGTGCAGCTCATTCTCACAGACAGGCAGGCATCTGCTCACTGTGAAGAATTGGCTGCAGTTAATATACTTGCTCCTACAGTCTAAGTGTTGCAAGTAGTGTTGGATAGAGAGATTGCATTAGGGACAGAGAGAATCTTATCAGATTGTAGGGAGGAAAGACCCCAAAAGCCCTTTTCAGGGCTACTACACACCACATCATAGCCTATACATCCATATATACAGTGCATAGACTAGAAGCATATCAGCTAGTTAGACACACAGACAAGCAGGCACACAGGTTACAATTATCCTGCAAAGACCTGTGTCTGTCTATTTTGTCCTACAGGGTGAATTGTCGCAGGACAGTTCATTGCACTCTAAGCCTGTTAAAAAAATTAAAAGATACCTCTGATGTATTCCAGCAGACAGACTTCAGATATCTAATGTCACCAAACTTCAGATATATCCAGTATATAGCCAGGTTTGGCCTAGTTTTGTTTTATAGCAACAGTCCTAGTGTTTTATTGGGCTCTGTGCCAGGTTTAAAAAATAAAACACCCCTGATGTATTGCCGACAGACATACGTAAAACTGCAGATATATCTACTGTGCATTAGGTTTGGCCTAGTTACAGTGTTATAGCAGCAGTCGCAGTGTTTTATTTAAAAAAAAAAAAAATTTGTTTGGGGGGCGTGGCTTGGCGTGCTCTCGGGAGGACGTGTGTGAGGAGAGCTCTTACAGTGGCCTTGCTTGATTAGGGGAGACAGCACGCATATGGGGAACAGGCGTTAGACAAAGCAGCAGGGAGATTCGGGCGCTCATTCCCCATCCACCCAGCCGATTACCGCCTTCTTTCAGCCTCCGGTTAGAGGATTAGAGCCGGCTGCAGCCCGACCGGGTGAATCCAAGATGGCGGCGCCCGCTCCTACAGCACCGCAGCGTGGCGTGCAGCCTGACCCACAGCCAGCCTCTCGGCTTACTGAGGAGCCAGTCCAGATGCCTGACAGTGTTCAGAGGTCTGTGGAGGACATATCTGCTCCCCTCCACCACCAGCAATCAGGTGAGCAGTGTGAAGTTGCAAATGGGGCCCCAGTTCATTCACCAGCAAACAGGGACTCCCAGCTGCGCCACCATGCAGCCAATGACCCTCCTCTTTCACCCACACCTGGGATCCCATCTATATTCCTGGCATCGCAGGGCACGCAAGAGTCTGCCATTAATGCCCCGGCTGCTGCTTCCGTCTTTCAGCACACCTGTAAAGAATAAGCCTACGCCCACAATTGTATACTCCTCTAATGAGGATTCTTCTGATGACAGCTCCTCTTCCTCTGAGGATATGGATGCTCAACAGTTTGAGAGAGACTTTCCTCTATTGGGTCCCCCTCAGCTACCGACTGTACCAGGTCTCCCCTCCCCTGATGCAGCAGCCTCTACTCTTAAACAACACCCTGAATTACAAGCGCTTTTGGCGTTGCTTCCTTCTAAATCTGACATGATGGCACTTGCTGATGATCTTAAAGCTGCATGGCGATCTGATCTCAAACTAGTGAAGAAAGATGTTTCTGTTATTCAGAACAAGATGGCTGATATGGAACTGTTCAAATCTCACACTATTACGGCCATACGTACGTTACAGGAATCTGCTCAGCGTCAGGAAGTGGCGACTAAAGCTTTAACTAACCAACTTGATGACCTTGAGAACAGAAATCGTCGCAATAACTTGAGGATGAGAGGCCTACCCGAATCTGTCCGCACTCATGATCTATACTCCACTTTACAAAGTATCTTTAATAGACTCTTTAACAAACCGGACAATGCTCATATTGAAATGGATAGGGTACATAGAGCCCTCAGCCCCAAGAGTCGGGATTCCAATGTCTCTAGGGATGTTATATGCCGGATCCATTATTTCAGACTCAAAGATGACATCCTGTACAAAGCCAGACAAGTAGAGGACATTGATTTCGCTGGCGCCAAAATCCAGATTTACCCTGATCTCTCCCTCCGTACACTTCGCCAGAGAGCCTTGTTAAAACCGCTCCTAAAGGTCTTCCAATCCAAGAACATCCTTTATAAGTGGCTATACCCCTTCACCCTGGCGGCAAAATCTGGAGACAAGCAAGGTACCCTGCTTACACCGGAGGACTTGCCCACTTTCTTGACCACTTTTGCCCTACCAACGATTATTTTACCGGAATGGGCCTCTTATCTGGCAGATCCCTTCCCGCCTGATGATCATCGTCCGTCGAATCGATCGACTGAAGCTCCCAAACCACAGAGGTCATCTGCTAGCGGTACGGCTGCAAGCCAGAAGAAACGCCAGCTCCATTGTGCTGACGGAAGCCCTATCCGCTAAGACTCTACTGACTGTTTTTTTTTGTGTCTATTTCCATACGCTGCTATGATTGTCTGTAGGAAGTGGTCTAAAGCTATAACATACTTTTGATGTGGTTTTCAATGTTGACACACTTCCCCCCTCCCCCTTTCTTTTTTCTCTACTATGCGCTCTTTCCCCCTCTCCCGCTTCTTACTGTTAGGAATGGGACCCGGGACCCTGCCTTCTCGCTCTTTTCCTTTTTCGGTTCTTGCAGTTCTTTTTTCTGCACCACATAGTGCACCCATGGCGTTGGCTCTTTTTTCCCGACTGCCATCTTTTGTTCTCCTTTTTCCCTACTGGTTACTTTTGTTTTTTACACATCTTCAGGTGGTATATGTACCTCGTTTCTCCTTGTCTGTCAATTTCATAATGGTTGTTAATGGCGTTCCACTGTCCTTGTCCCACCAGGTGATCACGGATTTCCATTGTAATGCCTGACCTGATAGTTGCATCCCTTAATGTTAAGGGATTCAACGTCCCAGAGAAACGGTCACAAGTTTTGTACGGGTTCCATAAGCAAAGAGCTGGTATCATTTGTCTCCAAGAAATCCACTTCCAGACAGATCGTGTCCCGAACTTCTACCCGTTACTACCCAACTTGGGTTCATAACACTAATAGTGACAATAAGACTAAAGGTGTTTCAGTGGCTTTCCACAAGTGCTTGGCAGTCACAATTGTAAAGGTTTTGAGGGATGTTCAGGCCATATACTTATTTGTCCGCTGTGAGGTCAATGGTATATTACTAACCCTCGCCTCTATCTACACCCCTAACACTGTTCAAATACCATTCTTGATCTCAGTGCTGGAGAAACTAGCAGGGTTTGCACAGGGAGCCCTATACATTTGTGGGGATTTTAATGTACCATTGACGCCCCTGTTAGACACCTTTTCAGGTCTCACTCAAATCGCACACTCTCAGATTAATGCCCTCAAACGTAAGCTTCATGCGCTTCAGCTTGTGGATACTTGGCGTATTGCACATGACCAGGATAAAGACTACACTTTCTACTCAGCCCCTCATAAAGCGTATAGTCGGATTGATTATATCCTGACTTATCATCACCTGCTACCTACGCTATTCCATTCAGCTATAGGGTCCATACTATACTCGGACCATGCGCCAGTGCTCGCTGGTTTTAGACTGTCTCGTGGCCCTAAAACGCATTATACTTGGAGGCTTAATGAAAGCTTACTATTAGACTCTCTTTGTGTTTCTGATATTAAAAATACGATCTCAGACTTTAAAAGGGACCATCTTACGGACCCTACCTCTTCTTTGTTCAAATGGGAAGCCTTGAAATGCACTGTACGTGGCATACTTATAAAACACGGCTCCCGTCTGAAGAAAGCAGCTGCCTCTAAGCTAAAGAATTAGCTCTTCCAACTCCATTCCCTGGAAACCCAGCATAAACAGACAATGTCGGATCCTGTATATGGGGAATTGGAACGAGTCCGTCAAGAGATCAAAACTTGTTTAAATCTGAAACACAAACGGTACCGGCAACTCTGTTCTAAGACGTTTTACGAATGGGGCAATAAATCCGGTAAATACCTTGCTAGGGCCCTTAGGGACAAGCGGTCCTCGACATATATTCCCACGATTAAGACAGCTACTGAATCTCTTTCTCATTTAACTGCTGATATTTCAGCTGCATTTCATGATTATTACTCCTCTCTCTATCATCTCTCTCCCCCTTCTTCAGTCTCTAACTCCTCAGGATCCTCCCGCTCTCTTTCTCAATACCTTTCGGATACAGCTCTACCTAGACTGTCGGAAGATGCTATATCAGATTTAGATGGGCCTTTCACAGAGAAGGAGATAAAAACAGTTATTAAGCACTTGCCTACGGGAAAATCTCCAGGCCCGGACGGCTATACGGCTCGCTTTTATAAAGACTTTGCCAAAAAGATGACTCCTGAACTATTGGTGGCCTTTAATTCTATTTGTGAGATAGAATGTTTCCCATCTTCTTTCTTACATACTCATGTCACAGTTATACCAAAGTAGGGGAGGGACCCCTGCTTGTGTGCCAGTTATCGTCCGATCTCTCTAATTAATACAGACGGCAAGATATACGCAAAGTTATTGGCAAACAGGCTTGCGCCCCATCTTATGTCCCTAATCCACCCGGACCAGGTTGGTTTTATACCTATGCGTGAACCTCGGGATAACACCCTTCGGGTTTTCTCTACTATGCATTATGCTCAGACGCGTGCTATCCCACTAATGCTTTTATCTCTTGACGCAGAGAAGGCCTTTGACCGGGTGGATTGGGGATTTCTGATGGCTACATTGAGGCAAATTGGTCTGGGCCCTGCTATATGTTCGCATATTGCAGCTTTGTATAAGACTCCGCAGGCTCAGATTAGAGTCAATGGTACATTATCCAAACCACTGACGATTTTCAATGGCACCAGGCAGGGGTGCCCTCTTTCCCCTTTGTTGTACGTGCTGTGTATGGAACACCTATTAAATGCTGTCAGGCAGAATGTGAATATTTCGGGGGTTAAAATGGGGCCTACCCATTATAAATGTTCGGCATTTGCCGATGATCTATTATTATATCTTACTAACCCGCTTGTCTCAATCCCTTCTCTTATGTCCGAATTGGAGACCTATTCCCACTTTAGCAATTATAAAATTAATTTGTCAAAGAGTACTGCATTGAACGTGTCTTTATCCTCATCCTTGGTCCATCATCTAAAGCGATCTTTCTCCTTTGCTTGGCATTCTTCTGCACTGAAATACCTGGGCATACATATACCTGCGAATCTATCCGAAACGTTCTCGCTTAATTTTCCGCTATTACTACAACTCCTTAAATCGGATATTGCACGGTGGGAGAAGAAGGACTTTTCTTGGCTAGGTCGTATAAACATACTTAAAATGAACCATCTTCCGAGACTTTTGTATCTCTTTCAGACCATCCCAATACCTCTTCCAAGATCCTTCTTCTCCTCCCTTGTAACTCTCTTTTCAGGTTTTGTCTGGTCTGGTAAAAAAAACACACATCGCTAGAGAGATTCTGGTTAGGAAGAAATCGCACGGGGGCCTTGCTCTACCTGACCTCCGGCTCTACTACCTTGCCGTTATCCACTCCAGGATACTTGATTGCTTCCTCACCCGAACCTCTAAACAATGGGTAGCAGTGGAGCGTTACAGTTCTGGAAAGGAACCTAGTACTTGGCCATGGCTGCCCAAATGTCCCTCTGGAGGCATTCCAGATTTGAACACTCCCCCGGTATTGAAATCTATTAGTGCCGCTATAACCTCCTTCCACTTTCTCCCATATTAGGAAATACAGCATTTCCACCAGCCTTGTAGGCAACGGTTTATCTGGGTTTCCCACGTGCACAGGGGGTCTGTTTTGGAGACATAGTCACAGACGGTAATCTTAAACCCTATGAAGAGCTAGTCACTGCCTCCCTAAAAACCTCTAATAGATATTTGGAGTATATGCAATTACACCATTTCTTCGTGACTCATAAGCGGAAGCTCCAACTTACTAGATCCTTGACCACATTTGAGAAGCTTTGCACGCAAAACACTCCGTATAAAGGGATGGTTTCCCTCCTCTATTCTTTATTGCTGGAACCTCTCCACTCCACCCCACTGTTGTACATGGCAAAATGGAGTAGGGATCTAGGGAGAGATATATCTGTATTGGACTGGGATAAGTCTGTGACTATGTGCTTCAAGACGTCCATTTCCTGTAAAGCACAGGAGACGAACTACAAACTCCTGACGAGATGGTACAGGGTACTGACTGTTTTGCATAAAATGTATCCCGCTGTCCCTGAGGTGTGTTGGCGATGTGGAGCCCACCGATCTATGATTTCTGGAACAAGGTTATAGATATTATTCATAAACTGACAGGTATTCGTTTGGACCATGATCCTGCACCCCTACTTCTCTCTATCATACCTCTACCTGAGAGGCGTCTTAAAAAATCCCTCTTATGTTTTCTCTTAATGGCGGCACGCTCAGTTATCCCCCGGTTGTGGAAGACTACAACATCTCCTACTATGTGTAGCTGGCTGTCGGAGGTGGCTAATATTTTCAGAATGGAGGATTTAGTGGCCGACTCATGTAGTCAAGCTAAGAAACATACCACGATCTGGTTCCGATGGTTAGAATTTGTTACTACAGATGAATACAAACTTTTGTGTGTCCCGGTTCACCCAGATGCAATAGGAGGGAGGGACCTGGAGGTGAATTCCAATGACCGTTCTCGAGACACTTAACCCCCCCTGACCACTTTAGGCGACATGCCTGATTTCCATATTGTGGACCTCAGGGGGTGATCTTTCCCTGGTGGAGTAGGGCCAGTGGACGCCACTTTTTGGATATATGTCTTTGTTATTATATAATTGACACTTGACCATTAAGTTTTGCTACGGAATTCTTCTGGGCTGCCTGTATTTTGCATCTTACTGTTTTATGATGCTTTTTCGTCTTTCTTTATATACCTGACCTGGATGCCTTACATGTACACTGTACCCTCCCTCTTCCCCTACTTTTTGTTACTATTGTTTTACTGGAAAAACCTCTAATAAAAACTTTAATGTGAAAAAAAAAAAATGTTTGTTGAGCTCAAGTCAAGGGCCTAAAATTTCATGTTTGTGGGGCTTACCTCAAGGGCTTAAAAATCAATGTTTGTAGGACTCACCTCAACATCATCCTAAGCAATTTTTTGTTGGTCTCAACTTTAACTTGTCAAACTCAATGTTTTGCTGATCTCAACTCTAACTTCAAAATCAATTTTTGGAGGGCTCACCTTAAAGGCCTCTAAATTATTTTTTAGAGGCTCACCTTGTTTTTTGTCACTGGTATTGATAATTTTGGTGTCTTCTAAACTTCCCTCGATTTAGTTGTTTCAAATGCAGAAGCAGTCCGGTCAACTAGCGTGTCGGGTGTTTTTTTTTGTTCAAACTAAATGTAATTTAATTATTTTTTTTTTATTAAAAGCGGCCCCAAAATGGGTATGTGGTTCTTCCAATCTTGCAACATAGCAGAGTTTTAAGACAGAAAATCCAATGGTGGAACTGAGCTTCATTATCTGAGTTAGTAGGAGTGGCGACAACCTGACCCTAGCCGCTAAAGTGGTGGAACGGTTCAATAAGAAGACCCCTGTATTTTCAAAAGCTCTCTAAACCGTCCGGTCTTTTAGAGAAAGGCGTTAAGGTCAGGGAAGAGGAACTGATGATGAAGAACTTGTCTTAGAAAGCAAACTTTGCCTTTAGTATCCAGAAGCACATCAATCTGGGAATAAAATCTGACCAGAGCATAGGAATTTATGGGCAGTATTTTGATGTGGTTCTTGGGCGACCTTGATTCAATATTGCTGACAAAAAGGTTGTACTATTGCCACAAAGCACAACATTTCAGGGGCAAAAACAAGCGCTGGTTTCAATGAGATTTGGATGGAATCATCCTCCGTCGAAAATTAGCTTTTGAAATTATTAAAATAACTTGATTTAAAAGTTGTCAAAGTCTAAATCAATTTTTGAAGGGTCACCTCAAGGACCTTTAACTCCATTTTTGGTGCCCTAACCTTATTTTTGTCACTGCTTCTCCGAGACGTGGGTGCATAATTTCTTTCCTTATGCAATTAGGTGGAAGAACACACTGTTTAACAGGCAGGATCAATCAGGTTGGTATAGGTGGTAGTAGTGGGTGTTTTTTTATATTCAATTTTAAATTCCATCAAATTCAATAAAAAAATTAATGTAATTTTTTTTATTTTTATTTAAAAGCGCCTAAAAAATTCAAACATATCCTGGTTTGCCAGGGCTACTGCACTTGCCCTCTCTTGTTTACTCTTAAAAGGATTTCAAGTGCAAATATTCAAATTCCAGGGTCTCTTAGGAAGACTGTATTGTTATTAGTTCCCATGTAACTCCAAGGGTTTTTGGAGGGCTCACCTCACTCAATTATAATTTTTATATGGTTTCCATAAGACCCACATCCCTTTTTGTGTAGGACGTGTCTGCCACATCACACACACACACACACACACACACACACAATGACAGTTAGTATTGGGTGCAGTTTGATTCCCCCCCTTGCTTATGCCATCTGAAGTTGTCATAGGAATCGTGATTTAAAGGGGTGCAAAAAAAAATTTTTTTGCTTAAAATTTGGCTTTCTGTCCATGCTAATGTAGAGAAAGGAAGGTTTCCTTGCATTTTTCCACTTTACATAGAGTTTATATTGTGTTTGTATTGTATTGTTGAGAGGCTATGATAGTGGCGTAATAATGCTACTTGGGGGTGTTAGATGCATGCTTCCCCTGCTGTCCCAGTTACATTCCAGAGGTGTTTGCATCATTTTGTGAGGTGTCATTGAGGACTTGGTGACTTCCAAGTGGTAGAATTTAGGTTTCCCAGAAACAAGCATTTTTGTCCCATAGACTTTAATGGGGTTCAATATTTGGTTGAATAGTCGGACATCACAGTCCATTCGAATATTTCACTACTCACTCATCTCTAATACTCACTTAAATTGCTGTCACCATGCTCCACAGTGCTCTTAGAAGAAGATATGCCCCTGTGCTGTGCCAAACTGCTTGCAACTCTGGACAGCATTCCATCTATAATATGGCTAAGCAAAGAGAAGAATGTTACCATGCTTCTCCCTCAGTGTTCTGGGGGATGGGGTGCAACAAAGACATAATTTCTACAAATAGTAAAGTCAAATGGCCTGATGGTGCACAATAAATTTAATAGAGAAACCAACATAAATGAAATATCATAGTGTCTCTTATCACTTTAATAAAGTCTTCTACATGACTGTTTTGCTTTCTCAAGAAAATGTAAAAAAGTAAAAAAGTAATCTGTAAAAAAAAGGGTTGTCAGAGAGAAAACTAGTGCTCAACTGTTCCCGTGTTATTCTAGCACATGACTGCTGTAGGCAATCACTAGAAATGTTACCTCAAAGGTTCGGCAGCCACTGAGGTGGGTGGTTAGATAGCTGGGCATTGTTCCAGCAGAGGCGGCCAACCTAAAAAACCCAACATAAGAACCTGACTATGTCACAGAGATAACATAGTGTAGTCCTGCTTTATACAAGGCCCAAAAAAAACCTACACCATGACCACATTTACTGTATTTACTGCAAAGACTTATACCAATATTATCTTACAATACAGTGCTCATATGGTGGTATATACTAGTATTATTTAGTAGCTCTAATAAGTAATTTCAGTTACATCCAGCGACTCACAGTTGATGTCTACTCTGATCGGAGTTATTCTCTTTCTGGTTTCTTCTCACTCAGAAGGCCAAAACGATTCACAAATCCCTCCATTAGTGCAAAATATGATAATAATGTTCTCACTAAAAGTGATCCAACTGTGCGTCATACTTTATGATAATGCCACCATGTAATGACCCCACTGGACCACATATATCTATAATGGCTTGATCTAGTAATAATACCTCCCAATATGCCCCACTGATTAGTAATACCGCCATATAGTAATAATTCCCCATTGTATACCCTTACTTTAGTTCTGTAAGCTGTAAGAACAGGATCATCAGGCAGGTGCAGTGGCATAGCATTGTGCTTGCCAAAGCAGCGGATCACATCCATAAAGTGCCTGCAGCCTATGCAAATGAATCGGGTCCAGGGTGCTAACAGCTTCTAATAAGTATTGCACATGACCTCTGAAGCCAGCAATTGATTTCAGTGGTAGGTCACCACATGATTTTTTTAGCCATCATTGCTGACGGCCATCAAATAAACGTCCAATACTTTCCTACAACAGCCATCTACAATGATCATGATCAATACACATGGCCATTATTTGCAAATATTAGACATCTTTTTGATGAGCATCGACAGTGAAGGCCAAAAATCCTGTAGTGTGAGCTTATCTACACTGGTGGCTTTTGGAGAGGGTAAAGAAAAAAAGAATTGGTTAAAACATTATACACATAATAAGAATATTAACAAGCATTACAACAAAATATAGTTTCTACATTTTCTGCAATAAAAGATTTTATAGATTGACAACAAAATTTAGCTACAATTTGTAAATTAACACAATTATCATATTATTCCTCTACAAGGGAAGGATGGTGGAAAAGTGGCAAAATTATGTAAATCCAACACAAACTTATTTAACAAGAAGCTGTTTTGTGGTGACTCATTCTATAATCATTCATTACATGATAACATTAAATGGTCTTAAAGCATATCTCTAGTTATAACAATTTTCTAATATGTCATATAAACGTGTTAGAAGCTGTTATCAGAAAGAGTCTGGATGTTGAGACCTCTATGCTTTGCTAGTATGAGGCTAGTAGAGTACTTGTTAGAGTGCATTGCATCTTAATAGCTTTATCCAGCTTTAGGCTATGTTCACACTATGTGAACATCCGGCCGTTCCGTGACCCCGGCCGGTAACGGAACGGCCGGGTGATCTTTCCGGGCGCGGAGCTCTGATGAGGGTGCATCATCATGCGCCCGCATCAGAGCTTCCCATAGCCCACAGTGAAGCAAGCGGCCGGAGCAGCTTGCTTTACTGTGTGAACTGACAGGTCTTTCTGCAGCCGGAATTCACAGAATTCCGGCCGCAGAAAACTGACATGTCAGTTTTTTCCGGCGCCACACGGGATCCCGGCCGGAGCGCATACGATGTGTATATGCTCCGGCCAGGATCCCATTGCAAATGAGGCTATGTTACACACCGCAAAACTACGGCTGTAGTTCTGCAGCAATAACTACGGCCGTAGTTTTACGTAGTGTGAACATAGCCTTACTCAGCTAGAAATCTGTGATGTAAGTCGGTGGAATATATTCAGCTTCAATGCATAGACTACCATTAATATAGTTTTTTTTTTATAGCTGTAGGCATGCTTTATACAAGATCATGTCCAAATGGAAGTGAACAAAAAGTCCAGCTCCAACTGGTGCGTTAAATAATTTATTCCAAAAACATGTAAATCCAAGTATAAAACCAACGTGTTTCAGAGCATAAGCTCCTTAATCATGGCTCTATCTCTGAGATGGTATCCTCTATCATGAGATTCAGCAATGGCTTGAGCCCAAAGAAGGCTTCTCAATCAGGGCTACAAAACAGACACCATCCTTAGGGCTCAAGCCATTGTGGAATCTCATGATAGAGAATACCATCTCATAGATAGAACACCACATTACTATACCAGTAAAAATATCACTTCCACTCCATTAGTGTTTTTTTTTTTACTTCATATAGCATATAATTAAATCATATATAAATACTTACCAGTACTTATGGCCAGTGATGAGCAAACATCCCAATGATCTGTTCAGATCCCGAACCGAACACGAACACGAACATGAACATAAAACACGAACACGAACATAAAAAAAAAAAAAGATTGCGATCGGTTCGTGTTTGCCAAACATTCAAAAACAAATTACAAACGTGCAGTAGAAGCATATGTTTCGGTCTACACACATGCATACAGATTTTCAGGTGCAAAGTGTAAATTATACAGTTGCATATGCATTTGTGTACACAGTTGCGTACAGATTGCGTATGTTTTAGTCTAGAGTTACGCACATACCTACAGATTATCAGGTGTAGAGCATAAATTATGCAGTTGCAGTTTCGAATATTTTATTTATTACCATTCCGATCATCGAACAAATTGTTCGTGATCGGTGAAAACAAACAATTAGAGTCATGTTCGTACGAACATTTAGCAACATGTTCGCTCATCACTACTTATGGCTGATGATGATTGTGCAATAGTTCTCTCCTCTGGAGTCAAATGTGTGGCCAAACGTGGAAACTCTTTGGCCAATGTTCTTTCAACTAGTGTCCTCGGAAGACCAACTCAGACAACTGACTGTTGGGGGATGTTTTTCTTGTGCGTTGGGGGGATGTTCTGTTTGCAAATATTTTTCTAAATCTAAAGTGTTCAGGTCCACCCCAAATCAGAGGTAATATAATATTAGGGAGAGATTTAGCAATCAAACTGAGGACAGTTCCGACTGGCTGCCTTCAAGCAAAAATGTCATTTTTTAGTAGTTTTAATAAATTTGATCCCATTTTCTGTAATTTGTTTGTAACACTTGGCTCAAAAAACTAGATGATAGATGGCCACAAAATTTTACCAATTTTATTTCTTGCAATAACCTGTCCTCCATCATATAACATTGTAGTATTTGTATATGCCCTGTATTAGTCATTTGCTGTACAGTATATGCTTTATACAGTATATGGTTAAGGTCAATATGTTGCACTGCATTTTATTTTAATTGCTGTGTCTTGAATAACACATATTTTTTCTGGTAACATATGATACAGATAGCTTCTGTAGGTTTATCATCTTTTTTTAGCGATGAGGTGGATATTAGCTTTTATCCTAGGGCATTGAATGAGGCTTAAAAGGCTTGAAACTGGTAGGCAGTTTGCAACTGTAGCTAATATAGGAGGGATCAATTGCAATCCAACCAAAAATCAATAAAACGTGGCTTGCAAAATGTGATGGGGTGACTGGCTTACTCAGATTTGAGCACCATTATATTGCATTGGATCTCTTTACGGGAGCTTTTTATTCTTTACATGGAAAACTATAATATTTTTGTACTTTTCCATCTGTTCTTGAAAATTGCTATGGAAAGTTTTCACAAGAACAAAATAAAGAGAGTCAAAAATGTCTAACAAGAATGTATATAGATTTATATCTTAATGCCTATCATATTGCTATCATTGTGACCCTAGAAATAGGTTCAGTTTCAATGCTGAGGGAAATTTATAAAGGATTATTTTTATCAATGTCTAGAAAGTACAGGTCAAGGGTATTTTCTGCGGAAGCCATAGTATGACTCTGAAAAGAAGTATGAAAACACATGCTGGATTATTTATTTATAAACCTTTTCACATGTCTAACATAAGAATATGATATTGAGAAAACGTCTGTGACCTTCAACCTAAGAGCATAAGGTTATGCTCAACAACATCCTCATATTGCTACTGCCACAGAGAAAAAACAATGGTTTTATAGATACTTTTAATAACACTAGCAAATATCTACAATTATCTAAATAATATTACACCAGTTTTCTATTTTCATAACTTTTGACATTTTATCGGGGTAAATCTTGTGTAGTATTTATATCATGGCTAGTAGGATGATATTCACTATTGTAAAACCAATAATCCTCTATTTAGCACAGGTGGGCTTATACAGAATTTACTTACCGATTATGTGTTCACATGCTGTGTATCAATCAATGTTAAAGCGCCCATGTGCTTATTACTCTTGTTGAGGCTAGTATTATGTCAAGCCCTTCACTTCAATGATGAACAGAGCACCGGCAACAGTTAGCAAAATTGTCTAGATTCATGTGTTGACTTAAGGGGATTATCCATGATTAGAAAAAAAAAAAAAAAAACATGGCTGCTTTCTTTGAGAAACTGCTACTCTTGTCCTCAGCTTGTGTTGTATTTCTTTTAAGCAAATGGAACTTAGTTGTAATACAAAACACAAACTTAGGTTTTTTTTCTTGAAGACAACAGCTATCTTTCTTCTAATCCTGGATAACCTCTTTAGTGGCTCTACCATGTAAATTGTAATTTTTCTACCTAAAAATTACATTTTAAGACCAAGTTTACACCCTTGTTTTGGGGCCGTCTTTTTTGGACAACCTTTATTTTAACAGCATATAATCATTATTTGAGGCCGTAATTATCAAATGACAGACGTCTTTTGCTGTCAAAATGACATCCATTCAAAAATACGTCTGCAGCATGCTCTTGTTGTGATTAACCCCTTAGGGACAGAGCCAACTTGCATTTTTGCACTTTGTTTTTTTTAGTGATGAGTGAATAGTGAGATATTCGAATATTCGATATTCAAACGAATATCCCGCGAATATTCGATCCCATTAAAGTCTATGGGAACAAGTATTCGATTAGTGAAAAACCACTATTTGACCATTTGGAGGGTGAAACCGGAAGCTGGGGTATTTGAACGCTTACCGAATATTTATCGAATATTCGCGGGATATTCGTACGAATATCGAATATTCGAATATCTCACTATTCGATCGAACTATCTATTCGATCGAACAGTATTCGCTCATCAATAGTTTTTTTTCCTCCTTGTGCTTAAAAGGCCATAGCACTTGCATTTTTTCACCTAGAAACCCACATGAGCCCTTATTTTTTGCCACTAATTGTACTTTGCAATGACAGACTGAATTTTTTCATAAAGTACACTGCAAAACAAAAAAAAAAAATACAATGTGTGGTGAAATTGAAAAAAAAACTAAACGCATTTTGTTTATTTGGGGGGTATTTGTTTTTGCGCCGTTCACCCTGGAGTAAAACTGACTTGTTATATATGTTCTTCAAGTCGTTACGATTACAACAATATGTAACATTTATAACTTTTATATTATGTGATGGCTTATAAAAAATTCAAACCATTGTTAACAAATATATGTTCCTTAAAATCGCTCCATTACCAGGCTTATAGCGCTTTTGTTCTTTGGTCTATGGGGCTGTGTTAGGTGTAATTTTTTGTGCCATTACGTGTTCTTTCTATCGGTACCTTGACTGAGCATATGCAACATTTTGATCGCTTTTTATTAAAATTTTTCTGTATTTGATGCGACCAAAAAAATTTGTAAATTTTCACTTTGGGATTTTTTCCTGCTTACACTGTTTATCGTACGAGATCTGGAATGTGATAAATTAATGATTTGGGTGATTACGCACACTGCGATACCAAACATGTTTCTTTCTTTATTTTTATTTATAGCATGGGAAAAGGGGGGTGATTAAAACTTTTATTAGGGGAGGTTTTTTTTTTTTAACTAATAAAAACACTTTTTTTTTCTTTTACACTTATACTAGAAGCCCCCCCTGGGGCACTTCTGGTATAAGCACACAGATCTCTCATTGAGATCTATGCTGTAGATTTATGCAGCATAGATCAATGAGATAGGCACTCAATTGCTTTCAGCTGCTGCAGCCGAAAGCATTCGAGTGCCGAGCCGGGATCAGCACCATTACAGCGCAGACCCCAGCCGCCAGCAGACACGAAGATCACTCCTCCGGGACAACGTCCCGGGGGGGGGGGCGATCTCCGCCACTATACCACCACCAATCGGCTGCATAAGTAATCGGATGCAGCTGTCAACTGCATCTCCCCCACACAGATCTAGTCCCCCTCACCTCCCTCCCTTCTCATGGCAGACAGATTTAAGCAGCTCCTTCCGTGCTGTGACCCAGCCCCTCTCCCCCACACAGATCCAGTCCCCCTCACCTCCCTCCCTCCTCATGGCAGACAGATTTAAGCAGCTTCCTCTGTGCTGTGACCCAGCCCCTCTCCCCCACACAGATCCAGTCCCCTCACCTCCCTCCCTCCTCATGGCTGACTGACCTGGCAAACGCTGGGGTGTGGAAGCAATGAGAGCAGGTAATGCAAAACACATGACTCCTAGCTCCCTGCTCGTAAACCAAAATTCTGCTCGTAAACCAAGTCACATCTCAGGAAAAATCAGAGCTCGTCTTTCAAAATGCTCGTTAACCAGGTTACTCGTAAACCGAGGTACCACTGTATTTGTTTTTGTCAGTGGTGAATTTGGCTGTAAGTTTAAAGTGCATGGGCTTTTCCAACCATCCACCAACAAATTATGTTGGTGGAAAAAGGCTTGGATGTAATGGAAAAGAGGACAAAGGATCCCTCAGCCCTGTTAAAGGTACCTAATAAGATTCTTCAGTTTTTAATAAACTGTTTTCAAAAGGTTGTTGATCCCCACTTTCCGGAGAATCACCATCTATTGCTCAATGGCTTTGCAAAGTAGAACAATTGTATTACTCTTACAGCTCATTTTAATAATTTTGGCAACCTTAGCAGGGCTACCAAACAACCCACATTTTTTAAAGATACAGTCCCCTTGACTAACTAGTAACATATGGATTTCTTACTGTCATTGACTTGATCACCCTGAAAAAAGTAATAAAATACCTCTCAATCAAGAGGTAGTATCCCCACCTCCCTTCCCCCTCCCTCTCCCATCCCCTGACAAACCCTTCCCTGCCTGTTTGGTAACTGGTTTACTAGTTTTGGTTCTCTAATGTTACACTTTAGAATTGGCATTCAAACATTTTCATACACCAGCAGCTGTAGCCAAGCGCCACTGAGAGGATGGCCCATAAATGCCAAAAATAACTTAAGTTGACACATGTGCCCCCTGTTAGAAGTCTTGTCCTCATTATGGGACATGTGAAGCTATCGACAGGATATGCGTTAGCTGCATCAGCTATACGGCCAAAGTTAGATATCAAACATGTAGAGATGTTTGCTACCGGTGTATGCATTTGCACTCATTTCTTACTTTTGAATATAAACTATGGGACATTTTGTAAAATGTTTTGGTACAAAATGTTTTGTTACAAGTTAGTATACTGTTTGGTTTTTATGAAACTAAATAAAAAGACAATCTAAAAGAAAAGACTACTACTTAGCAAAACAGTTTGAGCTCTGCTGACTAATTGGACAACACACAACAGAATTTTTAGGCTTTGTATTGAAAAATTACTTGGGCAAAACATGTTTAAAATTCTTGGGGAACTGTATGGCAAAATATTAAATGGGGAAGGTGTGCAGAAATATTTGGGGTCAGTAGGGAATACATTGTTTTAGCTCAATAGAACCTAATTGAGAAAATACAGCAGGATTCTTTGAAGAGATGTGACTCACATAGGATTACCAGGACCAGGAAAAACCCACAGGAGGGTGAGCGCAAGTAGACGTCCAAGATGAGGATACAATAGCATTCAAGGACTAGTCGACTAGCGTGACTTGATGTAGTATTTTTTGGCAATACATTTTGTCCTGACTATTAAGTCACAGGCCTTTTTCAAGAAAAAGGAAATTGTCACACTGGTATCCTTATAAATGTAATGACAAATCCCAAAGGAAGACAATGACTGAGGACTTCTGGGTTAGTGACCTCGGAGACTAAAGTAATACTCCGGTATAAAATACACAAGTAATAGTATCCGTAAATATATTATGCCCAAGCAATAAGGTTGAAAGTGCTTTCAATAAATAAATAGATAAAAAACAGTTCACTCTGTGTCAAATTCATGTCTAGTCTGAGAGAGGCAACAGGATCCTTGCTCTGGTATGGTATCACATCCAGATCCGGAAACGGTCACAAAGTCATGATGTTAACCATATTCAAAGTTCACGTCATCATATATAACACATAAAAATACAAGCTGACCATAAGCCGATCATATATATACCTCAAAAATGCACAAGACGATTATACGTTCATAGAAAAGGCATTACTACTTACTGAAGGCTTGTGTATAGGTATAACTCCCATCATGGAAAGTGATGTATGTGGAGGGGCAGGATAGTAGTGGCTGTGCTCCGGTCCGAAGCCTGTGCGTGCAATCCCCATCATCAGTATTGATGTGCTTAGGGTCAAAGTGGTGATGGCAGCGCCTCGGGCCAAAGCGATGCAAACTGCGCATTCAGGCCCTATTCACAAATAAAGATA
Source organism: Dendropsophus ebraccatus (assembly GCF_027789765.1). Classification (NCBI taxonomy): domain Eukaryota; kingdom Metazoa; phylum Chordata; class Amphibia; order Anura; family Hylidae; genus Dendropsophus; species Dendropsophus ebraccatus. The sequence continues at coordinate 83,046,082 of NC_091458.1, forward strand.
GTTAGTTTGAGTAGGGCCATGATGCACGTGGGGTGATATCTGATAGAATCTCTCCTAATACAAAAACAGGGTATTATAGTTGAACCAAAATGATAGAAACATGTTGAATGAAAATGGTAGATAAAGAATATATTAATAAATACTCAATAAAAAATATATAGATAGATATATGTATATATCCACATAGGAAAATTATTATATATGGGACAAACGGTTATATTGCCCTCTAATGGTATGTAAGGAGATGATAATATATATTATGTATGTTCTATACATTCATTTAAAACATCAGGGGTGAGCATCTGTAACTTACGACAGATGAGTCCAATAGGACTCTCATTTGCATAGATGAGCCCGCCGATCAGGAATATATTCTGAAATCTATTCCCAAGGAAAAATTCTTATGCCCTCAAACGAACCTCCATGTTGCTCGGTGAGATGTCTTTCAGAAAACCTCTTTGTGTGTTGTATCTGTGACCATTGATGTGTCTGTGGAGCGGTTGTTTTGTCTGCCCTGCATACTGTATCCTGCATACTGCAGGATTCTTTGGCACAGTATGACAATATGATTTGGGCACTGCCATAAATTATTTAGAAATAAACAATAATTGGGTAAAGTAGACATTATTGGACATGTATTATCATTGTTGGGGCTTTGCAAAAGAACTATATGGCAAAATGACCTAACTAATTAATCAATTACTTAACAATTTTTCTTACATATCAAAATTTTATGTTTGAGGGTTGGGGGAAAACTTTCCAACAAGACAGCAACCCTAAGCACACAGCCAACACAAAACAGGAGTGGTTTAGGGACAACTCTGTGGATGTGGTTGAGTGGCCCAGCACCCAGACCCAAATCAAAGGTTTGTGGAGACCTAAAAATGGCTGTCTAAACATGGTTCTTATCCACTCAGACAGGTCTTGAGAGTATCTTAAAGGAAGAAAATAACCAAATCCAGGAGTACAAACCTTGTGGCATCATACCCAATAATACTTGAAGTAACTGCTAAAATAAAGGGTCTTCAATGACTGTATGTACTGAGTAAAGGCTCTGAATACTTTTGTCAATATTGTAGTTTTCCTTTTTTAATAGATTAGAAACAATTTCTAACATTGGATTTTCACTTTGGGCCACATGTATCATCCGGCGGACGGATGATTTTTGGCGGAAAGTGCCGATTTGCGTATTATTTTATACGCAAATGGCCGATTTGCGAATAAAATAATCGCAAATCGGCACTTTCCGCCGAGTACGCCAGGGGGCGGAAAGGGGGCGGAAAGTAGGCGGGAAGTGGGCGGAACGGAGGGCGCGGACTCAGAGTCCACGCGATTTATCATCCGTTCCGCCCAAATGTACACCGAAAACCTACTCCAGTCCTCAGCTGGCGTAGGTTTTCGGCGGTGCGCACCGGCGCGCACAGGATTTATGTACAGGCAGTCCGCCTCTACATAAATCTCCGTACCGCCGGAGCTGCGGGGGCATTTTTAAGTCCGGCGTAAAAAACGCCGGACTTAATAAATGCCTCCCTTTGTCTTTATTGGGTGTTTGAGTGGAATGATGGAGAAAACTTTTTTTTTATATCACAAGGCAATATAATATAATCTGAAAAAGACTTTTCAAATGCATGGTCTATGACTAGATAGATAGATAGATTACAAATATTGACTGGTGCATAATAAAGCCTTAAAGTACTCTCCTATTTCTCTTTCTCCAAACATCTTAAACATAGTCAGCCAAGCTCTTATAAGCCCTTATAATTATCTATCCTATTTGTGACAAGCATGGTCTAATCAGTCTCTTAGGGAGTTACCCTGCAGATCATGGAGAAGAGAGGCTGTAGTGTGCTTCAATTCTTTTATCATTTTTTTTTTTTTTTTTTGGCGGTAGCATAAAATGTCAACATGTTATTATGGAGAATACCAGAAATATAAATAAGAATAAGCATACGTAATCTGATAAAATTATTAAAAACATCTAATGAGCATGCTTTAATACATGAAAAATATCAGTTATGTAAAAACTGTAATATAGAGTTTACTGTAATCCCATATTAAAAGATTAGAAACAACATCTGAAGAAATCAGAGAGAGTCTAATTGAGGTTCTCGGCTTTAATCCTTTGAGTAGACTCCCTCTTGGTTAGAAAGATCTGTCAGTGAAGAGTCTTGGGACTTCTTTAAAAAGAGTAAACTGCAAGGGATGGACATGCAGTATATTTTATGACCTTAACTAGAGGAAGATGGTCTTATTTGTTAAAATAGATATATACAGTACAACGATATGTATTTCAAAGTGAATTAATAACAGAAAATGATGACATTCAAAAAGTAGAACGTTAAGATCATAATTTATCACATAATAATTTTAGAAAATGTTAGTTTTTGAAATTATAATGTTACTATAATGTTACCATATTGTGGTACAGGTATTCTTCTGCTTTAAGGGCCAGTTCACACTGAGTAAACACGGCGTAATTCCGCGGCGGACCCCTCCGCGGCGGAATCACGCCATGCTCAGTGTGCTGCTGTAAGTGAATGAGAGTGTGTGCTCCCTCTCCTCTCCGCTCAAAGAAGTAACATGTTACTTCTTCGAGCAGAGAGTGGCGGCAGCGAACCAGTGTGTACCCTCTCATTCACTTAAAGCAGCACACTGAGCACGGCGGGATTCTGCGGCAGAGAGGTCCGCCGCGGAATTACCCCGTGTTTACTCAGTGTGAACTGGCCCTAAGAAGCAATCCCATACAGCTGAGTATAGGTACGTAAGGCAAAAGTTATCACAGGTGAAGTCTGGTGTCTCAGATTATATGAATATGGTAGTAGGAACAAGAAGGTGGCCTGCTCACCTCTATATACTGTATACTCCTTCCAACAATTTATATGGATAAGAAACAACAGTATCAGGCTGTTTACACTACAGGATTTGTTGGATGTCAAAAAGACAACAAAGATTTGCGAATGATGGCCAACTATAATGATCATATTCATTATAGACAGCCGCCATTGGCAAATATCGGACATGAAGGAAGAAAAATCCCTTAGTTTAAATTTAGTCTAAAAGTCATCAAGATATAAATTGAAAGATAATTTAAAGTTAGCAAGTAAAATTGGGGCCACCAGGTTAGCAAAAGAAAATGATCAGGTCTTATTAAGTCTAGGCATAGGAGAGATCTATCTGTCTAGAGGTTGTACAGTATGTTTATAATTACTAGTGATGAGCAAATAGTGAGATATTCGAATATTCGATATTCGTACGAATATCCCGCGAATATTCGAATATTCGATCGAATATTCGATCCCATTAAAGTCTATGGGAACAAGTATTCGATTAGTGAAAAACATCTATTTGACCATTTGGAGGGTGAAACCGGAAGCTGGGGTATTTGAACTATTATCGAATATTTATCGAATATTCGCGGGATATTCGTACGAATATCGAATATTCGAATATCTCACTATTCGATCGAATATCTATTCGATCGAACAATATTCGCTCATCACTAATAATTACCTCAGAAAAGAGGGAGAATACCGTACCTGTAATCTTTAGAAATGTCAAGGTTGCTCAAGAAGCAAAATAACATAAATATACATATTGGTCCAAATTTATAATTCTGTCTGACACTAAAACTAGTTTGCCCAAAGCAACCAATCACAGATCAGCTTTCTTTTTTCACCAGAGCTTATTAAAATATGAAAGCTGAGCTGTGATTGCTTGCAAAACCAGTTTTATTTCAGACAGATTGATTAACCTCTTAATGACCGTCAATACGCCTTTTTTCCACATCGGCCATTAATGGTCCTTACTGAAAGGCTAGGTTCACACTACGTAAGTTTCTGGCCGTAGCGCGCTCCGTGAATAAGCGGCCTGAGATTTACGTAGTTTGCGTACAATGCAAAGTATACGATCTACGGCTGCACAGTTCACACTATGTACGAACTTACGCCCGGATCGTATGCGGCGCCGTAAAACATGAACCAGACCATTGTTTCAGGACAGAAATGCTGTAACTTACGCCCGTAGCGTAACATGCGGTCCCGTACGGAGTGGTGATTTCTTCTTTTTTCCACTTTGATTTGCTGATCCAAAAGGTTCTGTGGGGTGTCCGGGGCTAGCCAAAGATATCCCAGTAAAATACCGCTGTCAGATCGCTACGTACGCCGCTCGGGAAGCGTACGTAGCTTACGGGCGTAAGCTCGCGGACCGTACGTAGCCGGCCGCAACTTGCGTAAATTACGGCCAGAGTTTTACACGTATATGTCCGGCCGCGAAAAATATGCGGCCGGACATGTACGTAGTGTGAACATAGCCTAAAGCTAGGACTGCTGTATGAAAATAGTGAAAAGAAAACAATAAGAAGTCATACATATTCCAAAAGGGTACCAATAAAAAGTACAATTTGTCCCACAAAAAATAAATAAATAATAATGTCAATCAAAATAAAAAAACGCTACACAGTTTGGGTGACGATATGACAGAATTAAAGGGGTTAATCTGGGCCGTTATATCTATATTATGGAAACTTCTGCATCAAAGTATAGGATAGATTTTTGATCATTCTATATTACCAGAAACAGTCTTAGAAATGTTTTTTTTTTTTTTTTTTGCAAGCTTTCATATGTATACAATAAATTTTAATATGCATGTTTTACATTATGTCATGGTAATATGCATAAGTTCCTGTTTCTTTATATATATATATATATATATATATATATATATATATATATATATGTTACTGTCTCTTTAAGTATTCCTGAAGATTTGAATCCCTGTTGCAAGGTTACCTCCCATCTACTGATTATTTTGGCTTTAAGGACCAGGGCCTATTGTTCAAGTCTGATCTGTCTTACTTTATACTGCAATAGCTTAGTGATGCTTTCACTTCTTTAGACGATTCTGAGAAAGTTTTTTTATGACAGATTATACTTCAGGTAAGAGCTTGGCCATTATCCTTAAAATTTGTGGTCACGGAGTGGGTTTTCTACATTATTTGCATTGGGGAACATGGGGGATTATGTGTCTATTTTATTATTTATTAAATTTTTTTGCTTACCTTTTATATCTAATTTTGCTGTCTCACAAGGGGACTTGACTGTTTGACTGTCTGATCACACACATAATACACTGCAGTGTCGATCTGCAGTGTATTATTTCTGGAGTTATACATAGACATGCATAGCCTTAGGGCAGAGTCTGACCGACTTCTGTAGTTCACCTTTTAGCGACCCATGACGTACCTGGTACATCATGGTTCCGCGGGGGGTGTTCAGAGCGGGGTCCCGCCGGGACCCCGCTCTAAACGGCGCTGATCCCGGCTGACATGTGCAGCCGGGCAGTGCCTCTATTAGCCGGCGCAGGTCCCGTTGCCGCGCCGGCTAATTAAGCACTTCAATGCAGCTGTCAAACCTGACAGCTGCATTGAAGTGCTTCATGCACAACATCCCTCGTGTCTAGTGGGTCGGATCTCCCCCCACGCGATGCGATCGCGGGGGGGGGGGGGAGATCCGTTCTTCTGGCCGGGCCGGCACTCAGCGTTGCAATGACGCTGATCCAGACTCGGCAATAGATTGCTATGGCCTGCAGCAGGCCAAAGCAATGTATCACCAATCTCATCGATCTTTGCTGTGTATATACACAGCATTGATCTCTATGAGAGATCATTGCTGTGGATATACAGGTCCCCCAGGGGGACTTCTAGTTGACGTAAAAAAAAAAAAAAAAAAAAAAAAGTAAAAAAGTGTTTTTATTAATAAAAAATCCCCTTCCCTAATAAAAGTCCAAATCACCCCCCTTTTCCCATTTTATAAATATAAATGAATAAATAAACAAATAAATAAACATATTTGGTATCGCCGCGCACTAAATCGCCCGAACTATTAATTAATCACATTCCTGATCTTGCAATGTAAACGGCGTCAGCGCAAAAAAATTCCAAAGTGCAAAATTGCGCATTTTTGGTCGCATCAAATCCAGAGAAAATGTAATAAAAAGTGATCAAAAAGTCATATATGTGCAATCAAGGTACCGTTAGAAAGAACACATCATGGCGCAAAAAATGACTTCTCCCACAGCCCCATAGACCAAAGGATAAAAGCGCTATAAGCATGGGAATGGAGCGATTTTAAGGAACATATATTTGTTAACAATGGTTTGAATTTTTTACAGGCCATCAGATAATATAAAAGTTATACATGTTATATATCGTTGTAATCATAACAACTTGAGGAACATGCATAACAAGTCAGTTTTACCATAGGACGAATAACGTAAATGCAAAACTCCCCGAAATCAAAACAAATTCGTTTTTTTTTTTTTTCAATTTGAAGGCACAAATGATTTTTTTCCGGTTTCACAGCATATGTTATGGAAAAATAATGCCTGCCATTGCTAAGTACAATTGGTTTCGGAAAAAATAAGTGCTCATATAAGTCTCTAGGTGAAAAAATGCAAGCGCTATGGACTTTTAAACATAAAATGGAAAAAGCAAAAGCGCAAAAACGAAAATTGGCTTTGACCTTAAGGGGTTAAACATCCAAGGCCTCAGTGAGGCTCCCGGTTGTCATAGTTACCATTGGGACTCTGCTTTATAGAGCTCCAGTGGTGAACAGAGGGAGACTTTATAGAGACTCCCTCTGGTATCCCTGATAGGGTTGACTGTGTGGATCGGAACAAAATTCTTTCGACAATTGCTAGCTATGATTGACCAGCTTTAATTGCCCCTGGATGGCATGGCCACAGCTTCTGAGCCCATTTCATCCATGTATAAGCCGGGGGTTAAAATAGATGTGCCGGCACATCCATATGGGGCAAGGGGTTAATAAATGGAATGTTTTTACTACTGCATATCATCTGTTTGCTAAATACATCTCCTGAAATTCTGACCTGTCGCAGGTAGATTGCTTCATTTGTACAAATAAGTCCGGCTGGAATAGATATGTAGGGCTAATGGGTGGGCTGACCTTTCTATATATTTAGATTTTCTATACAACACATAAACAGAGAATGGAATAAGGGCAGCAGAGCCATGTACATAAAGCCATGTACATATCTCCACAACATCAGTGTTCTACAGACCTATTATTACACATATGGCACCCTTAACACAATGCATGGAACATACCATGTACCTATGACAAAATAATAAAAAATAACTACATAGTTTAAGCCCACCAGTTAGCATTAGCAAGATGTTATGGCTACATACAGTTCTGAATTGGAACCATTTAAGAAGCAATGTATGTTGGTGAACACTTACTAGTAGAGATTAGCAAACTTTCAAAAGTCCGGTTTGGCAGATTTGCAGAAATTTAATGTAAAGTTCAGGTTCATGCTGGAGAAAACTTTAACAAACCACACTAAGTCTATGTTCACACTACGTAAAAGTACGGCCATTGTTGCCATCGGCAACCTTATCTGATATGGGACCCCGGCCGGAGCGTATACACATCGTATACCCTAGGCTGGGATCCCATACAGGGGCCACAAATAACTGACATGTCAGTTTTCTGCGGCCGAAATTCAGTGAATTCCGGCCGCAGAAAGACCTGTCAGTTCACACAGTGAAGCGAGCGGCTCCAGCTCCGGCTCCGGAAGTATCAGACGGCCGGTCTGATACGTTGTGTGAACATAGCTTAAAACAGCTAAATGCCTGCAGGGCTGCACCACAGTCAGTGATTGCTTGAGTAGGCTGTCACTCTTTTCTGGAGAGTAACAGACTTCTCCTTTAATGTCACCAGTTATTTCACAATAGTTACCTAATACAGTTACTTAGTACAGCATATATATATATATACAATTTCATTCGTAAATTTATCGGTAAGTCCCTTTTGCCGGTAATTCCTAATTACTGTTAAATTTATGATTAAAAACATATATTTTTTATGTGTAGTATATTTTCATTTCTGTTTTGCTATTGAAAATGAAAAATTGCTAAATTAGAACAAAAATATGCTGTATTAAGTAACTTAAGTAGTGCCTTGGATTTTGAGCATAATTTATTACGGGACTGTGCTTGTAATCCAAATAACTCTTAAACAAACAAAAAAATTCCCATAAGAAATCATTGAAATGCAGAAAATTGGTTCTAGACCCCAAAAATAAGGATTTTTTTTAAAAATTCCAAATAACATGTAACTAACATTCAGAAACAGCTGTATATGTCATATTATAAGTTACTGTACAGTATAGCAATCATCATGTGGTGTATAATGTATAGTAAGTGCATAAACCAGGAAAAACAGCAGCAGTTTGTAGATACAAGATGGAGCTGCAGATCCCCCATAACGCAGTACCGTAATACAACAGGCTAGAATAGAAAAGCAAGGCTGCTGTTAGAGGTGGTCACCTTGACAGCAATAGGGAAGCCATGTATGTTGAAAAAGGACCAATCAGGAAGTCAGAATCACAGAGCTGTGCAGGAGGATAGTGACAGAAACATTCCTATAAAGCAGTGTGAATTGATGAGTGTAAGTGCAGGCACATTATAGCAGCAGTGTGTATAGCTGAGTGTGAGTGCAGGCACATTATAGCAGAAATTGAGAGGAAGAGAAACATAAGGGCTGCCAGAGACTGCAGGGAGCATAAAGGAATGAGCAGGGCAGATGTGAGCACAGTATAGCAGCACTTTCTGTCTGGGGAGAGAGGGATTACAGCTATGAAGAGGTTACCTCCACAGTCCTGCCTCCTGAAGCAAGCCCCAGCCTAAAGTTGATCTGCCATGATTTGGAAGGTGAGGGAGACTTCCTGGGTTAGAGTACAGTGCTGTAGACCCCGCTATGCAGACCATTCCCCTCCTCAACTCGTGCTCCCACACGGTACAGGGAGCTCTTAAACCAAAGCAATGCTCTTAAACCAAGATACATTTAAAAAAAAAAAAATGTGAGCTCTTCTTGCAAAACGTTCTTAATCCAAGTTACTCTTAAACCAAGGTACCACTTTATATAGTGAAATTACTGCCACCATTAATGTAAGAGGATCACTATGCCGCCAGTAATTTAACTTTTTTTTTAACAAAAACAAAACTTAAACAGGTGTGTGTGTGGGCGGGGGGGGGGCTGGGGTGTTTGCTTCGGTTCGCTACCAAAGTTCAGAATGAATCTGGGTTCGGCAGGCTTAAATCACCTTAGTAGACTAGCCCAACACTTTACTAAGGACAATTGAGTTTTACATTTCAGTTACTAAAGAGCTACAAATAGCCAGGGCCACCACCAAGGCAGTAGAGCTGGTACTGCTGTCAGGGACCCAGCCTCTAGTAGAAGAAAAGGGCCCACCATCTTTGTAAGCGACCAGTTTATATTAATTACGTACAGTGCAAAATAATGAAGCACTGCCAAACCCCACTGCACAGTATCTCTGTGAGAGCTATCCTTTGCCTATTCAGAACAGAAACAGGCACACAGCAGCTTCAGGAGCAGGATCTCACAAACAAAACTATCTACCCAGATGGTCTATCCATTCATCCATATTTCTCTATCCTTCTATGTTTATCTCATGTTTATCCCCATAGTGAACACAGGATTGCTCAGGTGTGCCAAGCATTCCTGTGTGTGGGGAGGACGGGCACTAGACGAAAGAACTAACTGGTGGCCAAACGATCATTAGGCCGTAAGTTATTGAAGCTGTATGAAGATCTTTACAGTAGAGGTAGCTCAAATGATTCAGTACACCACAAGACAAAACCACATATGTTTAGATTCTAGGACTCTATTCCTAGACTACAGAGCATCTGGTATGTAGTATTTTAATTTTCTTACATTTGCTTTTGAGGGGGATTTTATTCTCATGGGTACTATATAAAAGGCATACATACATTAATAAGTACCAGATAAATTTTAAAAAAAAGTTACTGTAATTTGAAATTCTGTACATGTTAACCATATAGATGGATGGATGAAGCACTAATATCATTTCCTATTTCATTTTAGACATATTATTCATTGATTGATTTCTCTCTGAGTACTGCTGTGTTACATGCACTGCTTTTTATTTACCAGGCTGTGCAGCTCTGACGGTTGTTTGTGATTATCCTGCAGTCGGCTGAAATCTTCTTTTGATTAAAATTTCAAACCTATTAAACTATCAAATTGACAGTGATGTTTCATAGATTAAAGTAAAGCAATTACTGCCTAAAATTGGAAAAATCTTCAAATTTAGAGACATGTCTTGAAGTTTTCCCATGAAACTTATTTACAGGTAACTATGATAGTAATATAGCAGAATAAGAATATTTCCCTATTCTCTAGCAGTTCACTTAGTCCGTGTGTCTATTCATTGTACAATATGGAGAACATGGGGGAAGTTTACTAAGGTGTTCTTTATTTTTTGGTCTACACTTTTTAGATACAATTATTATGTATTTACATTTTTTTTTTTGCTAAATTTTATGAGACCCATCATTCCTAAAATAGGGGAAGTGGTTTATGTGTCATGGGCTTTTAGATGTATTTATTACTTGCAGTGTTCTGCAATCTCACCCCACTCAATGGGTGGTGTAAAAATCCACATGGTAAAAACATACATTAAAAAAATATCCAAAATTAACTCATCAATTGGCACATTTGAAATTGGGAAAAGGGAAAAACAATTTAAGTGGAGCAAAAAAGTTACAAATAATAAATACCTGATGTAGCCTTTCTATTTTTATTCATATGTAACAGTTTTTTAATACTTCCCCTAATATTAACAGGTACACTATGACAGATAAAATTATTTTTACTGTCAAACACCTTAATGTATTTTGGGTTGTATATATACAGTTTTTATGAAATTTTTGGTGCAACTGTTTTACCAAAAGATTTCCTATATTAGACCAAAATACAGCTTGTCCATGGCTACAATACTACTACACCTACAAAAGGACAATCTAGTTCCAAACAATAATACTGATACCTGTAATACTGTTTCCCTGCTTTCCCAGATGCATTCCAGAGGTGTTTGCATCACTTTCTAAAGATGTCTTGGACTTGGTGACCTCCAATTCGTCGAATCTTGATTTCCAGGTCCCAAGGATTTTTCTCCCATAGAATATAATGGGATTCAATATTTGATCGAATAGTCGAATATCGGGAGCTATTCGAATCGAATCTAATCGAATCAAATGTTTCATTATTAGCTCATCTCTAATAACAAGGAGTTTGAAAACATACAGACAGTGGAGTCGCTGGGGTCCCATTCCATCCTGTCGTTGGACGCTACCAAGGCCTTCGACAGGGTGGAGTGGGACTATCTGTGGGAGGTGCTTAGATGCTATGGGTTTGGGGATAATTTTATTGGTTTGGTCCAGCTATTATATGACAATCCCAGGGCTTCGGTTTGTATTAATGGGATGGATTCGGAATTGTTTGGGTTGGGGAGGGGTACAAGGCAGGGGTGTCCTCTTTCCCCCCTCCTGTTCGCCCTGAGCATTGAGCCGTTGGCAATAAAGATTAGAGATGATGATGAGTATATTGAGGGCTTCGGGGCGAGGGGGGGGGGAGATAGGATATCCCTGTATGCAGATGACCTGCTTTTTTTTTTGAGTAATCCAGAGATTGCGGTCCCCAGAATAATGCATTTAATACAGGAGATAGGGGGGTTGTCCGGCTTGTCTATTAATTGGGCCAAGTCGGTACTGATGCCCCTAGACCCGAGCCAGGTGATGATCTTTCCTCCGCTGAGAAGTCTAGAAAGGGACAGTAGTTTTAGGTATTTGGGAATACAGATATCTAGAAGAGTGGATCAGTTCAATCAGTTGAATACGGAAATAATAGTTAAAAATGTGGAGGATAAGGTTAAAATGTGGCAGAGATTTAGCCTCACTATGGCGGATAGGATAGTTTTAATTAAAACAATCCTCTTACCAAAACTGCTCTATTTATTCAATGCGGCACCAATATGGATAGAGAGGAGGTTTTTCAAAAGAATCAGAGCAGCTTGGAATGCACTGATATGGGGGCGGAAAAGGGTATGTATCAAATTGGAAAAATTATGTGCCCCATTGAATAAAGGAGGGCTGGGTGTTCCTGATGTGGAGAAATATTTTTTGGCCATACAGCTTTATTGGCTAGCCAATTGGAAAAATAATAAGCTTTTCTCCGTTTTGAGTCATAAGTATGGCGGTGGAGCTTGGGACATTTTCCAAATCCTAGAGGTTGGAATTTTGGAGGAAAAGGAGTGGAGAGGTAGCGTTATGGTTTCGTCTCTGGTTAGAACCTGGCACAATCTTAAGAAGCAGCTAAAAATGTGGGGGGTAGTAGAGTTTGCTCCTTTATAGATTAAGGATGAAGGGGGAAGGGTTGAGGGGGTACCGCCCCTGTATGACGCTGGTATAAAAGTGGTGTCTGATGTGAGGGCTGGAGCGGCTATTAAGGGGTGGGACGTAATCAGAACAGAGTACATTGTGGAGGATAAATACTGGCTGTTTTATGTTAGAACGATCGAGACTCTTAAGGAAAGAATTCGGGGTACTGGCAATGTTATATGTAAGCCACATAGTCTAGTGAAAAAACTTAGAGAAGGACTCATCAGGAAGAAGGAGGTGTCAATTTATTCCCATTTGATATTGGAACCAGATTTAGGGGATAGATGTAAAGAGAAGTGGGAGGGGGAGATAGGGGGATTAAAAGATAATCAGTGGAAAGTAATTGTGCGTAATATGAAGGAAGTATCCCCAGTGGGTAGTCATAGGACCATACAGTTCCATATTTTGCACCAACTGTACTATACCCCTAGATTTTTGCATAAAATCGGGAAATGGAGGGATAGTAAGTGTCCCAGATGTGGAGAGGAGGGGGCTGGGACGGGGCATATGATGTGGTCCTGCGATGCCCTGAAGGGCTATTGGGAGGCGGTGTATGATTGGATTAAAGGGAAGGTGGGGCTTGGTTTTGAGTTTGGGCCTGCTCTGGGAATTCTTGGGGATACTTCTGGGCTGAATGTAAAAGGTAAAACCCTTAGGAAGAAGATACTTAGATTGACTTTTTTTGCCAGACTCATGATAGTGAGACAATGGATGGCATCCTCTCCTCCTTCCTTTCAGGGCTGGGTTAGTTTTGTGAAGAATTATGAAAGGTGGTTCAATGGGGGGAGAATTGAATTGTAGGGGTCAGTTATTTATTTATTTATTTATTTATTTATTTATTTATTTATTTAAAGGTATATATGTTTGGGAAATGGCATGTGTACAGTTCTATATGTATGTATCTGTGTTTCTGTGTTAAGTGGCCAACTCGGGGGAGGGAGGGGGGGGGGGAAAGGGGGGGTACATTTCTATACTTTTATATTTATAATGATTTATAGGGGTATGTGTATATGTAGTGATATATGTGTAATTTGTTTTCATTTTGGGAAAAAATAATAAAGAAAGTCAAAATAAAAAAATAACAAGGAGTTAAAACACTTGCAGTACATGTACACAGGAGTGACCATCACATAGGTAATGCAATGAAGTACATGGGGGGAAATTCTCAAATCACAGTATTGCACTGAAGTCTGTAAACTCAGTAATATTCCATTGCACAACCCCTTAACTTTGGATCTATTCTGGAAATAAAATCATTGCACTAATGCCCAAAATACCAGCAACAATAGCCCAGAAGAGGTCTCTATTACACAATAGTAAGGTTACCTGACGTGTGGATGTGTGCACGCTCCCTTCCCATACATATTTTGCGTAAGCTTTTTCCAGGAGGTTCAATTTCCCCATGCTACTGTGTCCTATTAATATTATTGCTTCTAATGGAGCCTCCAGTGTATGTGCCTTTGCTTTTATTTAGGTGTAGGCACCCTGTCTGCCACCCTTTTACTAATTTTCCATTTTTCCATCTATATTAAAAAATAACCCTGAAATTTTGTAGTTGTCTTTCTCACCACTGGGGCTAAAAGTATGCTGAGACTTTCTGTTCTGTCTGTGGTGACAAGAGGATGCTGCTGTAAAGTGGAATATACAGCATTGCAGCAGTAGATAGAGGAAACAATAGCAGCTTCCTGTGGAATGACCTCTTCAATGGTCCCAGAGCATGCTCAGTAATGTTTTGCATTCAACTTAAGGGGACAGAGTTTGTCTATTGTTGTCATATATCCAAGAGTCTTGCTGCAAAGCATGTCACTAAATGCTGTTAAAATAGCACAGTCAATATGGCAGCCCACGCAATGTACAGTCATGGCCAAAAGTTTTGAGAATGACACAAATATTATATTTTCACATGATCTGCTTCCCTCTGGTTTTTATGTGTGTTTGTCAGATGTTTTTATCACATACAAAAAATATCATTGCAATCATATTATGAGTAACAAAAGCTTATATTGACAGTTAGAATGAGTTAATGCAGCAAGTCAATATTTGCAGTGTTGACCCTTCTTCTTCAGGACCTCTGCAATTCTCCCTGGCATGCTCTCAATCAACTTCTGGACAAAATCCTGACTGATAGCAGTCCATTCTTGCAAAATCAATGCTTGCATTTAGGCACAATTTGTTGATTTTTGTTTGTCCACCCGTCTCTTGTTGATTGACCACAAGTTCTCAATGGGATTAAGATCTGGGGAGTTTCCAGGCCATGGACCCAAAATCTCTATGTTTTGTTGCCTGATCCATTTAGTTATTACCTTTGCTTTATGGCAAGGTGCTCCATCATGCTGGAAAAGGCATTGTTCATCGCCAAACTGCTCTTGGACGGTTGGGAGAAGTTGCTTTTGGAGGACATTCTGGTACCATTCTTTATTCATGGCTGCTTTTAGGCAAGACTGTGAGAGAGCCGATTCCCTTGGTTGAGCAGCAACCCCACACATGAATGGTTTCAGGATACTTTACAGTTTGCATGAGACAAGACTTGTGGTAGCGCTCACCTCGTCTTCTCGTCTTCTCCAAATAAGCTGTTTTCCAGATCTCCCAAACAATCAGAAAGGGGATTCATCAGAGAAAATGACTTTACCCCAGTCCTCAGCAGTCCACTCCCTGTACCTTTTGCAAAATATCAGTCTGTCCCTGACGTTTTTTTCCTGGAGAGAAGTGGCTTCTTTGCTGCCCTCCTTGAGACCAGGCCTTGCTCCAAGAGTCTCGGCCTCACAGTGCGTGCAGATGCACTCACACCTGCCTGCTGCCATTCCTGAGCAAGCTCTGCACTGCTGGTAGCCCGATCCGACAGCTGAAACACTTTTAAGAGATGGTCCTGGAACTTGCTGGTCTTTCTTGGGCACCCTGGAGCCTTTCTGGCAACAATGGAACCTCTCTCCTTGAAGTTCTTGATGATGCGATAGATTGTTGATTGCACGTGGTGCAATTGAGGTGCAATCTTTCTAGCTGCGATACTCTTTTCTGTTAGGCCATTTTTGTGCAGTACAATGATGACTGCACGTTTTTCTTTAGAGATAACCATGGTTAACAGAATAAAAACAATGATGCCAAGCACCAGCCTCCTGTTAAAGTGTCCAGTGGTGTCATTCTTACTTAACCTCTTAAGGACATAGGACGTACCGGTACGTCCTATGTCCTCACTTGCACTTCAAAGCGGGGCCGCGCGGCGGCCCCGCTTTGAAGTGCCGCGATCCCGGGTGCCGCGAGTAGCCCGGGACCGCTGCTATTAGTGGGCACGGTCTGATCGCCGTGCCCGCTAATTAGCTAATCGGAGGCAGCTGTCAAAGTTGACAGCTGCCTCCGATTACCGGAGGCAACGTTTCCCTGGTGTCTAGTGGGGGAGATCGCTCCTCCGGGACCTTATCCCGGAGGAGCGATCTCCGTTACTGATGCCGGCCGGGGACGCGTCCAAGATGGCGCCGTCCTCGGCTCGGCACTCGTTCGTTTTCGGCTGCAGCAGCCGAAAGCAAACGAGTGCCGATCTCATGGATCTCTGCAGCATATCTATGCTGCAGAGATCTCAATGAGAGATCACAGTGTATATACTAGAAGTCCCCCAGGGGGGCTTCTAGTATATGTGTAAAAAAAAAAAAAAAAAAGTGTTGTTAATAGTAAAAAGCCCCCTCCCCTAATAAAAGTCTGAATCACCCCCCTTTTCCCAGGTTTTAAATAAAAGTAAACAAATAAATAAATAAATAAACATGTTTGCTATCGCCGCGTGCGTAATCGCCCGAACTATTAATTAATCACATTCCTGATCTCGTACGGTAAACGGCGTCAGCGCAAAAAAATCCCAAAGTGCAAAATTGCGCATTTTTGGTCGCATCAAATCCAGAAAAAATTTAATAAAAAGCGATCAAAAAGACGTATATGGGCAATCAAGGTACCGATAGAAAGATCACATCATGGCGCAAAAAATGACACCTCGCACAGCCCCATAGACCAAAGGATAAAAGCGCTATAAGCCTGGGAATGGAGCGATTTTAAGGAACGTATATTGGTTAACAACGGTTTGAATTTTTTACAGGCCATCAGATACAATATAAGTTATACATGTTATATATCGTTTTAATCGTAACGACTTGAGGAACATGCATAACAAGTCAGTTTTACCCCAGGGTGAATGGCGTAAAAACACATTTCCCCCAAATAAAAGAAATGCGTTTTTTTTTTCAATTTCACCACACTTTGAATTTTTTTCTGGTTTCGCAGTGTACTTTATGCAAAAATTCAGCCTGTAATTGCAAAGTACAATTAGTGATGCAAAAAATAAGGGCTCATGTGGGTTTCTAGGTGGAAAAATGCAAGTGCTATGACCTTTTAAACACAAGGAGGAAAAACCGAAAACGTAAAAACGAAAATGGGCCATGTCCTTAAAGGGTTAATCATGACAGATTGATCTCCAGCCCTGTCCTCAACACCCACACCTGTGTTAATGGAGCAATCACTGAAATTATGTTAGCTGGTCCTTTTAAGGCAGGGCTGCAATGATGTTAAAATGTGTTTTGGTGGATAAAGTAAATTTTCTAGGCAAATATTGACTTTGCAAGTAATTGCTGTTAAGCTGATCACTCTGATAACATTCTGGAGTATATGCAAATTGCCATTTTAAAAACTGAAGCAGTAGACTTTGTACAAATTAATATTTGTATCATTCTCAAAACTTTTGGCCATGACTTTACAAAAAATTAAATAAAAAAAATTACAGTCAGAAAATAGAAACATTAAAATAAAGGAACATTTTTTTTTAATGTGTTACATTTTTGTCTATGGAAAAACATCATCTGTGTACACATTGTAGAAAGAAGTTTGTGTGTTACAACTATTTTACAGTCATATTTTGTGTTTTATTTTACAGTGTGTGAACATAGCCTCAATGTGTGTATGTGTTAATTTATTTATTTTTTTTGCCAATGCCCTGTCAGCAAATCACACAACACAGCTACAGATTTTATTTATTTTAACTACTTTTTACTTGGAGGGTGGGGGAAGGGGGTTAAAGAAAGTTGGGGTGCCATTTGCCTTCTCTGTCTATGGTACCAGCACTGTTTTTTTTTCCATTTCATATTTAAATGCCAATTAGTAAGGAAATTACGTAATCCATTTATCTGAATACATACCACAATTTTATGAAGTTTTCTACAAGGTTATTTTTACTGAACGGTACAAATCCACATTAAATATAAATATCCGCTATTAGAGATACAATGATGGTGTTATTGGATGAAATTTTTAAAGTATTGCATGGGGATTTTACTGCATAATGCACATCAACAATAACTGTGAGCATAACTCCCTGTGCTCCAGTTTCATGATGTGCCCCTATGTGTCATAATTGCTCATTTACAATTTTGTAGGTACATTTTAGCAGATGTGCATACTCGTTTATGAGGCAACTTCTTTTTTCTGTAGAGGGTTTTCTGAAATGGGCCAATACAAAACAGCATTCCTCTTTTTAATCTCCATTGCATAAAACACTGACTGACAAGTATGCTTTTGGTAGCCAAATGCTTTCATTTTACAATGCAGTTTACTAAGATTATATAAATACCACTCAGGCAGGATATTAAATGCAGGTAATTTGTTCCGTTATATGAATATTAGTTTCATGCCTAAATGAGATGTATTAGAGAGCATTTTACAATTATTAGAATCAAATTTTAACAGTAAAATCCTTTGGCTTTGTTCACATCGGCATTATGGTTTCTATTTAGAATGCAAACAATATAGAGTTGCATCCGATGCACAATGGATACCCTGAGATACCCTAATGGACAAAAAGTACTGTATAGTACAGTTTGATTGACAAAAATTACTATATTCAGTTCTTTTTTTTTCTTGTTAAATAAGATGGAATATGAGAGGATGGAGATGTAAGCAAAGTTTTAGTTATCAAAAGAAACATGTACCCATTCCCCAAACTTGGACAATCTCTTGTTGGGTGAATAATAAAAAGAAAGGACAAAAGGTTGATTAAAAAAAAAAAAACATT
Source organism: Dendropsophus ebraccatus (assembly GCF_027789765.1). NCBI lineage: Eukaryota > Metazoa > Chordata > Amphibia > Anura > Hylidae > Dendropsophus > Dendropsophus ebraccatus. Next base: position 83,064,405 of record NC_091458.1, read on the forward strand.
CACATGTTTTGTAATGTCCCAAAACCCACTGTGCCATAATTTCTGTGTAGGTATGTCAGTCGGCATTATTTATTGTCTTTTACAGGGGAAGGTGTCTATAGGTTACTATGGGAAGGTGTCTTACTGCTTTTTGGCCAAAAGATGGCACTAACTATTTCTTACGGCCTGCACATTGACGTAAACCAAAGGGGTTAATTGATATGTAACGCATATAAGTGCTTGAAAGGAAGATTACAAATCACCTCTTTATTCCTTGGCCAATCACAGGCCTTTTCTAAAAGGTTCTCTCCAGTTCTGCCCTATTAGGTATAGAGGTACCTCAGACTGCCCTTCACCAATAGGAAACAAGTCCCAGGCTTTATTTATAAGTCTATTGTAAAGACTCATGTGATCAGAACAGTATAGTGTGGCGAAGAGAGTAATCTATGTTACTAAGCTGTATTTTTCTTCGATTTCCTGCCATGGCCTGCTAACCTCCTATAGGAGTAACTACTATAGGCGGATTCCACACCTGTTCATGTTATGGGGGATTATTTTAAGTGTCTTTAAGCCTACAAGTCCTGCAGAGGTATGTTTTACAAAGCAGTTGGAGAAATGTAATTTGCTGATGTACCCTGCTGCCTGTTGCTTTGTTTCCTTAGAGCCATAGAGGGAAACACTAGAGACAACCTTTTAATGGATGTGTGTTGGGACCTAGGGAGGGCTACTATCACTCCGAGCCCCATGACAAGTGCCACATCTTTACTGTACCAGCAGCCCTTGAATGAAACACCCAGCACCACATTAACCATCCCTGGGTTACCACATTTTCTTTAAGAAATTTAGGAATGGGTTATGCGGCTTATACCTGAAAGAATTCATTAGAATACTACTGGTTATGCAAGTGTAAGGGAAATTTTAAGCCCCTTTCCAATGATCTTGGGAAAAAACAGTTTTTATGCATTTTTGTGGTTGAATTTTTAAACTTTTGGCTAAACACACACATAGCTAAACCTTGACATACTGCAGCTGTGCACAGGGAAGAGTGAGGCACATAGTGGCTGCAGTGGTATATCACAGCTCCCAGCTCTTGGTGTGACACCTGGCAAAGTTACTTTCTGATGGGCGGTAAAAAAAAAGTTAGTGACCCCTGTACTGGGGTACTATGGAGATTCATCAGAGATTTTTATATTATTTTATAACCAAACCCTAACTTCTCAACAACTTTGTCCTTGACATGTTTGGAGATCTCATTGTTCTTTATTGTGTTGTTTGGTTAGTGGTGTGTCTTGCCTAATGGCGTTGCAGCCTCTGAGGCCTTTCAGAAAATGTGTGTTTATACTGACACACTATGTAAAACTTAGATTGTACACAGGTGGACTTCATTTCACTAAGCATGTGACTTCTGAAGAAAAATGGTCGCATCAGAACCTTTCAGGAACTTTATAGCAAGTGGTGAGAACATATGCACATGCCAATTTTCAGGGTTTTTTTCCCCCAAAAAAACATTTCATTTAATATATTTTTTGGTTTTTTTTCAAACTATTTTGTGCAGATGTATCACACCCAAATCAGAATAGATTTTTTTTTTTTTTAAAAAACTAGTTTTAGCATAATAAAATAGGTAAGAAGCCAAGGGAAGTAAACACTTTTGCAAGCCACTGTATGCTCCTAAAAGGCAACAAGTGCTATACCTAGTCTACAGAATGACAAAAGACCTCAGCCTAGAGTATCTAGAGTATATATGGATAACCTCTACATCACTGCTGGTTTTGTGCCTTGTAATATCGCTGTAACTTTTTAAAGCTATATATACATATCCTTTATACATACTAAAGAGACTTTGCGTCTCCATAGCTGTTCTCTCAGAACAGGATAGTATGTCACCTGTTCCTCATGCTACTGGGAACACAGATGGCTTGGACATATGTTGCTAACATTTTAGAATAAATTTTCAGTAGCATATTTACCTCGTGAATAAAAAATTGTTCAAACTCCTCAAAATGAGTTTTTTAACACTCTTCAAAAAAAAAAAAAAAAAAAATGTATTTACAGCAATGCACTGCCTAAAAGGCAGGGCTGGCAAACCTGGGGAGATGCCAGGGCCCACTGGAACTTGAAAGGCTCACTGTCCTATGAATAAAAACACTTCTACATCTACACTTCCAAAGGTGGAGTAGACGGGCAGGGCCATCCTAACAGTACTATGAGCCCCCAGGCAGGGCTGTGAACCCCCCCCCCCCCCCCCCCCAAGCTGGACCACACTGCAGGAAGCTTAATCGCCCCCCCCCCCCACCCCCGAAGCTGGGGGGGAATAAAGTTTTCTGCAATGTGGTCCATTGCCTTGTTCTTACAAGAGAGAACGACATTGTCAGAGTAGCGAATTGCGAATTGCTCCTTAGTCAGTCAGAGTCAGTGTGCAACGTTTTTTCAGCTCCATTTAAAATTACGTCTGTCATTCTGAGTCTAAAATAACGGACGTCATTTAGCTGTCTGGCCTCCCCTTAGTGCAATGACAGGTGTAGGTACATTATTCTAGTTTGGGTTACTAATTGGCCTTTGGATGTGGCTTAATTGAAAAGTCCATTGAATTTAATAGTAAAAACGGAGAAAGAACAGCGACAAAATAAAAACTGTATATGAACAACCAATAAAAAACGTCCGCTGTTTGCAAAAGACGTCAGAAAATTATCGTCATGATCATTATTTTGACAAACATCGTGATAACGTCCGTTATTCAATACATTGTGTGCGTTGGACGTCTGTCTTTTCATTGACTTCCATTGTCTTTGAATTGCAGTCAGTTAAATCATGGCAATAACATAAGTTTTTTTAAAAAGCACAATCAGTTGCCTTTTCTCTATTTTTGATGTTGTGTGAACATAGTCATCACACACAGGAATAAAGTCAGTATTAAATATATTTTTTCAATTTTTATTACTGTCGTTTTTAAGTGTCAAGTGTCTTCAAAAATTAAAACTTTTTTTTAAAAGCAATATGCACAACATAAAAACACAAAAAGTGGACACATTTGACGCTGGAACCACTCGTTTGTTTTATCCATAAAAGTTGTAGTCATTGCATACGGCTGTCATTATCTTCCACCATTACAAGGGGGTTGTCCAGTTTATTTAAAAATGAAAGCTACAAATTTAATTAAAAATGAGAAAAGCAAAACACTTCTTTCCTCAATACCCTGTCGTTCCACTGCATATATAAACAATACAATACAATACATATATAAAACAATGTGTATTGGACTGAGGAGGGATTCAAGAGGTCAGTAGTGTTTTGTTAAAGCGACTCTGTACCCACAATCTGTCCCCCCCCCCAACCACTTGTACCTTCGGATAGCTGCTTTCAATCCAAGATCTGTCCTGGGGTCCGTTCGGCAGGTGATGCAGTTATTGTCATAAAAACAACTTTTAATCTGGCAGTGCTGTGTCTAACGGCCGGGGCTAAAGGTGCGTTTACACGAAACGATAATTGGCCCGATCGTACGATTAACGATGTCGGAGTAACAATTTTTTTTCATAACGATCAGCGTTTAGACGGTACGATATATCGTACGGAAAATCGTTTTGCGATTACTTAAGCCTATCTCACACATTGGTTAAATCGTCGAATGACTGTTCACACGGAACGATCTGCGAATTTTTTGCGAACGACGAATGACAATTTGATGACATGTTGAAAGATCAAAATGAATGATTTCTCGAACGTCGTTTGATCGTTCGCTGCGTTTACACGTACGATTATCGTTCGAATTCGATCGTTATGGCGCAAATTCGCACAATAATCATTACGTGTAAACGCACCTTTACATTTGTATATGCATTAACCCCTTAAGGACAGAGCCAATTTAGATTTTTGCGTTTTAGTTTTTTCCTCCTTGTGCTTAAAAGGCCATAGCACTTGCATTTTTCCACCTAGAAACCCACATGAGCCCTTATTTTTTGCGTCACTAATTGTACTTTGCAATGACAGGCTGAATTTTTGCATAAAGTACACTGCGAAACCAGAAAAAAATTCAAAGTGTGGTGAAATTGAAAAAAAAAAGCATTTTGTTTATTTGGGGGAAACGTGTTTTTACGCCATTCGTCCTGGGGAAAACTGACTTTTTATATATGTTCCTCAAGTCGTTACGATTAAAACGATATGTAACATGTATAACTTATATTGTATCTGATGGCCTGTAAAAAATTTAAACCATTGTCAACAAATATACGTCACTTAAAATCGCTCCATTCCCAGGCTTATAGCGCTTTTATCCTTTGGTCTATGGGGCTGTGTGAGGTGTCATTTTTTGCGCCATGATGTGTTCTTTCTATCGGTACCTTGATTTCGCATATATGACTTTTTGATCGCTTTTTATTACAATTTTTCTGGATTTGATGCGACCAAAAATGCTCAATTTTGCACTTTGGGATTTTTTTGCGCTGACGCCATTTACCGTGCGAGATCAGGAATGTGATTAATTAATAGTTCGGGCGATTATGCACGCGGCGATAGCAAACATGTTTGTTTATTTATTTATTTATTTACTTTTATTTATAACCTGGGAAAAGGGGGGTGATTCAGACTTTTATTAGGGGAGGGGGCTTTTTACTGTTAACAACAATTTTTTTTTTACTTTTACACTTATACTAGAAGCCCCCCTGGGGGACTTCTAGTATAAGTGCTTTGATCTCTCATAGAGATCTCTGCAGCATAGATATGCTGCAGAGATCCATGAGATAGGCACTCGTTTACTTCCGGCTGCTGCAGCCGGAAGTAAACGAGTGCCGAGCCGGGGACGGCGCCATCTTGGAGCGGTCCCCGGATGGCTTCAGAAACGGAGATCGCTCCTCCGGGATAACATCCCGGGGGAGTGATCTCCGCCACTAGACACCAGGGAACAGCTGAATCCGGTAATCGGATGCAGCTGTCATGTTTGACAGCTGCATCTGATTACTGTATTAGCGGGCACGGCGATCGGACCGTGCCCGCTAATACCTATGGTCCCGGGCTACAAGCGGCACCCGGGACCGCCGCGGTTCAGAGCGGGGTCGCCGCGCGGCACCGCTCTGAACGTCCTTACCGGCATCAGGGCGTAAGTATACGGCCGATGTCGTTAAGGGGTTAAGCTGGCACACCCTTTCTGTCCTTCCTCCCCACCCTCCTCATTATTAGGAATGATCCAGGAACATTTCCTGCTGTTTGAGCTTTGCACAGGTGTATTAACGATCCAGCCCATGTGCCGGGCTGACACAAATGGGGAATAGGAAGCAATCTGCCTGGAGTATTCATAATGATGAGGAGGGTGGGGAGGAAGGACAGAGAGGTTGTGCCAGCCTAATGCATATACAAATGTTAGCCCCGGCCGTTAGACACAGCGCTGCCGGATTAAAAGTTGTTTTTATCACTATAACTGCATCCCAGGACAGATCTTGGATTAAAAACAGCTATCTGAAGGTACAAGGGGTTTGGGGGGGTCAGATTGTGGGTACGAAGTCGCTTTAATTTTTTTGTTTTGTTTTTTTATTGTATTTTATTTTATTACAGGTTCGGATTACTATTTATTTACAGAAACTTTGGAAAATACCTTAAAAAAGACAATAATATCAACACACCTGGTCATGTTGCTTACACTGAATGCTTTTATGTAATACACACATTTACTAAGTTACTGGAACACAACTATCATAGTTACCATCCCTGACCTTACGTTAATAAGAATGTAATTGTACATGCACAGTTATTGTATATAAAATCCCATCATTATACAGCATGAAGCACAGCAGCCTTCAAATGTATATACAACCCACAACCAAGAAAAAAACTGTACTACAATTTGCTAAACATAGATTCTTATTGTGGATGCAGCATTGAATACTACACATTGGCTTTGCTCTCTGCCTTTAGTATCTGTAGAAAGAGCTACACTATGAATCATTCATGGTTTCCCAGCTGAGAAGGGCTTCAAAGGGGGTGATTCTGATTGGATGTCCTATGTGTATTACCACGAAGCAGAATCCCTACACCCCAAGCACTGGAGGGTTGAGGATGTACTTTCATCTGTGCCTCCAAAGTGTTTGGGGTCACAGTTCACCAGGAGATAACGATGTAGATGTACATTCAGAATTAGCTGCAGAGATACCTGTGTAGAGCAGTGTAGAAAACTGAGCCAGCTCTATCCCTTGTGGATGCTAAGAATCAATTACTGTATTCTGAATACAAGGTTGGCTGCAGGGGATAAACAGATGTCAGAAGATGTTTCCCTAATAAGACCCCAGCAATAGAGGAGCACTGTCACTTTCATTTTACATTAAGGAGATAATTTCCTTTTATAGGACCAATTGCATTACATAGTCACTGATATGCTATGCAATTCCTTAAATATAAAGCCCATTTATGGCAGAATAAAAGCAGAGAATCTGCAAAAATAGGCAAGACTGGCATGTTTTGCTTTTTGTTCTCTTACACTACAGTATGCAGCAAATAATTATAACTGCTTAACACAGAAGAAAAAAGACATGAGTGCAGACACTAAGAAAATGAATTTGACTTCCCCCCCCCCCCCAACTTTTCAAGGTTTTAAAAGCTATAGGGGCAATTTATCAAACCTGTGCCAAGTGCAGACACAGCAAAAAAATTATAAGATATTGCTCACTTACTTTGCTTGTGCAATATTATTCCAGGTATCTGTCCCACTCTCCAGGTGGACAGGCAGGGGATTGAGGCATGCGTGCAGGTGTAAACTGTAGTGTAAATCTAGGCTAGCTTAAAACTCACGTAGATTGGCACGGATGTGTAGCAACCCCAAATATGCCTACTAAATGCAGCATGGGTAATAGCAGTAGGAAACCCTAGTTTTGAAAAATTCCCTCCACAGTTCTTATAGAACAGACCCTTTTTCCTCTTGTCTACTTTTCCCTTGCCATGGGGGGAGGAGGGATGTGGGTGGACAAACTACAATATTTTCTTATTGACAGTTATTTAAATATAAATATAGGGGTTGACTATAGATGTTTTATTTTCCTATCAGCTTTCCAAAAGTGTCATAAAGGCTCAATTATATAGAGTATGTGTCAAACAGGGTATATATCCCCCTGTGTAAAAGAGACAGTGATCACTTGTTGACTGATTGTTTACATTAGAGAGGTTGTCCAGGCAAAACTAACTTGTCCCTTATCCCACCGGGTTGGGAACAAGTAAGAGATCGCGGGGGTTCCAACCTGGGGGGGAAGGGTCACTACAGGGAGGATTAATTACAAAGACAGCTTAGTACTGGGGGGAAACCTGCTTGAGGAATACAATTTATTTGGGGGACTACCAATCTGAAGGATAGGTATATGGGAGATTCTACTTATTGCGTGGGGGCTACGTACATGAATGCATAAAGAGGCTTGACTACTATATGGATGCACAGAAGAACCCTTATACTATATAGGAGCACAGAGTGATCTGAATACCACTACTTTGGGGAACATATTGGGCATAACTGCTTAGGCTAGGTTCACACTTTTTGCAATCCCTTTTTTTATCCGTTTTTTGCAAAAACGGATCAAAACTGAGCCGTTTTTTTTAACGGACACAAAAGTAGTGTCAGCTACGTTTTTGTGTCTGTCAAAAAAAAAGGATCTGTTTTGATCCTTTTTTTTTTTTTACAATGGAAGTCAATGGAAAAACAGATCAAAACGGATGGACACAAATGCATCCGTTTTTTTCATCCGTTTTTTGCAAAAACGCAGTGTGAACCCAGCCTTATATAAGGCACAGGGGGGCACTGTAACTATGTAAAGCAATACAGTTAATGCCTCAAACACAATTAAAATCGTATCTGAGACTCCTGCAAGAAGAAAAATGTTCTGTTTACTAAACAAATTAAAAAAGCAAAATCAAGATTTAAGTCGTTAATCGGCCATACTGTAAAAAAATAAATAGATTTATATTTTATTGTTTGGCCACACCACCCAACCTTTATGTATAAAATCTATCTATTTATCTGTTTTATATGAACTGTATCGCCATAGTATGTTATTGTGATATCTATATACATATTACCTTGTACCCCCGGTTCTCTGCGTTTTCTATTGAGCATAGGGTAGAAGGGCCTCATACAGTTTTTTGCTATGGGGCCCCATGAATCCTAGCTACGCCCCTGCTGGACAACTTTTTTAAACTTTGTCAACAGAGAATCGGATTGACGCTCATAAACAGAGTGTATTACATGGCTCAATGACAAGTCGGCCAGGGCTATGCAAACATTGGCAGATTGTTAGTGCAGCCCTAGCATTAACCAGCCATTGCCTGCACATCTCCTATTAGATTAAAGATGTGCAGCCGATGATTGGTTAAAGCAAAGGGCTGCACAAATAATCTAGCAGTGTTCATGCAGCCTGACCACACGATCATTGAGCTGTATGATAGGCTCTGTATGCAAGCATAATCTAGCAGATCAGCGCTGGTTTACACTGCAGCTCAGGCTGTGTAAGTACTAAGTAAAAACGTGATAAAAAATTCAGGGAATTCAGCTCTTTTTATTATTGGCTCCTAATACAACTGCATTTTATAAAATTAGTAGTTAGTTGGTTATTAGAAATAAAATTGTATGTACAATAACTTTTGTTAGTATATTTTGCAAACCAAGGGTCCAGACCAAATAACTGGAAGTTATAGCCTTTTAAAGTATAGCCTTTTTGCTGCCATGAAACAGATGTTAAATAGGGAACACTGGCAGTGGCTTATATAGCTTCTGGGTATCTCTCTGTTCTCATGATCTTAAGTCCACTTATGTTTTGTGTTGTTCTTTAGAGGTCACAAAACTTTGATCAATAATGAGTGATAAGGGGCTTCTCTTGTACCTCCAGGACAACTGTGTGTGTTACCTTTCCCATGGGTACATGTCAAATATAAAATTTATGATAAATGATAGATAAATTAATTTAATGCACGGTAAATAAATCTGAAAAAAAAAAAGACTAGTTTGATAAATAGAATGTGTGGCATGCATTGCTCCACTAAACCAGCATATTGACAACCCTAAGATAATAAGATACTTTATTTTGACGTAGGAAAACCTAACTAAGCAGTGCCCAAAGGACATCTAATCCCATTGTCCCAATTTAGTTACAATCCTATGTTCACTTTTCCTGTGCTCCAAATGCTTTACATAATGTTATGTCCTTTCCCCCTTTTTTACAATCCCATTCCTATTCCCTGCTTCTATTAACCAGTCCTGGTTGTAACTGGTTTCAAGTGCATGCTACATGATTTGCAGGTTCTGTATCCTTCTTATCTAGACAAAGTTTTATTTACACATTATAGAGCCAATAATTGTTATTTTCGAACCTTTTATCTAAGTGGGGGCCTATGATCCTGAACATATTGACATTGCAGCTTGCCAGAGGTAAGTGCCTTTTACACAGGCCGATTATCATGCAATAAATCATTAAATCGTTTGAATTTAACCGATTATCTTCTGTTGTAAACACGACAGCAATTAAATGTCGTTGATCCCATCTTTTTAGCTGACCTCAAAATTATAATCACATGCAAGTATTTTTGTGTAAACATTTGTCATTCACAATGTATATTACGACCGCAATTCCGAATTTCATATTAACAACTTTTTATAGCTATTTATTTGTTAATCTAAACACCTATTGCTTAAAAGAAACAATCATTGCTTATTATTCGCTAAACGATTGCTTAAGTGATTTATCTCTATGTGTAAAAGGACCCTTAGGGTACTATTACATGGGACGATAATTGGCCAAATCGGGCGATTATCACTCCGTATAATAAAGACAACAATCAGCCAATGATTGTTGTCATTGGCTAATCATTGATGTAGGTTAGAACCTATAATTGTGGGCGCCGACCACGCACAGCTACGTGTAATGGCAGTGCGCGGCCGGCGACTGACGATCTACATTACCTATCCACGCTCCAGTGCTGCTGCTGCGGTCCGCTTCTCCCGGGGTCCCGTTCGCTCGGTAACGATGTCCTTGCAGCCCTTGTTAAACGATTATCTGGCCGTGTAATAGGCCCAGTAAACGAGCGCCGATCTAGCAGATTGGCGCTCGTTTACAGTTGTTATCGGGCCCCTATCGGCCCATCTAATAGTACCCTAAGTCATGTGTACCTTGTGACAACTAAAAGATTGGCAGTCGATGGGGGGGGGGGGAAATAATCAATCATTACTTACCTTTCTCTGTGCCTGCAAGGTGCCGGTCGACAGGCTCCAGAACCCCCTGCCGGAAGGCATTTTCCCCCTGAGTTCCGATGATCTCACAACTTGGGGAAAAATGACCAAACCGACTGATGGATTGCTTGCTCAGCCAATCAGTGACTGCAGTGGTGTCTGACCCCAGTCCATTGCAGGTTGTGACATTGGCTGTGAAGGAGATCCCGGAAACTGGCGGGGTAATGATTGTTTATTATCCGTAATCAAGGTAGAGATACAACGGTACTCACCCAGGTGGAGCATAAAGAATGCTTTATTGCAGGAAAAGAACAGAATACAATCACAGGTGCGTTCCACAGATAAGAGCAACGAACGTTTTGCGCTTGCACGCTTCAACTGGCTCACATGTGATGTGAGCCAGTTGAAGAGTGCAAGCGCGAAACATTCGTTGCTCTTATCTGTGGGAGTCGTAGTGCCTGCTTCTCTTCTCATGCTTCATTACCTCTGATTGTTTATTATGTTCCTCCCCTGCTTTTTTAATTTGAAATTTTTTTCAAACTTCTCCTTTAAGGGTCCACTAACTTCATTTGTACACAACACATGTATATTTTCTTTTTATTCATAATTATATTTTGCCTGGACCGACATCCTAACTGCCTGGAGCAGCCTCCTGTTTGGCTGGAGCTTCCTCCTGACTGCCTGGACCAGGGTCCTGTCACAGCTGGGCTTATATATAGACTATACCATACTACACTCACCTTCTGTTGACGGCAGCGAGGGATCAATATTGATGAGAGTAACAAAAAGTGGTGGTCCCAGCACCCCATATTAAAAAATATCAAAATCTTTATTTCATTCCAAAAAGTAAAAACAGCTCATGTATGGTGAACAGCAAGGACCTACGCGTAGGTCCTTGCTGTTCACCATACACGCTGCAAGATCCACAATGAAATCCACTCCGGTGTGCGGTACAGTTATTCCCCTTGGGTCTCTGCTTTCTTGCAGCTAATTTTTTTAAGCCTCTCTATCTTAACTAATTGTCTGCACTTGAAGAGGCTCATACATTCTTCGGCTTGCTTCTTCAGCTCCCAGGTCACTGACGGTGCTCACAGAACTGAAGAAGAAAGCCAGAGCGAGAGACAGAGGGGCATGAAAATCCACTGTGAGAATGCAGAGACCATAGGGAATTACTGTACCGCATACCGCATTTCGCTGCAGATCTTGCAGCATCAAATCTGCTGTGTATGGGGTAAGTGTGAACATGCCCTTATGGCTTATTTTCTTATGGACTTCTCATCATGGATCCCCTTCCCCTAGAGGTCAGTGCAAGGAGAGCACAAACAGAACTGTATTTTCTTAATCAGCGCTCTGATCACTGGCCAAGGTGCTATCCCTTCTCAGTCAGTCAGTGATAGGATGAGTGGAGAGTGACAGCCCACTTAGTCAATCACTGACTGACTGAGAAGTGACAGTTGGGCAGTGATTAGGCCATCCCTCTTGTATCTCAAGAATGACAAGCCACTCAGCCAATCACTGGGCTCAGCGCTGTCTCTCAGTCAGTGATTGCCTGAGCTGGCTGGGCCTGAAAACATGGAATAGGACACTGGGGGAGCACGGACAGGTAAGTATAGATTAATTAATGTTCGGTGAAGTTTTTTGCAGTAAAAAAAATTATAAACAACATTTTTAAAAGAATCATAAATCTCTACTCCGTACCTCATGGTTGCTGTCTGTGGTCTGCAGCTGTTGCTCTCTATTTGCACTTAGTATTAAAAATCAGTTAAGTGCATTTGACTCACTAGAAGCTGTGGTCCACTAGAAGCTGTGGTCCACTGCAACTTAGGTATCTAGAAAGCAATCTGACAACTGCCTGTTATGTTAAGGCTCTGATCATAAGAAGGCTGTACTAGCAGAGCACAGATAAGATAGTAAAGTCATGGCCAAAAAATTTGACAATGACACAAATATTATATTTTCACATGATCTGCTGCCCTCTAGTTTTTATGTGTATTTGTCAGATGTTTTTACCAGATACAGAAATATAATTGCAATCACATTAAGAGTAACAAAAGCTCATATTGACAGTTAGAATGAGTTAATACAGCAAGTCAATATTTGCAGCGTTGACCCTTCTTCTTCAGGACCTCTGCAATTCTCCCTGGCATGCTCTCAATCAACTTCTGGACCAAATCCTGACTGAAAGCAGTCTATTCTTGGACAATCAATGCTTGCATTTTGGCAAAATTTGTTGGTTTTTGTTTGTCCACCCGTCTCTTGATGATTGACCACAAGTTCTCAATGGGATTAAGATTTGTGGAGTTTCCAGGCCATGAATCCAACTTCTCTATGCTTTGTTATCACCTTTGCTTTATGGCAAGGTGCTCCATCATGCTGGAAAAGGCATTGTTGATCGCCAAACTGCTCTTGGACGGTTGGGAGAAGTTGCTCTTGGAGGACTATCTGGTATCATTCTTTATTCATGGCTGTGTTTTAGGCAAAACTGTGAGAGAGCCGATTCCCTTGGTTGAGCAGCAACCCCACACATGAATGGTTTCAGGATGCTTTACAGTTGGCATGAGAAAAGACTGGTGGTAGCGCTCACCTTGACTTCTCTGAATAAGCTGTTTTCCAAATCTCCCAAACAATCGGAAAGGGGATTCTTCAGAGAAAATGATTTTACCCCAGTCCTCAGCAGTCCACTCCCTGTACCTTTTGCAGAATATTAGTCTGTTCCTGATGTTTTTTCTGGAGAGAAGTGGCTTCTTTGCTGCCTTCCTTGAGACCAGGCCTTGCTCCAAGAGTTTCAGCCTCACAGTGGGTTCAGATGCACTCACACCTGCCTGCTGCCATTCCTGACCAAGCTCTGCACCGTTGGTAGCCTGATCCCGCAGCTGAAACACTTTTAAGAGACGGCCCTGGAGCTTGCTGGTCTTTCTTGGGCACCCTGGAGGCTTTTTGGCAACAATGGAACCTCTCTCCTTGAAGTTTTTGATGATGCGATAGATTGTTGACTGAGGTGCAATCTTTCTAGCTGCGATACTCTTCCCTGTTAGGCCATTTTTGCGCAGTGGAATGATGACTGCATGTGTTTCTTTAGAGATAACCATGGTTAACAGAAGAGAAACAATGATGCCAAGCACCAGCCTCCTTTTAACCCTTAGATGACCCAGGGTGTATAGTTACGCCATAGAAGTCTGTCCCCAGACGACCTAGGGCGTAACTATACGTCCCGAACGTTGAAACGGGCCACCGGAGGTCTCTCACCTGCCTCCGTTCGGTCCGATCGGCGACCTGCTTCACTAAGCCTGCACAGGCAGGCTCAATGAGCAGATCGCCAATAACACTGATCAATGCTATGCCAATGGCATAGCAATCATCAGTGTAGAAATCAAAGTACTGTATGTAAAAGTCCCCCAAAGGGACTTCAAATGTGTAAAAAAAAAAAAAATTTAAAAACCCTAATACACTACCCCAAAGCCCCTCCCCCAATAAAAGTTGAAATCACACCCCTATCCCATTAAATAAAACATATAAAAATAAATAAACAAATAAACATATAATATACCGTAGCATGCGTAATTGTCCGATCTATTAAAATATAGTAAGTGTCATTGCGAACGGTGAACGGCGTACATGAAAAGAGGGAAAAAAGTGCGCGGATTACCGATTTTATGTTACATTATATGTTAAAAAAAAATTATAAAAAGTGATCAAAACGTCCGATCTTCACAAATATGGTATTAATAAAAACTAGAGATCATGGCGGAAAAAATTACACCCCTTACAGCCCTGTTGGTGAAAAACTAAAACCGTCACAATAAGCGTCACAATAGGGCCATTTTATTAATAATTAATTGCCAAAAAAAAGGATTTCATTAAAAAAAATTTTTATAACATTAGAGAACCTGTGTAAACCTGCATGTGGTTGTTTTCGGACTGACCTATAGAATAATAGTATAATGTCGCTTTTACCATATAGTGCATTACGTTGACACAGGAACCTCCCAAACGTTACCATATTGCATTCTTTTTTACGATTTCACCAATTTATATCTTCATAAATAATATATTTGGGATTCCGTCATACATGTTATGGCAAAATGAAGGACACCATTACAAAGTACAACTATTCCTGTAAAATACAAGCCCTTACATGGCTTGTAGATAGTAAACTGAAAGTGCTAGAGTTCTTAGAAGGGGAGGAGGGAAAAATGAAAACACTAAGATAAAAATTTGCGCGGTCCACTGGGTCATTTTGGGCCTGGTCTTCAAAGGGTAAAGTGTCCAGTGGTGTCATTCTTACCTTATCATGACAGATTGATCTCCAGCCCTGTCCTCATCAACACCCACACCTGTGTTAATGGAGAAATCACTGAAATTATGTTAGCTAGTCCTTTTAAGGCAGGGCTGCAATGATGTTGAAATGTGTTTTCGGGGATAAAGTTCATTTTCTAGGCAAATATTGACTTTGCAAGTAATTGCTGTTAAGCTGATCACTCTTTATAACATTTTGGAGTATATGCAAATTGCCATTTTAAAAACTGAAGCAGCAGACTTTGTAAAAATTAATATTTGTATCTCAAAACTTCTCAAAACTTTTGGCCATGACTGTACACTGCACCAGGATGGTATTGCTTATACAAGACCTCTAGTAGTAGTAAAGAATTATAAAAAAAAAAAAAAAAAAACTTTTGAAAAAAAAATCCTCCTCCCTTTTCCATTTTTTAATACATATATCTAACCTAAAAATAAATAAATAAATAACATAGTTGGTATTACCATGTAGAAATGCTTGACTATAACAATGAAAAGAATGTATTTTTAAAAAAATGAGAAAAAAAAACGTGCTATGATTTTTTTCTAATAATCATTGCAATGTGAAAGCAACAATGCAACTAAATGATTGTATTATATTAAAAACATTAAAAATTTAAATTGGTAATACTCTGGTTCTTTATTTACTACAATTTATTTAAAACATCCTTGGGCATTAGACTGTGTTTTGTATGTTTAAAAAACATCAGTTATTGCCACAATTTAACTGACTGCAATGCATTGAATTCAATTGAATGACGTCCAATGCATACAGTGTATAAAATGACGTACTGCGCAGCCATCAAAATAATGATCATGTCAATTATTTTCGGATGTCTATTGCAAACAGCGGACATTATTTTTTTGTTGTTCACACATTTTTTCTTTCTCCGTTTTTGCTATTAAATTCAATGGACTTTTCAATTAAAGATGCACCCAAAAGCTTTGTTCACACAACGTCATAGAGAAAAGGCGTCCAATTTTGATATTTAACAAAAAAAAGTCAGTTTTTGCCGCAATTTAACTGACTGCAATTGCAATGCATTGAAGTCAATGGGAAGACGAATGTCCAATGCGCACAATGTATTAAATAACAGACATTTTTGCCGCGAACGTCATAATAATGAACATGACTATTATTTTCGGACGTCTTTTGCAAAATTAGTTGTTCACACACAGTTTTTCTTTTGTCAACGTTCTTTCTCCTTTTTTACTATTAAACTCAATGGACTATTTAATTAAGCTACACCCTAAGGGCAATTAGTAACCCAAACTAGAATAATATACCAACAGTTGTCAATGCACAAATTGGAGGCAAGGCTGCTTAATAACGTTTGTTATTTTAGACTCAAATTTTAAACGGAGCTGAAAAAACATTGTGTGAACATAGCCTAAAAATGGGCAAAGGATGGTGCAAAAAGAAAAACTGTGTGTGAACAACTATTAAATAATGCCTGGTGTTTGCAAAACATGCCCAAAAATAAATGTCATGATCATTATTTTGATGTCCTCGCTGACAACGTCCATCATTTAATACACTATGCGGATTGAACATCTGTCATCCCATTAACTTTAATGCGTTGCATTAATGTCAATTAAAATCTGACGTCTTTTTAAATAGAAAAAGCGGACACCTTTTTTGTTTTTGGATGTAGTGTGAACATATCCTATGTTGATTATTTTTACACCCGGGAAGGCTGGGTTCACACTACGTAAGTTTACGGCCGTAGCGCGTTCCGTGAATAAGAGGCCGGAAACTTACGTAGTTTGCGTACAATGTAAAGTATACGGTCTACGGCCGCACGGTTCACACTACGTACGAACTTACGCCCGGATCGTATGCGGCGCCGTAAAAAATCGTACATGCGGTCCCGTACGTAGTGGTGATTTCTTCATTTTGAAAGCTTTTGTGCCGATCCAAAAGGTTCTGTGGGGTGTCCGGGGCTAGGCGAAGATTTCCAAGTAAAAGACCGCTGTCAGATCGCTACGAAGAGCGCTCAGGAAGCGTAAGTACACTACGGGCGTAAGTTTGCGGTCCGTACGTATCCGGCCGCAACTTGAGTAAAGTCCCGGCCAGAGTTTCATACGTATATGTCCGGCCGCGGAAAATATGCGGCCGGACATATACGTAGTGTGAACATAGCCTTAGGCTATGTTCACACAGTATCTCGCTCAGTATTTTTTTAACCAAAACCAGGAGTAGATGAAAAACACAGAAAGGCTATGTTCACATTTCAAAAATAAAGAAAAGGCGGCCGATTTTGTTATTGAAAAAAAAAGTTTTTGCCGCAATTTAACTGACTGCAATGGCAATACATTAAAGTCAATAGGAAGATGGATGTCCAATGCACACAATGAATTAAATAACGGATGTTTTTACTATGGACGTCAAAATAATACACATGATCATTATTTTTGGATGTCTTTTGCAAACAGCTGACTTTTTTTTTTAGTTGTTCACACATAGTTTTTCTTTTCCCCCCTTTCTTTCTACGTTTTTACTGTTAAACTCAATGGATTTTTCATTTAAGCCAAAAGCCATTGACCCAAAGCCAATTAGTAACCGCAAACTAGAATTATATTCATTATACTAAGACAAAGCTAGGCAGTTAAATGACATCCGTTATTTTAGACTCAAAATAATGGACCTTGTTTTAAACAGAGCTCAAAAGACGTTGTGTGAACATAGCCAAACTGTGCAAATCTTTACATTATAGTGTTTTCTGTCGGTTCCACTTCTGATTTGGCTACAAATACTGACCAAAAGACTAACAGAAACACTGGACAAAATTCTATTTGTAAACATAGCCTTAAAACATAGCCTTAACCCCTTAGCGTCCCATGACTTACCTGGTACCTGGTACCAGTCACCTGGTACCTGGCGCAGGGGGAGTTCAGAGAGGTGTCCCGCCGGAACCTCGCTCTGAACGGCGCCTCTCCTGGCTGCTATCTGTAGCCGGGGAATGGCTTTATTAGCCGGCGTGGATCCCGTTGCCGCATCGGCTAATTAAGCATTCTAATGCATCTGTCAAACCTGACAGCTGCATTGAAATGCTTCAGACCTCACATCCCTTGTGTCTAGTGGGTCGGATCTCCCCCCCGCGATCGCATCGCGATCCGTTCTTCTGGCCGGGCCGGGCCTCAGCGTCGCAATGACTCTGATCCCGGCTCGGCAATACATTGCACTGGCCTGCAGCAGGCCAGTGCAATGGATCACAGATCTAATGGATCTTTGCTGTGTATATACACAGCATTGATCTCTATAAGAGATCAGTGCTGTTTATATACAAGTCCCCCAGGGGGACTTCTAGATAATGTAAAAAAAAAAAGTAAAAGTGTGTTTTAATTAATAAAAATCCCCTACCCTATTAAAAGTCCAAATCACCCCCCTTTTCCCATTTTATAAATATAAATAAATAAACAAATAAATAAACATGTTTGGTAACGCATCGCACGTAATTGCCCGAACTATTAAATTATCACATTCCTGATCTTGCGCGGTAAAGCGCAAAAAAAATCAAAAGTGCAGAATTTTTGGTCCCATCAAATCCAAAAAAAAATTTCTAAAAAGTGATAAAAAAGTCGCATATGTGCAAACAAGATACCGATAGAAAGTACATGTCATGGCGCAAAAAAGTGACACCTCAGGCAGCCCCATAGAACAAAGGATAAAAGCGCTATAAGCATGGGAATAGGGTGATTTTAAGGAAAATATATTTATTAACAATGGTTTGAATTTTTTAAAAGCCATCAGATAAACTAAAAGTTATACATGTTACATATCAATGTAATCATACTGATGTGAGGAACATATATAGGAACAAGTCAGTTTTACCATAGGGCTAATGGCGTAAATGCAAAACTCCCCGAAATCCAAATCCTCTCTTTTTCAATTTGACAGCGCAAATGATTTTTTCCCGACTTCACAGCATATTTTATGAAAAAATAGTGCCTGTCATTGCAAAGTACAATTGGTTTCGCAAAAAATAAGGGCTCATATGGGTCTCTCGGTCAAAAAATGCAAGCGCTATGGACTTTCAAACATAAAGAGGAAAAAGTACAAAAATTGGCTTTGACCTTAAGGGGTTAAAAAAGCTGTATTTTGGCTCAAAATTAAGATCATATTTTAGTATTATTTTACTGTGTATGAACATATCCTTAAAGACTTTAATGCGACTCTGTACCCACAATTTGATCCCCCCAAACCACTTATACCTTCAGATAGCTGCTTTTAATCCAAGATCTTTCCTGAAGTCCGTTCAGCAGGTAATGCAGTTATTGTCCTAAAAAAACTACTTGCAGCCCGTGCCAAACGGGAGTATCTGTGCCCTAACTTTGCACCACCCCTCCGTCCCTCCTTCCCACCCTCCTCATCATTAGGAATGCTCCAGGCAGATTGCCTCCTATTCCCCACCTGTGTCACCCGGCACATGGGCTGGATCGTTAAGCACATGTTCAACATGGAAAAAATGTTACAGTGGCATTCCTAATGATGAAGAGGGTGGGGAGGAGGGACGGAGGGGTGGTGCAAAGTTAGGGCACAGATACTCCCGTTTTGCACGGGGCTGCAAGTTTAAACAATGTCTTTTATAACAATAACTGCATCACCTGCCAAATAGACCCCAGGACAGATCTTGGTTTAAAAGCAGCTATCCGAAGGTACAAGTGGTTTGGGGTGGTCACATTGTGGGTACAGAGTCGCTTTAAGGTTACGTTCAGATAACTTTTTTTCTGGCTATGTTCACACTACGTTTTTTTCAGCTCCATTTAAAATAATCCTCCATTTAAAATAATGGACGTCATTTAGCTGTCTGGCCTCCCCTTGCAATGACGGCTGTTGGTACATTATTCTAGTTTGGGTTACTAATTGGCCTTTGGGTGCATCTTAATTGAATAGTCCATTGGATTTAATAGTAAAAACGGAGAAAGAACATTGAAAAAATAAAGACTGTGTGTGAACAACTAATAAAAAAACGTCCGCTGTTTGCAAAAGACATCAGAAAATAATTGTCATGATCATTATTTTGACGTCCGCAGTGATAACATCCATTATTTAATACATTGTGTGCATTGGATGTCTATCACCCAATTGACTTCAATGCTATGCATTGAAGTAAATGAAATTGCGGCAAAAACGGATGTCTTTTTAAATAGCAAAAGCGTCCGCCTTTTCTTTTTTTTGACGTTGTGTTAACATAGCCTTTTTTTTATAATGACAGCTATTAATAATAATCATGATCATTATTTACGTACGTCTGTTAATATAAAACAACAGCTGTTATTTATCCTAAAAAGACTTTGTACAAACACTGTAAAATACAGCTGTAATTTTGAGGTAAAAATATTGCTGTGTTTTCAAAGTAATAATACACTCCATTGAAGCCAAAGAGAAATTGATCAGCAGTGCACACAGTGCACTCATTTATTCCCACCCGCTTTTGCACCATTTGGCTATGTTCACACATTTTTTTCAGCTCCATTTAAAATAACGTCAGTTATTTTGAGTCTAAAATAACGGACGTTTTTCGAAGCCTTAGTGCAATGACGGGTGTTTGCACATTATCTCAGTTTGAGGTTATTAATTGCCCTTTGGTTGTGGCTGAATTGAAAATTCCATTGAATTTAATAGTAAAAACGGAGAAAGAACAGTGACAATAGAAGAACTGTGTGTGAACAACTAATACAAAACGTCCGCTATTTGCAAAAATGTCTGTTTTTCAATGCATTGTGTGCATAGGACGTCCGTCTTCCCATTGACTTCAATGCAATTTCATTGAAGTCAGTTAAATTGCTGCAAAAACGGACGTTTTTTTAAATAGCGAAATCGGATGTTTTTTCTCCAATTTTGACGTTGTGTGAACAAAGCCTTCGTGTGTTTTTTTTTTTTTTTTACATTGTTTCATTTTCACTTAAAACTATGGCTGTATTTAACTTTTATTTACTGTGTGAACTTAGCTTAAAACATCTGTACAATATATACTATGTTTTTTTTTTTTTTTTACTAATGCTAATAAAATATACACAGATTTTTCTAACATATATTCATTACATTTCAATAGGTTACATTCTGTTTTTAAACAAAAAGATAGGTAACAGCAAAAAGATAAGACTATCAGTATGTCTCTGTAGCACTAGCATTTCTCATGCAAACAAAACCCATATGCCCAAGACTTGCATTATTTTTCGCTTTGATAGACATTTGAAAAAAAAAATGACCTAACAAATTGCAGTGTTTATTTGTTTCTAATATATATTTTTTTTTAGAAACTTCACTACATTGTTCAATCTAAAAATCTAATTTCATTGACAGGAAAGTATACTGCACAAGCTAGAAAGCTCATATTCACAAGGCAAACAAAGCATCATTTTTTAATGAATCTTCTGAATACATCGTTTGCAGCAGCTTGCCTAGACCTGCTTGTCATAATGGTTTCTTCAAACGTTCTTTAAAGCTTGTGATGTTCAAGGCCCTAGCCTTCCCCTTTACTTGCCTGTTTTTTATCTGTCACAGTTGTCAACTAAAATAGAGCACCTAGCCTTTGTTTCAAGATAGTACCTGATCAATATCATCAATCCGCTGTACTCCCATTCCTTCTCTCTTTCTCTTCCCCTCTCTCTCTCTCTTACACACTCTCTCTCCCTCTCTATAGCTGTATCCATTTCCTCCTGGCAAAAAGGGACTTTATGAATAAATGATACTGAAATGCTGAGGGTTCAGATACTAAATAATGAATTTCACCACCAAAAACACAACAACTTCTCCAATCATAAAATACTGCTCCTTCTATATTGATTGTGCTTTGGCAACCAGATGCAGTGCTAGGCTTTACTCTGCAAGGTGTTTAAATAGAAATACAGGTTTACCCGGGATTTATCATATGTGGAAATATGTATTATCTAAGAGGGCTGCCTGCTAATAGATGGTATGCTATTTCTTCCTGATGATTAACCCTTTGCATTGAGTGGAAAGCAACTGTGCCACTGTCTCGATGGGAACTCTTCTCCATGGGACATTACAGTAAGTGTGTCATCTCTTCTGTGCTGTACTGGCTGAAATCTGCTGTTTGTGGAGAGAGTTGTTGTGTAGCAAATTGCATTTTGTTCTTCACAACTGATTCGTAGGGTAGGTAATACTGCAACGTGTTCTTAATGTGATGCTTGTGCTGTGCTGATACTTGTGGCTCACTGAGGCTAGTAGTGGATCAGGGCTTTGTAGCATTTGTTGTATTCTCTGGGACTCGCTCCTCTTTTTTCCCATATAAATGGACTCTGCTGTTGCATTTCTGATGTGCAAGTGCCAGTGTCTCTATTCAAAGACACACATGGGGTCAGGGGGTAGAATCCTGGCAAGTGGTAAGGAAGAAAAAAAAATGCCTGCTATCAACTTCCAAGATAATGTGTTTGACTGATATACTCAGGGTCTTTACACTGCTTTAATCCTTATTAGTGTCACACAGGCGTCATATTTAATTAGGAACTACGAGACTGACTTAGTGATGATGGGGAAGGTTTGTGTCCAAACTTCAAGGTTCCTTGCTATTTTAATACCGAGGAGATTAATAATCTGTATATTTTATGTCACTCGGGAAATCATGTTTTTTAATTATTAATGACATGATACATTTTTTTTCTATCTGTCAAGTTCGTATCTTATGTTTATTGTATACAGTGTGCCAATGGTATTGCAACATCAACTTTAAAAGTAGACTGTTGAACTATATGACCTAAATTGAAAGACTCTTCTATTCTCTTAGGAGTGTAAAGGTAACATCTAAAAACTGCAAAAAGAAATGGAAATAAAAAAAGAAAAAGCTTGACCATTAAGTATTTGTCGATATAATAGGAAAACAAAATCTATTTAAATATGTATAGTAATAAAATAGATAATTATACTTACTGTAATAAATTAAAATCTATATACTTTTGAATCTTGTTATTTCCTAGGCCTGATGTGAACCACAAACAGTAAATAAAAGTCTATCCTTAGATCAATATTCAATATTTATTGACATTTTGAATCATCCTAATCAAGAACATCCTAATGAAGAAGTACTCATAGTCAAAGAAGAACATATTTGTTTTTACAATCGTAAAGTTATAAACAGTAAGTAGCCCGATAGAGTTGCAGACTTCAGTTCACATATACTTAAAATGTATGATACACAATATAATAAATATATCATGTCCTTTCCCTAGGAGATTATACCTTACAATGGTGCAATTAAGTTTCTCCCCAGGTGCTGTAGTGCATATGATTGACAGGTGCCTACATTACAGCCCTGCAAGGCTACTGCAGAGTACATAAGGGCTACTAGTAAGACAGTCAAACATTGTACAAGGATGTTTAGCTCTCATGTAAGTTATAGGATTGATCTGACTATTTCTGTCGGTTGAAACTTTTTGCTGTTGACAACAATCTGAATACAATTTCATTAAATGAACAAATAAAGGGCCTCCTGCAAGTACCAAAATCTGACATTATAAAGTCACATATGGTAGTTTATGTTTAGAAATACATTGATGTAGCAGAAGGAAAATAAAGAAAATGAATACACACTTTTCAAGATTATGTAGCATAATTAGTAATATAATTGTCAATAATAAAATAATTAGAATACTTTTATTTGTATATATTCTTTCAACACAGAAGACTACGCTAGATACTAAAATACGGCTGGAATGTCAACTCTAAAAGTCATGTGGATTCTATAACAATGTAGATAATTTAGTTGTTTAGAAGCAAAACTCTTAATGTGCCATAAAAGTGCTCCAAGAAATACATATAATGACAGATAAATAGATGCATGGATGTATCCTTGGACAGATACTGTGCATGAATGGAACAGTGCTATAGACAGTAGTAGCTGGTATAAATATGATTTTGTTGTATCCCGGGGCATTGCCAGAGGATCTGATATCTAATAAGTAAGACTGATATCAGTTAGATATATCAGTAATAATTCTGAAATAACAGCTAGAATTCTGCGAGTAATTTGTAGTTTCTATATAAAAACCAAATACATCAACTGATTGATATCCTGTTTTACAGGGAATAAAACTGGGGGGCAGTCATAACAGAACACTGGTTTGAAGGTATTATACAAACACCATGGTATTACTGGCATTATTAAAATAATTTGTCTTTTGCATGAAATCATGTATAACCATTAAGAAATAATCTCTGCCATCCCATTCTGTTTCCTGTGAAGACAGACGTACACATGTGGGCTCAAGCTCGTCCCAGCCCAGGTTACTGAGTAACCTATGAATGTTTCATGCTTATCAAGGATACTGGGAAATAGAGCTGACAGGTGCTTTCTACTCTGCTTATTCCTGTCTTCCTGCATTAGGCAGAACTAGTTGAAAAAATACAGCTTGCACACCGGCTGTGTATCGTGGTTTATCGGGAAGAACATACTGTCTGTTGTATATTTTCCTCACATACAATTTTATTTGTATATTATCCAAAAATGTATAGAATCTTTGTGTATGTTACACCAAAATATTAAATAACAAAAAGTAATGTGATACACAATAGTTAGCAGATACTTTTTATAGTTAAGAAAACTGGTAGTTAGCATACATAGATCAATGAAACCTTAGTTTACGAGCATAATTCTTTCAGGGAACATGCTTGTAATTCGAACCACTTGCATATCAAAGCAAATTTACCATAAGAAATAATGGAAACGCAGACAATTGCTTCCACAACCCAAAAATAAGGTAGGTAAGGTGTTCTGTATCAATAAAAGAACACTGTATCAGTAAAGAAGGAGTTAATCAGTTAACTCTCCCTCGACACACAACTCCTTAGGTGGCTGCAGCAAACCTGCTGGTACCTGCTGGTACTAGCTCCTGCTGCCTGGACCAGCTATCGGTGAAGGGGTTAATTCATGGGTCAGAGGGAAGCAACAGTGACGCTGAAAGGCATTTGATCACTGGCAGAGTTGATCAGGTAGCAGGGGGTTAAAATTAGAGAGGGCTTTCTACCCAGTACAGTATCAGGATGGGGGCACAGGAGGCTTGTATTAAGAAATCTTTCCCATTTACTAAGTTACAAATTTTTTACATTGTTAACTTGTCTTGCAAAACACTCTCAAACAGAATTACTTGTAATCCAAGGTTTCACTGTACTTTCTATCAATATTCTTTATAGTCATTTAAACATTTAATGGGTCCAGTACAGTACACAGAGCATACATGCAGTGCAAACTTGAAGTGAGATGAAGTGATTATTAGGCTGTGCCAATAATTAAGTATTCCAATGCAGGTGTCAAAGTTGACAACTGCATCTGAATACTTGCAGTAAGCATATTTCCTGGTGTCTAGTGGGTTGGATCGCCCATCGCCTGCGACATAGTCACGGAGAGGCAATCCCGACCGAGGGGGACTTCTAGTATAAGTGTTAAAAAAAAAGTGTTATTATTAATAAAAAAAAAACCCTCCCCTAATAAAATTTTGAATCACCCCGCTTTTCCCATGTTATAAATAAAAGTAAATAAATAAACATGTTAGATATCTCCGCGTGCATAATCGCCTGAACTATTAATTAATCACATTACTGATCACGCACGGCAAACGGTTTAAGCACACAAAAAATTGCAAAGTGCAAAATTGTGCATTTTTGGTCGCATCAAATACAGAAAAATTTAAATAAAAAACGACCAAAAAGTTGCATATGCACAATCAAGGTACCACTAGAAAGTACCAATCATGGTGCAAAAAATGACACCTGACACAGCCCCATAGACCAAAGGATAAAAGCACTATAAGCCTGGGAATAGAGCGATTTTAAGGAATTTATATTTGTTAACAATGGTTTGAATTTTTTACAAGCCATCTCATAATATAAAAGTTATACATGTTACATATCGTTGTAATTGTAACGACTTGAGGAACATGCATAACAAGTCAGTTTTACCCCGGGGGAACGGCGTAAAAACAAATATCACCCAAATAAACAAAATGCGTTTTGTTTTTCAATTTCACCACACATTTTTTTTTCTGGTTTTGCAGTATACTTTATGAAAAAATTCAGCCTGTAATTGCAAAGTACAATTAGTGGCGCAAAAAATAAGGGCTCATGTGGGTTTCTAGGTGAAAAAATGCAAGTGCTGTGGCCTTTTAAGCTGGAGAAGGAAAAAAACGGAAGTGTAAAAATGCAAATTGGCCGGGTCCTCTAAGGGTTAAAATAGCTAGCTAAAGCCAAAGAAAGTGTTTCAATAATCATCTATAATGGTGCATTTACACAGACAGATTTATCTGACTGATTTTTGAAGCCAAAGCCAGGAACATACTATAAACAGGGAACGGGTCATAAAGGAAAGACTGAGATTTCTCCTCTTTTCCATTCCTGACTTTGGCTTCCAGAATCTGTCAGATAAATCTGCCTCTGTAAACACACCATAAGACTGGGCGCTTAGTTCAATATGGACACCACAATTGACTTGTCAGCAGACACAGATTGCATCAGAAAGCTATAGGCTACATAGGTGTTCTAACTAGAGGTTATCAAACAAGGCCGAGGTTCAGGTCTCCACCTTCCCCACGGAAAGGGAGGAGTGAGAGGGTGCTGTACCTGCAGGAGGGCTGGGTCTTGTGGTGCACCACAGCCTTAGGCACTGACTTGTCACGGTCACTGATGGGCACGAGGGCTTCCACAGGTACAGGTTACTCTCTGGTGCTTCCCTGAATTCTTCCTCTCTTCTGTGGGCTACTGCAGAGGTTTTTTTTGTAGGGGGCTGCACCTGTGTGTAAGGTGGTTGGTGGTGTGGACCTGTAGTTCCCCTGGGGCCAACCCCAAATACTGCTGTCCGGTGATATGGCCCTTGATGGTGGTGTGGTGCAGGTAGACCAGGACAACAGGGAGACAAGGACAGAGGCAGGATGATAATAATAAAATGAGAGATCAGTGCGCATATACTAGAAGTCCCCCAGGGGGGCTTCTAGTATATGTGTAAAAAATAAAAATAAAGTGTTATTATTAATAAAAAAAAAAAAACTCCCCTAATAAAAGTTTGAATCACCCCCCTTTTCCCATGTTAAAAATAAAAATAAATAAATAAATAAACATGTTTTTTATCGCCGCGTGTGTAATCGCCCAAACTATTAATTTATCACATTCCTGATCTCGCAAGGTAAACAGCGTAAGCGTAAAAAATCCCAAAGTGGAAAATTGTGCATTTTTGGTCGCATGAAATCCAGAAAATTTTTAATAAAAAGCAATCAAAAAGTAGCATATGCGCCATCAAGGTACCGATAGAAAGAACACATCATGGCGCAAAAAATGACACCTCACATAGCCCCATAGACCAAAGTATAAAAGCACTATAAGCATGGGAATAGAGCGATTTTAAGGAACATATTTTTGTTAATGGTTTGAATTTTTTATAAGCCATCAGATAAAATAAAAGTTATACATGCTACATATCATTGTAATCGTATCAACTTAAAGGAACATACATAACAAGTCAGTTTTACCCCAGGACGAACGGCGTAAAAACAAATACCCCCAAATAAACAAAATATGTTTAGTTTTTTTTTTTCAATTTCACCACACATTTATTTTTTTTCTGGTTTTGCAGTGTACTTTATGAAAAAATTCAGCCTGTCATTGCAAAGTACAATTAGTGTTGCAAAAAGTAAGGGCTCATGTGGGGGTCTAGGTGAAAAAATTTAAAAATAGGGCTCATGTGGGGTTCTAGGTGCAAAAATCGAAATTGGCTCTGTCTTTAACCCCTTGCCGCAAAATGACGTTCCTGGAACGTCATGTAAAGCAGGTAGTTCCCGCAACATGACGTTTCAGGAACGTCATGGCTTCCCTGCCTCCCCCCACTGTCCCTATGTAAGATCGGGCAGCAGGAGGAGGCTGTGTCACACAGCATCCCCCTGCTGCCTCTGCCCGGAGGGGAGCCGCGCTCCCCCCGGGCAGTTAACCCCATAAACGCCGCGGTCAATGCGACCGCAGCGTCTATGGGGAGATTAGTCATATGCCGGCGATCGGGCAGCGGGGGGAGGCTGCATCACGTTGCCTCCCCCCACGGCCACAACTAGTATGTCCCCCGGCCCCCCTCCCCTCGTCCCCCGATACCGGAGATCACCGCTATTACCGTTATAGCGGTGATCTCCGGTACTGGGAATTACTGGCGCCGCCGAGAGCTTTCATCTCCCCCCTCCCTGAATCCATGGTGGGGGAAGATGAAAAATGTCCCCTCAGACCCCAGATCAGCCCCCCGATCAGTCCCCAGATCACCGTACCCGGGCGGCCATCAGATCCAAGATGGCCGCCCCCATCCCTGCGAACAAACGATGTTTGTTCACAGGGATGGAAATAAAATAATGATCAAAGCCCCACCCTCTCCACCACCAGAGGTAGCGGAGAGCATGGGGCAGTGATCGGGGAACCCCCTGTGTGGTCCCGGAGCAGGCGATCGGCGGTATATACTATATATCGCCGATCGCCTGTTCCCAGTGCAAAGAAGCACTTTTTATCCCCTGTCACCATAAATGATTGGTGACAGGGGATAAAAAGTGATGTCCCCCCACCCCCCAAGTCGCCCCCCTGTCACCCCCGTCCCCCAGTCACCCCCCCTACCCCTTATACGTTACCTGATCCTGGAGCTCCTTCCTCCTCGACGCCCTGGCTGGTTATGAAGTGCGCATGCGCTTCACAACCAGCCAACTCTGAAAATTTAAAGTGATAAAGACCTGAACTATGATTACTGTGATAGAAAATATCACAGTAATCATAGTAATACAGTGAAACAAATGTGTAAAAGTACAAAAAGTGACAAACACACAAAAAAATAAAACAAACACTTTTTTTATTATAGTAATAACTGCAGTTTACTCGCAGATTACCCCTAACCCCCCAGATTACCCGTAACCGCCCCAGGTTGCCTGTTATCGCCCCAGGTTGTCCGTAATCACGCCAGATTGCACGTAACCGCCCCAGATTGCAGGCAACCACTGCACGTTGCCCGTAACCACCACACGTTGACAGTAACCACCGCACCTTGCCTCTAACCACCCCACGTCGCCTCTAACCACCGCACGTCGCCTCTAACCAGCGCACATCGCCTCTAACAACCGCACGTCGCCTCTAACCACGGCATGTCGCCTCTAACCACCGTACGTCGCCTCTGACGACAGCAAGTTGCCTCTAACCACCGCACGTTGCCTCTGACCACCGCACCTTGCCTCTGACCACCGCACCTTGCCTCTGACCACCGCACATTGCCTCTGATGACAGCACCTTGCCTCTAACCACCGCACGTCGCCTCTAACCACCGCACGTCGCCTCTAACCAGCGCACTTCGCCTCTAACCACCGCACGTTGCCTCTAACCACCGCACCTTGCCTCTAACCACCGCACGTCGCCTCTAACCACCGCACGTCGCCTCTAACCACCGCACGTCGCCTCTGACGACAGCACGTTGCCTCTGACGACAGCACGTTGCCTCTGACGACAGCACGTTGCCTCTAACCACCGCACGTTGCCTCTAACCACCGCACCTTGCCTCTGACCACCGCACGTTGCCTCTGACCACCGCACGTTGCCTCTAACCACCGCACGTTGCCTCTGACGACAGCACCTTGCCTCTAACCACCGCACCTTGCCTCTAACCACCGCACCTTGCCTCTGACCACCGCACCTTGCCTCTGACCACCGCACGTTGCCTCTGACCACCGCACGTTGCCTCTGACCACCGCACGCTGCCTCTGACCACCGCACGCTGCCTATGACCACCGCACGCTGCCTCTGACCACCGCACGCTGCCCATGACCACCCCACGCTGCCCATGACCACCCCACGTTGCCCCTGACCACCGCACGTTGCCCCTGACCACCCCACGTTGCCCCTGACCCCCCCACGTTGCCCCTGACCACCCCACGTTGCCCGTAACCACTGCACGTTGCCCGTTACCACCGCACGTTGCCCATAACCACCGCACGTTGCCCGTAACCACTGCACGTTGCCTCTAACCACCCCACGTTGCCTCTAACCACCTCAAATTGCCAATGACCCCCTCCAGATTGCCCGTAACCAACCCAAATTACATATAAACACTTTAGTTTATCCGTAACCAACCCAGATTGTCCGTAACCACCTCACGTTGGCCGTAACCACAGCAGGTTGCCTGTAATCACCTCAAGATTACCCGTAACCACAGCAGGTTGCCCATCACCACCCCAGGTTGCCCGTAAACCACCCCGCATTACCTGTAATCTCATTTTTTTATTGTATTTTAGTAACTGCGCTATTCTAATAACTATTACTAGTTGCGGTTTTGCTCCAGCAAATTGGCGCTCCCTTCCTTCTGAGCCCTGCTGTGTGCCCATACAGTGGTTTATTCCCACATATGGGGTACCGTTCTACTCAGGAGAACCTGCGTTACAGATTTTGGGGTGAATTTTTTTCTCCTATTCCTCGTGAAATTTAGAAATTTTAAACAACCAACATATTATTGAAAAATTTGAGTTTTTCATTTTTAATGGCCAATTTTTAATACTTTCCTCTAATACCTGTAGGGTCAAAATGCTCACCACACCCCAAGATGAATTCTTTGAAGGGTGCACTTTCTAAAATGGGGGGACTTATGTTTTTTTTTACTCCGCTTGCGCTACAGGGGCGCTGCAAACGCACCTGACTCTCAGAAACTTCTTCAGCAAAATCTGCACTGAAAATGCTAATTGGCGCTCCCTTCCTTCTGAGCCCCGCTGTGTGCCCATAGAGTGGATTATGCCCACATATGGGGTACCGTTCTACTCAGGAGAACCTGCGTTACAGATTTTGGGGTATATTTTCTCCCCTGTCCCTCGTGAAATTGAGAAATTTCAAACTAAAGGAACATATTATTGGAAAAATTCGAGTTTTTCATTTTTACTGTCTACTTTTGAATACTTTCATCTAATACCTGTGGGGTCAAAATGCTCACCACACCCCAAAATGAATTCTCTAAAGGGGTGCATTTCCAAAATGGGGTGACTTATGGTGAGATTTTACTCCGCTGGCACTACAGGGGCGCTGCAAACGCACCTGGCGCTCAGAAACTTCTTCAGAAAAATCTGCACTGAAAATGCTAATTGGCACTCCTTTCCTTCTGAGCCCGGCTGTGTGCCCATACAGTGGTTTATGCCCATATATAGGGTACCGTTCTACTCAGGAGAACCTGCGTTACAGATTGTGCGGTGAATGTTCTCTCCTGTTCCTCGTGAAATTTAGAAATTTCTAACTAAGCAAACATATTATTGGAAAAATTTGAGTTTTTCATTTTTACTCTCTACTTTTGAATACTTTCCTCTAATACCTTTGAGGTCAAAATGCTCACCACACCCCAAAATGAATTTTTTGAGGGGTGTACTTTCCAAAATGGAGTGACTTATGGGGAGATTTTACTCCGCTGGCACTACAGGGGCTCTGCAAACGCACCTGGCGCTCAGAAACTTCTTCAGCAAAATCTGCACTGAAAATGCTAATTGGCACTCCTTCCCTTCTGAGCCCGGCTGTGTGCCCATACAGAGGTTTATGCGCACGTATGGGGTACCGTTCTACTCAGGAGAACCTGCGTTACAGATTTTGGGGTACTTTTTTTCTTCTGTTCCTTGTGAAATTGAGAAATTTCAAACTAAACTAACATATTATTGTAAAAATTCAGGTTTTTCATTTTAACTGTCTAATTCTGAATACTTTCCTCTAATACCTGTGGGGTCAAAATGGTCACCACACACCAAGATGTATTCTTTGAGGGGTGTACTTTCGAAAATGGGGTGACTTATGGGGGGTTTCTCTCTGCTGACACTACAGGGGCACTGCAAACACACCTGGCGCTCGGAAACTTCTTCAGCAAAATCTGCATTAAAAAAGCTAATTGGCGCTCCCTTCCTTCTGAGCCCCGCTGTGTGCCCATACAGTGGTTTACGCCCACATATGGGGTACTGTTGTACTCAAGAGAACCTGCGTTACAAATTTTGGGGTGATTTTTTCTCATGTTCCTTTTGAAAATTAGAAACTTTAATCTAAACGTATATATTATTGGAAAATTTAAATTTTCCATTTTTTTACGGCCTAATGGTGAACACTTTCCTCCAGCCCCTGTAGGGTTAAAATGCTCATTATACCCCTAGATTAATTCTTTAAGGTGTCTAGTTTCCAAAATGGGGTCACTTATGGGGGTTTCTAGTATACAAGCCTCCTGAATCCATTTAAAAAAAAGAACTGGTCCCTAAAAAAAATCCATTTTGGAAATTTCATGAAAATTTGATATATTGCTGATAAATTTCTAAGCCCCATAACACCTTAAAAAAGTAAAATATGTTTACCAAATTATGCCAGAATAAAGAAGACATATTGATAATGTGATTTAGTAACTAATTTATGTGCTATGACTTCCTTTTTTAAGAAGCAGAGAATTTCAAAGTTCATAAAATGCAATTTTTTCAAATTTTTCATGATATTTTGATGTTTTTCACAAAAAAACACAAACTAGTGACCAAATTTTGCCACTAACATAAAGTGCCATATGTGACGAAAAAACAACCTCAGAATCACTAGTATACGTTAATGCATCACTGAGCTATAAGCGCATAAAGTGAGACAGGTCAGATTTTAAAAAATTAGCTTGGTCATTAAGGCCAAAACAGGCTTTAGAGGCAAGGGGTTAAAGAGTCATGGTCGTATTTTTTTTTTATTTTATTTTTTTTTTGTAGAAATCAATAGTCCAGGGGATTTTAAGAAACTTTGTAATTGGGTTTATTAGGCAAATATGCCATTACCAGCATTCAAAAAGCCTTTTCCCAGCCCCCCCCCCCCTTTCCTCTTTTCCATTCACTGCAAAATATCAAGAAATTGTGACTTGTTGCATCAGACACAACCTTGTCTGTTCCATAGAGAGGGGAGGGAGGAGGGACATGAGTCGGCATCAAGAGCGAAGAACAAAGAATTACAGGCACAGCTATTCCGAGGTCAGAGAGGTCAGTGCTGACTGTCAGAGGAGATAGCTGGGTCATGTAGTTGTAAATTAACTCTTTGTTGTCCTGTTTTGGTGTCTCATTTCCCTATCTCCATAGGAAAACAATGAAGACAGGGGGAGAGCTTCAAACTGCTTTTTCATTAGAAAAATTCATTTTTCGGCTAATAAACCCAATTACAAAGTTTCTTAAAATTGCTTGTACTATTGATTTCTGCAAAAAAAAAAATTAATGACAGTAAGTGACACTTTAAAGGGTTAATGACAAGAATGGCTGCTCACACAGTGTATTGAACATCATCTCTGCATAAACTTATTATAAGGCTGGTTACATACACTGAAGGGCAGCCAATTTTTTGCACAAGGATCCCCTAAAAATGCACGTGGGTCCAAACCATTTGCAAAATTTATTAAAAAATTTTCATGATTAGGTAAATTTTAGGCTAAAAATCTATGCCAGCTCAAGAAGAAGTCCTTCCTTGGTATGTCCCATTCCATTTAAATGCACTCCTGCCTTTGACAATTTTTTCCCAAAAGCAAACCCTAAACACCAGTTTGCAAAAATTGTATCTAAAAATTGTGGAATCATTTCAGAAAAATGTTTCTCAGCATAAAATTTTACAGAATATATAAACTGTACAGAATATCATCAAAGTTTTCAGTGAATCTGGAGAAATCTATGTGTGCAAGGGATAAGGCTGGTGGATGCTCCTGATCTACGGGCCCTCAGGTGGCACTGCAATAAAATCAGACATGATTCTATACTGGAAATCACTGCATGGGCTTAGAAATAATTGCAGAAATCATTGTTTGCAGTGTAAAGCTGTGTCATGCAGAGATGTCATATGTCAACACACCCCAGAAGCGTTGCTTTTTCCTTTGGGCCAAAGCTCATTTATAATGTGCTGAGGCAAAACAGAGAACTGTTCTGTGGTCAAATGTATTAAAATTTGAAATTTCTTTTGGAAATCATAGACACATGTCCTGTGGACTCAAAAGGAGAGGGACCATCCAGCTTGCTATCAACATACAGTTCAAAAGCTTTTATTGCTGAAGGTATGGGATTGCATTGGTGCATTACACATCTGGAAAGGCTCGACACTGAACAATATATAAAACAACATATTTAGAAAACTTCTTTTTCAGGAAAGGCCATGCACATTTCAGCAAGACAATGGTAAAACCACATACTACATTTACAATGTCCCTTTGGTGGTATGTGGTGTGATATGCTGAGGGGTTGTGTTGCTGGGTGGTTTAGTGCAACCTTAGGGCTCACCTTCTGAAACCTTCCTGTCACGGTGGGGTCCGAGGGTGCTGGGGCCCTTGTCTTCTTCAGCATACACACAGGGACATATAATTTTTAATAAAAGTCTTCACACAATAGCGGTGAAAGTATATTAAGACTTTACTTGAAGGATAACTATGTACAATCCAATACAGGGGCATCTGATGATGTTAAACTGTTGGCTTAACTGTTGGATTACTGGTAATGTAGTAGCCATGTTCACTACTGAAATTACTACTGAAATCACTACTGCATCTGATGATGTTAAACTGTTGGCTTGATCAGAGTCTTTAGCTTCAGGGGGAGGGTTACCTTGGTTACTATAGCTTAGACTTGGTAGATAAATAGGGTTTCAAGTAGACAGGCCAATGAACATGTGGGGAAGGAAGGGCACATCAGGTAATGTAGTAGCCATGTTCACTACTGAAATTACTACTGAAATCACTAGTGCATCTGATGATGTTAAACTGTTGGCTTGATCAGAGTCTTTAGCTTCAGGGGGAGGGTTACCTTGGTTACTATAGCTTAGACTTGGTGGATAAATAGGGTTTTTAAGTAGACAGACCTGTTCCAGAGACTTTATAGCTTTCTGCCTTTATAAGACACGTGTAAATAGGTACTTGAAGTTACTGAAGAGACTTGATGCGGTCAACGCTCGCTATCATGTAGGAGGAAGACACATGGACACACTGACTTGGAAGCCAGGAAGATGTGGACGGTGAATGGGAGACCCTCTATCACTTCACAATCCGACAGCAGGCACTAATAAATACAGAGGACGTATTAGTCCTCATGGCTGACTGGAAACAGGCTAGGCGGATGAAGATGGAGTCTGACAGGATTACTGAGGTGACATAGGTAGGTTAGGTGTGACTCTGGTAATGCCACACTACCAACTGTCAACTGACAAGACCGCACAGCCTTCTGGGTAGAAGATTGACGGATCTAGCTTTCTCCTGGCCAATCACTATAGTGTAATAAGTTGCAGGGGAGGAGTACTGATCAAGCTCAACACTTGTATTATTAGCGATTAATACATAACAACATATTGAATAAATATATGACAGAAAACACTATATCCATAAGAGAGTTAGCAAAAAGCAGCAAATACATAGGTCCCAATAAAAGCAGTCCAGGGTTGCCAATAGCAACAATACATCTCCAGACGCCTGACAATAAATACCTTTCTGGGCCATTACACATTCATCACAACAGAATGGCTTTGCAGAATGAGAGTCTTTGTGCTGGACAGGCCTACCTGCAGTCCAACCGTTTCACCAATAGAAAACATTTACAAACATCATGAAATTATTAACCAAACAAATATTCAGGATTGTTGAGCAGCTAGAATCCTACATCAGACAAGAATAGAACAATAGTTCTTTCTCAAAACTCCAGCAATTGGTCTTCTAACTTCCCAAACATTTACATATTACAAAAACCAAAAAAAGAAAATGCAAGACCAAGATATAGAAAAAGCATTATCTTTTATTAAATGTATTCCGGAAAAACAAACTTAACTAAAATGCATGTAATAAGAGCTGGAGCTAATACAAATCCCCAACATAGGGTGGATAGAATAGATTACATTACATAATGTAACAAACCATGAATGAATGAATAAATACTATAAGGTAACCTACATACATATATAGTGGGCACTGGGCATATCACAGGAAAAAAATATAACTCACAGTGGATAATCAAAGATAAATACCATCAGAGGTTGTTACACATTACCCATACAGCATGTCCTTAGTATATTTGTCCACCTCACCACTCACCCGATGCGCGTTTCGCGTGTTGCTTTATCGAGGGTGATAATGTGTTCTTCTCTTGTGAATCAAAACATGGGTCTGCAAGGTCTGTAAATGTAACGCCTGGAGTAGTGGATCCACTGGACCGGCACCAGCGATGGCACTAACCTCACCAGGGAGCGGAGT
This sequence comes from Dendropsophus ebraccatus, assembly GCF_027789765.1. Lineage (NCBI taxonomy): Eukaryota > Metazoa > Chordata > Amphibia > Anura > Hylidae > Dendropsophus > Dendropsophus ebraccatus. The sequence goes on from NC_091458.1 coordinate 83,100,069, forward strand.
CTAAGGGGCCGCTGGTTTTCACCAGAGCCCGCCGCAAGGCGGGATGGACTTGCTGCGGCAGGCGACCCCCAGGTCGCTACCCCTGGCTTGGTTGCTGGTGACAGCAGGCGAGGCGTGGCAGGAGCAGTAGGCGTGTCCGCAGATGACAGGCTGAACTCAGGAGCCACGGTGACACAGGGGAACAGGAACCAGGAACACAGACTAGGGACCAGGTAACGGATAGGAACAAGGACTAGGGACCAGGTAGCGGGAAGGAATCAGGAACAAGGACTTGGGACCAGGTGGCAGATAGGAAACAGGAACAACAGGGGCTGGGCCAACGCTATGGGAAGCATGTAGAGGCTCCAACCCAAGGGACAGGGCATGCTGGGATTTATAGGGGAGTGATTGGGTGCAACTACCAATTAGGAGCGCACTGCCCCTTTAAATCTGAGACAGCCGGCGCGCGCGCGCCCTAGGAGGCGGGGACGCGCGCGCCGGCCGGCACAGCGAGAGACAGGAGCGTGGAGAGGTGAGGCGCCCCCCGGGGCCGAAGTAATAGCAGCGCCGGGTCCCTGACTATGGACACCGGCTGCTGCATGGGGCAGGAGGCGGTCGCGGCGGCGGCCCGGAACGCGGGACGCCGCTGCGGCCGTGACAGTAAAGCATTGCATTGTATTCTTATTTACATTTTACTCAACATCCCAACTCTTTCGAAATTGGAGCTGTAAATGCCTACCTTCATATCAGTTCATGTGCATGTTCGACAATCACAAACAATTTGTTTGATGATCGGAATGGTTATAACGATAATTTTCGAACATATTCAAACATGCCAACGTTTATCTTGCGATGTACGCAACGGCATAAGTTTCCTCCCACCAATTTGAAAGAGCCAATGAACATGTGGGGAAGGAAGGGCACATCAGGTAATGTAGTAGCCATGTTCACTACTGAAATTACTGTGATTTGCTGTACGATTAGAGTCATTATGTATGTTACGTACATGCTATGAAAACGTGACACTGAGGAGAATTTTTTGACAGTTTTTCCTGATTCTTCTGACGTTCAGTAGGGAGAGTGAAACGAGCAGGGACAGCGTCTAAATTTAGTTAGGCAGCAACAACAGTGGTAGCTAGTCAGTCTAGGGAGGAAGAGCTGACCAAGTAGAGCTTAGAACGTTGTAAAATTGTCATTGTAGGGAGGGTGATAGAATCCAGCATTTTAGCACTATAAGGATTCATTTCTTAACCCTGTAGTGACCAGGCGTTCATCAAAGTCCATCCTGTCCATTTTCTTCACAATGTATTTGAGTTCTCTGAGGCTAAAAGGGGAGGCTCACTGGGACATCTTGACTTGCAGAGCTGATCTTACACTGCGTCCTAGCATTCCTCGCGCACATTGTGTGATACATGTATGCAAGTCACTGTGTATATACGTACGGGCGAATAAAAAATACGCTAATGCTACGCACCTCATAAGTGCTCCGCTATTACGTATTTTACATTTTCCACCTGATAATCTGTATGCACTGAAATGTATGCTTCTACTGTGCGTTCGTTAATTGTTCGTGAATGTTTGCAGAACACAAACCGAACCAATCATCAGGATGTTCGCTCATGACTACTAACAACCTTTTCACAGAATCTAACATTTAATTTAACATTAGATTTAGCATGTGCAAGGTCAGAGCCAACCAATTATTTACATTTTTCATAAACCTGACAAGAGATACTGCAGCCAGGCAAAATACCAAGAATTAAAAGAAAAACAAATGTTCTGTCCCCACATGTGGCGAGTAAAGGTTTATCTGACTAGTGGGCCTGACTGGAGATTTCCTACCTTGTATTCCAGCATATGAGGCAGACAGGAACCAGAATAAGCGTCAGGTAGAGTAGGAAATTGAGCAGAACGTAGTTTAATAACTTCACATACAGCTTAGTCGCAGATGCGGTATAGTAGTTATATTGTGCTGTTGCTGCTTTCCTAGAAGATACCTTGCTGACACTTGTAATTTCTGGTCAGAAGATTATGACTCTGATAAGCCCAAGCAAGCACTACTTCTCCAGTCAGAAGCAGGATGAAGAATGCCTGCTACAGGAAGTGACGTGGAGACTGGGCTATAAGACACACCCACTGAGGGACAAACCAAAAAATGCGAAAATGGAGGGGAGTCTAAACTCTTGGCCAGCAGATGGCAGCACAGCAAGAATACATGTAATGAATACAACAAGGAATGAATGTAAACAATGCAGTTATAAAAACATCTGAATAACATACAGATAAGTGAGGAGAACAGCACACTCCCCGTCTGAAATTCCCTTAGGGGGATTTCACTATAAACTAATTTCTATGAAATATAGTGCAAAACCTGAAACAAAACATGTTAATATGCAATATAAACAGTGAGATAATCCTGTTTTATAACTGAGGAATAAAGTTCTTTAAAGGAAAGTTCAGTCCTGTTCATCCGCCAGGAACATCCTCAACAGGCAATATCAGGATCAGTTCGTTGATAGGCCTTGCAAACGTTTTGGTCTCACCCTTCCTGGAGATCTTCAACTCCACCTTCCGGATCTTGCCATCCTTGCTGGGAAGAACTTTTGTAACTAGTCCCATAGGCCAGTCCATCCTCTCGGTTTGTTGTTCCTTCATCAATACGAGGTCTCCTTTTTTCAAGTTTGGTTTCTGGTGTTGCCATTTTCTTCTTCCTTGAAGAATCACAAGATACTCCTTTCGCCATCTGTTCCAGAAGTAATCCGCTAAGTGTTGTACACGTTTCCACTGTTTTTGGTAGATGTTTCCATGAGTGTACTCTCTACTTGGCGTCAGTTGATTCCCAGTTTTCTGGGTGAGAAGAGTAGCTGGAGTCAGTATAGCTGGTGCTTCAGGATCCATTGATACTGGAACAAGGGGTCTTGAGTTGATGATGGCGGAAACCTCAGCGAGAAGAGTAACCAGGGTCTCATGTGTGAGTCTTGAAGAATTCACATCCATAAGCATAGAGTTCAAGATGCTGCGTGAGATCCCGATCATCTTTTCCCAGGCGCCTCCCATGTGGGAACTATGAGGGGGATTGAAAATCCAGGTGCAACCCTTCTCTGCCAGCTGATCTTGGATGGGCTTGGTGTCAATATTCAGTTCTTTCCCCTTGCTGGCAGTAAGTGAGGCTTTGACATAGCATCTTGGGATGTGGATCTGATCCAAAGCATACAAAGATTGCTTCCAGGCTTCCCACTTTTGCTCTTTATCAGAAGGAAGGGGGGCATCCCAATCCTTGATGGTTTCAGAAAGCTGTCTCAGTAGGGATTTACCTTGTATGGTAATGGGTGCTACAAATCCCAGTGGATCGTATAGGCTGTTCACAACTGACAGGACACCACGTTTTGTAAAGGGTTTGTCTGCACGACTTACTTGAAAGCCAAAGGAGTCGGCGGACAGATCCCACCTCAGGCCTAAGCTTCTTTGTACTGGTGGATCGTCTTGTCCCAGGTTTATGTCCTTGAATCCAGGAGCATGATCATCTGACTCGAAGGCTCTCATGACAGCCAGACTGTTTGAAGCGATTTTGTGTAGCCGTAGTTTGGCTTGGTACAGCATGCTTTGAGTCCTTTTAAGTAAATCAATTGCCTCTTCTTCAGTAGGTAATGATTTGAGTCCATCATCTACGTAGAAGTCTTTTTCTACGAAGTCTCTGGCATCCTTTCCATACTGGGACTCTCCCTCTTTGGCGGTTCTGCGAAGGCCATAAGTCGCTACAGCAGGTGAAGGGCTGTTCCCATATACATGTACTCTCATGCGGTACTCCATCATCTCCTCGGTGGTGTCGTTGTCCTTGTACCACAGAAATCTGAGGAAGTTCCTGTGGTCCTCTCTGACTATGAAGCAGTGGAACATCTGTTCAATATCAGCGGTGATGGCAACAGGCTCTTTTCTGAACCTCATCAAGACTTCGACAAGGTTATTTGTCAGATTGGGACCTGTGAGAAGGACGTCATTAAGAGACACACCTTGATGTTTGGCGCTTGAGTCAAATACAACCCTAATTTGATTAGGTTTTCTGGGATGGTATACTCCGAATGAAGGTAAGTACCAGCACTCCTCGTTCTTCTTCAAAGATGGAGCTGGTTCTGCATGGTTGTTCCGGAATATTCTTTCCATAAACGTGACAACGTGTTCTCTCATTTCAGGCTTGCTGTTTAGGGAACGCTGAAGAGAGTTAAATCTTTGCAAAGCTTGTTCCCGGTTGTTTGGGAGTCTTACCCTGGAAGCTCTGAACGGTAGTGGAGAAACCCAGTGATTGGTTTCCTCCTTAGAGAATTCACTGTCCATTATCTTGACAAAGTCTCTGTCCTCTACTGACAAGGCTACTTTATCGTCATCCTTCGTTGTGATGAACACTGATCTCCCCAAGTTGTCAGCATAGGGGGAGGGAATGACGTCAGGCAGCTGTATGAGGTCTGGCGGTTTCTCTTTGACTTTATAGTGATGAGGGCACGGCTTGATGCAAGATGTGTGTCCGTCCCTGTGCACGTAAGTCTTAAAGGAGTCAATTCCTGATTGATCCAAGCATACATTCCCAATGATTACCCATCCCAAGTCCAGTCTCTGGGCGTATGGGGCATAGTCAGGACCGTTACACTGCTGACGCACCTTGTGTACCCTTAGATTGTCTCTGCCAAGCAGGAGTAGAATTTCAGCGTCCATATCCAAGGGTGGGATAACACTGGTCAGGTGCCTTAGGTGTGGTTGGTGAAATGCAGCTTCTGGGGTAGGAATCTCATCCCTGTGATCAGGTATTTGGTCACATTCAATCAGTGTAGGTAAGGGTATCTCTGTGTCTCCATTGATGGGAGAAGCGGTGAATCCCTGTGCTCTTCTGCCACAAGTCTCTATGCTGCCTGAGCAGGTGTTTAAGGTATAGGGTTTTGTGGGTCCCTCGATCCCAAAGGCTTCAAAGAATTTAGGTCCGGCTAGGGACCGGTTGCTCTGGTCATCAATGATTGCATACATTTTTAGAGCCTTTTTTGGTTGTCCTTCTGGGTAAACCTTGATCAGACATATTCTGGCACAACATTTGTCCCTTTGGCTCTCCCCACATACCTCCGAGCATGAACAGGAAACATCAGTGGTAGAGTTAGCACGATTCTGAGGCTCCCCGCCATGGCTTGTAGTGGGAATACTGGTAACTGCAGCCGATGAATCGCTGGTGAGTGGGGTTAGGTGCATAACCGTGACATGTCTGTCGCTGTGACACTCCTCACACTTAATGGCAGATTTACAGTCCTTAGCCATATGCTCCAATGAGGCGCAGCATCTGAAACATACTCCTAGCTCAGTGAGGATTTTCTTGCGTTCCTGTATGGGTTTGGACCTGAAGCCTCTGCATTTGTTTAGTGAGTGAGGTTTTTTATGAATGGGACATTCACGATTAAAGGACTTGTCTCTTGATGAGTTAGTTTGGTGTTTACCCGTGGATGCTGCAGGTGGTGGCAGGTTAGTCTTTCTAACACTCGCACAGTTCTTAAAGTCTCTGTTTTTCTGTGTGACCCCTTCATACCTTGATGATGATGCAGCTGGAATGTTGAGCTCCAGGAAGTCAAGACTGGGGTCATTCCTCATCTGGGCCTGTTCGTCGATGAACCTGCAGAAGTGGATGAATGGTGGAAAGGTGACATCATGTGCTCTCTTATATCTTGAGACTGATGTTGCCCACTTCTCCTGCAAACTGTATGGCAGCTTTGTGACGATTGGGTTTACCCCATGGGCGGTATCCAGATAGCATAGTCCAGATAGACGAGGATCTCTTTTAGCAAGTTCCAGTTCCATGAGCAGATCACTTAAGTCCTGAAGCTTGTGGACTTCCTTCAGATTAATCTTTGGGATGTTCTGCAGTCTCTTGAATAGGGCTTTCTCTATTGCTTCGGCACTGCCAAAGGTACGTTCAAGTCTCTGCCAGGCAGCGGCAAGACCTGCTTCAGCTTGTCCCACATAGACAGTCCTTAAGCTCTTGATGCGATTTGTAGAGCCAGGGCCCAGCCATTTGACCATGAGATCAAGCTCCTGCTCTGCGGTAAGGTTGAGGTTGGCGATGGCAGCTTTGAAGGTTGCTTTCCAGGCTCTGTAGCTCTCTGCGCGGTCGTCAAATTTGGAGAGACTGGTGTTGATCAGCTCCCTGCTAACCATGTACCTTGCGAACTCAGATATATCTGTTTTCTCACTTCTTGTTGCCGTGTCAACTCGTTGTACCCCTTGGGCGTATGGGTTGGTTGGCGTGAAAGGGTGAGATGTTCCAGGGTAGAATGATGTCGCTGCAGGGTTGAGCTGTGGTTTAGCCTCTATAAGTTCTGACGACCGCTGCTTGTGCTGTGCGACTAGGCCAGAAAACACTCGGTAACCATCTTCCTGTGATAGTTGTCCTTGAGAAGGCACATCTGGGTGACGATCATCAGTTTGTGCGGGTGCTATAGATGGCACCGTAGCTGCAGGTAGAGCTGACTTGGAGATTTCAGTGTTGTCAGCTTGAATGGTGCTAGAAATAGGGGGGGCTGCAGGTAACTGATTCAGCACATAGTCATTGGTGCGATCGACAGGATTGTCTGTTTCTTGTGGCAAGCAAACTGGATCGAGACTTTGGCTCATTGCTTGCTCAAGTACCTTTACTTTGGCCAATGCAATTTCCTCTTCCATCTCTGTTTGAAGAATCTTTATCTGAGCCTCTGCTTTTACTTCCTTCTCTCTGAAGGCACGTCTTATTTTGGATTGCTCTGCATCTATGCGGGCCTCTAGTATCCTGTCACTCAGGACTGAGCTTCTTGAGCACGAGGATCTGTATGATCGTGATGAACGTTTAGATGAATGTGATCGGTGCGATCTAGTCTCTTGTAGATGAGAGATACGGAATTCCGCTTTGTCTTTAGCATTCTGCACCATGGCGTCTCTTTCTATTTCTGATGATTCTGCCTTGATCAGCTCTGTTAAGGCTTCATCGATATTAGAGGCTTTTAAGAAGGTGATATACTTTGCAAACAGTCTCTTATATCTTTCATGCTCTGTATTCAGCCGTGCGACAGCATCTTGTTGACTCTCGGCGTCACCCTTGAAGGATTGAAGACTTGCCATGAGGGAGGTAACTCGTTTCCATCTCTCCTCCAGGTCATCACAGAGCTCATTTTTAGCAGTATGATAATTTTCAATTACTTTTAGTGTCGGTTTGAGAGAGCGTCTTGGTCGGACAACTTGGTCTGTTGGAAGTGTGAGTCCTGCTTCCTGCTGTTCCAAATCATCACTATCGACTTGTCCTTGCTGTGTTTTATCACTGGGGAGTTGCTCGGGATGCTTTTCGGCCATTTTGATTTAAAGTGTACTGTCTCTTTAAGAAAATTAACTTTGGAATTGGGGTCTGAAAATCGCAGCACAGCTTCTTTAGGACACCCCGATATGATTCCCAGCGTTATTTGAGTGATTTGTGGGGTTTTCAAGTCTGGGTGGCCAGACCAACGGGAGGTAGTATGCAGCAAGTCTCTTAGGAGGGGTATGGTCAGAGGGAGCTTCACACACAAAACTGTTCTTCTACTGAGTGATGAAAGGTTCATGTAAGATATGAGAAACAGCTTGGGGTGCTTTGTGGAAGACTTTATGCAGGTGTAGAATATAGCAGACACACACTGTGCTTGTCCTGAGGCCTGTCCAGACGTGCTGTCTCAGATTAGCTGACCATGTGCTTGTTGCTATGGAGACCTCTGACTGGTCTGGGTTACAGGCAATTTCTAGCTGTGATTTTGGGCTTTTTAAGTGAATCTTCTGACTGTTCTGTCCCCACATGTGGCGAGTGAAGATTTATCTGACTAGTGGGCCTGACTGGAGATTTCCTACCTTGTATTCCAGCATATGAGGCAGACAGGAACCAGAATAAGCGTCAGGTAGAGTAGGAAATTGAGCAGAACGTAGTTTAATAACTTCACATACAGCTTAGTCACAGATGCGGTATAGTAGTTATATTGTGCTGTTGCTGCTTTCCTAGAAGATACCTTGCTGACACTTGTAATTTCTGGTCAGAAGATTATGACTCTGATAAGCCCAAGCAAGCACTACTTCTCCAGTCAGAAGCAGGATGAAGAATGCCTGCTACAGGAAGTGACGTGGAGACTGGGCTATAAGACACACCCACTGAGGGACAAACCAAAAAATGCGAAAATGGAGGGGAGTCTAAACTCTTGGCCAGCAGATGGCAGCACAGCAAGAATACATGTAATGAATACAACAAGGAATGAATGTAAACAATGCAGTTATAAAAACATCTGAATAACATACAGATAAGTGAGGAGAACAGCACAACAAAGACAGTAGTTTTTTTTTTAGGTCACCAAAAAAGCCTAATGTAATTTTTGTAGCTATATTCATATTGCCACCAGTAGATAGAGAGTTCTTAACTAGGCAATCATAATTTTATAATCTAATCCATTGTTGAAGCGAATGATTTCACCAAATCGCGTTTGAGTCCAAAGAAAGGCCATTATTACACAATGATGGCTGTCATTTGTACAACGACCTTCATTTTGAAATAAAAATAATAAAAGTGTTTGCAATTATTTATCGTTAATAGGAGAGAATAAAAAATAGCTTTGTTTAATAGGACCCTTAGAGCTATCTTAGTAGAGTTCTTAGCAACACAAGTAACAATGCTATGACATCACAGACAACAAAGACAGTAATTGCACAATAATAGAATAAGCTAGGGATCATTGCGCATGCACTGATGTTCTGCATGACTATGCGGGGAATTCACTAAACTGTAAGAGTCTCTTTCTTGCTCAGACCTCAGCTTTAATTTTACTAGAGCAATGTGAGAAATGAATGCTGAGATGTGGTTGGTTACTTTGGGTTACAAAGAGAATCTCATTATAAAACAATTTAATAAATCTATATGTTGTAGATCTCGATAGATTCTTTCTATTGACCTAAATATCAAATAAGTTAGATGACATACACTCGGCAGAACCAAGTGGGTGAGTCCAGGGGGGGGGGCTGTCCAGATCTTCCTAGAACGTCTGGGCAGCCCATAGGGGATAGCTGCGGTCTGCTGCCGCCGATCCTATTCCATGGTGCAACTGCAGCAGATCATTGCTATCTAAGTAATTCGTCTTTAAACATGTTGAAGGACAAATGATATTGGCCGGTAAACGTTTCGTGTAATAGGGCCTTAAGGTATGGGCTATAAATTAATAAAGTAATAGAGATAAGCACAAGCTTGAGTGCAGTCGAGTCGAATTGTTCAGCATTTGAATCCTGGTGGCTGAAGAAGTAGGATGCAGCCCTTGGGAGTCCGGGAAAACATGGCTATAGCCTATGGCAGCCATATTTTCTTAGCCTGGAAAATCTCTTCAAGTAAATGGAGAAGGTTTGCTCAATGTCCTAACACCACAAATAAAAATTAAACTGAATGTGAAACATCAAACAATTTTGATTGATATTGACCTTAGTCAAATATAGATTTGCTAAGAAGTGACCTTTTGACTTCAATGTCTTAATAGCTACCAAACCAGTATAAGGACAATAACAGCAGCCATGTCTGGCAGGTTATGTAAATTGTACATAAAGTGTATTTATAGACGATGAGGATTGCAGACATTGTTTTATAAACTGTACTACAAATATGCCTGCCTTTGCAAATTGGCTTTCCTATTTGACCAAGTTGGATTTGAATACTAACCCAGTGAATATGTCTGTCCCAAAGGAAGACTTTCCTCCATGCTATGCCTGGTTCAAGGTTCACTTTATTTAAAAAACAACAACTGTGTATACTGTTTATCAAACACAATGGGGGAGATTTATAAAACTGATGTAAAGAAGGACTGACTTAGTTGCCCCTAGCAACCAATCAGATTCCCAATCAGATTCCACTTTTTATTCCTCACATATTCTTTGGCAAATGAAAGGTGGGATCTGATTGGTTGCTGGGGCAACTGAGGCAATTCTTCTTTACATCATGTTTGATAAATGATCCCCCAACGTCCTTTTTAAAGCAAAAGAACATCCATAGTTTGATAATAACGGCCTGAAATAATGTTCAGGATTATTATTGACAGCCATCATTAAAAAGTAACAGCTGTTATTTTAAAAATAACGGCTGGCATTTAGCATAAAAAGACGTTATGTGAACATGGCCATTAAGGGAATCTGTCATATCATGCTCAGAGCTACAGGCATAAGCAGAAAGTTGGAAACAAAACAAAAGATGCCTATTAGCTGATAGATGCTTGCAAAGTGATAAATTTATGTTTGCCTTCTAAGCTCAAGTATCATAGGGGCAATGCTTAGCTGCAGCATGCACTCATCCTGCTTCCTCCACCCCTCTCTGCTTTGAATGATTGCTGTACAAGGCTTGGTGCTTGAAGCCAAGTTCTGTATATGAATCATGGGAGGGTGGGGAGGGAATAAGGTGTGCATACCACAGCTCAGCTTGGCCTCTATGGAACTTGAGCTTGGAAGGAAAACATAATTTTACAACTTTGCAAGTAGCCACCAGCTAAGAGGCAGGTATCCTTTGTTTTATCTCCCTAACAGTTATCTGCACATATCGGCAACTCTGAGCATGGTAAAGAACTGACAGATTTTCTTCAGGCTTTAGATTTTTTTTTTTTTTAACAACTGGCCTACATTTGAGATAAAAATATGATTTTTTTTTTTATCCCACCTTGGAGACAGGATATCTCTTACCCAAATATTATTTATGAGCAGGATTAATTAAGTGTCCTGAGAAAAGTAACACTATTGAAATCAAAAACCCATCTGCTTCCCTTCTGGTACCTATGGGTATTGTTTATGGTACCTATTTTCTTATTTTGTTCAATCTATTCAGACAGTACAGAATACCATATACCTGTATCTGCTAACAGCAGAGAAAAGGAAGCAGCAGGGAACTTGCTTTCCATTCAGATGTACTTATTACATTTATAAATCATCATTGTGAGGAGTAAATGGAAATTGAATAAATAACATAATATGTAGTATATTTCCGGTTTTAGTTCATTAGCACAAGGCACTATATTTTTGTTTCACATATATGTTACACTGTATTTGAGTATTCCTGTTATAAAGACATTGGTATAAATAAAAACTGTCTTTATAGTAACCAAACACAACACTGCATTCATTTTACCAATGCAATTTATAAACTAAAAGTTGTTTTATGATTGGTTTAAGATGAGTGATGAAACCTGTTTTAGTCTGCTATGCTTCTTTTCCCGCATCTTATTCCTCACCTTAGTGTAATTTATTCAAGCAAAACAAAAAATGTTTATCATTTCTTAAGATCTGCTTTATGGAATTTCAAACTCTACTAATGGTGACAGCAACGTATGTGCTTAAGGATAAAGAACTTATTCTGTCAAGTCTGGTGGCAATCCAACATCCCATTTTTTGCCTTCACCTTCATATCATGACAGAGAACTTTATCTTGTCAGAGTTGGCAGACTGTAGTAAAAATATAGTAAGAGAAATATAATAAATCATTACAGAAATAAAAATGCTGCACTGAAATACAACCCAAAAGTGACATTTTACAATAGATTTAGATTTTCTAATATCAGGTTATATAAGGGGCTTTCTGGCTATTTGTAACTGAATGGCAAGCCTACATATGAAAGAAAATTGGTCAATGTACTATGCAAAATTTCCTTACAAATTATGGAAAAATTAAGCCAGATATATTAAAGGGGTTATCCGGTTAGGGAAAACTTTTAATATATATATGGTTGCGAATATATTGGCTAGGCAGGCTGTCATTGCCAAGACGAGTCCATCTCTAAAGTGGAGGCAGGAGCTTTCAGTAGTGGACCCTTAGACCTGGATAAAGACACCAGGGGAGCGTGGCGAAGTAAGCATAGGCCCTTTATTATTTTCTATATAATTGCACAATATATCATATAAAGTTTTCCCAAATCGGATAGGCCCTTTAAGCATTTTAGGTATTCTGTACCTCTCTTTTTTCTAAATTGTCTAATAAGAATAGAAAGGCAAACAGAATTTGTCAAACAAGGTGTTTTTTATTTTGAACAGCAGAACAGCTGGATAGGATAATAAAACTACCCTGACCCCATGCTTAATCTATACCCCTGAATAAAGGCTGTCGCCAAATCGTGCTTTGGGGCGGTTGCTTCGTGTGGACCTCAATACTTTCTACTTTTTTATGGGTATAACCTATGCACTTTTGTACATGCTTGTTATGAACTTGCTCTCCTGTAATCGTGATCTTATGTACTTATTTGTATACTATGCTGCTATTAACTTGCAACCAGTGTCAGACTGGGGTACCTGGGGCCCATCAGAGAAAATGATCTTGGGGGCCCACCAAAAAGAACCAGTGAAAAATGACGTTAGTCAGTGTTAGTGAAGGTTCTGAGCTGTTGGCCCACCGGAGGATCCTCCTGTCCTCTGGTGGGCCAGTCCAACACTGCTTGCACCTTATGTGATATGGTACTTGCACCATAGTAGTGATCCTCACCTATTGGGCCCCTTTTTGTTGTTTTATGTGTCATCAGTTGTGGACCATTGTTTGTGGTATTTACCTTATTCCATCATCAATTTTATTCAACAAAATTCATATATCTTGTGTACTTTGAATGGTTTGGCATTTAAGTTCATTGGTTGTGCAACCCATTGCAGCATAATTCTTTATTAGAGTTTAAACCAGGTGTACATAGTTTTCAGCCTTCTGATTACCTATTGAGCCGCAAACCAATGCAACAAAACTGTCCAAGTCCCCTTTTTCTTGCAGTTCTAACACGGTAAATAAGGTGCCCATTATTTGTCTTGATCCCCAACAGGCATGCCAAAGTATGCTTTGTAGGCCTCAGACACCTTACCAGATGCTTTCACAGAGGACTTTTTCACTCTCATCTTTATAAATTGGCAGCTGTACTGGCTGCAGCCTCTGGATTACATCTAAATTAATTTCAGCTGGGTATACTAGTTCATTATACTTTGCATAATATCAAATTTAGCAATTGTGGGGCAGTCTCAGAAAGTTCTAGGAGGTTCTACACAATTCTGGACAGTTTTAGAATCTTATTCATACAGTAGGTCTCACAGTTCCAGAAGCTTCTAGTCTATAGTCAACACTGAATATTTAACAAATATAATTGTTAGGATAGGGACAGGGAAACACAAGGACAGGTGAGCCCTGAAGCTGGCACCCGCCCCACTGCCCCTACCTGCTTGCCTCAGAAGCTCTAATAGCAACGGACGGCAGTCCCTGATCTAACTGAGTGGAACACAGAACAAAACAAGACAATACACAACACAATAAAGGGAAAGTCAGGAGTCCAAGTCAAAACCAACCGAGCAGCAAAGTACAAAATCGGGTCCAGAGGGGTAGTCAAACGGTTAATAGCCGAAGTCAGGTAACTAGATAATAAATGCAGGAAAGCGCTAGGTCAAGTAAACTAGGAGCTAGATACTATCGCAGGCAGGAACATGATACAAATGCTGGTACTTATGCAACCTGTAGTCCCAGCCTCAGGCTTGATTGGGGCTGAGGCTCTAGGTCCTGCACAGATACTGACAGCTTACTGGTGAGTCAGCTGTCAGTCAACAATCAGTGAGCACACACAACACCTAAGTTGATCAGCCAGGGGAGTGAAACCCTGGCCTCTGCTACAACATAGAATAGCAGAGCAGAGTAGGTGAAAAACATGAGAAGCAGTCCAGCTGCTATGGATGCCGTCGTCGCGCCCACAGCAACCGGCCTGAGCGGTTGTTATGAATGCTTTGGCCGCACACATCTGCGATGCCAGGAGCTGTATGCACGGCTCGAGTCCTAACAATAATTCATATATTTCAAAACATCACCATGCAACTCCTGAGATGTTTTGCGTAAACTGCATGCTTGAGAGCTACCCAGAGTGTCTCAACGATATTGATGTCAGGAGACTGAAATGGCCACTCCAGAAGCTTCACCAGAATTGATAATGTCAGCAGTGTTCAAACTGTGATTAACAAATGGAAAATTAGTCAGGTAGACCAAAAAACATTTTGGCCATAACTGCCAGAAAAATTTTTGGAATGCAAAGTAAAAAAAAACACACAAATAATAGCTGAAATACAGGACTCTGAAAACTAGCAGTGTGGCTATTTCAAGATTCACAATAAGGAGGCACTTGAATGCACTGAGGCACTGCATGGTCAAGTTGCCAGAAGAAAGCCATTACTGCGGAAATGCTACAAAGTAGCTCACCTACAATACACCAAAAAGCACAAAAACAAGCCTCAAAACTTCTGAAACAAGGTAATTTGGAGTGATGAGACGTTACATTTGGAGAGGTGTCAATAAGGCCTATGATGAAAGAAACACCATTCCTACTGTAAAGCATGGAGGTGGATTGCGGATGTTTTGGGGATGTGTGAGCTACATAGGCTCAGGAAACAGTGTCAAAGTTGAAGGAAATATGAATGCAGCACATTATCAGCAAATGCTGGAGACAAATTTGCACTCATCAGCCCAGAAGCTGCGCATGAAACGTACTTGGACATTTCATTGTGACAACGATAAAAAACACAAGGCCAATTCAAACTGTCATTGACTACAGGAGAACAAAGTGAGGGTTCTGGAGTGGCCATCTCAGTCTTTATGCCTAGCATGCAAGAATCATATCCTTGCAGAAGTCCTCTAGATGCCAAGACATCCAATTGGCTCTATTGCATCAGAAAGGAAAGCAATCAAACACATGGCGGGACTGGTACCTGTTATCTAACCTCCTAGATGCAGTGGTTGCTATTGACCATAGAGGTCAGGGGGTAAAAAGTCTAGTATCAAAGCTGATTCCAATGGGTTCAAGCTGGTAATAGATCCTCCATACTCCCTGGGGAAGATTTATGAAAGGGTGTAAATATACACCTGATGTAAACTGCCCACAGCAACCAATCACAGCTCCACTTTTGTTCTACCAGAGCTTAAAGCTGAGCTGTGATTGGTTGCTGTGGGCAGTTTACACCAGGTGTATATTTACACCCTTTCATAAATCTCCCCTTCCACCCCCCCCCCCCCCCGAGTTTACATGATGACTTTGAATTTTCTAGAGCAACTGTGGTTCCCATACAGTATTTCCTAACTATGTATATAAGAAGGGATTTTCCAGTTTAAAATCATATGACATAAAAAAGGCCTATTTTCTGGATTAAGGTATAATTTGTTTTATTTATGTTTTTTTGCAAATGTGTATTCATTCAATGTACAGTTTTAGACTATGCTTACACAATGTAAAAATAATTGCAAATAACAGTTATTATTAAACTTGACCATTAATAACAAATATTATTTAGCAAGAACAGCTGTTATTTTCACTTATTTTTATATTGTGTGAACATAGCCTTAAGAAGTGTTATTGAGAAGTGCAAACTTCATCAATTGGAGAAAAGTGAAAGTGCGCTTATCAACAAAACTGTCAAGGAAGTTTGATAAAAATAAATAAATAACATAAATTATTTAAGCGTAGTTGTAGAAAAAACTTGAAAGAATTTTATTTTTCTATATTCGATACATCATACTGCCAATGTAGAAGTCACTCTGAATTTCTAACTAGTATGTCTCTGTCATAAGTAAAGTTGACAGCTCCCATTGAAAATTCAGTTTTATTGCGTTAGCATAAAAGCAAGTCAAAGTTAAACTAACACACTATTACTAGAAATCATAAAATATCTCAGCATTTCTCTTTTTACCCTTTTTAATTGAGTGTGAGCCCTTCAATTTTTAAAGCTTATAGTATTTGATGATTAGGTGTGTGTGTGTGTGTGTGTGTGTGTGTGTGTGTGTGTGTGTGTATCTGTGTGTGTGCGCACAATCTTTGCAGCAGGTTGCATATTGTTTTATACTTCATAACGTTGCAAACAAATTATTTGTGTCACAAGAGCAGTATAGTTTATTAAAAATATATAGTTTGGCATCCATAACTAGTGCATTGCTATTATTCTAATTGGTTACATTTAAAAATAGTATTAGAAATAAATTGTTTATTGCATTCCCATTAACATATATGAAATCAAGTGATGCTCCAAGCACCGAATGCAGACACAAACCCACAAAGTTTCACCTATTTAATTTCTGATAATGTGGGGATCCACAAGTGTCTTCTTGCACTGGTTATTATGGCACACCGGGAACCTGTAAAGGAAGTAATAATGCGTGAATGGCTAGAAAGATAGCTTGGAATTACTTTCCATGTAGGTTCTGAGGCAGATCTTGATTACGGTCCTGGACCCTATTTTAGCATTATAATCTATATTTTAAGTTTTCACTTGTATAATAACAATTGTAAATTGTACAATTGTAAAATGTGTTACTATTAGAGATAAGTGAACCTTGAGCATGCTCGAGTTCATCCGATCCCGAGCATTCGGCATTTGATTAGCGGGGGCTGCTGAAGATAGATAAAGCTCTAAGGTTGTCTGGAAAACATGGATACAGCCAATGACTATATCCATATTTTCCACATAGCCGTATGGCTTTATCCAATTTCAGCAGCCCCTGCTAATCAAATGCCGAACGATCGGGTTCGGATGAATTCGAGCATGCTCAAGGTTCACTCATCTCTAATAGTAACACATTTTACAATTGTACAAAAAAGTAAATTTACCAATCTGCATTTAATTCTGGGTTGTTGTGAATATACAATATAAAACATTTATCTACCTCTTACCCCAGAATGTCACTGTATGCTTTTTCTTGCCGCATTCTGCAATACATATACGCAGCAGGGCCGTATTAACAGCTGCTGCTGCCCTAGGCACTAAATCTGAAGACGCCCCATCTTCACTCACCAATTAGCATCATAATTTTCTAGTTTCTGAACAGTCTGATATCTGATCAGTCTTAGGCCATGTTTCCACATTTACTGTACGTGACCACATGCAGCCGAAAGCAGACCCTTATGCGGTAACCAATAGGTGTATGGCCAATAATCCTGGTAACAGCACATGACTTCTGAGGAAGAAATGGGAGCGTCATTTCGACCATATGCATTTCTCTACATGTAGGAACATTGGGGGAGACTTATCAAACATGGTGTAAAGTGAAAACTGGCTCAGTTGCCCCTAGCAACCAATCAGATTCCACCTTTCATTTTCCAAAGAGTCTGTGAGGAATGAAAGGTGGAATCTGATTGGTTGCTAGGGGCAACAAAGCCAATTCTACTGTACACCAATCTGATAAATCCCCCACATAGTTCTAAATCATGTTTTTCATGGTTTTTAACTGCTTAGAACATAAACAAATTTCCACATTGAATCAATGATTAGAGCAGTCTGCCTATTGTCTGAAGGCATTCTCACCACAGGATTGGTAGATTGGTAGGTAATAGCTCCAGGCGTCACATTTACCACAGCCACAACAGACCTGACCAATACCGCCATACTGTGAATAACACCGCCACAACAGACCTGACCAACACCGCCATACTGTGACTGGATAACACCACCACACCAGACCTGACCAATACAACCCCAAACCCCCCCCCCCCCTCCCCTGAAAAGACCAGATTTCCTGGCAAGTCTGAACAGGAGGTGGGAGACTAAAGAAATGTTAAAAAAAAGTTGTTCCTTCCCCCTGCTCCCTGGGGCTGCCCACTGCAAGGTGCTGCTCTAGGCACCGGACCACAGATGCCTAGTGGTAAATACGGCCATGCATGTGAGGCATTCGGCTAAGCTGACATCCACTGCTGTGTCAATGTCATCCCTGGAGGGGGCCAGTTGCCATGTTTTTCTGGGCTCCCTCTGCAACTGTCAGGACCTGACAGTTAACCCCTTTAGATGCTACAGTAGGTTATTAATCCCTGTAAGTAATATCTCCCTGTATTTAGGATTCCCAGTACACAGAACCCCAAGAGATATTACACTCTGTAGGTAATATGCCCCTGTAAGTGGATTTCCCTCTATAGGTTATATATCCCTATAGGTAGATTCCACCTTTAGACAGGACCCCCTGTTAGTATTACCCCTTTAGGCAATACCCCTCTGTAAGTTGGGCCCTTTCACAAAGATTAAAAAAGAAAGAACAAGTACAAAATACTCACCTTCCCCTCACAGCTCAGTCACTGGCATCTTCTCCTCTTGCTGATAAGCCACAGGCAGCTTCATGCCTGTGGCTGCAAGACACCGGGGAAATCTCTACCTCTGGACTGCACAATAAGGGCCAGTTCACACGGAGCAAAAGTGGCGGAATCCTGCCTGCCTCAGTGTGTCAATGGGAGGGCTTGCGCACCTTTGTGGAGGCGTTTTGCCTTTCCTTCTTTAAAAAATATCTCTGTAATAGGCCCAAGCCGAAGGCTTATACAGTATGTGAGATGTGTATATGAGTTATTTACTGAAAAGCTTTGGCCTCTTGAGAAGATGGGCATGGTGGCCTACTGTAAGGGTTATGAATATCTTTGTTTTCTGGACAGTTGTTTTAAGTTTCAGTTGCTATCAGTAAGCTAGCATAAATTTCTGCTATAGGTCACTGGTTTACTAGTGCAAACTACAGTAAATCTGCTGAGCTGTGCAGGCACCATACCCTTTTTGCATAAATGAAATTTATTGCAAAGATTTGCAACATTTTACACTATAAATTGGTGCTTATAATCCATGGTAGCCCCCCCCCGCCATGTGTGTAGAATACATACAATGTATAAATGATCTGTTTGATCTACATAATATATCTCTTCACCTGTTAAATTCTTTGCGCTAATGTATTTCTGTGTCAGTACAGTACCACAAACATTTTAACATTCTGAATATTTTAACAGGTTCAGAGCTCTTGGTATCATAATGATACATAATTAGGGATGGTCCGAACCCTCCGAGGTTCGGGTTCATATGAACCCGAACGCTCAGCATCAGATTCCCACTGTCTGCCCGCTCCGTGGAGCGGGTGGATACAGCAGGAGGACCGCCTGGAAAACTGGGATACAGCCTATGGCTATGGCTGTATCCAAATTTTCCAGGCGGTCCTCCCGAATCGGGCAGACAGCGGGAATCATTACCGAGAGTTCGGGTTCATACGAACCCGAACCGAACTCGGTTCGGACCATCCCTATACACAATGCTAAGAGTTCCTGATTCTGTGATTGCAGTTGCCTAATTCTCCAATGATATCCCCTCCTATGTGTCCTCTGTCCTATCTGTTAGTTCTAGATAACCTACCAAACATATATTAGCACAAAGTAGGGGATAAATAGATGAAACTGCAAGACTGCAGAATTACAGTACACCACCTATTGTACTTGATGTCTGTTACCATGGACACGAACGCATAGGAGCTGCAGAAACAATGCGGCGGGAAGTTTTAAATTTAGAACTTCTTTTTTCATGTTCGATTTATCGCAACAATAAAATAATTGTCTGTAGATGTAAAACATTACCCACAAACTTTTAGCTTAACATTTGGTGAACATGCTCTCAGTATAGGTCGTGTTTGTGTGTAGTAACTTAATAATTCACTATCCTTTCGTTTATTAGATCAGCATTATACACTAGGTCAGTTCATTAAGGTTAATTTGTCCAAAAATATTAGAATCATTAATTTCTGGCACCCAGCTAATGACTGCTCGGAGCCAGTGTCTTGTTTCATCATTAGTGTCAGTAAGATTATAACTCACACCCAACTGTTTTTACACTATGTAAAAGAATCAATTGATGCGCTGGTTGACAAGGCACTGTTTTGCATTTTGTCATCTTCCTAATGTACATGGCTTAAAGGCATTGGAATCTATAATGTAGGACAGTTTTCTAGAAGGCATGGAATAAGGCTGAAAATGCAAGGGCCATTTTCATCAAATATTAATGAAATTGAAAAATACACTGGGGTTGAAGGCTTGTCTGCTAAATGCAAGGTAAAATCTATTCTGCTTTCTGATGACTGTAATTAGCAGCCCTAATTAAAAATGCAAACCTTGTATTTATTTGAAAGCATGAATCTTAGCTGGTATAGTGTTTATTTCCTTTAAAAAGTATTTTATTCTGCAACACTAATTGAACAGGATCCTTCCTGGTTTGACAGCCACAGATGGCTGGAGCCAGTTTATACATCCAGTCTGCTTCTCTTCTAAGTCATAAAACATCTTTAAAACATGTATATACTCTAGATTAGCCATTAACTCTGTGTCATCCACTATGAATTCCACCATCTTCATTGATGGTTCTCTCCCGTCTCTTATGTAGAGCATATACTGCCTGGATCTTAAATAATTAATACAAAATGACTCATGTAAAGCTGCATCTGAGCCGCCAAAATGTGTCCCTGTATTCATCTCCTACAGGAATGAGTACAGATATGGAAAGAATTGTTCACAGTCATCCATTAGTTCAAACAGGAAGCAATATTTTATGACCTCATCCATTAACATGTAGGCATTTAAACATGCCAGTCTCTCCAGGAAATAAATGACTACAATATTGTTGTCACATCCATTCACAAGAAAAAGCACTTAATAAAGAATATAAACAAATGAGACTATGGATAAATAATGGGGTATTAAATGACACCTATTCAATGTTTTATATATCGGATGGAAAGGCACACTGTGATCAAGAGAACATGATTATTTTAGGGGTAAGCTTTGATTGACTGTTTTATATCTTAGGATTGTTTTATACATTACCCATCAATGGGCAGTTCTAAGGCTATGTTCAAACCCTCTTTTTCTGAGCCTTCTTTTCAGCCATTTTCCGGTTCACATACGGTTTTCAGCTTAGAATGAAACATAGCCTGTGTTCATACAACGTCTTTTTATTTTACAATGATAGCCGTCAATAATGATTAGGGATGAGCGAAGCAGTCGGAAATTTGTTACGCTAGCTTCACAAATTTTGTATCAAATTCTCAAATATTCGAGAATCGAATCTTAACAAATTTGAATAAAACAGCCAAACTATAGTCGCTACAGTACTGGGACTATTACAGAAGGATGAATTTGTTAATACATGTTCTTGTAAAAGTTTCAAAGATTGGAAAATCGCAATTTATAAAATGTCATTCAGCCAGTCAATCATCCAATCTAATTTAAACCAACTTGTATAACACAGGAGGAGTGGAGTGCGAGCACTGCTTATGTAAGGCACACACTCAGTTCAGTAATAAAAGCAAATTTAACAAAGTAGGAGTGGAGTGTGAGCACTGATTATGTAAAGAGCACACTTAGTTCATACTCCAATCACTGATCCTAGTAAATTGGTATAACTCAATAGGAGTGTACAGTGCCCAGTGAGTAATAAATATGGACTGTGTCCTCACTGGTCCCAGTAAATTCCTATATGCACCCAATTACTTGGTAAACTGGATACTTGGTTGGCAGCTACAACAAAAAAAAAATCACCCACAATCAGCCCTCCTATCCTCTCCCCTCTGTGCCTAAAACTATCTGTTAGTCTCTCCCGACTCTGCTCTAACTGCCTGCTGCCATCTTGCTCTCTCTTCCACACACAGTCAACTGGCCACCTCTGGAAGCCAATCACCTTATATAGAGAGGGAGGGGAAGGTGCTGACATAACAGAGGGGCCTTCAGCTGATTGGACGGGCACTAGGGATTATGGTTAGTCCCTTTCTCCTGCCCAGTGACATGTGCATGTGCAGCCAACATTATTTTTTTTTGCAAATTACCTTAACAAATTGACAGGAATTCACTTTGCAGAACGAAGTGAATTTATGGCACGATTCGCAGCCAATTTCGATTTGCCAGATTTGCTTTGCTCATCTCTTTTCATTATCATTATTTATCACCCTCATTATCGAACAACGGACGTTATTTTGCCTAAAAAAAGACAAAGTAGGAACATAGCCTCTACAGTGTCACCTTATACTGACACTATGTATAATCTACCTTACAAAACTAGGGTAAATAAGGAAGGTATCAGGCACTACAAAAATGGTGGCCTGACTTTTGTATTAGTAAGCACAGTTTGGATAAATTGGCCAAGTCACCTACAAAACCAGAATTTTCATTCATTTGGTAAGTTTTGCCTTTGATGTATTTGTAGTGTTACCTTCAATAAATCTTGGATAGATTTGGTCCCACCTCTGGGACATACATCTCTCTTGAGAATGTGGCCCTCTCAGAAATTTCAGCAACAAATCAGCTGTGTGTGAACTCACCCATGCACAGGTTTTGGCATTTCTGCTTTGACTTCTACTCACTTTCAGTGACATTTAAATAAAAGAAGGAGTCATGTTCTGTTGCTTCTGCATATTTCTTCATTTTGCAGTTTTAGATAAAATCAAGTTACTGTTACTGTTTGATGTCTTTGATTTAAGAAAAAAGCAATGCCTTTTGCAAATTCTCCTATAGGCTATCAAAAATCAGCTTAGTAAAGCACCTTACACTTGCTGTTTTATATCTTTGGGAAAAAAAAGCTGCTTATTAAATGAGTGAATGTTAGAGAAAATGTTAAAATCTGAGTTGAGCAGGCTACACCAATTAGATAGGATACATTTGATGTGTGTGGTTGTTAAATATCTAAATACCAATTTTTATAGCCCATACTACTTCTTGCAGAAGTAGTAGTAGTCACAGCAGTAGCAGCACAGCCGCTATTTTATTACTGTCACCTTCTGCCATCTCCAAGTTAAAAACATGTATTTACTGTATAAGTCTTTTATGACACCTGATATTAAGGTTCTTTTCACATTGCATTTCCAGTCCCCACTTGCTGTTTGTGTTGGAAATTCCCCAAATAAATGTATCCGTAGACCTTTATTTACCCAACAAAGGCCAAAAAAATCTTTGCTTCATGGTTTAGGTGTATCTGCACTTTTAAGATCATGGCACTTTGGAAGTAATAATAATAAAAACATCTTTTATTGACAATCATGTAGGCCTTGAATGCTTCCCATCATAGCACTGACTATTCACATGCTAATAGATATTTTTTGAAAGAACTGGAATAACCATTCTTTTTAATCCTCTCTGTGGTCCAGTGCTTCCCTCCCTCTGCTGACATAAGCTTTGACATTTGTCAAGTAATATCCAAGACATGTTTACGAAAAGTTATTGTATCATTTTTCCAACATTTTGGGATATTCTAGTCCATGTGTTAAAGCTAATTACTAGGACTTAAAGGGTCGGCCACATTAAAATTGTTCAGTGTACATTATTAGTAAGTGTACTTACATAACTTACTGACAGCAGTTGTTCCTTAACTTAAGTTGATCACATGCATTTAATGTAATGAGGTGATCTTTCTACTGGGGATCTTTCCCCACGTGCTGACGTCACTTAGATGTTAAATGGCCAAACCAAGGGGCTACCACGGAAACAGGTGTCCAGGCCACACAGCATGCTGCTGTTGTTTTCCCTTCCTCTAAAATGCTAAAAAAAAGATTATTCAACTGCCTACTGGTGAGTAACGCCTATTTCTTCTTCTACAATACAGTGGTCACTTAACTTACAATGGCCTCAGGATACATTATTTTCAACATAAAATGGTCATTTCTGGACAATCATAACTTGAGACCAGACTCAATATACAGTGCTACTGACAGTCTGGATCTGCGGCACATAGGGATAACTAGATGATCGACCAATGAAAATGGCCATTTTACTGGTAACACCCCAGTATTACTGAAGCACATGCAGTGATTGTTTGTCTCTACAGTACAGTGTGATACTACATGCCCAGCACTGCTCTTTACCTCTGACCAGGATGAGTTGCTCCTTTGGGCACCAGATGAAGGCGGCTTTATTTTATTTTTCTAGGACCCTGTGGGATCTGTATAGAACCCTAATTATGCTCTAGTACTCTACATAGAAAGTTCTTTGCAGTCTCCAGTAGTTCTGTCCGAATGTTGTATATAAGGACCTTCTCTATATTAGGTATTTGCTTATTTTCCTATAAATCCTCATTTTTCCTCATTTTGAGGTGATATTATGTGGGCTTCAGAACCAATTACCAGTTTTCCATGAGGTTTTGGTGTCAACATACAATGGTCATCCAGGAACCAATTAATCTTGTATGTTGGGGCACCACTGTATTGCATATCTTTCTAATAATCTTGCTTATAAAGAGTAGGAATCTTTACTAAGTGAAGTTTCGAAAGAATAAGGAGGTACTGAAATCATTTGAAAATTAATGAATCTCAAAACTTTATATAGTAAAACAATTCTTAAAACTGGTGTTACCGATATTAGACAAGGACATTATTACTAAAACAACAAGAATGCTAGATTAAAGTTATCTATAGCCAGGAAGGACAAACAACGATGTTTCTTTTAGGTTTTGTTCATATTATCAACATGGCTGCTTATGATGGAAGATACAGACACAATTTGATGAACCCCAATCCCGGTCTTCAAGTTTAACTTGTTCACACAACATATAAACAATGGCGATTATTTGGTACTCAAAACAAAGACCATTGTATTGAATGTCAACAGCGGCCGTTGTTTTCAGTGACAACTGCGTTGAAATCAATGCACAAAAGCCAGAAATAATTGACAAGCTTATTATTTCAACAGTTGTGTCAAACAACGTTGTGTGATCAGTGGCATTGACTTCACTGCAACCCTTTACAATTTTAACTGAAAACACAGGACGTTCTTGTCATAAAATGTACGTTATCTGAACATAGCCTGTAGTGGAAAATCACTGGACTGTAGTCTAAATGCCTTTTAGTGTCTCTTATTCATAATGCATGTAAGTGTATTATAGTTTACAACATTTACATTTACAATTCATTCAAGTTCCTCTTGCAAGGGCATCTCGTATAACTTGTGTCTCCGCCATTACTGATTATAAGCTTTCCAAACTACTATCTAAATTGTACCTGACAAAAATGACCAATATCCTCCCACCTGATCCCCAATCTTACTATAGTTTTTCCGCCCTAAAACATCTCAAAAGACGTCATCCTTGCCTCAAAATTTCTCAAGCATGTTTCCCTTAAACTGTCCTCCCACCTCTCATCCTCTTTGCCAAAGTCTCCTCCTTTTTTACCTGTCCTCAGCTTTCAACAAAGTTAACCACTCCCTCTCATTACAAACTATTTCCTTGAAATCACAGACTTGGCTTTTCCTGGATCTTCTCCTTCCACTTTATAAAACTCAACATAGACAAAAACTGAATTAAGAATTTTTCCACGTCTGTTTCAAAATTAAATTCTTACTTCCATATATCTTTAACCTAATCTCCAGATATCTCCCCTCATGTAGGCTAAAACTGCCCAAGGCTACCTTCTTTGCTATCCTCCTGTCTACTTCTCACAAAACTGTCTCCAGGTTTTCTCTCATGCATCCCTATACTCTGGAACTCTCACTGATCAAAACACATCAGACTCTCACCGACCATTGAATCCATCTAAAACAAACAGAAAGCCTTCATAAAAGCCTACAACTGACAATAACCCAGGTGCCGCTACAGCATATACACAGCCACTTCCTTCCTTTGTCGTCCCCCCTTCTTGCATAGACCTTGTTGACAGGGTGATTTCTCCTTTTGTACCAGTCTGTCATGTATTTTACATTTTTATATGTTATGAATTTAGGCTGCCCATTCATATATACAGCATCCTGAAATTATTTAAAATAAATAATATTATTGTTTATTGCGGCAGTCATTTTGCTAGCAACTGTAAATCTGTTTTTGATGGGGGGCGGGAGTGTAAGCTGCAGTAGGCATCTCTAGCAGAAGCATATCTCCAGGGAGAATAAAAGGAATAGACATTTCAACTTAACACTTCTGATTCTTTTTCCCCCAACATCATCTTTAAGAGGAGTGTTGGGAGACCCACTCCATTAGTCTGCCCAACTTTTCTTTAACCCCTTAAGGTCAAAGCCTATTTTCGTTTTTGCGCTTTTGCTTATTCCATTTTAAGTTTAAAAGTCCATAGCGCTTGCATTTTTTCACCTAGAGACGTATATGAGCGCTTATTTTTTGCGAAACCAATTGTACTTTGCAATGACAGGCATTATTTTTCCATAACATATGCTGCGAAACCGGAAAAAATCATTTGCGCTGTCAAATTGAAAAAAAAACCGAATTTGTTTTGATTTCGGGGAGTTTTGCATTTACGCCGTCCGTCCTATGGTAAAACTGACTTGTTATGCATGTTCCTCAAGTCGTTACGATTACTATGATATATAACATGTATAACTTATATTGTATCTGATGGCCTGTAAAAAATTCAAACCATTGTTAACAAATATATGTTCCTTAAAATCGCTCCATTCCCAGGCTTATAGCGCTTTTATCCTTTGGTCTATGGCAGGCATGTCCAAACTTTTTTCAAAGAGTGCCAAATTTGATGAAGTGAACATGTGCGAGGGCCGACCATTTTACATGCTACATGCTATATGCTTTATAACACAGGCAGATAATAGCAAGCTGGATACCTGGGGGGCCGTAAAAGTTCGGAACGCGGGCCGCAAATGGCCCTCCGGCCGGACTTTGGACATGCCTGGTCTATGGGGATGTGTGAGGTGTTCTGCACAGAACACGGACGTGGAACGCCTTTAACGGACTTCTCCCCCTGCCCGGGCAGAATCTGTGATATGATGCTGGGAGATGGGGAACTGTATGCATATGCGCCGCGCTGTAATGAAGCAGCCGCACGGCACTGTCATTACAGCGCGGTGCATATGAATACAGTTTCTCCGCAGCATTTTATCACAGATGCTACATGTCCGGAGGGGGAGTCCATTATAGACATTCCACATCTGTGTTCCGTGCAGCCTAAAGGGGTTATCCAGGATTCAAAAAAGATGGCCGCTTTTTTCAAAAACATTGTCACTCTTCTCTTTAGTTTGTGTGTCGTTTTACAGCTCAGTTCCACTGAAGTGAATGTAGCTTTATTGTAAGACAACACACAACACTGTTTTTGGAAGAAAGTTCATTTTTAAAATCCTGGATAACCTCTATAACCTTAAATTTTATTAATTATGAATGGTAAAATTCTTATTTAACTCAAGTGCAATTTTAAAAACCCTCACTGTTAGCGATGGGCGATCTCAAGCTGCATGCTTGATGCTATTACTATCATCCGCATTAGTTTTGGAAGTGGTCACAAATATTTAGTGACAGGTGAGTTATCCAATAGGAAAACCTTTTTCAAATGGTGTGCCCATGACAATGGACTTGTATTCTATCTGATTGCCTCTCTGTATAAGAGGTATGCTCATGATATTAGACAGCACATGGCATCTTTCTAGTTCTGTCTCTCTAAAATGCATGACATAATACTTGGATGAATCATCTATAGCACATGACACCAGACTGGATGATTTCTGGTCACATTTCCTTACAGCGCTTGGTATCGGGCATGGATTCTTACTTTCCCTCTGGCCCATGACATGATACTCAGATACTTCTGCATCATTCATAGTGCATAGTTGAGAACTTAGGCTTTAGAAGCATTGTATGATGTCATTATTTCACATTCACAATGTGTTTTAAACACAGCGAAAACTACACCATTTCTTTGCCAAGAGCCTTGCCATACTGCCAACAATCCCAACAACATTACATGGCAATTGATAAAGAAATGGGGGTGTGGTTTCGTCCACATACATTCGGACACAAATGTGGAAACACATCCTAATGCAACATTCTGGTCACTAGTTTCTTTTTATTTGAGAGGGACAAGAAACGCTATAGTTTAATGTGACATGTAAAGGCTGTTGTTGAAGTGAATGGGGATCTTTGCTGTGTGCTGATGTGCTGGAATGGTGATGAATGGCTATGATGTACTGCAGTAGCTGCACTCATATGTGGCGTGTGTTAGGGAAACACGGTACAGACCCCTGTCCATTCTCTGGCTGCTCCTGTCTCCTTATCAGTGGCTTATAAGCAGCAAGTCAGGTATAACCCTTTCAATACTTTTTTTTCCAGATATGTGTTACATTAGCTACAGAACAGCAGTTTAAGGATTAAACCTGACTGCTCCACCAACTAAAGATAAGGAGACCAGAGAACAGAGCCCCCCACCCATCCCATCACAGCCATAATCCTCACATATGTACAAGAAAGGATGCACTGCATAAGAGAAGGTAGTGGAAGCAGGGTGTTTACTCACACTTCTCTCTGTCAGGACGGGTCGCTCGGGGGAGGAGCGCTTCGTTTCTGCTCTGGCTGCTCTGTCTGTGCACAGAGCAGCTGAGTACATTGGTGGTTCAGATGCTAGGGGGAAGTTCCCACAGTTCCCTCTATCAGAACAACAATTTTTGTAGAGTCAGTAGATAAACCCTGCCCCCTACATATGTCTACATTGCCTTTACTTATGATTGTGGTGAGAGGGAAAGGATAAACTGCAGAAATGACAAAGCGGCCTCAATGACATCCAGCCATTGTGCGCTTAAGTGTACCGGAGGGGACCGGCCCGGGGGCATATGCCACCCTGTCCCCCAACCCAGCCCGCCCTGTTTATAATACATTTTAATTAGGCTGGGTTCACACTACGTATATTTCAGTCAGTATTGTGGTTCTCATATTGCAACCAAAACCAGGAGTGGATTAAAAACACAGAAAGGATCTGTTCACACAATGTTGAAATTGAGTGGATGGCTGCCATATAACAGTAAATAACGGCCATTATTTCAATATAACAGCCGTTGTTTTAAAATACCAGCAAATATTTGCCATTAAATGGCGGCCATCCACTCAATTTCATCATTGTGTGAACAGAGCCTTTCTGTGTTTTTAATCCACTCCTTGTTTTGGTTGCAATATGAGGACCACAATACTGACTGAAATATATGTAGTGTGAACCCAGCCTAATAGTAACATAAAATATTAACATAAAAAGCAAAACAATACATTATTTTCTCCTGATACAATACCTTTCAAACTAAATAAAATATATTAAGGACACAATAAAAAAATATCTTCTTGCTTAATCTCTTCCTTTACTTCGAGGGAAATATACAAATATGTATTTGTGTGTCCTGAAGACCAGTCTTTCCTCCCAGCTTTTGACAAACCTGTGACCACCTGCAGAAAGAACCTCTCCCACTGTTCCACCCACAGTAGGAGACCAGAAATCATAAGCACTATGCTGTTACCTCTTAGTGGGGAAGTTATAAGAAGCAAATGTGTTCTTTGCAAGACTTGTACATACAAAATATTTCTAAAGACAAACAATCAGTGTGGACAATGTAATCTCCAGTTTTTCCTTTAGCATTTATTTCTAGGTCTATTATCTCTTTAATGTAAGAAAAGCCTGGTACATGTCCCTACTCATACAGTATATTACATGTTGTACAATTAACACTAATATACAATTAACTATTGTAGTTTAATTGCTTATATATTAAAATTTGTGCAATAATTATGAAGTGCTTTTACAAGGCTGCTAACTACAAGTAGTAGATTATGTGTGTTTGTTTTGCATTTGGTCTATGTACTTTAGTTGCTTGATATTCAGTAAACTATAAATCACAAAGCAAACACCAAGTAAATATTTATACATTTCATCTGTGTAGCTTTTAAAAATAAATGTTTGTTTAAATGATTAAATAATAATAATTCAGCCTCCTCATTTCAAAAGACACAGATTGTTAAAAAGGATTACAAGAGTAAACTATTTGGACAGTCAGACAGTGACAATAAGAGGGAAAATGTTTCGTGAATGTTCTATGCTCTGATTCTAAACATTGATAGAGCTAAATTCACACATGCAGGGTTTAAATGGAATTTTTAGCCAAAGCAAGTGCCTACAGGGGTGATACAACGGTCTTGAATAGAAATTGACGTTCACCACAAGGGCAGTTACAGACACAGCTGCTATGTGGTTACTGTGGCCTCCAGAAGAGTATCCTGAGTAAGAGTAAGTGGATGTAGTCTATACCTTATCTTAGAAAATGACTCTCTTCTGCTTGTAGGTATACTACCAGTGGTGAGAGGAAGCCCTCTCAGCATTTCAGGAGCTTGGAAAAGCCTTTTTTCCTCTGCACTGTGAGGCTATGTTCACACAATGTATAAACTTGCAACGACGGCCGTTATTTATACAAAACATACGTTGTATGTGTATGAAAGGAATCCTGGCCTGAGTGGATACACATAGTATACGCTCCGGCCGGATTCTAACCGACCGCACGAAAAACTGACATTCAATGAATAGCAGCCATGTCAGTTCACATAATGGAGCGTGAGGCTAACAGTGTCAGCAGTTTGAAACCTGAATTACAGGTAACAGATTCCCTTTAACCATAGGCCTTTACTTTCAAGGGGTGGTCCAGTGAAAATCATTTTGTTTCAAATCAACTGATATCAAAAAGTTATATAGATTTATAATTTACCTCTATTAAAAAATCTCAAGTCTTCCTATACTTATCAGCTGCTGTATGTCATGCAGGGAATGTTTCATTTTTAGTCTGACACTGCTTTCTGCTGACATCTCTGGCCGAGACAGGAACTCTGTCTCGGTTTTCAATGAATCCCCATAGAAACCTCTCCTACTCTGGACAGTTCCTGTCTCGGCCAGAGATGTCAGCAGTGAGCACTGTGTCAGGCTGAAAATAAAACATAATTTCCTGCAGGACATACAGCAGCTAATAAGTATGGCAAGACTTGAGATTTTTTAAAAGGAGTAAATTACAAATCTATATAACTTTCTGACACCAGTTGATTTGAAAGAAAAAGATTTTTGCTGGACAACCCCTTTAACCCCTAGATGACCCTGGGTGTACAGGTTCGTCCATGATTGTCTACGGGTGTTCAGAGCGGGGCCACGCGGCAGCCCCGCTCTAAACCGCTGCAGTCCCGGGTGCCTCATGTAGCCCAGGACCACGGCTATTAGTGTGCCCGCTAATCAAGTAATCAGATGCAGCTGTCAAATTTGACAGCTGCATCTGATTGCTTGCTGTCAGCCATCCCTGGTGTCTAGTGGGGTGGATCGAACCCCCCCCCCCCCCCGGGACGTTGTCCCAGAAGAGCGATCCACACACCCGGCACCAGCTGGGGTCTGTGCCGTAATGGCGCTCATCCCGACTCAGCACTCGATTGCTTTCGGCTGCAGGAGCCGAAAGCAATCCAGTTCCTATCTCATTGTTCTATGCAGTATATCTATACTGCGTAGATCTCAATGAGAGATTAGTGTGCTTATACTAGAGGTTCTCCAGGGGGGCTTCTAGTATAAGTGTAAAAAAAAAAAGTTATTATTAATAAAAAGCCCCCTCCCCAAATAAAAGTTTGAATCACCCCCCTTTTCAAATGTTATAAATAAAAATAAATAAACAAACATGTTTGGTATCGCCGCATGCGTAATCGCCCAAACTATTAATTTATTTCATTCCTGATCTTGCATGGTAAACGGCACAAGCGCAAAAAATCCCAAGGTGCAAAATTGCGCATTTTTGGTCGCATCAAATCCAGAAACATTTTAACAAAAAGCGATCAAAAGTCACATGAACACAATCAAGGTAGAAAGAAAATATCAGTAGCAGTATAGTAATAGAGCTATTTTAAGGAACATATATTTGTTAACAATGTTTAGAATGTTTTATAGGCCATCAGATAAAATAAAAGTTATAGATGTTACATATTGTAATCAATAAGACTTGAGGAACATGCTGTATAAAATAAGTCAGTTTTACCCCAGGGCAAACGGTGTAAAAGCAAATGCCCCCCAAATAAAAGAAATGCGTTTTTTTTTTTTAATCTCACCACACATTAATTTTTTTTCTGGTTTCGCAGTGTACTTTATGAACAAATTCAGCCTGTAAATGCAAAGTACAATTAGTGGCCCAAAAAATAAGGGCTCATGTGGGTTTCTAGGTGAAAAAAACTGCTATGGCCTTTAAAGCACAAGGAGGAAAAAACGAAAACGCAAAAATTGAAATTGGCCCGGTCCAGAAAGGGTTAACCATTCTGATCTAATGTATTTCATAGAATTTTGCCTTATGAGCAAAGTCAGACTGCAGTTTGGCAGGGTAATTATTTGTAAACATTTATTTTTGAAATGCCCCAAAACTGCCCTATTGCCCCATCACCTTCATTTGAGGAACCAACAATAATCAATTAAAGACTAAAGTTATTTTTGCATGGTTGAAACAATAGGCTTGTTTATAAATTCTGCATTTTTGTCACCTTGTACTCGCAAATCTACACATGATGGACAATAGACATTTACATTTGTATTATAAAATCCACATATTAACATGAGAAAATATAGTGGTGTATGTTCACCAATTCATCACATCCATCTATGGCAGCTGTGAGTATATGTCAGATACTAATAACTATTTACATAGTATTCATTGCCATTATTTATATACATAAAACCAAGAGCACTGAGTGCTCCAATAATCCTTAACCATTTTAGCTCATCTACTGTGATCATAGTGTGCTGTTTACAGTGCAACTGAAATGACCCTCCAATAAATGGCGCGGGATTACCAAGGCCTATGGCAAACAGCCTCTTATTATATGCATGACATGATTTCCATAGAACATTCAATGGCTCTTTGCCTTCTGTGACACATGAGCTCGTTTAAATTTCAGAATTTCCCTAGGTATTTCATAACTTTAAAAGGAGAACTGTCTGCAAAGTAAATTGCTGCCTAAAATTGGTATCCTTGGTATTTAGTATGAATCTACATACACTCTTTATAAATATCCATGTTTGTTTTATTTCTCCAGCGGTCAGGATCTCTTTCTTTCTGTATGAATTTCCTATCATTCATTATACCATCTGCATTCAGTATGTGACAAATGGCTGCTCCTGTTATTTGTTATATAAACAATTCTCTTATGGGATAGAAAATAATTCTCTTATGGGCTATAATTGTTACATAATTATATTTCATGTTTTTTTTAAACAAACTATACAAAATATTTGGTTCCATGATAAAATCGAGGCATTAAAGTGACATGTGCCATAACTTTGATATTTGTCTGTGAAATTGTGAACACTAGCCATCACAAAAATAGGCATGATGATGTGATGGTCTTAAGTGATAATGAGCTTCTTTGTGGGGTGAAATACATGATTTTGAGCAACTCATGGTAACCTTGCTGTGTTTATATTTGTATGTGGACTATGGACTCTATTGGCAGCACCTGAACTAGAGAACAATTATGTCTGGTTGGTCCCATTACTAACATTGCTGGATACTGTATGTTCATATATCAGTAACACCATCCCATTGTATTTAACTGTATGACTCATGCCAACTTGATACAGACACTATATAATAAACCTAGTAGCATGAGGTTTTGGGTTTCTATATGTTTTATAGCATGTGATGGTCTTAAGTTACTTTTAAATGTATGTCTATAAACAAGCTTAGTATTTGAAACCTGTAAAAATCCTATACTATACACACACACACACACACACACACAATATCCCTTTATTCAGTGACTGAAACTGGTAGATGTCAGTGCAACACCCTCTCTGCAAACTGTATAAATAAGGACAGTGACTTACAATTGTGCTAAAAAGTTTACTTATCCCGGCAGAATTTTTGCTCTCTTTTTTTTTCCAGAGAATATGAATGATAACACAAAAACCTTTGCCCCACTCATGGCTAGTGATTGGGCGAAGCCATTTATTGTCAAACTACTGTGTTTTCTCTTCAGAAATAATAATGACAACCAAAAATATCCAAATGACCCTGATCAAAAGTTTACATACCCCAGTTCTTAATACTGTGTATTGACCCTTCTAATATCAACGACAGCTTAAAGTCTTTATATACAGAAACCCTGCAAGCACCATGGATGAAGAAAAGCTGAGTGCTAACCCCTAGGCACAAACAACATGACACATAGAACAAAACAAGAGGGGAGCATAGAAATAACAGGCCGCACCTCAAAGCATAATGAGAAAAATACAAATGATTTTTTATTATGCACAACCACATGCACAGAACCAAGTAAGGTTCAATGTGCACCCCCCCCCCCCCCCTCACATAATGCAGAGGGGTGGATGGAAAAAAGTCTTTTGTGGTAGTTGTGGATGAGGCTCTTTGTTTTCTCAGATGGTAAAGCTGCCCATTCTTCTTAGCAAAAAGCCTCTAGTTCCTGTAAAATCCTGGGCTTTCTTGCATGAACTGTGTGCTTGAGATGTCCTCAAAATAGCTCAATGATAGAAAGGTCAGGAGACTGAAATGGGCACTCAAGAACCTTCACTTTGTTATGCTGTAGCCAATGACTAGTTGACTTGGATGTGTTTGGATCATTGTTATGTTGCAAAGTCCAAGTACGTCCCAAGCTCAGTTTCCGGGCTAATGAGTGCAAATTTGTTTCCAGTATTTTTTGATAACTGGTTGCATTTATCTTTCCTTCAACTTTGACCAAGTTTCCTGTGCCTTTGTAACTCTCACATCCCCAAAACATCAGCAATCTACCTCAGTGCTTTACAGTAGAAATTGTATTCCTTTCATCATAGGCCTTGTTGACACTTCCCCAAATGTAACGTCCCTGCTTGGTGCTGAGCATAGGCAGGGAAAATACTTTGCAGTGTCGGGCTGAGATGTTTCAGTTACACTCCAAGGGACCCCAGTAGGGTCAGGAGTTGAGAGGAGGAAAGTTTGAAGTGCCAGGCCTCCTCATGTGGGTGGGAAGCTATAGTATACACCATGCCTGGTTAGCCACAGTCAGGAGAAAGGTCTTGAAGGTTTTTTTTCTGGACATAAACAACATGAAACTACAGTAAAGTGAGATGGCTATGACCTTACATTATAGCAAATGTCCATGAACAAAGGTATCCTTACTCCTGGGCACTCCATTATGATTATGGAAGTACCACTTTATCTCAGTTTGCAGTTCAGTACTCCTTGAGGCTGGGTTCACACTACGTATATTTGAGGCTGTATAGCAACCAAAACAAGGAGTGGATTGAAAACACAGAAAGGCTCTGTTCACATAATGTTGTAATTGAGTGGATGGCCGTCATTTAATGGCAAATATGTGCTGTTATTTTAAAACAACGGCTGTTGTATTGAAATAATGGAAGTTATTTACCGTTATATGGCGGCCATCCACTCAATTACAACATTGTGTGAACAGAGCCTTTCTGTGTTTTCAATCCACTCCTGGTTTTGGTTGCTATGAGGACCTGACATGAGGACCAAATACAGCTTCAAATATACATAGTGTGAACCCAGCCTAAGGGTGCGTTCACATGCGCTCTGGACACTTATGAGCAGACAAACTCGCAGCAGAAAGCACATCCCACTGTGAGTATGTCCGCAGCCCGTCCCGTAACCCCCCCAGCCACCGGGCTTGCTTCGGGCCCCGAAGCATTTTTAAAAATGCTGTTAATTACTCAACAAGTGGTTTTTAACAATAAGTCTTTAACACTAAAAACAAACATATGCTTCTAGACAAAAAGACAAAATAAAGAATACTTTTAATGCAGTATATTGGCTAATGTCATTCTCCTTGCTTTTTTATATAGTTAACACTTCTGAATATTTCTGAATCTTAAATCTAAATCTTAAGCGTAACACTTTCACTTCTCTTCTTCATTTTTCTAACTTGTATTTTTTTAATTAATCATTGCCATCAGCAGAGATTTCAGCAAACCAGTAAGTGAAAATTAAAATGACTGCTGTCCAACACCAAATATATATAATGGGGATATTTGGCCATCATAGAACCCAGATGGCTTGGTTAACATGTCTGCAGTAGGCAAGTCTGGCCATCCTGGGGCCCAGATGGCATGAAAAATATTTCAGAAAAATAGCATCTTGCTGCTTAGCTGGTTGCCTTCAGAGGCACGCTGATGGCTTTGGCATTCATTCATATTTACTACACTTGTTAAGTTGCTTTAGGGCTGCATCAATTGTCTAATCTTCTGAAATGCCTTTTGCCTTTGGCTCAACTTTGATCTGAAGAACTTTGTCCACAATCTGTTCCTACGAAAGTTTTCCTGTGATCTTAAATTTATTCTTTTAAAAGTAAAATACGTGAAATGTTTCCTTCATGTTAAATCAAACAATCACTTTACCCTTCAATAAGATAAAACTATACTTTGAAAAAGACTGTTTAGATTAACCCTTTTTTGCTCTCAATACACGGATTCTTGAGCAATGTACATTTATTGAGTAAAATGCAAAGTAGTGATTTTTTTCCTTGGAAGTGGGGCTTTCAGTAACTCAACTGACATAAAAAGTGTAGTGGGTCGCACAAAAAAATGCTCACAAGAAAATGAGCAATTGCAACAAATCTTGACAGGAGCTTATGACATATTAACTAACTCCCAGTGTGGATGGTTCACTTACCCTGACCTATATTTCTGTGAGTTATTTAGATTATTTGCTATATACTTGTGACCTTATCTAAGGTAGGTAGAGCTTTTATTGAAACACCTCGACAAGACTCTTAAAACTCAAGTGTCACTGTCGTTTTAACTTTCAAAACTTAAATCAACAGTAGATGTGATATAAAGCAAGTTTGCAATTTACATTCATTATTTTTTTTTGTTGTTATTATGCTGTAAAACAAAGCTGAACTGTTTTATAACTTTATTAAAATGGGCAGGGCGGCTATGATAATGAAAGTGAACATTTTCTTATATTTAAAAACATTTAATCCTACAGTAAAATTATAAAAATTTACATATCTCACATTGTCATGGCCACGCGTGCGGCTCATGTTCCTGGCTATGCTCTTACTCCGCTCTCCGGCTGATGCTCTCCTCCTGCCTCTGACCATGGTCTCCACACTCACGCCTCTGATTGTGCTTCTGCCCTGGGCGCCTTGTCTTCACAGCACGCTGTTTCCTCCTTCTTGGACCACCATGGGTTTCCATCACCTAGAGTGTGCGCACACTAGCTCTGCTATTTCTTAAGGGGCCAGTGCTTTATTGCTTCTATCTGTCCCTGCCCCGTTAGAAAGCCTGCCCCTTCCTGGTCCATTTTGATGGATCATTATTGCACATAAGCCTACAAAGATAGCATTCCTTGCCAGTCTTGCATTTAAGTGTACCAGTTTCCTTGCTACTATTCCTAGCCTCCGTTCTTACATGACGCCTACCCTGACCTGCCTGCCTGTCCCCAACTATAGGCCTACTACCTAGGCCTATAGTATTTTCTACACTTTATTAGTATGGAGCTGAGCTCGCTCCATAGCTACAATCTGCAGCCAGGCCCTCACTGTTAATGGTGATCGCGGCTGCCTGCCATTAACCCCTTAAACACCACAATCCCTGTGTTTAAGTGTAAGAGACAGGAGCATCTCCTGTCACTTACCTGCAGGGGTCCCAATCACATGGCCTGACTGCCGGAGGTCTCTTACCTTCCTCTGTGCAGTCAGGTCTTTAGTCTTCTGATACAGTCTGCCACAGGCAGGCTCTATCAGATGATCACAGATAATAATGCTATAGCATAACAGTGATCAGTGTATTAAATCTAATGTATTTAAGTAGAAGTCCCTAATGGGACTTAAAAAGTGTAAAAAAAAAAAATCTGTAATAGTTTTAAAAAATGTCCCAGAACCCCTTCCCATTTTATACATAAAACACATTAAAACAATAAAGTTAACTAATATAATATACTGTAGTGTGCGTAATCACCCGATCTATTAAAATAAAACAATATTGTTCCGCATGGTGAACGCTGTGAACAGAAAGCGGTAAAAAAAAAACGCAGGGATTGCTTTTTTTCATTAAATTTTATGCATAAAAAAAGTGATCAGTACATCTGATCTAGAAAAAAAAATTTCTAATAAAAACTAGAGGTCATGGCGCAAAAAATTACACCCCATATGACCCCATAGGTGAAAAAATAAAAGTGCTATAAGAGTCACAATAGGGCCTTTTTAAACATACCTGTTTGCAAAAAATAGTAAAACGTTAGAAAACCTAGTAAACCTGCATATCGATGTGGTCATTCCGACCTATAAAATCAAGAATAAATGTGAGCTTTACCGTAAAAAGCATTACACAAACATGGACCCCCCAAAAAAAAAAATTTTTGCTGAATCCCATACATGATATTTTGAGGGTTCTGTCATACATTTTATGGCAGATTGAAAGATGCCATTACAAAGTACACCTGTTCCTGAAAAAACAAGCCCTCACATGGCTCTTAGAAGGTAAGGAGGGAAAAACGAAAGCGCAAAAGTGACAATTGTCCCGGTCCTTAAAGC
Organism: Dendropsophus ebraccatus; assembly: GCF_027789765.1. Lineage (NCBI taxonomy): Eukaryota > Metazoa > Chordata > Amphibia > Anura > Hylidae > Dendropsophus > Dendropsophus ebraccatus. The sequence continues at coordinate 83,138,097 of NC_091458.1, forward strand.
CATTTCAGGCTCTGTCCTTAAGGGGTTAATTGTGTTTCTTTGTGAAGCATTTTAAAGGAGACATTCTCAGCTTAAAGGAGAATTTAGATTTTAGCTACTATGGCTGGATTGACAAAATTTGTTATAAAAAAATATGGTAAAAAGGAATGCTGATATGCACCACAGTGTACTGGCAGCTTCCCCATTGACTTAAATGGCCTGAATGTAATCAATGAGTGACTATTTTCTGTGGTGTGGCTACGCCGATCAGCTGATTGCCAGAAGTGTGAAGTATTGGCATCCCGATAATCAACTATTGAGGGCCTAAGCTGTGGATATGCCATCAATAGCATTTTTGCAGATAGCAGGGCTCAGAAAAACGAATAACATGTTCTCGCTACATTGTGCCCTATTCCTTGCTCTTACCACTTCTCAGTATTTTCCCAAGCAGGGATCTAGGGAAACCTCTCTGATTTTTACATGTGGTGTTGCAAGAGTGCCATGCTGGTTTTAAATTTATCTATGTAGAGGTGGTAACCTTGGTCCAGCTGAGCGGACCAAATACCACTGTTTTTCCTTAAAATCTTTAAAGAATATGGGATATTCTGGAGCTTCTAAACACTAAATCCGCAAAGTGCAAAATTTCTGATTTTTAGTCACATCACAAAAAGTTGCATATACCCAAGCAAGATACTGTGAAAAAGTACAGATCATGGGGCAAAAAAAATTACCCCTTATAAAGCCCCATAGACCAAAAGCGTTATATGGACGTCCCGCTCAGTCACAGCGCACTGGTTGGTTGAGCAGAACATCCAAATGCCGAGAGCCCCCGAATTAAGTGGGATTGTAGACCCAGTAATGTCTGCATCGGGCCAGGGGATGTTTTAAGGGGGCTGCCTTTTACATACTCGCAGTGGAATGACAATTCTGCTGCGAGTATGTAATTCTATTGAAAGTGACAGTAAAGAGTGAATGGATTCGCAGCGGATTTCGATTTGAACTCGCGGCGTGAAATCCGCTGCGGATCAAAAAAATTATGTTGCCGTATTCTTAGTTATAACTTTTTTAGTTGTTTGTCAATGCAGCTGGGTTTGTTTATTTTTTTTAGCCAAGTTGTTTTTTTTTTTAGCCAAGTAAAAAGCTAAATAGTTTTAAATCCCCAACTAATGGGGCGACCATTTAAAACAACAAACAGTTAACTCACCTGGGCCCGTTCCCGACCTCCGCTCGTCTTCTTCTCCGCTCCCGTTCTGTACACTAGCTGTGACGGGATGCTCGGCTACTCAGGAGAGCTTCGGAAGAATGACAAAGGCTTCGGGTACTTCTGGAGCCTCCTGAAGCCTCTGTCATTCTTCCAAAGCTCTCTCCGATTAGATGATTGGCTGCTCGGGAGTGCCTCGGGCATCCCCGGCAAAGTCAGTGTACGTCACACTGGCTGCGCCGGGAACGGGAGCAGGTAAGACAAAGCGCGGAGGCCAGGATCGGGCCCAGGTGAGTTAACTGTTTGTTGTTTTATTAATTTAGCTGGGCTGCGGTCTGGCAGGGGTCAACATTTTCCGGTGTACAAGGCGAACCCCTAACAATCTCTTTGAAAGTCACGGGTTGTCTTATACGCCTAGTCGCCTTATACGCTGGAAAATACGGTATATATATTCAAACATTTTATTTAATGTTATAGTCCTATTAGGGATCTAGACAACACAAACACTTGATAGCTTTAAAAGACAATGACTGTCTTGCCCATCTTGTATACAGATCTGAAACCCAATGTACTGACCCATTGGGATTTGTACAGACAAAAAACAAAAGGTGCAACATCAACCCACAGATGCAAGGGCTTACCGTATATACTCCTCCCAGTGTACACACGGTAAACACCTGCTCTGTAGATATTAAAAATTAAAATATAGAATTTTTTTTAGAAAAGTGAGGATCTTAGCAAATTATATGATCAGAGTGTACCATGTCGCCACGTTAAGGCGTCCTCAAGACATGGTCCCTACTCTAGCATTTTCACACTAGCAATGGCCTTTCCTGGGCTGAATAAGCCTACAACTGGGCATATAGGAACCACATGATCTCTTTTATAGCAGCCTTGGGACATGGGTGGAGTGCAAGCCAACAGGAGGTTGCCACACACCCCACATTCAACCGAAAAAAAGGGAAATTTTGGCAGCACATCTATGACTCTGTTCACACTGCAGGTTGCACGCTGCTTGTGGCTTAAGTACAGACAAAAAACAAAAGGTGCAACAGCAACCCACAGGTGCAAGGGCTTACCGTATATACTCCTCCCAAAGTACACACGGTAAACACCTGCTCAGTAGATATTAAAATTTAAAATATAGATTTTTTTTTTTTAGAAAAGTGAGGATCTTAGCAAACTATTTGATCAAACAGAGTGTACCATGTCGCCACGTTAAGGCGTCCTTGAGACATCGTCCCTACTCTAGCATTTTCACGCTAGCAATGGCCTCTCCTAGGCTAAATAAGCCTACAACTGGGCAGATAGGAACGAAATGATCTCTTTTATAGCAGTCTTGGGACATGGGTGGAGTGCAAGCCAACAGGAGGTAGCCACACACCCCACATTCAACAGAAAAAAAGGGAAATTTTGGCAGCACTATGACTCTGTCCACACTGCAGGTTGCACACTGCTTGTGGCTTAAGTACAGACAAAAAACAAAAGGTGCAACAGCAACCCACAGGTGCAAGGGCTCCTCCCAGCATACACACGGTAAACACCTGCTCTGTAGATATTAATATCTGTTTGATCAAATAATTTGCTAAGATCCTCACTTTTCTAATAAAAATTCTATATTTCAATTTTTAATATCTACAGAGCTGGCGTTTACCATTTGTACGCTGGGAGGAGTATATACGGTAAGCCCTTGCACCCTTGCACCTGTGGGTTGCTGTAGCACCTTTTGTTTTTTGTCTGTACTCAATCCACAAGCAGCGTGCAACCTGCAGTGTGAACAGAGTCATAGATGTGCTGCCAAAATTTCCCTTTTTTTCTGTTAAATGTGGGGTGTGTGGCAACCTCCTGTTGGCTTGCACTCCACCCATGTCCCAAGGCTGCTATAAAAGAGATCATGTGGTTCCTATATGCCCAGTTGTAGGCTTATTCAGCCCAGGAGAGGCCATTGCTAGTGTGAAAATGCTAGAGTAGGGACCATGTCTCGAGGACGCCTTAACGTGGCGACATGGTACACTTTGTTTGATCAAATAGTTTGCTAAGATCCTCACTTTTCTAAAAAAAAAAATTCTATATTTTAATTTTTAATATCTACAGAGCAGGTGTTTACAGTGTTTACGCTGGGAGGAGTATATACGGTAAGCCCTTGCACCTGTGGGTTGCTGTTGCACCTTTTGTTTTTTGTCTGTACTTAAGCCACAAGCAGCGTGCAACCTGCAGTGTGAACAGAGTCATAGATTTCCCTTTTTTTCCATTGGGATTTGTGTCTCTTCTTTGAGTGCTGTCTTTTTTCTTTGCTGACTTGCTTGAGAGAATTTTGAAGTAGAGATGAAAGCCTAATATAAGGAAACAGAAGGTGGCACAAATTGTCAGATTTAAGGACTTTTAAGGGGATTATATCGTCTAATTCAAATACTTTTAGATTTTGATAACCTAATCTGTAAACACTGCATACTGCTGATCCTGTGTGTGATTTACTGTAAAAATTCAGTTATTTTCTTCTATAAGCTTAGTTTAACAGGAGCCTGAGGTAGTTTGGGCACCAAGACGTGCTGATATTTTATGTTATTGAGTGGGCAAGACCACGCTACCCACACAAATACCTGAATTACTTTGTATTATATCTTTTGTGAATGTCAAACAAGTCTGATCTTTTAAGGAAAATAAAGTCCTCCAATCCTGGCAGTAAACTTTTATCAGCACTTTAATTAAATCTTATTGTGACTCTGTACAAGGTGGAGATCCTTTAACATGATCACCAGAGCTAGAATCCCTAGTGAGATAGCAAAAGACCTGACAAGAGAGAGCTTTGATATATTTGTGTTTGGTCCTCCCATTGGTATTGCCTAACAGATGCTCTCTCCAAGTGCTGTAAAATAGAGTTTTTGAAAGACCAAGACTAACTTCTGGGGCTCATAGTAGACAATGTTAGATTAAATGGATATTGTCATCCCCTTTTTTGGTATTTGAAGTTTTCAGCACCATTCAAAAGGTAACATGCTGAGCACTTCATATTTACCTCTATAAAACACTGGGAATCTGTGGCGCACACGTGGTCATTTAGTGGCATTGCTGTATCCTTGCCCTTACTGTGCCTGTGCTAGATGATTTCATGGCCTCCACTGCAGTATGGGTGGCACCTGTTGATGACATCACTGAAAGGGCAGAGACAATGTAGGATATAGGCAGGAAGACGGTGCACAACGCCTGAAGCCCATCCAGATGACACTGTCCACCAATGATGAAAAGTAATTTGGAGAAGTAAAATAAGAAAAACACGACGTACATAATAGGGGGTGACAATATCATTAAATAAAGAGCACCTCAGCTGTCCATGTGTTTTCTATGGTTCTGCCGAAAAGCTCTATTGTAGTGAACCAAAGTAAAAGAGTAGTAGATGCTTAGAACAAACTTCCAGCAAATGTTATTGATAAATCCACAGTGTATGACTATAGACATGCCTGTGATAAGGATCTTTTCCTACAGACAATCTTCTATGTTTCTATGAATGAGACTGACCCTGTAGTGCCCCGCACACGACCTGTCAATAAATAAGGCATGGTAAAGGGGTATTCCCTTAACTAACATAGTTAAACTTGTAAGGCTTGCTAAGTTAAATATTTTTGCAAATATTACTTAGCAAACTTATCTCCTACTTCTAATATACCTAATCTTTCTTCCATTGTTGACAGCTCATTGTCTAGGTTACCGACCACCACTCTGCTCTAAAGCAGAAATTCCACCTTTCACCTTTCCATGCTGTAACATGGAATCTGATTGGTTGCTAGGGGCAACTGAGCCAGTACTACTACATGGAAGACTAATGCTTTTAGAGCAGAGTGGTGGTCAGTAACCTAGACAACTAGCTGTCGACAATGAGGGGTAAAGAGCAGCATATCAGAAGAAGGAAGCAAGTTTGCCAAATCGACGTATTTGCAAGAATATTTAACTTGACAAATCCTACAAGTTTAACTTGAAATGGGAATACTCCTTTAAGATTAGTTTAAAGGTAGAAGAAATTTTGTGTTGCAAATCTGCAGGGAAAAAAATTGTAACTGACATATTTTGTGGATATTACCCTTTCTGCATTGAAACTAGTACATAATATGGTGTTCCATTACAAAATCTAACAAAATAAGCAGACAGCATGGATTTAAAAATCATGCCCACTTTTTTTCTACCGTGATCTGGTGTGGATTTTACCTGTGCATAATCATGGTAAAATCTGCAGCAATTCTGTGGATTTACCCTTATTGGAAGAAGGAAGCTATGCTTTAAGTATGCTATTAATGGGGTGTATAGAGTATATAAATGCACCAAACCATTTGTGTTTAGGTTGTACCAAATTATATAAATAATTTTCTGAACCATTGTAACACAAAAAACACACAACATATAATGCCACAGTCTAAATCTATGGAATGCATGAATGACTAGATGATTAGATCAATAAAATTGGGAATTTCAGTGGTGAAACACCTGTATTATTGACGTGCATGCAATGATTGGTTGTACTCTAGTGCCACTCTACATTATAGTGCAGTACCACATATTCTGTACTGCTATTCCATTACGTGAGGGTGGCTCTGTTTTATTTTTTTGGGACCCTGTGTGAACTGTACAGGACCCTGAAGAAGCTCCTCCTCTCTACATAGAAAGTAATTTATAACTTTCATCAGCTCTTTCTGACTTTTATATAAAGATTTTTTTGAAATCAGAAAATCTTTGTATATCAGTAATCTAAATTTTTTTCTTTCCTCTTAAAGGAAATCTATCAGCAGGTTAGACAGTACCCTATTTGTTGAAGAACATCTAGACCTAGCAATCTTTGTTTACTCTTCTTTGCAAAAGTAATCCTAACCTGTCAGACTGCAAAGCCCTCTTCAGGTCAAGCCACAGATTTTCAACTAGATTCAGGTCTGGGCTTTATCCATACATTCCAAGACTCCCTAGGGCTGCATCCAACTTCTTCAGCCACTGGTTATCAAATACACAGCGTTCAGGTTCGTCAATCAGTGGTCCGCCATGCTTAGCACATTGGGGCTCTGGTTTGTCATCCTATCCTGCACTTATAGTAGGCACTTGTTATTAGATCAAGCAGGGTAAGTGCCTGTGGTTTCTAAATGATTCTTGGTTCTATGTATATTGCTGTATATTTCAGTTTGGTGAATTCTGGCTCCTGACTTTGAATTGATAGACAATTCTGTTTATCTGCCCTCTCTTGACTTCTTACTCTAAATTGTAAGCTTTGGCTAATCTATTGCTTGCTGCTTTTGTTTATCCATGTCTTCTTGACCCTGGCTAGCTTACATCTCTCCTGCCCTTCCTCACCCCATTTATCTGCCATCAGCCTCCACAGAGATAATCTGGGTTTGGTTTCCTAGCGGAAAAGTCCATCTGGCCTCATGTCTGGCTCTGGTCAGTAGCTGGCGGATGCCTTCGATCCTCCTAAATGGAATAGTGTTAGATTTTGGTAGCTTCTGAGTTTATTATGTTGTCATTTATCCCAGGAACAAAACATATTACGCTGACAAATCCCCTTGAGATAAAAATAAAGAAAGCTCCAATTTTTATTAATAATACTCATTTTATTATTATTGTAATTTATTTGTAGAATATATTATGGTTAGGGATGAGCTTTTCTTTACTCATCATTATTTCCATTCTTATAGCAGGCTGAGGCGTGTGCTTGTATCATTACTGTACAAGAAATGTCACAATGAGGGAAATATTATCTCATGTTTTCCCATGGTGTGCCATCTCTATTAGATTTTGTCAACTGTGTCAGTTTGAGATCTTTAACCAACCATTACTGAAAAGCATATGTTAATTGTGGCAGAGATCATGAGCAGGTCAATTAGGATGCTAAGCCTGAAACAGACTGGAACATTCAGCTGGAGGGGAAATTGAAGGCAGGTGTTGGCCAGCGCTGCCCTGGCAAGCACTCCAAGCATCCAGGATAGAGCTCATTTAATGTTTCATTCACTAAATTAGCATTTAGAATTCATCCCTAATAGACAATATAGTGAGTTTTTGTTAATGAGGATTCTGATTACGTGAAACAAAGTAATAGCTAATTAGTAGACCAACCTTATTCTCAGGCCAGAGGAAACGCTGCTAGATAGAAAATCTAGGCTTCCACATAATGAACAGCAGTGTCCTCTTTTATTTAGGGCTCTCATGTCACATCATACAAGCATATTTTGAAGTGTGTGTTATCTTTCATCCATTTTATATGCATATTATGATTAACAAGACAAGAATGACATTGCTTAATTGAGCAGATATGATTATATGCATATACATGTTATGTGATCATGATTAATCGAGCCTGAACATTTTTCCTAAGGGTGTGAATAGAAATAGTTTATTTCATTATAATGGTGATTCTTCTGGTGTTATTAGATATTTACTGTGTTTTGTGACATAGGATGGAACTGTGTAGTTGAACATTTTGTTCAAAACTGAATGCAATTTTATGCAGATTTTTGCTTTATTTTTCTTTCTAGGTAGAAAAGAAGCAAACATGGTCATATCTGACTTACATTTGTAGTATATATAAATCTGGTGCATCACAGCATGTGTGTCAGTATTCTGGTACAATGTATGCCAGAATTCTAGTGTACAGTGGTCCCTCAACATACAATATTAATTGGTTCTGGGGTGACCATTGTATGTTGAAACCATTGTATGTTGAGTCCATAACTCTATGGAAAACTGGTATTTGGTTCTGAAGCTGCAAAATATCACCGCAATAGATAAAGCAAGTCCTTACATACAACAGTCATAAAAAACTACTGTAAGCTGTAAATTACTTCCTAGGTAGAAGACTGTATGGTTTTCAGGGTCCTGTACTGTTCCGTCAGGGTCCCAGAAAAATAAAATAAAGTCGCCCTCAATTGGTGCCTAAAGGAGAAACTCATCCTGGTGCAAGTAAAGAGCAGTACAGGACATGTAGTATCACACTATACTATAGGGAGGAGATACTGGACAGCCAATTACTGCATGCACTTCATCAATACTGGGGTGTTACCAGTAAAATGGCCACTTTTATTGATCAGTCCTGTACTTATTCACATGTCCTGCAGATCCTGTCTGTAGCATTGTATGTTGACTTTGGTCTCAAGTTATGATTGTCCAAAAAGGAACATTGTATGTTGAAAATATTGTATCCTAAAGCCATTGTAAGTTGAGGGACCACATGTCATTTTAGTATCAAATCTTTACCATTGTTTAGTTGCTTTTTGTTTCCTATATTTTCCCCCTTATTTAGTCTATGGGGGACATTTATAAAGGCTGTGGTCAGGGCATACACGAGAGAAGGCGTAGATTTGCCCCTTCTCCCTGACGTGAGCCTGCTGTATGCCCTGCTCATCTAATTGGCGGGCAGGGGGGCATGGCAAGGCGGGAAGGAGGTCACGAGTGACCTCCTTCCCAGTAGATTTACCATAATTTATTAACTGCTTACAGGCGTAAATCATGATATAAATCTACACCTGATTTGTTTAAGCGGAGCCTGCGCCGGGCACAGGGCCAGTAGGGTTCACTAAAAAGCGAGCTCTTCTTAGTAAATGTGGCCAGTAATATGTAATATAGTAATAGCCTATTTTCATGTCAATTTATAGAATTTCTGACACCAAAACAGACATGCTTGAATGACTTGAAATCCAAATGAAAGGAAATGTTCTGCATGGATTTTGTGTAGATTCTTATCCATTGTGTAAAGATTTGTATTTTCAGCATAGAAATTGAACTGTTAAAAAAAAAACAATACTGCTACTTGTGACCCTACCCTTCTATGATGCTGTACAGTTCAGATCAATAAACCCACATCTGGATCAACCATTCCTCAACCACTCACCCATAACACAGGTGCAAAATACACCCTCAATGTCTTTTTGTGCAAAATAACAGCCGTTATTTTACAAGACAGCCGTTAATAATATTCATGAACATTATTTGTCTGTCATTATCAAATATTGGGCATTATTTTGCCTAAAAAAAGACGTTGTGTTAATATAGCCATAGGCTGTATGTTCCCACTACATAAATAATGACTGGCATTTTTTAGTATCAAAGGATGGTCATTTATTGGTGATGTTAGCAGCAAAAAATAATCATGAACATTATTTGTGGATGTCTTTTGGCACTAAAATTACTGCCATCCACAAAAACGTCCGTCATTCTCCTGTTGTGGGAACAGCCTCAATATTCAAATTTTTTCACTTTTTGGTTGTATTTTATAATACAATAGTTTATACAATTGTAAAAAAAGAAAAAGAAAAAAATGTCCCTAATTATTAATAGTTAAAAAAAGTCAATTTTGTTCCAGATAGTTTTATGTCACTTTTATGGTCATTATTTTTATGCTTGTATTAGGGAAATCATGCTAAACTGTGTGCACAACTGATGCGCGTTTTGTCACACTTTTCCAACTGAATAATGTGCTTTATTGAAGGCTGTCACTCTATTTTACATACAATATTTGTTATACTTTTAGGATACAAACACACACACCGTATATGCAGCAGATACGCAGCAGATCTGCAGCAGATTTGATGCTGTGTTCAGTTATTTAGATCTAACCTGCTGCGCATCTGCTGTGTATCGCAGCAGTAAATAAGCTGCGTATACGGTGTGTGTGTTTGTACCCTTACAGTGTGTGTGTGTGTGTTTGTGTGTGTGTCAGGGCCGGGACAAGGAGTTTTTTGGTGCCCTAGGCAGAGAAGGCAAATGGCTCACTACCCCCCCCCCCCCTTCAACTGAGCGTTGTCAGAATCGGTGTTAGCCACACAGTATACTGCCCTGATAGTGTCCTCACACTGTATAAAAAGCCCCAATACATATGGTAGTTCTCTTATAACACTCCTACCACTATACAGTTATTACATTTTGCCTCAAAACTGCTCTAAACAAAGCAGAAAGATATCAGCAATGATACCATTACATAATACCGCAACACCATGACCACTATCACTACAGACCATCTAACAGAGTGCAGTATCATCCAGTGACTCACAGGTGGCGTCTTCTCTGATCAGAGTCTGTCACTTTTTCTTTTTCCCTTTATCCAGCATGGACCACCTTGAAGTTTCCCCTGGCTGTGAATAATCTCTCCAGAATATGCCAGGGAAACATTTTAGGCTCCAACACATACAGTATTTAGGTCCCCTGTACCCCTATATAGTAGTTACACCCCTGTGTGCCCCCATTGTTTTAAGGTCTCCCTGTGCCCCCGTATAGTAGTAAGGCCCCTCTGTGCAGCCGCAATATAGTATAGACTGCTGTGTGCTGCCCTCAGTAGTATATAGACCCCCTGTGTGCTGCCCTTGGTTATATATAGCCCCCTGTGTGCTCGCCCAGTAGTATATACACCACCTGTGTGCTGCCCCCAGTAGTACATACACCCCCTGTATGCTGCCCCCAGTAGTATATAGACCCCCTGTGTGCTCCCCACTGTAGTATATTGACCACCTGTGTGCTCCCCCAGAAGTAAATAGATGCCCTGTGTGCTCCCCCAGAAGTATATAGATCCCTGTGTGCTCCCCCCGTAGTATATAGACCCCTGGGTGCTGCCCCCAGTAGTATATAGATCCCCTGTGTGCTCCCCCAGTTATATATAGATGCCCTGTGAGCTCCCCCAGAAGTATATAGATCCCTGTGTGCTCCCTGCATAGTATATAGACCCCTGGGTGCTGCCCCCAGTAGTATATAGATCCCCTGTGTGCTCTCCCAGTTATATATAGATCCCTTGTGTGCTCCCCCAGAAGTATATAGATCCCTGTGTGCTCCCCTAGTTATATATAGACCCCCTGTGTGCTCCCCCAGTTATAAATAGACCCCCTGTGTGCTCCCCCAAAAGTATATAGATCCCTGTATGCTCCTCCAGTTATATATAGACCCCCTGTGTGCTCCCCCAGTTATATAGACCCCCTGTGTGCTCACCCAGAAGTATATAGATCCCCCTGTGTGCTCACCCAGAAGTATATAGATCCCTGTGTGCTCCCCCAGTTATATATAGATCCCCTGTGTGCTCACCCAGAAGTATATATATATCCCTGGGTGCTCCCCTTGTTATATATAGACCGTGCTCGTAATCTAAGGCACCACTGTATAATATATATATATATATATATATATATATATATATATATATATATATATATTATACAGTGGTGCCTTAGATTACGAGCATAATTCGTTCCAGGTCTATATATATATATATATATATATATATATATAGTGCCTATATATATGTACATATATATATATGTAGTGCCTATGTTAAGGTTTGTATTGTCTGTAAAATTAATTGACTTGTTAATCTTTAATTTAAGTAACAAAAACAGTACCAGAGTTTAATACATTCTCTGACCTTTATTATACCTCAGGAATCTGTGCTTACACTCCACAGCTATGGACAGTTTTAGACAGCCAAGTGAGGATGTGGATATAAAGATAATTGACTCTCCAGATCAGGAGAAGGCTATAAAAAGATATCATCATCCTTCCTGCTTAAAATATCTATTATTCAGAGTGTCATTAAGAAATGAAAGTTGAGGGGAACTGTGGAAGTCAAGACAAAATCTGAATGACCAATATAAATCTCCAATAGAACGTCTTATAGTTTGAAATATTAAGAGAAGCATACCTTTGTATGGCTACTGTATGTTCACACAACGTTTTTTCAGCTCTGTTTAAAATGACGTACATTATATAAAATAACGGGCATAATTTAGCTGTAATTTAGCTGCAATGACGGCTGTTGCTACATTATTTTAGTTTGGGTTACTAATTGGCCATTGGGTGCGGCTTAATTGAAAAGTCCATTGAATTCAATAGTAAAAACGGAGAAAGAATGGTGACAAAACAAAAACTGTGTGTGAACAACTAATAAAAAACGTCCGCTGTTTGGTAAAGACGTCCGAAAATAATTGTCATGAACATTATTTTGCCGTCCACGGCAATAACATCCATTATTCAATACATTGTGTGCATTGGACGTCCGTCTTTCCATTGACTTCAATGCATTGCCATTGCAGTCAGTTAACCCCTTCCCGCACGAGGACGTAACGGTACGTCCTCGCGCGGGTGCGGGCGTTCAGAGCGGGGCCGCGCGGCGACCCCGCTCTGAACCGCGGGGGTCCCGGGTGCCGCTTGTAGCCCGGGACCGTAGGTATTAGCGGGCACGGTCCGATCGCCGTGCCCGCTAATACAGTAATCAGATGCAGCTGTCAAACATGACAGCTGCATCCGATTACCGGATTCAGCTTATCCCTGGTGTCTAGTGGCGGAGATCGCTCCTCCGGGACGTTGTCCCGGTGGAGCGATCTCCGTTTCTGAAGCCGGCCGGGGACCGCTCCAAGATGGCGCCGTCCCCGGCTCGGCACTCGTTTACTTCCGGCTGCAGCAGCCGAAAGCAAACGAGTGCCTATCTCATGGATCTCTGCAGCATATCTATGCTGCAGAGATCTCTATGAGAGATCAAAGCACTTATACTAGAAGTCCCCCAGGGGGGCTTCTAGTATAAGTGTAAAAGTAAAAAAAAAAGTATTGTTATAAGTAAAAAGCCCCCTCCCCTAATAAAAGTCAGAATCACCCCCCTTTTCCCAGGTTATAAATAAAAGTAAATAAATAAACAAATAAATAAACATGTTTGCTATCGCCGCGTGCGTTATCGCCTGAACTATTAATTAATCACATTCCTGATCTCGCACGGTAAACTGCGTCAGCGCAAAAAAAATCCCAAAGTGCAAAATTGCGCATTTTTGGTCGCATCAAATCCAGAAAAAATGTAATAAAAAGCGATCAAAAAGTCGTATATGCGCAATCAAGGTACCGATAGAAAGATCACATCATGGCGCAAAAAATGACACCTCACACAGCCCCATAGACCAAAGGATAAAAGCGCTATAAGCCTGGGAATAGAGCGATTTTAAGGGACGTATATTTGTAAACAATGGTTTGAATTTTTTACAGGCCATCAGATACAATATAAGTTATACATGTTACATATCGTTTTAATCGTAACGACTTGAGGAACATATATAACAAGTCAGTTTTACCCCAGGGCGAATGGCGTAAAAACACAGTCCCCCCAAATAAAAGAAATGCGTTTTTTTTTTCAATTTCACCACACTTTGAATTTTTTTCTGGTTTCGCAGTGTACTTTATGCAAAAATTCAGCCTGTCATTGCAAAGTACAATTAGTGACGCAAAAAATAAGGGCTCATGTGGGTCTCTAGGTGGAAAAATGCAAGTGCTATGGCCTTTTTAACACAAGGAGGAAAAAACGAAAATGCAAAAACGAAAATTAGCCTGGTCCCGAAGGGGTTAAATCGCTGCAAAAACGTACATTATTTTAAATTGCATAAGCGGACACCTTTTCTCTATTTTTAACGTTGTGTGAACATAGCCTATAGCTGTAGAAAGGATTAGATATATATCATTCACTGCCTATTCGTTAAACTGAGATTGATCTGGACCAAAAAAAGGTAATGAGCTCCTTACTAGGTAACAGAGATCTGATGTTCATCAGGGGGCATTCACACTTTCCACGGTCCGTGTATGGGACATGTGCTACAGTTCAGAATGCAGAGCTTCCAGTATCATGATTTATTATGATGCCGGGAGCTCAGAAACAGTTTAAATCTTAGTGCTACTGTACTGTCAGCGCTACTGAACTGTTTCAGACCTCTTGGCACCATAATGAATCATGATACTGAGAGTTCTGCATTCCAGTCCATTGAACATCTTCTGTGCATGCACCATAATCATGGAAAGTGTGAATGCCCCCTCAGTGAGTATGTTAGCTAATATTCTGTTCATTTACCAGGGATACTTTTCCAAGCATTAGAATAACCAAAAACAATTATTTTGTTTTTCCATTCAGGGACCAGTTATTTCATGTTTCAGTCCACCATTTTCAAGAAATTAATTTACTGTCTATACCTAAAGGCTGTAAATCAATCTGTACCTAATTTTGTTTTCAGCCCCACTGCAGGTTGGGGCTAGCATCAAGGGACAGGACTGTGGAGGTAACCTCTTCATAGCTGTAACCCCTCTTTCCCCAGACAGAGAGTGCTGTATTTATGTCCCCACATATGCCCTGCTCATTTCTTCAAGCTAACTGTAGTCTTTGTCAGCCCTTGTGTTTCCCATCCTCTTCATTACTGCTATATTGTGCCTGCACTTACACTCAGCTGCACACACTGCTGCTAAATCGTGCCTGCACTCATACTCAGCTATACACACTGCTGCTACAATGTGCCTGAACTTACACTCAGCCATTCACACTGCTGTATAGAAAAGTTTCTGTCACTGTCCTCCTGCACAGCTCAGTGATTCTCACTTCCTGATTGGTCCAGGGTGAACACACATCCCTTCCCCCTTGTTGTCATGTGACCACACAGCCCTCCTTCTCTATTCTAGCCTGTTGTACTATACTAGTGCATTATGGGGATCTGCAGTCCCATCCTGTATCTACAAACTGCTGCTGTTTTTCAGGTTTATGCAGTTACTATACATTATACTCCCCATGCTGATTGCTATACTGTACAGTAACTTATAATATGACATATTCAGCTGTTTTAAATGTTTGTTTCATTTGTTTTACATGTTATTCAGAATAAAAAAAAATCATTATTTTTGGGGCATGGAACCAATTGTTGGAATTTCATTGATTTCTCTTGGGAAAAAATTGCTTTGGTTTACGAGTGATTTGGATTACAAGCACGGGCCCGGAACAAATTATGCTCGTAATCCAAGGTACCACTGTACACCTTCTTGTGAATACAGATTCACTTGCTCACTATTTCTCATGGCCTGCTATCCCTGTTATGGCAGGTGCGATTCTTACTATCTGTGCTTGCTTGAGCTAGTGTCTAGAGGTAAATTGGAGGACTAAAATTAATTATATTAACATAACTTAACCCCATAGGCGATTGTGTGGTGTATTTAAAGTGTCACTGTCGTTATAACTTTTAAAACCAAAATCAATAGCAGATGTAAAATAAAGCAAGTTTGCAAGTTACATAATTTTTTTTTTTAGTTATCACGGAAAACACGGCACTTCCTGTGTCTAAAGACAGGAAGTTCAGTGTTTCCCAGGTCATTTGTGCTCTTACTGAAGAGACAGTTTATTTGTTTATTTGACGGACACATTGAGCCATGACTCTCTGTACAGGTCAGACTTCAGGTGCTTAGTCTCTTTTTTTCAAACAGCACAAGACTAAGCCTAGCAGGGAGACACAGCTAAAAAGGTAAATAGAACCAATTGCAAAGTTTCTCAACTTTCAATGACCTACAGTTTTAGATATACAGTAGTTGTTGTGATGAGAATACCCCTTTAACCCTTAGCTGGACAAGGAGGATAAATTCTGGTGGGAGCTTAGTTTCCTTACCGACTCCCAGTGCTCACTGCTTACAGAAACAGTGACTGGGGGAGGTAGCTAAACTGTCAGCTATAGCCCCAGTCCTGGTACTCTCTATTAGTACTGAGACCGGGGAGAAGGGCATCCAACGCCTCTTCCCCACCCGAGAGCCCCACTATGGTGATCGCCAGCATTGGTGGTTCAAAGACTGCTAAATCCTCGGTCCTAGTACTTGCAGTTTCAGGATCCAGGGGGTTTAGAATTACAAGGATATGTAAAAGCATTCTAATGTTATTAATAAATAAAGTTACACATGTCATATTTGAATTTGGCTGTCAAACTCCAACACTGGCTGTGTCCCACAAGTGTTAACCCCTTAAAGGAAAACTACTGTCTAACTATTAGGCTATGTTTACACTACGTATGAGTCCGGCCGTAGTTCGTCCTCAGCCGTGATGTGCGGCTGAAAGTATGGGCGTGGGAAAAATAGACATGCGGCCGGATTGCGAACATGCGGGCGAACCGCGAACATACGCCCGTAGTAGAGTTATGCTTCCCTAGCTTGTTTCGAAGCTTGGTAATCGTCGCACAGGTTACTTGGAAATCGTCGCACAGCCCAATAAAACACACAGAACCTTTTGGATCTAAAAATCACGTTCAATTTGGCTAAAATAAGTACTTCGTACGGGACCGCATGAAAATCCACGTCTGTGAGTTGGAACATTTCCGTCCTCAAACAATGGTCTTGTTCATTTTTCACGGCGCCGTATACTTCGGCGTGCGTATATTCGCGGTTCGCACTACATCCGGAAAGATACGTAGTGTGAACATAGCCTCAACCTGTGTGGCAGGTGGCCCTCGCCCCACCCCGGCATGGCCTTAATTTTTGCATAAAGTATGCTGCAAAACCAGAAAAAAATTTAATGTGTGGTGAAATTGAAAAAAAAAGGTTTTGTGTTTGCGCCGTTCTCCCTAAGGTATAACTGACTTGTAATAAAATGTTCCTCAACTAAGTACAATTACTACGATATATAACTTGCGTAACTTTAAAAAAAAATTAATGTTCCTTAAGGCTGCATTCACACGTTCAGTGTTTTTCCCGGTCCGTGATTGTGGTCCGGCAGCTACCTCCGTGATCCGTGCAAAACAGTCAGTTTTTCATCCGTTTTGCATCCGTGTCTGTTTTTTTCACAGATCTGTGTTAAAGCATTTTAAATTACATTGATTACATCACATCTGTGTTTTTTACGGATGAACACGGATGTCACATCTGTGAAAAACATGGATCTCATTGATTTCTATGGGGAATCCTCTCCGTGCATCCGTTCCGAGTAATGACATGTCCTATTTTTTAACGGAACGGATCACGGATTCATGAAATCACGGAACATCTGAATAGCCCAACAGAAAGCAGTGGACTGTAAAATTGTCCGGGCGCACGGATCCGTGAGCACGGACAACTTCCCGGAACGTGTGAATGCAGCCTAAACTCGCTCTATTACCATGCTTATAGCGCTTTTATCCTTTGGTCTATAGGGCTGTGTAAGGTGTCATTTTTTGTGCCATGAACTCTACTTTCTATCAGTACCTTGTTTGCGTATACAGTATGTGACATTTTGATCACTTTTTATTAAAATTTTTCTGGATTTGATGTGACCAAAAATGCACAATTTTGCACTTTGGAATTTTTTTTGCGCTTACGCCGGTTACTGTGCAGGCATTAAATAAATTTATATTTGAGCCGATTACACACGCGGCTATACCAAATATGTTTATTTATTTTTATTTTAAAGGGGGTGATTCAGACTTTTATTAGGGAAGGATTTTTTATTAAAAAACAAACATTTTGACAGCTTTGACAGCTGCATTTAAATAGCTAATTAGCGGGCACGGGGATCGAACCATGCCATTGGTCTTTAAAGGGAATCTGTCAGCACCTGTTCTGGGTTCTAAGGTGCTGACAGTGTGATGAAGGTCTGTGTCTCCTAGTGTGATGTGTTACCTTTCTTTTTCAGATGGGTCCTGTAGTTTGTATCCAATCTGTGCCGTAACTGTCTTCACAACTGTCAAAGAGGGGGAGTGATGATGCGTTCGTGACGCACTTCAGCACACCTCACCACTACCTCCTCCCAGCTTCTCTTGAATATTCATTGCACCCGTCCCCCGGCCTCTTGGCGACGTCATCTTTAGCTGCCTGGTTCTGACTATTGTGCGCGCTCCCGCAGCCTGATTCGCGCGTGCGCTGTAGTGCATCATAGCGGCACTGAGTAAAGCCATTGAGGGCATAGGCTTTGGCCCTCACTGCGCGACACACTGCGGCGCATGCGCGAATCAGGCCTCAGAAGCACGCGCAATACACAGAACCAGGCAGCTAAAGATGACGTCGCCAGGAGGCCGGAGGACGGGCACAATGAATATTCAAGAGAAGCTGGGAGGAGGTAGTGGTGAGGCGAGCTGAAGTGCGGCACGAACGCATCACCACTCCCCCTCTTTGACAGTTGTGAAGACAGTTACAGCACAGATTGGGGACAAAGTACAGGACCCATCTGAAAAAGAAAGGTAAAACATCGCACTAGGAGACACAGACCTTCATCACACTGTCAGCACCTCAGAACCCAGAACAGGTGCTGACAGATTCCCTTTAAGGGGCTAAAGCTTGCAAGGTAATGCTTCAGTTAACCCCTTCACGTCAGCAATCTGTATATATATGTTCATATTGCACATACCCTGTGCAGTAGGAATGTATATATACGTTCAGGGGGCTTTGTGATGAGAGCGGGATCGCTGCAGAGATAGCGATCCCACTCTCATCTGAGTGAAGCACCGGAGGTAATGAGAGTCAGCTGCGATCCCGCAGCCGACCCTCATTAACCCACTAATGGGCCGGTGCCTCCGGTGCTTTTCATCTCCCACCACCGTGAATCCACGGAGATGAAATAAGTTAAATCACCCCCCCTAGTGCCCCAGTAACTAACCCCCCCTCCCCGCGGCGGCCATCAGATTCAAGATGGCCGAGTATATCTGTTCACAGTAATCAAAATGTTAAAATGAAGGAAAACCCAATGAATGAGCATGGGGCAGTGATCGGGGACCCCCCTGTGGGGTCCCGGTACAAGTGATCAGCTGTATATACTATATACCGCTGATCGCTTGTGCCATGTGCCGCCGGCACTTTTTATCCCCTGTCACAATAAATGATTGGTGACAGAGGATAAAAAGTGATGTGTCCTGTCCCCCAAGTCGCCCCCCATCCCCCCAGTCACCCCCCCCCCCCCCGTCCCCCAGTCACCCTCCCTTCCCCATATACTCACCTGATCCAGGGAGGTCCTTCCTCCTCGGCGTCCTGGCTGGTTATGAAGTGCGCATGCGCTCCATAACCAGCCAACTCTGAAAATTTAAAGTGACAGAGACCAATTTGGCCTCTGTCACTGAACTATGAATACTGTGATAGAAAATATCACAGTAATCATAGTAATATAGAGAAAATGAATGTGAAAACATATTATTGGTAAAATTCAAGTTTTTCATTTTTACTGTCTAGTTTTGAATACTTTCCTCTAATACCTGTGGGGTCAAAATGCTCACCACACCCCAAAATGAATTCCTTGAGGGGTGCACTTTCCAAAATGGGATGACTTGTGACGAGATTTTACTCGGCTGGCACTACAGGGGCACTGCAAACGCACCTGGCGTTCAGAAACTTCTTCAGCAAAATCATGCACTGAAAATGCTAATTGGCGCTCCTTTCCTTCTGAGCCCCACTGTGTGCCCATACAGTGGTTAATGCCCACATATGGGGTATCGTTCTACTCAGGAGAACCTGCGTTACAGATTTTGGGGTGAATTTTCTCTCCTGTTCCTCGTGAAATTGAGAAATTTCAAACTAAAGGAACATATTATTGGTAAAATTCGAGTTTTTTATTTTTACTGTCTAGTTTTGAATACTTTCCTCTAATACCTGTGGGGTCAAAATGCTCACCACACCCCAAAATGAATTACATGAATGGTGCACTTTCCAAAATGGGATGACTTGTGACGAGATTTTACTCGGCTGGCACTACAGGGGCACTGCAAACGCACCTGGTGTTCAGAAACTTCTTCTTCTGCATTGAAAAAGCTAATTGGCGCTCCTTTCCTTCTGAGCCCCGCTGTGTGCCCATGCAGTGGTTAATGCCCAAATATGAGGTACCTTTTTACTCAGGAGAACCTGCGTTACAAATTTTGTGGTACTTTTTTTCTCTTGTTCCTTGTGAAATTTAGAAATTTTTAACTAAACGAACATATTATTGGAAAAATTTGAGTTTTTCTTTTTTACTGTCTAATTTTGAATACTTTTCTCTAACACCTGTGGGGTCAAAATGCTCATCCTACCCCAAGGTGAATTCTTGGTGGGGTGCACTTTCCAAAATGGGGTGACTTATGGTTTTTTTTTCTGTCTGCTGACACTACAGGGGCTCTGCAAATTCACCTGGCGCTCAGAAACTTCTTCAGCAAAATCTGCAATGGAAAAGCTAATTGGCGCTCCCTTCCTTCTGAGCCCTGCTGTGTGCCCATACAGTGGTTTACGCCCACATATGGGGTACCGTTGTACTCAAGAGAACCTGAGTTACAAATTTAGTGGTGCTTTTTCTCTCATGTTCCTTTTGAAAATGAGAAACTTTAATCTAAACGTATATATTATTGGAAAATTTAAATTTTTAATTTTTTACGGCCTAATGGTGAACACTTTCCTCCAGCCCCTGTAGGGTAAAAATGCTCATTAATTCTTTAAGGTGTGTAGTTTACAAAATGGGGCCACTTATGGGGGTTTCCAGTATACAAACCTATACAAACAAAAAATCAGTTTTGGAAACTTTCACGAAAATGTGGTAATTTGCTGATACATTTCTAAGACCCGTAACACCCTAAAAAAGTAAAATATGTTTATAAAATGAAGCCAGAATAAATAGTACATATTGCTAATGTGACTTAGTAACTAATTTATGTGCTATGACTTCCTTTTTTTAGAAGCAGAGAATTTCAAAATTCATAAATTGCTATTTTTTGTTTAATTTTATATGATATTTTGATGTTTTTCAAAAAAAAACACACAAAGTAGTGACCAAATTTTGCCACTAATATAAAGTGCCATATGTGACGAAAAAACTCTCAGAATCGCTAGCATACGTTAAAACACCACTGAGCTATAAGCGCATAAAGTGAGACAGGTCAGATTTTGAAAAATGAGCCTCATCATTAAGGTGCAAATAGGCTTGGTCTTGAAGGTGTTTCAAATGATGCATCAGTGTGTCATCCGTTATATAGTGACCCATTGACTACTATCTGAGCTTTCGTTCTGAAAAAACTGACTGTTTAAGTGCAAGTCCTATATATATATATATATATATATATATATATATATATTTTTTTTTTTTTTTTTTTGTAAAGAATCAGTGGTTACAATGGATGTGTGGATGATCACATTCAAATCAATAGGTCCTTTTTCCTGTCAGTGAATTAGGATCCTAATTTACAGAAATATAAAAAATGATGTCTGCATGATCTTCAGCATTCGCATCTAAGGTCCATTTACATGGGGCTTTAGCATGTGCTGTGTGTGAAATGCCTTTCACTTTGCTGTGACTCTAATAGCCTATGCTCACACATAGGAGATTTATCAAACAGGTTGTAAAGTAGAATTGGCTCAGTTGCCCCTAGCAACCAATCAGATCCCACCTTTCAATTTCCAAAGATTCTGTGAGGAATGAAAAGTGGAATCTGATTGGTTGCTAGGGGCAACTGAGCCAATTCTTCTTTACACCAGTTTGATAAATCTCTACCCTATAGTGTTTCTGTCTGCTGTGTAGTTTTTAGGGTTTAGATCTAGATTTCTAGGTTTAAGCAGATTTTGGCACAGACTATGATGTAAACTTATATTGCGTTACTTTACACAGAGAGATTTATCTGACAGATCTTTGAAACCAAAGTCAGGAACAGACTATAAACAGAGAACATGTCAAAAAGGAAAGACTAGGATCTATCCTTTATTCAAATCCATTTCTGGCTTTGGCTTCATCTGTCAGATAAATCTGTAAACGCACCATTAAGCAGTCCAATGCAATTAAATCAGCTGTGTGTAATACACCCTACAGGAACTGCACCATGTAATTCCCATTGAAATGAGTGGGAATAGCCTGAAGGTTTGAAGTTGTGCTTTATCATATTGGCAGTGATAACCTAAGAATACTTAATTATGCTACACAACATCTTTTTTAGTCCAAAAAAACTTTTATTTGGTAATTACGACCATTAATAATGATCATGATTGAAAAATTGCATTTTTTTAAATCTAAAATAAAAAGACATTGTGGAAACATAGCCTTATACTTCCTCCAATAAGAAGGTAAAATTCCCACAGCATAAAACACTGCTTACTGGCTACATATAAGTGGATTAAATAGTAAACCCCTGAATGTATCTATTTTCCATTCCCTACCTGAGGTTTAGAGACATGTTTTCTCCATTTGGTTTACTTCAGCTAGATATATGTTCCTAATAATAAGTAGCACATGCTTGTTAGGTTTGTATACATGTAGTGTATACTTCACAATAAGTTGTGTACCTTTTAATACCCCGGTAACATAACTTGTTCGATTTATGTCACCTAAGTCTACTTAGTTCAGTATTACATAAGACTGCAATTTTGATAAATGTTGTTAAAGTATGTCACTTTACTGTAGGTTGCTTTCCGCGAGATACAATTTATGACATTGAAAGCTATCAATATGAGCTCATATCTGTAGACTCATATGCATATGTCCCTGCAAATGTCCCTGCAACTATACCCACTTGTTTCTCAGGAAGAAGGCACAATGAATGTTATAAATTTAATGGGGAGGGCTTCCAAGGGCTATGACATTGCATACTAAGTCATAGTAAAGTTGTTATTATTTATACATGAGCAAAGATTACAAATGCAGGCTCCAGCTCAGATCTCTCACCCCCTGGATCTGTGAAACCTGTCACTCAGTCTCCTGCGGTGTGTCTTCCTGTCTCTGAGCCATTGGACCACCTGCTGCCATGACTCTCATCTACTGCATAGCCTGAAGGCCTCGATGATAACAGCATTGATTCCAATGTACATCTAATTACTTCTCATAATCTATTCATTTCACAATAGTGCAGTGTAACATCTGTCACATCATAAACTCTTTAGTATCCATATCAAACCACTAAAACACACTAGCCTGCCAATTGGAAGCCACCTATCTTAGCTTTTATATGTGTAAAACTGGCGAGTCTGTTTTGGTGGAAAGAGGGGGGGGTGACTTAACTGAATTTCCCTAGTGGCCAATGAAACTGAGTCATGAAAGAAGTTTTAAGATTTAATATGTGTGAACCGGATTACAGTTGTGCGTAGACTAGCTAAATGAAATATATTGGTTAATGAAAAAACTCCAAGCCAGCATGCTAGCAGTTATGTCAGGTTAACAGACATCTCCTACCTCAGCTCAGTCTGCTTGATTAATTTACAAAATCAATTATTGCAGTGGTTATTGCATTACAACAAAATATAGCAGAAAATACTTTGTCACCGTGTAGGTTTTATTTTACCAGAGGGTAAACACGCTGTTACAGCTTCTTTGTAAGAAGAATTGCGTTCTAGGATGCCGAAGCACACAGCTTATTTCTTAGCTTTTTATACATATTGTATCTGACCCAGTAGGATTGGGATTTCTTTTTCTTGCATCAAATAAAACCAATGATTAAGTATCATGTAGTAAGCATTAAACAAACTGCATAAAAGCTGAACACCGCTCAGTTATGACAGCTGCTTAAGAAGTATTAAACAATTTATTTTAGGAAACATAACTTTACATTTGGATAAACAACACTCAGCAGCCATATTGCTATTATAATCACCATTCCACATAATGACAACACTGCAGGTCTATATTGGTATCATATTGACACTCATTAGAAGCAGCTTTTCCATTGTAGACATGATCGTGTTTCAGAACATGCCATACTCTTTTGTATGGGTTTGCCCCGACAGGATTTCCTTGTGATATCATATGAATGAATATTCAATTAGCAACATACATAATGAGCAAAGGCTGCACTGCATGCATAATATAACCCATAGTAATGGGATTACAGTCTCTGTGACCGCTAGTACTGTTCATTGTGTCAACACTAAAATGTCTATTATTTTAATCTGTGGTCTATTGCCATTTATGTAGCCTAAGGTGACTGTTTTAACTATGTTTATTTGTAGGCATGATAGCTGCTTAATATTTATCGAGATTTTTAGCTCTTCAAACTTCACTAACAGTATATAGTCTAGTAATTGAATATGCAATAGGTAAATGTAGCAAAGGAAAAAAAAACACAGCAAATTGACCAGGTATGTGTTGCAACTAATAAAGGTACAATTTATACTCTGTTACTAAAGACCATCTGACAGCATCTGAAAGTCTTTTTTTGGGAAATCGTAGCGATAGAAAAGTTAACAAGAGAATGTAATATTAGACAAATTTTAACATCTTTTTTGTTTATTATTAACATGTATTTCAGTCTTTGTTTTTAATTAAAAAAAAACGAAATATTTTAGTTGTCACAGCAGCAACTAGAGTAAGCACAATAATATTAAACTCTCTGATTACTTTAGCTCACCTGTCTGCTTTGCTGTGTAGATTAAGAAAGGATGAACACAGCTATTTCGTATCATTAGAAAGTGGTCAAGTTAATGACAATTCTGTTGGAGGCTTCCCTAAGACAGGGTAGCAAACTGTACACAAAGAGAAGGCTCTGATTCCATCTTTCCTATCACTCCTGGGAGAAAGGGCTGTGCTACATAACCTTCTGTGGACTGTGATAGACTTTACCCCCCTTCACACTTCAGGAAAATGTATCCAGATTTCTTATCAGGAAATCTGGATAAATTTCTTGACCCATAGGGAGTCATTGACTCCAGACTCCAATCACTCTACTGGTCAGAGGCAGCATTATGCCACCTGCCATAAGAGGCCTCTCTCTTCCCCTTAGGGTTACAGCACAAGAGTGACATCACTTGTGCACTCATTAAAGCCAGATGACAGAGGGAGAAGTCGGAGGAGGTCGCCGCTGCAACCTGCAGCAGGTGAGTATTTTTATTCCTCCTTCATTGTTATGTTCAGGAAAGACTGATGGTTTCCTGAAGCCTCCTGAAGGGCTTCCTCATCGTTGTTTCCTGAACAAAAAAATAATTACAAATCCCGCCCTCAATAATAGATCCTGAGGGCTGCTACACCATCCTTCTGGGTATTCTTTTATCACAGACTATTTGTATCGTGAACAGATATGCCCCACCCGACAAACCCTCCCACAACTTTCGGTAAATATTATGGAAACTTGCCTCTCTGCAATACTACTCCCTGATATGGTGAAGATATTTTAACTTTATGTGGAATTCATCCCTGGATAGCACAGGCACCTCCTGCTCTGATTTATCCAACCAAACTGACTAAAGCCAATTGCATATCCTAATCCAATCACACAATATAGCAAATACATGGAGAAAATCCCAGGGTCACCACAGAGGCTACACTTACTATTCACCCTCTCACCGGACTTTATTCCAGACTTGTGGTATCCTCCTGGTCAGACCACAGCAGCGTTCTTTCAGTTATTCTATTCAATATTACCTCACACACACACACACACTCTTTCTACTGGCGCCTCAATGAGGCCACACTAACAGTCCCAGAGGAGCAAAATACAGACAGATCTCTACTCTTACTTTAAAGGGGTTATCCAGCCTGGGGGCACTTTTTGGGGGGGACCGGGGAGGAGGTGGCTGAAATAAAAGACGTCCACTTACCTCCCCGGTTCCAGCTGGTTCCTGGTGTCTGACGCTGCCCGAGATGCTACGTCTCAGGGCCGCTCAGCCACTCAGTGAAGGAGGCGGGATCCGAGCGGACTTCAAACGGATCCCGCCTCCTTCACTGCGTGGCTGAGCAACAAACTGCACCTTATAGAAGTAGCAAACCAACTAGCCCCTTTCCTCTTTCTAAACAGACAGATCACAACTGTTAAACTGCAACTGTCCCCTATCCTCACTAACAGGGCTAAGAAAGCTATCAGATGGAAGCAAGCGCATTATTATTGATTTGCTAACAAACCTAACAAAATGCTAGCAGCTAAACTTCACACCAGAGAACAACTCAACACTATGTATCAAATTAATGGCAAGAACTGATTCCTCCAACCCTGATACCATACATAAAACCTTCCGTTCCTGTTACATCAGCCTATACTCTGAACCAGCTACATCTGCTCCACCTGACTCCTACATTCCCTTTACCTACCCAAACTAACAGATGAGGCAACCATGTCAATGGGACAGAATATCACTGATTGAATAAATACTGACTACCAGGGCCAGACGGCTTTACAGCCACCTATTTCAATAAATTGGCCCCACTCCTTACACCCCACTTTAAATTGGCCTATGTCAACATCTTAGCAGGCAAGCGAATGCCGCTTGAATTCTACATGGCATGAATTACAGTAATCCCCAAACTTAATAAATTACCGACTCATTTTCCTCCTAATCATTGATTAGACTAACAGACTAAACATATTACTCCCCTCTCTAATCCTTATGGATCAAATAGGCTGTCAGGCCCCTGATAACATCTATTGCACTCTAAACATAATACACAATGCCCATTACCATATTCCTCCCATGACTAGACATAGAAAAAGCATTTGGCTCCATATCCAGGCCATATCTATTGAAAGTACTGCATAAATTAGGCTTTTCAGGATCTTTCATTGAAGCACTTCAGCTCCCATACGACTCCCCCTCAAACTCCCAGCCAGTTCCCCTATACACACCCCTATACTCCATTTATCTTATTGAAAACAAGTTTTCCATAGCCAAATTGAACCCCACACACCACTTGGTGTGAAAGACGTATAGATATGTGTTTATATCTGACCGCCTTCTGCCTACACAAGTTCAGAGATGGCCATGTGAGGTAGTATGAGACCAGGGTCTCTAGGTGGAACTCCCACTGAAACTTTCCCAGCGTGGACAAGCATGTGTCAGTAAGGTGCTTGAGTTCTTATAATCGTTGCCTTACTGGGATCAGTACCTCTGTCTTTCCTTAGGGGGCGACTTTCCTGACTTGAAGAATCCTCTGCGTAGAGAAGGGTTGGTATTAATCTTCCAGTTACTGCACTTATGAAGCTTAGCACTGCAGAGTGGGTGAAAGTCTAGTCTAGACTGGACACTCCTCTCCCTTCTCTGGCTAGAGCAGAAATAACTTCCCACAGGAAACCACTATCCTGTCACAGGAACTAAGGGTAAGAGAGTGCAAGTGGAGGCACCTGTGATTGGTTAGACAATATAAAATAGCTAAAACCTTATAAAGTACTGTAGTTGTGCACAGGGGAGAGTGAGACACCGAGTGGCTGAAATGGAAATCACAGCTGCCAGAACTTCTTGTGACACCTGACAGAGTTACTTTCTGACTGGCGGTAAAAAGCTTAGTGACCCCTGTACTGAGAAACTACATGGGGTTACTTCAAACTGTTGCTTTTTGTTAATTAACTGATAATTAACAATAAAATAGTTTGACACAAAAACTACATAAAAAACTGTGTGAAATATTCCCCTCCCCCTCAAGCTTTAGATAGTGATTTTTTTAATCCAAGTGATGCTATTTTACAATTTAGAAAATTAATTGTTAATTACAGATACCTCATTCCCCTGAATCATCTACAAATCATCTATAAATATAATTGTCATGACACTGAAATTATAATCATACCAAAGAGACTTTATATAAATCCTATCAAATAATATTTTAAACCAGAGTAAATTTAACACAAAGTGACTGCACGTCCTATTGATTTAGATCTTATATATAAAAATCTACAATGTACAATGTCTTACAGATCCTTTCATGTTCAACATTTCCTGCTGTATTGATCGGGAGGAAGGTAAAATAAAAATCCCAGTGAGGTAAAGTAGTTGCTTCTTTCAGTGTAAGAAAAAAAAAATCCTGCTTCATTCTTCATATCAGGTCTTATTCATGGATCAATGAAGCCTATAATTGAAATATAAAATAACTAAATGTAACCACTTGAATTATTGAATCTATTAAATAAATATAAACAAATACCCATCATCACCTCCACTGACAAACAATTACATCATCTCACAGTCCCTATGGGCAGGAATCCTAAACTATACTGATGGCAAAACAAAATGACTATACAGTATGTTTATTGTACTTATTGTATAAAGGTTCCCCACTATAGAGAATGGTGTATTGCTAGAATATTTCTTCTAAGTTTAACACAACACCGAAGCAGCAGTCTATCAATGGTTAAATCATACTTTTGGAGGAAAGTCTGTCTTATATTCCCGTTATGTTTTAAAGCTCTTAAAATGGTCAAGTATTAACCCCTAAAGGACGGGGCCAATTTTCGTTTTTGTGTTTTCGGTTTTTCCTCCTTGTGTTTAAAAGGCCATAGCACTTGCATTTTTCCACCTAGAAACCCACATGAGCCCTAATTTTTTGCGTCATTAATTATACTTTGCAATGACAGGCTGAATTTTTGCATAAACCACACTGCAAAAGCAGGAAAAATTCAAAGTGTGGTGAAACTGAAAAAAACCACATTTCTTTTATTTTAAGGGAATTTGTTTTTACGCCATTCGCCCTGGGGTAAAACTGACTTGTTATGCATGTTCCTCAAGTCGTTACGATTAAAACGATATATAACATGTATAACTTTTATTGTATCTGATGCCCTGTAAAAAATTCAAACCATTGTTAACAAATATACGTTCCTTAAAATCGCTCCATTCCCAGGCTTATAGCGCTTTTATCCTTTGGTCTATGGGGCTGTGTGAGGTGTCATTTTTTGCGCCATGATGTGTTCTTTCTATCGGTACCTTGATTGCGCATATACGACTTTTTGATCGCTTTTTATTACATTTTTTCTGGATTTGATGCGACCAAAAATGCGCAATTTTGCACTTTGGGATTTTTTTGCGCTTACACCGTTTACCGTGCGAGATCAGGAATGTGATTAATTAATAGTTCGGGCGATTACACATGTGCCAATACCAAACATGTTTATTTATTTACTTTTATTTTAAACTTGGGAAAAGGGGGGTGATTCAAACTTTTATTAGGGGAGGGGGCTTTTTACTTATAACAATACTTTTTTTTTTTTTTTTACACATATACTACAAGCCCCCCTGGGGGACTTCTAGTATATACACTTTGATCTCTCATTGAGATCTTTGCTGTATAGTTATACAGCAAATATCAATGAGATCGGCACTGGTTTGCTTTCGGCTGCTGCAGCCGAAAACAAACGAGTGCCGAGACGGGGACGGCACCATCTTGGAGCGATCCCCGGCCAGCAGCAATAATGGAGATGGCTCCTCTGGGACAACATCCCGGAGGAGCGTTTTCCCAACTAGACACCAGGAAAGTGCTGCATCCGGTAATCGGATGCAGCTGTCATGTTTGACAGCTGCATATGATTACTGTATTAGCAGGTATGGCGATCGGACCGTGCCCGCTAATACCCGCGGTCCTGGGCTACAAGCGGCACCCGGGACTGTGGCATTTGAACACCTCTTACGGGCGCATGACGTACCGGTACGTCATGCGTCCTTAAGAGGTTAAAGGGGTTATTCAGCACTACAAGTGAATGACTGAGTCTTAAAGGAAGCCAGATCACGGTCTCTGAGGTGATTGGGGCAGAGAGAGAAGAACTAAGACAGAGGGATAGGGCTGTCAATCACCAGCGAGGCAAGTAGTTAACTATTAATGTGCTGGTAGAATTCAATCCAGAAAATGCAGGGCGTCACCCAGAATGTATCAATTAAGCCAGACAGAATCCACCTATGTTAACCCTAGAGATGGCGGATTTGATCAGCACGGCGTCTGCTCACAGGCAGTTTGAAGGGTGGTAATGCCCATGCCACTTATCCTTCTTGACAGGTACTGAGACTGGGGAGCTTTCTCATGTTTAACTGCCATATGGTGCACAGACCCCAGCTAGAAACATAGGGTGAGCCAGTTGTAATGCGACTCTTTTCTGTGTCTTCGGAAACTTGGAGGACATTTTGAATCTTGAAATGTTGGGCATTTAAAAAAGAACTATATTTATTGGTGCACAGGTTATGGAGAGTTAAAAATAATAGCTCACAAGGCCGACCATCACCCTCGCTGGAATTGCTATGTGTTTTTAAATATATCATGTAGACTATCAGTGCTTTGACCCAGGGTGCTTTTTAATGAATTATGTACTCTTTATTTATATGCTTTATTTGCTTTTGTAAATTTCTATGTATGTTTGATTTAGTTTTAAAATGAGAAAGCACGTATTGGATTTTTAGCATGCATTATACTGATAAGCCAGATTCTTATAATAAATGTATTTGCTTGTGTAACGCACAACCAGTGAGAATATTTTAGTTTGTATTTCTATCTCTGCATTTCATATATACATTTCCACATAGTCATTTGAACAAAGCAAGTTACTGTCATTTTCCATAACATGCAGTCAGTATTATGTCATGCTGGTCAATACATTGCTCTTGGTTCAGCCATAATGTGCTCTCAAAGATCATTCTATAGAAATGTATAGTGTATATGATTGGATGTGTATTTCCACTGCTGTGAATGCATTAGATAAGGTTGATAAGGGTGTTTATAGAGCAGTAGTTTCAATATAACAGGGTGCATGACAGAGTAAAACAGCATTTTTCACTTTGCCAGGATAAAATACAGCTTTTCCATGCTTTAACACATAAGCTTGCAACCACAAAAGCTTCACCCTGGTTTTTAAGAGCTTCTGTGGGCTGTCAGGCACCGTTACTTTGAATGAAGTCTGACAGTTTGGAGCTAAGCAAGAAAATGCATTTTATTGTTTAAAAGCATCCTTAACATTTACTCCTTAGACCAGATTTAAGGCGGTTTTTCTTAATTAACTTTCTAAAAAGGAAACACCAGTCATTTGGGTGAAGGTAAGTTCCTAGGATTGATTTTTATTCACTCCCCCTCAGTGAAAGTTGGGTCCTCTTTTTCAGTTTTTCCAAAGACTCTCTTAGTATCCAATCACAATAAATTGTTAAAGTTGTAAGCTACTTTTTCCTTGTTTTGAGAGCAGGGTATTAACTGCATGTATGTGAAAGGGGGAGATGGACATTGTGAATTCTTTTATTGCTGTAGCTAGAAGAGATTTATGATTTCCTATCATTCTACAGCAGGGAGGGGGAACCTTCGGCCCTCCAGCTGTTGCAAAACTACAATTCCCATCATGCCTTTCTATTTCCAGTTTACTGACATTCCTATGTGAAACTGGATTTCACTATGAAAAGCTGTACATATCATAAATTCAGCATTGCTGCATCTGACAATAAATAGAAGAAACTACAAATATTTTGCTTTTATACAATCAATGATGAATATGATGGATGCATTAAGATCTGCAATGATTTGTTATGATCAGTTTAATGCATCCATCGCAATCTATTGTAATCTAGTAGGATCACATTTTCTGTCACTGAATTGAGACTGCTAAGTTTCTGTACTGGACATACAGTAACAAACCAAGCAATGAAAACTTGGAAAAGAAATAACATGTCTGCACAGAACTTGGCCATGGGTGCTTTATACAAAAATAAAGATAAATTGCAATTTTCCAACAATTTTTCACGTAACTTAAAACTACCCAAATCTCCCTTTTCAATTAAATATTTATTGTTCTCCTCAATTACATTAAAAAATGTCAAACCTGATGCAGAGTCCTTCCTGTAGGGCATACAGCAGCTGATAAGTACTGGAAAGTGTAACACAGTGGATTTCACACTGCAAGTTTCACAGTGAAAGTGACAGTGAATCTGATTACAATTAAAGTCTATGGCACTCCATTTTCATTCCACTGCAAGAACGGAGGCCGATAGTATTGTAAAACTTCAGATATTGTGTTACTGTTACATCAAAGAAACCATTCTTACCTGTCCACGCACCTTCGGGCATCTCTCGTTCCCCACTCAGTAACAGCCCGCTCATCCAATCACCGGCCAGGGCAGGGCAGTGATTGGCTGAGTGGGCTGTCACTGACTGGGGGATGAACAACAGGTGTGGCCACTCTTATGGGTAAGGTCTAAGTAGACTCCTGGTTTTTACCCTCTGTTATGAGAATCTGGTCTTTACTGCAGGGGGCTATGAAGTCACTACTTCTGCGTGCTCCAGTTGTATGTAGCAACTCGACCTGTACATAAAAAGACACCAAAGTGCGGCACCATATGGACAGGAAGAGGCAAATCTAGGTACAGTCCAAGGTCATTGACAGGCAGTTGGCTTAGGGTATGTTCACACTGAGCAAATACAGCAGAATTCCATGGCGGAGCTATCCACCGGTGGAATCCCGCCATGCTCAGAGTCCTACTTTGAGTGAATGAGAAGGAGCCGCATCTCTGCTGCCGCCGCTCAAAGGTGTGACTTGTCATTTCTTTCAGCGGAGAACAGCAGCTGCGGAGGAGCGTGAACCCTCTCATTGAGATAATAAGACACACTGAGGCAGGCAGGAGAGTTCCGCCACGGAATTACGCCTATTTTACTCAGTGTGAACATACCCATAGTTAGGGACAGCAATACTGTTTAAGGTTGGCAGGTTTGCAGTCAACAAGTCAGATAATTTACAGAAGAAGCAATGTAGTACACAAGGAGTAAGCAGAAACCGAGTCAATGAGGCGAACCTGGGTCAAACACAGAATACAGAATACCTACTACATAATACATACAGA
Organism: Dendropsophus ebraccatus; assembly: GCF_027789765.1. Classification (NCBI taxonomy): domain Eukaryota; kingdom Metazoa; phylum Chordata; class Amphibia; order Anura; family Hylidae; genus Dendropsophus; species Dendropsophus ebraccatus. The sequence continues at coordinate 83,170,453 of NC_091458.1, forward strand.
ATACATACTAGCAGAGAACACTATGGGGGAGATTTATCAAACATGGTGTAAAGTGAAATTGGCTCAGTTGCCCCTAGCAACCAACCAGATTCCACTTTTTATTCCTCACAGACTCTTTGGAAAATGAAAGGTGGAATCTGATTGGTTGCTAGGGGCAACTGAGCCAGTTTCACTTTACACCATGTTTAATAAATCTCTATAGTTCCACCCACTTTACCCACAGTGAGGAAATGTCTGTCTTCCTATTAGAAAAAAAATGTTTAATGTTTTATCTGTTGTAGGACTACAAAACTCAGCACACATGTACATGTTAGGAGTTGTAGTCCTGGATTACATATCCACTACAGTAGCAATACTACTGGTGGGCGGGGTTTCAATGAGGCAGGATTCTGTTGCAAGTTTAGCTCAGCAATAGATGACATGGTGAGTGACATGAGGTGAAGTCTCCTCTCTTCTCTCCATATTACACATAGCAGCAGCACTGCCCTAACATTGTACATCTTTACACTACAATAGTAACAATATAAGGGGAGATTTATCAAAGCCTGTGCAGAGGAACAGGGAATCAGATTGCTGTTTTAATGTGCATTTTTAACTCCTAAATGACCCTGAACATACAGTTATGCCCTGGAAATCTAATACTAGATGACTCTGGGTGTAACTGTAACTGTAACTGTACCTCCTGGGTGTTTATCCCACTATGAAGCATGCTCCGGACGCTTCATAACAGGTGGGGGCCGGTTGCAGGCCCTCACTGTTAATGACAGGCTGCAGCGACTGCGGGGGTCCCGATCGCTTTCAAGGACCGCCAGAGGTCTCTTACCTTCCTCCATACGGTCCGGTCAACGCTCTGCTGATTAAGTCTGCCACACGCAGGCTCAATCCGCAGGGCACCCATTACACTGATCAATGCTATGCCTATGACATAGCATTGTACAGTGTATGCAATATGATGATGTAAAAGTCCCTCAGAGGGACTTAAAATGTGTAAAAAATGTGTGAAAATGTTTTTAAAAATACCCCAAAACCCCTCCCCCAATAAAAGTTAAAATCACCCCCCTAAATAAATAAATGAATATATTATATACCGTAGCGTGCCTAATTGTCCGATCTTTTAAAATCGGAGCCGCTCGCTTCACTGTGTGAACTGCCAGGTCCTTCTGCGGACCCATAACAAACAATGCTATGTTCCACGCCGCACATCTACGGCTGTAGTTCTGCGGCGAGAACTACGGCCATAGATTTACGTAGTGTGAACATAGCCATAATCAGCGGCAAACCTTTCACGTTACTACAGTGACTTTGCATTGAGCTGTGTATGTGAGCAGCAATGCTAGTGCACTGCCAGTCACTTGTACAGTTGTTACTGGTTTATGCAGTTACGGTAAAACAGGATTATTTATGTAGAAACCTAAATGAAATTTCAAGAATATTGCTGCAAAAACATATGAAAAATGTCATGTGTGAACACAGCCTCAGAAGATGAAGGAGAAAATGACAATCTAGTCTTCTCTTCTATTACAATTTCCAGCAGAGGAGACCCATAACGGTTCATTCTAGCCTCACCACAAGCTGTTGGGCTAGAATAAGACTTTTAAGGACCTTCATGAATGGCATATCAGTGGTCATTAAAGCGTTAAAGGGGTTATCCGGTAAAGAAAAAACAATTTTCAACTCTGATGTCAGAAGTTACAGATCAGTAAATTACTTTACTTGGTTTATTCTCTCCAGTCTGACACAGTGAGACTGTCCAGAACTGTCTCAGAACAGCAGCAAATCCCCATAGAAAACCTCTCCTGCTCTGGACAGTTCCTGACATGGACAGAGGTGGCAGCAGAGAGCACTGTGTCAGCCTGGAGAGAATACACCACTTCCTGCAGGACATACAGCGGCTGATAAGTACTGGAAACTGGAGATTTTTAGTTAGGACTGGAAGAAGCAGATGGGAGTGCACCAGAGGATTCGGCCCCAATTCACTGAATTGCGGCGGGCGAAAACTGACATGTTCTTTGCGGCGCAGTACGGGATCCCGGTCGAAGCGTATACCATGTGTATACTCTCCGGCCGGGATCCCATAGCAGTAAAGGCAGTGTCCTACACCGTACAGGAGACTCGGTACAATCATTCCGCAGGAGAGACAGCACCAAAGTGACTTTATTCACTCCCTTTTGTGCGACTAAAATCAAAACATCACACTAGAGGGTTTGAATAAAGTCACAAAATGTTTTACTACTTCGGTGCTGTCTCTGCTGCTGCTTTTTTAAAACTCTGTTCAGATGGGGTGCATTATCCTACCTGCGTCTACTGCGGCAGCTGCTGCTGCTTATATATTTATTTTTTGAGTCGATTTTTGAGGCAATAATTGAGAAGAAGTTCGCCTTTTGGGGGTCCCAGTTGTGCAGGAGATCTGTGAGGCTTAGGCGCCGATCAGCTGATTGAGGATTCTCACATCAAAGATGATAGGAGTTGTAGTAGACGTAACAGTAAGACTTTAATCAATGGATGAGGCGTTTTGAGGGGAACATATTATCCATTGATTAAAGTCTTACTGTTATGTCTACTACAACTCCTATCATCTTTGATGTGAGAATCCTCAATCAGCTGATCGGCGCCTAAGCCTCACAGATCTCCTGCACAACTGGGACCTCCAAAAGGCGAACTTCTCATCACATACACATACATACATACACACAAAATGACATACTGCAGAGATACACAAACATGCAGACACAACACACCTTACATATATACATACATACATCTAATCATACTAACACACAGACACAGGACAGACAGATACAAAAGCATGCAGATTACATATATACAATAAAATATCTATAGAACTACATTACATAATATACACTATATACATGGTAGATGCACACACACACACACACACACACATTACATAGA